>NC_091270.1:53005000-53630000 GCF_042477335.2 Ovis canadensis
GGCAACCCACCAGGCTCTGCCGTCCCTGGGATTCTCCAGGTAAGGAGCTTAGGCATGGTCATTCCATCCCAACAAGTACACAGCTGAACAAAACAAAAATCAACAACCTCTTAGATCTGTCATAGAGCAAGCAGCTGTCCAAAAAATTAAAAAGACAAATAGGTGGAGAAGATCATGACTTACTAGATATGAAACCTTTAAGTAGGAAATTCTGGGGGACCCAGTGCCAGGGTAGGGAAACCTAAACTATAAATGATGAATTGCTGGAGACTCAGAGGGGACAGTTTGAGAATTAAAAACTCCAAGAAGATCCAAACACGGGGGTCCCCATGATTTTGAGAGGTTTACTTCCAAGAGCTCATAGTGCATATCAGAAAAAAAATCCCCATGCTTTTGCCAGGAGGAGGGGGAAATAACCATTGTGAAAAATCCAATCGTTCTTCTTAACAAGGGATTCCCTTAGGAGAAGCTATTTACCCAGAGCCTAACCTGTCGGGGATTTATTGGAGCCTAATTTCAAGGAAGGGAAATACCTGGCCTCAGACCCTGTACTTCCCACGTGGGGAAGAGAAAAGCCCAACTCCCGCCCCTTCCACCCATCCTGTCCCCGCAAAGATGAGGAGAGGAACTGAGAAGCACCAGGGATATTAATAGTATTCCTTTATTATTCTTTTTTTGACATTCATGAAATCTTTAGTAATACTCTCTCTTTCCTTTCTGATACAGTAATTTGTGTTGTCATTTTCTTTTCTTAGTTAGCCTAGCAAAAGTTTTCCAAATGTATTGATTTTTCCAAAAAATCAACTTTAGGTTTTATCAATTTTCTCCATTGATTTCCTATATTCAATTTCATTAATTTCTGCTCTAATTTTTATTATTATGTTCTGCTTCTTACCTTGGATTTTCTCTTTTTTTTTCCGGTTTCCTAAAAGAGAAGCTTGAGTGATTGGTTTTAGAAATCCCTTCTTTTCTAATGTATGTGTTCAGTTCAGTTCAGTCGCTCAGTCGTGTCCGACTCTTTGCGACCCCACGAATCACAGCAGGCCAGGCCTCCCTCTTCATCAACTCCCAGCGTTCACTCAGACTCACGTTCATCGAGTCAGTGATGCCATCCAGCCATCTCATGCTCAGTCGTCCCCTTCTCCTCCTGCCCCCAATCCCTCCCTGCATCAGAGTCTTTTCCAATGAGTCGACTCTTTGCATGAGGTGGCCAAAGTAACTGGAGTTTCAGCTTCAGCATCATTCCTTCCAAAGAAATCCCAGGGCTGATCTTCAGAATGGACTGGTTGGATCTCCTTGCAGTCCAAGGGACTCTCGAGAGTCTTCTCCAATACCACAGTTTAAAACCATCAATTCTTTGGCACTCAGCTTTCTTCACAGTCCAACTCTCACATCCATACATGACCACTGGAAAAACCATAGCCTTGACTAGACGGACCTTTGTTGGCAAAGTAATGTCTCTGCTTTTCAATATGCTATCTAGGTTGGTCATAACTTTTCTTCCAAGGAGTAAGCGTCTTTTAATTTCATGGCTGCAATCACCATCTGCATTGATTTTGGAGCCCCCCAAAATAAAGTCTGACAATGTTTCCACTGTTTCCCCATCTATTTCCCATGAAGTGATGGGACCAGATACCATGATCTTCATTTTCTGAATGTTGAGCTTTAGGCCAACTCTTTCACTCTCCTCTTTCACTTTCATCAAGAGGCTTTTTAGTTCCTCTTCACTTTCTGCCATAAGGGTGGTGTCATCTGCATATCTGAGGTTATTGATATTTCTCCTGGCAATCTTGATTCCAGCTTGTGTTTCTTCCCGTCCAGCGTTTCTCATGATGTACTCTGCATAGAAGTTAAATAAGCAGGGTGACAATATACAGCCTTGACGTCCTCCTTTTCCTATTTGGAACCAGTCTGTTGTTCCATGTCCAGTTCTGACTGTTGCTTCCTGACCTGTATATAGGTTTCTCAAGAGGCAGGTTAGGTGGTCTGGTATCCCCATCTCTTTCAGAATTTTCCACAGTTTATTGTGATCCACACAGTCAAAGGCTTTGGCATAGTCAATAAAGCAGAAATAGATGTTTTTCTGGAACTCTCTTGCTTTTTCCATGATCCAGCGGATGTTGGCAATTTGATCTCTGGTTCCTCTGCCTTTTCTAAAACCAGCTTGAACATCTGGAAGTTCACAGTTCATGTATTGCTGAAGCCTGGCTTGGAGGATTTTGAGCATTACTTTACTAGCATGTGAGATGAATGCAATTGTGCGGTAGTCTGAGCATTCTTTGGCATTGCCTTTCTTTGGAATTGGAATGAAAACTGACCTTTTCCAGTCCTGTGGCCACTGCTGAATTTTCCAAATTTGCTGTCATATTGAGTGCAGCACTTTCACAGCATCATCTTTCAGGATTTGAAGCAGCTCAACTGGAATTCCATCACCTCCACTAGCTTTGTTCGTAGTGATGCTTCCTAAGGCCCACTTGACTTCACATTCCAGGATGTCTGGCTTGAGGTGAGTGATCATATCATCGTGATTATCTTGGTCATGAAGATCTTTTTTGTACAGTTCTTCTGTGTATTCTTGCCACCTCTTCTTAATATCTTCTGCTACTGTTAGGTCCAGACCACTTCTGTCCTTTATTGACCCCATCTTTGCATGAAATGTTCCCTTGGTGTCTCTAATTTTCTTGAAGAGATCTCTAGTCTTTCCCATTCTGTTGTTTTCCTCTATTTCTTTGCACTCATCGTTGAGGAAGTCTTTCTTATCTCTTCTTGCTATTCTTTGGAGCTCTGCATTCAGATGCCTGTATCTTTCCTTTTCTCCTTTGCTTTCCACCTCTCTTCTTTTCACAGCTATTTGTAAGGCCTCCCCAGACAGCCATTTTGCTTTTTTGCATTTCTTTTCCATGGGCATGGTCTTGATCCCTGTCTCCTGCACAATGTCACGAACCTCCGTCCATAGTTCATCAGGCACTCTATCAGATCTAGTCCCTTAAATCTATTTCTCACTTCCACTGTGTAATCATAAGGGATTTGATTTAGGTCATACCTGAATGGTCTAGTGGTTTTCCCCACTTTCTTCAATTTAAGTCTGAATTTGGCAATAATGTGATCTGAGCCACAGTCAGCTCCTGGTCTTGTTTTTGCCGACTGTATAGAGCTTCTCCATCTTTGGCTGCAAAAAATAAAATCAATCTGATTTCAGTGTTGACCATCTGGTGATGTCCATGTGTAGAGTCTTCTCTTGTGTTGTTGGAAGAGGGTGTTTGCTATGACCAGTGCATTCTCTCGGCAAAACTCTATTAGCCTTTGCCCTGCTTCATTCCGTATTCCAAGGCCAAATTTGCCTGTTACTCCAGGTGTTTCTTGACATCCTACTTTTGCATTCCAGTCCCCTATAATGAAAAGGACATCTTTTTGGGTGTTAGTTCTAAAAGGTCTTGTAGGTCTTCATAGAACCATTCAACTTCAGCTTCTTCAGTGTTACTGGTTGGGGCATAGACTTGGATAACTGTGATATTGAATGGTTTGCCTTGGACACGAACAGAGATCGTTCTGTTGTTTTTGAGATTGCATCCAAGTACTGCATTTCGGACTCTTTTGTTGACCATGATGGCTACTCCATTTCTTCTGAGGGATTCCTGCCCACAGTAGTAGATATAATGGTCATCTGAGTTAAATTCACCCATTCCAGTCCATTTTCATTCACTGATTCCTAGAATGTCGACATTCACTCTTGCCATCTCCTGTTTGACCACTTCCAATTTGCCTCGATTCATGGACCTGACATTCCAGGTTCCTATGCAATATTGCTCTTTACAGCATTGGACCTTGCTTCTATCACCAGTCACATGCACAACTGGGTATTGTTTTTGCTTTGGCTCCATCCCCTCATTCTTTCTGGAGTTATTTCTCCACTGATCTCCAGTAGCATATTGGGCACCTACTGACCTGGGGAGTTCCCCTTTCAGTATCCTATCATTTTGCCTTTTCATACTGTTCATGGGGTTCTCAAGGCAAGAGTACTGAAGTGGTTTTCCATTCCCTTCTCCAGTGGACCACATTCTGTCAGACCTCTCCACCATGACCAGCCCGTCTTGGGTGGCCCCACAGGGCATGGCTTAGTTTCATTGAGTTAGACAAGGCTGTGGTCTTAGTGTGATTAGATTGACTAGTTTTCTGTGATTATGGCTTCAGTGTGTCTGCCCTCTTGCAGCACCTACCATCTTACTTGGGTTTCTCTTACCTTGGATGTGGGGTATCTCTTCACGGCTACTCTAGCAAAGCACAGCCGCTGCTCCTTACCTTGGATGAGGGGTATCTCCTCACCACTGCCCCTCCCGTCCTTGAACGTGGAATACCTCCTCTAGGCCCTCCAGCGCACATGTGTGATTTTTGTTCTTTTCAATGTGTTATGGTGTGATTTTTATGGCCCAGAATGTGGTTTATCTTGCTGAATGGTTCATGTGAATTTGAGAGGAATGTGTAACTTGCTAGGCAATAAGACAAGAAAAGGAAATAAAAGGTGTACAAATATATGTGTCCAATGCTATAATATTCCTTTTAAGCACTGCTTTTGCAGTATATTATTAAAATTTTAATGTTTCATTTGTATTTTGTTCAAATTTTTAAAATGTCTCCTGATATTTCATCTTTGCTCATGTTTTATTTAGAAGTATATTGTTTAATCTCCAAAAGTTTGGGGATTTTCCATATTCTTCCTGTTACTGATTTCTCGCTTAATTCCACTGTGGTCTGAAAGTACACATGTATGATTTTTGTTCTTTTCAATGTGTTATGGTGTGATTTTTATGGCCCAGAATGTGGTTTATCTTGCTGAATGGTTCATGTGAATTTGAGAAGAATGTGTAACTTGCTAGGCAATAAGACAAGAAAAGGAAATAAAAGGGATACAAATTGAGAAGGAAGACATTAAAGTGTCTTTATTCACAGATGACTCGATCATCTATGTAAACAGTATGGAAGAATCAACAAAAACCTGCCTGAACTAATAAGTGATTACAGCAAGATTACAGGATACAAGGTTACTATACAAAAGTCAATTGATGTCCTATATACCATCAATAAACAAGAGGAATCTGAAATGAAAAACAGTACCATTTCCATCAGCACCCCAAAAATGAAATTTTAGGTAAAAATCTAGCGAAATATATACATGATCTACATGAAAACAACAAAACTTTGATGAATGATATAAAAAATGAACTAAAAAAACCAGAGAGGTATTCTGTGTTTACGGATAGCAAAACTCAATGTTGTCAAGATATTGGTTCATCTTAATTTGATCTACAGATTCAGTGCAACCCCAATCAAAGTTCCAGCAAGTTTTTTTTTTTTTATGGATACAAACAAGCTGATTCTAAAGTTTGTATAGAGAGACAAAAGACCCAGAAGAGCCAACTCAATATTGAGAACAACAAAGTCAGACTGATACTACATTATTTCAAGATTCCCTATAAAGCTACAGTATTCAAGGCAGTGTGATACTGGTGAGAGAAAAACCAATAAATCAATGGCATAGAATAAACAGCCCAGAATAAGACTCACATAAATATAGTCAACTGTCTTTGACAAAGATGCAAAGCATTACAATGAAGCAAATATAGTCTCTTTGACAAATGGTGCTGGCACAATTGGACACCCACACATAAAAGAAAATTAGTCTAGATACAGACCTCACACCCTTCACAAAAATTAAGTGAAAATGGACTATAGTCCTGAATGTATAATACAAAACTATAAAAACTCTTAGACAATGTCATAGAAGAAAACCCAATGACTTTGGGTATAGTGATGACTTTTTTGAGATGACATCAAAGATATGATTTATGACAGAAATAGTTGATAACCTGCACTTCATCAAAGTTGAAAACTTCTGCTCTGTGAAAGACACTGTTAAGAGAATGAGGAGTCAAGCCACAAGCCAGAAGAATATATTTGCAAATGACACCTCTGATAAAGGACCGCTCTCCAAAATATACAAAGAACTCTTAAAACTCAACAATGAAAAACAAACAACCGATTTTAAAATGGGCAAAAGACTTGAACAAACACCTCACTATAGAAGATATACAGATGGCAAGTAAGCATATGAAAATATTCAACATCATAGGTTACTAGGGAATTGCAAATTGAAACAACGAGGTGTCACTATGAACCTGTTATCGTGGCCAAAATCCTAAAGGACAGAAAATTCTGGCAAAGATGTTGAGCAATAGGAACTCTCCTTTGTTGCTGATGGGAATGCAAAATGGTACACCCACTTTGGAAGACAGTTTGGCAGTTTCTTATGAAACTAAACGTACTCTTACCACATAATCCCAGTGGCACCCGTTGGTATTTATCCTAATGAACTGAAAACTTATGTCCACAGGAAAACCTTCACACGGATGTTTATAGCAGCTTTATTCATGAGTGCCAAAACTTGGAAGCATCCAAAATGTCCCTCAGTGGGTGAATGGATGAATAAACTGTGGTACATCCAGACAAAGGAGTATTATTCAGGGCTAAAAAGAAATGAGCTATCAGGTCAAGAAAAGACATAAAAGAAACCTAAATGCATGTTACTAAGTGAAAGAAATCAATCTGAAAAGTCTACATCAATCTGAAAAGTCTACAAGCTGTATGATTCCAATTATATGATATTCTGGAAAAGACAAAACTATGGACATGGCAAAAAGATGAGAGGCTACCCGGAGTGAAGGGGAGAACAGGAATGAAAATCAGAGTACACGGCATTTTTTTAGGGCAGTGAAACTATTCTGTATGATGCTGCAGTGGTGGACACGTGTCCTTTATATTGGCCAAAACCCATACATTGTACGGTACCAAGAGTAAACCCTAATGTAAACTATGGACTTTGGGTGATAATGATGAGTCATCAGTTGTAATGAATGTACAAGTTCATCTCTAGTTCAAGATGTAGATGGTGGGGGAGGTCGAATGGGTGTGGGTATAGGGGAATTCTCTGTAAATTCCGCTCAAGTTTGCTGGGGACCTAAAATCACACTAAAAGCTAATGTTCATGAATGAAAAGAAAGAGTATTGTGGTGCCAATTAAGTTGTGGTATCCCTTGGAGGCCAGTCACTCAGCTTTTGCCGAAAAAGAAATTTAATATTTTAAATATAGGTGTGATGAGTTCCTTAAAACCAAAAAGTTATTTGTTACAGATTTTCAGATAGGAATGAGGAAACCTCCAGAACAACTTACACTATAAGTTATCTTATTAGGTTGGCTGAAGAAATGCACAGGATAGTTGAAAATCTATCTTTACAGTTGATAGTACTGAATGCCCGCTGGATGAAGTCTTTAGGGAAATCACCATAGTGCTGCTTCCCGGTAACACTAACTTGTTACATGAAAGTTTGGGCTACAGAGGTGCCAAATGGACTAACATCTCATGTGCAGAATTGTATTTTTCCTTTACCAATGGACAAATCTGTCGAGGTGGCTGAGTTTGCTGTTTTTTAATCGACTACCAGCCCCAACTGATAAACATCGGAGATCTTTCATGCGAACACCTGGCAACAAATGCTGAAGAGCCGAAGACCTTTTCTGACAACAAACTCGTTGCTTGGCAAGAAACACAAAGTGTTGAATAACTTTTTTGAGGCTCACGGTTTATCCTGGAACAAGGCTGTTGATATTTGCATGGATGACACAACAGCCAAGGTGAGTCAAACTGGTGGCACCTTAGCATGAGCTGAGGAAGTGGCATTAATGAACGTGGACCCAGCCTTCGTATTTTTCACCGTGGAGTCAGAAAAGAAAACACCAAACAGTTTCACTTAGCAGTGTCCTTGACAAACCTGTAAACTTTGTTGATCTCATCAGATCTCAGCTCCTTGAACCCACATCATTATGGTACTGGTATTTCTCCCTGACATTATGGAAGCGCTTATGTTGCAGGCTGAAGTTTGAGGTTTGTCTCAAAGAAAAACTCTTTCACGTGTTTCAGTTGTGAGTTAAACAGGCCACTTTTGTCATGGAACACCACTTTTACTTTGAAAAACAGCAGAAGGACAAATCATGATTATTCAGACTTGGGTATTTGGCCGACATTGTGTTGGAGATTAACAGAGTGAGCCCTTTATTCCAAGGAAAGCAACTGATTTTTTTTTTGCTATGATTAAGACTGAACTTTCAAGAGAAAATTGTGCCCAGTCACTCTGTCATGTCCAATTCTTTGTGACACCATGAGCTGTAGTCCTCCTCTGTCCATGGAATTTTCCAGACAAGAATACCAGAATGGGTAGCCATTTCCTCCTCCAGAGGATCTTCCTGACCCAGGAATTGAACCCGCATCTCTTGTGTCTCCTGCATTGGCAGACAGATTCTTTACCACCTCACCGTACTGCAAAACCCGAATTCACCACCATGCGTCCTACAGCTTCCCAATACTTTATAGGATAGATGGCGACTTCAATGGATTCTTTCGTATCGTTTGAAGTGTGTCAATGCTTAGAAGATCCGCATAACTCAGTAAACCGATATTTTCCAAATGAAAAAATGTGTGTTGTTATAGAGATACTCATGAATAAAATATCCATCCAAAGTGCCAAACAGACTCATGGATTTGAATGTAACCATGAAAATGATATGAAGGTTTCATTAGTATGGTCCTGATTCCACTTTGTAAGTAAACTTTCAATACTATTATTTGTCGCGTTTTGGTGTAGTATCAAAAAGGAATATCCATAATCATTCGAAAAAAAATAGAAAATGCTCCTCCCTTTCTTGTTTATCTGTGTGAAGCTAGATTTTCTTCATATACTTCCACCAATACAGCAGACTGAATGCAGAAGCAGATAGGAGAGCCGTCTTTTATTATAATAACCTAGACATGAAAGAGATTTGTAAAACGTAAAACAACTAAATTTTCTTTTGTTGTGGAAAATATAGTTTAAAACACAGCTGAAGAAATGCCACTGTGGGACCTCCCTGGTGGCGCAGTGGGTAGGAATCCTCCTGCCAGTGCAGGGGACATGGGTTCAATCCCTGGTCCCAGAAGATTCCATGTGCCGAGGAGCAGCTAAACCCACAAGCTGCAAACACGGAGCCTGGGAGCCACAGCTAATGAAGGCCCTGTGCCCTCGAGTGACAGCTGCGGAGCCTGTGAGCCACAGCTCCTGAGAGCCGTGCACCCAGGGCCCGTGCTCCACAACAAGAGAAGTCACTGCATTGAGAAACCCACGCACCGCAACGAAAACAGCGCACCCGATCGCCGCAGCTAGAGAAGGCCTGTGCAAAAGCAGCGAAGACCCCGCACAGCCAAGACACAAACTCATGCCACTGTGTTATCTGTTATTTTTAGTGAATAAATACCAAATGTTTGAGAATTACTGTGCTCACCTCTTCCTCTGCATGCCACTTATCACATACCTACCAATCCAATAAAACTGGTCATGAGCACTCAAGGCTGTTTGAATTGACTACACTTTTCCCCTTTATTCACACCAATTCTCATTCTGGCTCCACCCCTAGCTTCTATAGTCTGACTCTATCCACACCTGGGTCAGTCACTCCCCACCTTCCTCACTCTAACAGAGCCCCGGTTTTGTTTTTCCCTCCTCTGAGTGGCCTTGACCTTCACACCTGTGTAGGGCTGTAGGGCCCTCTCTGACCCCAAGAGACATCCTAGTTTTGTCTAACCCAATATGGCGCTCTCGTTCCCCTTGCTAAATCACTGGTTTAAATGTGCTTGTGAGCCATGAGACATGAGAAATCTGAGGACCCTGGAAAGGTTACCTCAGTCTTCACATGGGATATGAGACAGGGTTGATTCCCTCTTTCTGCCTGGATGTTGTTTTTGATGTATGAAGCCCAGAATCACTGCAGCCATTTGGGACCCACGAGGAGAATCAGCCTAGTGAACAAGTCAGAGTGTGGAGGATGACAGAGAATAAAGAGGCAATTTGGCCCTTGATGACATTATTGTTTTATAAACCAGCCCTGCCACTGCCCAATCTCTATAGAGCTCTTACTAGGGAGCTCTTGTATTTCTTATGGCTTAAGCCATTTGAATGAGAATTTACCTTTTCTTTTAGCTGAAAATATCCAAACCCCTCTGGACATTCATGGGAACTACTTTTCCTTGCCTCTGCCCACTCCCGTTAGCTCTCCACTCTGATTTCCTTGAGTCAGAAGACATTCTAGCAGAGGGAACATGGGAACATGTTAGTCACTCAGTCGGGTCTGACTCTTTGTGCCCCACGGACTGTAGCCCGCCAGGCTCCTCTGTCCACGGGGTTCTCCAGGCAAGAATACTGGAGTGGGTTGCCATTCCCTTCTCTAGGGGATCTTCCCCACCCAGGGATCGAATCCTTGTCTCCCACATTGCAAGCAGACTCTTTACCGTCTGAGTGACCCAGGAAGCCAATTAGATGATAACTGCATAGTAAGAAATGCGGCCTTTAGGCATCCTCGCCGGGAGCTGATAACTACCAGCTTCCAGCTGCAATGGACTTGGTTTTTTTCCCAAAATACCTGGCATTTGGCAAAGGCAGTGCTGACCACTCACCACCACGCTCCCCGGAGGCCGAGTGCTGAGGCTACTCTGCCCTGTTTCATAAACAGAAGCGTCACAAATCGGAGCTGGACCAGGCTGCCCAGTAGAAGAATGTGGTGGCCCCGTGGTCCCTCACAGTCTGTTTCTTCTTTGGAGATGCAGGCGCCACCAGGTTTCCAGGCAACGCCCCTCCCCTCCGATGCCCCTGGGAGAGACCAGGCTCACAGGCGCGCCTCCCACACCTGCAGGTGATGGGGTCCAGGAGGAGTGTCCCGTGAGCCAGGGATGGGGGAGCATGCGTGAACCTCGCCCAGAGGTGGCCACGCTCTGTTCCGAGGGTCACTTCCTATCTGGGGAAGGGCGTTTGTGCCCTGGAATTTTGATGTGGGCTGATTCGTGCCCATGGAAACCACCCCACGGAGCCCTGGCAGCAAGATGCCCTTGTCCCGGGAACATAGCCAGCTCGTGTGTTCCCTGGTGGTCCGAGCCCCAACCCGAATCTCCCTTTTGTTCCCCAAGTGGCTTGTGTCCCAAGCTCTGGGAAACAAACACAGTCACTGTTGAAAGGGAAATGGGGCCCCAGGCTTCGACTCAAGGCCTGGCCTCCAGCACAGGCACTTCGAATCCACGTCGGATTCCTCGGGTGCCGTCGGGGGCAGTCCTGGCTGAGCCTGCTGCGGAGAGGCAGCCCGAAGCTTGACCTCCCGGCTGGATGTCTGTGCACAACTCCTGTGTTTACCTTGCTCCTTCTGTTCCTCACCCCTTCTCCCATCAGAGCAGTTACCTCTGGGGATGGCAGGGACCACCACCTGGGAAGGACAAAAAGTCACTTCAGCTTTATTTGCCACCTTCTGTTTCTTTTATAAAGTGAAAAAAGAAAATTAGTCTCTCAGTCATGTCTGACTCTTTGCGACCCCATGGACTGTAGTCCTTCAAGCCCCTCTGTCTACGGGATTCTCCAGGCAATAAACACTGGAGTGGGTTGCTGTTCCCTTCTCCAGGAGATCTTCCCTACCCGGCAATCGAACCCAGGTCGAACCCTGTATTGCAAGCAGATTCTTTACCATCTGAGCCACCAGGGAAGCCCTAGGAAAGGTCTCTGTAATCCTTTTATGACAAAGTATTAATATGTGCTATTTTAGGGAGTGATTTAGTTACTCTATATTTTTCTGAAATTTTAAACTTAAACAATATTTCAGCTGTTAACAGTGGTGAAATTAATAGTGATACTATATTTTCTCCTTTTGTATATATCTCACATTTCTTCTCATGAGCATGCTTTGCTTTTATGATTGAAAAAAATCTTTTTTTTAAACTGTGTTAAAACTGTGTTTTTACTGTGTTGAGTTTACACAGGGGCTGTGAAATGTGCCATGTGGAGACTGATTTGGGCGCAAGACTGTGTTTTGTTAGGAGATGGTACTGCAGGGCACAGACTATGTACAGAGTCACTGGGGAGCAGAATAAAGACCTTTAATCATAGAATAAGACTATCGTGTGTTGAACTCTGACCAGATCAAAGGTAAGTACATAAGGAGCATAAGGGGGCGTGCCATTTTCAGCTTGCACTTCAGTTGGAAAGCTTGTCCATCATCCAAGAGAAAGTGGTGATAGCCCCTCCTCTGTGGAGGAGTAGAGCCCCGGTCTTACCCAGAGAGGGAAGGCATTCCCAGGAAGGCAACAGGACTCGCTCAAGCAGCAGATGAACAACGCAGGAAGTTGGGACTCAGGTCAAGTTAGAATCAGGGCTCTTTGGGGAGGCCTGGAAAGTCATAGCGCAGCTTCGGGGCATACCCTTTTATCCCGTCTATGCAGCTACCTGAGTGTGAGCAGGAAACACCAGAGATGGGCAGAATGGATAAAAACACAGGCCCAACTGTATGTCGTTCTACAAATGATACCCCAAAACAAACAGGCTGAAAGGGGAAGGATGGAAAAAGACATTCCACGCAGACAGTAACCAAAGGAGAGCAGGAATGGCCATAGTGATATCAGACAAAACAGACACTGACTCATGAGTGTTTACAGACGACAAAGAAAGGCATTGTATATTAATAAAAGTTTCAATAGAGCAAGAAGATACAGCAATTATAAACGTGCAAAACTAAAGACAGACCATCGAGACACATGGAGCAAAAACAGGCAGGATGGAAGGAGCAAATGAGTTTTACAATAATAGTGGCAGACTTCATTACCTCACTCCCAGTGATGAATTTGCCTGCGTAATTTGGGTGGGCCTCACCCAATCAGTTGACAGAACAAAACTGACTTCATTTAAGCAGGAGGCGATTCTGCTGGCAAACAATCATCAGACTTGAACTGCAACATCAGCTCTTCTTGAGTTTCTAGCCTGCTGGTCTACCTTGCAGATTTTTGGGGGGCATGTCCCTTCATAGTCATGTGGGCTAATTCCTCTAAATAAAATTTCCCCATGCTCTCTTCTGTGTGTATGTTGACTAAAAAAATGCATAGTCTAAAAGTTGAGAATTATTTTTTATTCAGCGGACATTCTGACTTCAAGCTTGGGACACAGCATCTCAGATAATGCTGAGAGATTATTCCAAAGAGGCTGGGGCGGAGGTGGACACCAGGATATATGGGGGATTTTGCAGTGAAAAAATCAAATAGTCAGAACACAAAAGATCATTATTAATTAAAGAAAACCAGAGATATCAAGTTAATTAATTTGGTGCTTTTCTGTGTATGGGAAGATGCAGCTTCTGGGCTTGTTGAAGTCACTCCTTGGTATGTGCCTTAGCTGTCTGGGCCAGTATCCTGTGGTCTCTCACTCTGAGTGGCCTCGGGATGCACTGTTGCTGTGGCTGCAGCATTTTTGCCATCCTGATTCCCTCCGGGCTCACTGTTGGGCTGGCTGGAATGGAATGGAATGCTGATGGCTGCGACATGCTTTGTTTACTGATATGGCAAGCAACATCTTTCTTTTATCTTTTTTAAAGTGCAATGATTAAGACCCAGATACTACATTCAGAGTGAATAATTCACTTTTTTTTTAAGCTTTATTTTTTGCTTATTTGGCTGCATTGGGTCTTAATTGTGGCTGGTGGGACTTTGTTTGTGGTACATGGACTCTCTAGTTGTGGCAGGCAGACTTAGCCGCTCCGTGGCATGTCCCTGACCAGGGACAGAACCTATGTCCTCCGCATTGCAAAGCAGATTCCTAACCCCTGGACCATCAGAGAAGTCCCCAGGAAAATGGATGTGTATCCATTTTGGTTCTGTTTCTCTGGAGAGCCCTGAATAACGCATGCATACCCACAAAACTTCACATACACACACTCGAGACAGTGAGACATGAAGAGGAGTCCAAACAATGACAACAATTTTCATTGTCAGGAAAATAAATGGGTTTTGGCTGCTAAAGCTCAAAGGATTTTTAGGAATAATCTAGATTGGTGGTACCCCCACTCCTTTTTTCCAAACCAGATCTTACCCAGAATTCCAATGTACCGAAATGAGATAAAGGAGCCCACTTATTTCAACTGCCTTATTCTCCCCCTCTCTCCTCTCCCCAAGTCCACCCCTGGAAGCACAGCTTCTGAACTTGACTCTTCCAGCTCACTGTGTACAAACAGGACTAGTGTGTAATATGCCCTGGGAACATATTCTTTTGTGTCCCTGGTTTTATTTTTATGGTCGGCTGCTGTCTATGGGGTTGCACAGAGTTGGACACGACTGAAGCGACTTAGCAGCAGCAGCACCAACATTATTATAGATATAAATTCCTTATGCTTGTAGCTCTTGAAGAACTATAATAAAACAGATTTACCAATTCAATAAAAATATTACTTCCAAGCCCCATGCAATTTAACTTACAACGTTAGTTTGCCAGACGATGCTGTTTTACTCGAAATAAATTGCTACTGGTGAGGTGAATACGCTAATAACTTGAGTAAGAGGGCTTTCCTGAGTCTGACAGACCGGCTCCTTTCTGTTAAAATTACCAGACAACCATCATTTACAGGGGGCCCCATGGTAGCATTTGGCCTTTACTTGATGTGGATTTTGTAGAGACCTCTTCAGTCCTTTTCTGGATACCCCCTGGAAATAAGACCAGTCCTGCCTGTCTCCAAAAGAAAGATAAACACGGACAGACACCTAGGCTGGGCAGTCCTTGGTTAGAAGAGGCAGCAGAAGGATCCAGGGAAATTCATCAATGTGAAATTTCATCAACGTGAATTTCACCAATGTGAAAAAATTAATAGAAGAGCAAAGGCTATTAATTAGTGAGTGGAAGTGAAGGGTGTGTTCTTATCTTACTCTTGTGACTTTTCTGCAAGTTTGATTTTTAAAAAATAATTCTCACAGAGAACTCAGAGATTGCAAGATTTGTCTAAACCCTGCAGTGTGAGAAGCACTGATCTTCAACCGTTTACATAGATTGGAAAATCAAGTCCCAAAGGGCAGGAATGATTTACAAGGATCCCACCGGGCTAATTGGTAGAGAACGAAAATTAGAACCTCAGTCCCCTTGCCAGGGGCTTCCGTGGTGGCTCAGTGGTAAAGAATCTGCCTGCCAGTACAGGAGACGCAGGTTCAAACCCCTGGATCGAGAAGGTCCCCTGGAGAAGGGAACTGCAACCCACCCCTGTATTCTTGCCTGGAGAATCCCATGGACAGAGGAGCCTGGGGGGCTACAGTCCACGGGGTCGCAAAGAGTCCGACACGACTGAGCAACTAGGCAACAACAGTCAGAGCCTCAGTCTCCTAGCTGAGACCCTTCCCCACATTAGCATGAACTGTAGTGCTTAGCACTCTGACATTCTCACACAGTTGTATTTTGCTGTAAGAAACTGGTAAGGATCTCGTAAAACATAGACCTAGGTTTCCAGAACCCGCCTAAGCTGACCTTTGAGAAACACCAGCTTGTACATCCCCCACAACACAGGCATGACTGTCCAGCGCGCACAGAGAAGGAGCTGCGGAGCTTTCATTCTTAAACAGAAAATCTCCGTGTTGTCATACCCCTGTGACTACACCCTTCTCCAGTGAGGACCGCCTGAGGCTGGCAGAGCTGGGACCACTGCCCCTCCCAGACCACCCGAAAGGAAAGGAAAGTGAAGTCACTCAGTTGTGTCCGACTCTCTGTGACCCCATGGACTGTAGCCTACCAGGCTCCTCTGTCCATGGGATTCTCCAGGCAATAGTACTGGAGTGGATTGCCATTTCCCTCTCCAGGGGATCTTCCCGACCCAGGTGTCGAACCCGGGTCTCCTGCATTGCAGACAGGCGCTTTACCGTCTGAGCCACCAGGGAAGTCAGATCACCCGAAGGCACCTTCTAATCTCTGAGTCCTGCCTTCAGCGCTAAACTCTAATTTTTCCTCAATAAAGAGAGAAAATGTAAAACTTAAAGAAAGAAGCAAAAAATTATATAAAAAAGCACTAATACCAGTACAGTAGGTGGCCAATGTGAATATACATACATACATACATACGTACATATATATATATATATATATATATATATATATGCTTTCTCTCCTTTTCACCGGAAATCCCACTCCATCTAAGAGATATGCTGGTAACACCTTGCTGATCATTCTTGCTTCCTTTTAACTGTGTGCATGTGCTAAATTTTAACTACAGACATCTTCCTTTAAAAAATATCCAGTCTTGAGACTTCCCTGGCAGTCCAGTGGTTAAGATTCTGCCCTGCCAATACAGAGGGTGCAGGTTCAATCCCTGGTCGAGGAACTAAGATCCCACATGTCTTGTGGCCAAAAGAGTGTTTTTAAAAATTCAGTCTTTTTCCCTAGAATCCCACAGCGTTCCCATCAAGGTAATAAATGTTAACAATCTGATGTGTATCTTGCCAAGCCTTCTGTACAATTAATTATATAGAACATTTTTACAAACAACCCAATGAAAAAATAGGCAGAAGATCTAAATATATGTTTCTTGAAAAAAAGACATAATTTGCCAACAGGCACATGAAACAATGCTCAATATCGCTGATTATCAAAGAAATGGAAATCAAAGCTAAACTACACTAGAACAATGGTATTGTATCGCCGCACACCATTCGGAATGGCCATCATCAAAAAGTCTACAAACAGTAAATGCTGGAGAGGGTGTGGAGAAAAGAAAGCCTCCCTACACCGGAGAAGGAAATGGCAACCCACTCCAATAATCTTGTCTGGAGGATCCCGTGGACAGAGGAGCCTGGTGGGCTACAGTCCATGGGGTCACAAGAGTCGGACAGGACTTAGTGACTAAACCATCAGCACCGCACTGCTCATAGGAATGAAAATTGGTGCAGCCACTATGGAAAACAGTATGGAGGTTCCGCAAAAATCTAAAAACAGAGTTAGCATATGATTCAGCAATCCCACGCTTGGGTATATATCAAGACAAGACTATTTCAAAAGATGCGTACACCCAGTGTTCATAGCAACACTATTCACAACAGCCGAGACACGGAAAGAACCTGATATCCATCAGCAGACGAATGGATAAAGATGTGGTACATGCATGCTCATTCTCCTCAGTCGTGTCCGACTCTTTAAATGTATATCTATGCAACGGAACTCTACTCAGCCATGAAGAATGAAATAGAGCCATTTGCAGCAACATGGATGGACCTAGGGATTTATCATACTCAGGAAGTCAGAAAGAGAAAGACACTCGTATATGGAATCTAAAAAAATGATATAAGAAAACTTATCTATGAAACACACACAGACTAGGGAACAGATTTGTGGTTACCAAGGGAATCAATCAGGGGTGGAGGAGGGACTGAG
Organism: Ovis canadensis; assembly: GCF_042477335.2. Lineage (NCBI taxonomy): Eukaryota > Metazoa > Chordata > Mammalia > Artiodactyla > Bovidae > Ovis > Ovis canadensis. Next base: position 53,022,284 of record NC_091270.1, read on the forward strand.
ATTAGCAGCTGCAAACTATTAGTATTTTATACAGGATGGATAAACAATAAGCTTACTATATAGCACAGGGAACTCTTTTCAGTATTCTGCAATAAACCATAATGGAAAAGAAGATGAAAAATGACGTCTATATACGTACAACTGATTCGCTTTGCTGTACCACAGAAATCAACACAACATTGTAAATCATCTATACTTCAATAAAATAAATTTTTCTTAAAATCCAAAAAAAAAAAAAAGAAAAAGAAAACAGGAATATGAAACAAAGCACAAATGTTTTAGAAAAAGCTCACGGTTTAAACTATCTTTTTCCCCTGAGGGATAGGCATCTGATTCAGCATTAAAGAGCTGAGCGACTGAGGTGTGGTTACTGCCAAAAAGACTGAAATGGCTGACGAGCCGAGAAGACTCGGAGAAGGGTTCCAACCAGTACTACTGTCTCCATGTAACAAGAGGGTCAACTTCATGGGAAACAGCCAGGGGGAAGTACCAAGTCATGTTTCATGTGTCTGAAACACAGACAGTATAGGTACTCATCAGAGGAAATTACACGCAGAGGGGACGATTCAAAGCAAACCTCCTTCCCCAATGCAAATACACAGAACTGCAAATCCATGGCAAAAGGGAGCTCTCCTTTGGTTTTCAGTAAACCGCCAACAACCTCTGCAAGCTATAATCTAGATCTTAAGGGTCTACACCGACGATTAAGTTGTGGATGAAACCCTCAGACCACAGACCTTAGAAGTTGCACAATGCTGTCCACAAATGTTAGGTTCACAGTTCATTAGAAGGATCCTGGAACCCGGGCCAGCGTGCCAGCCAGCATCCTGGTGCCTTTAGGAGAGTCTCTGGTGGTGGGAAATACAAGTCTGTGAACGGTTTGGGCAGTTGAGAAACAAAGTTTATAAGTTGCCTGGGCAGTTCCACCCACTGTCCTGTTTCACAAGGGAAACCCTCATGGGCTGGAAGGGGTTGATGACTTCCAGTGGAATGGCTGGACTGCTCAGGAAGGTGGTTTCTGGAGAGAGGTTCCCTTTCGGTTCACTGGTGTATAAATGTGCAGCCCCACGGCACCCCTTCCTCTGACCCATGCTCCCCCAGCAATATCACCCAACCCCACGTGACAGGCACCCACCACTTCCTTCCAATGCATGGTTTCCAACCCCATTCTCCAACCTGGAGGTGCCCCCCACATTCGGAAGGCCCACTTGAAGTCCCACAGGCGCTCAGGGTGCACAGGGCCACCCCGACTCCTTCTGTGTTGCTGTCTCACTGGAAGGCCCCCCAGACACTGGGTGTTGTCCTTGCGCCTTGCTGACATCCTTGAGTGGATTTCCCAGTCCTCTCCCTTCCTCTGCGTGCCCCTGCTCCCGCTGCAGAGCCCTCCCAGCTCATCTTCCTGCTTTGAACTGGCTCTCCTGGACCCTGTCCTCCTCGTCACCTACAGGAGTAAACTCAAGGCCATCAGGACAGAGCCAAAGGCTGTTGAGTCTGCTCCCTGCCCCGCAGCTCCCCTCGACAATCGCATCCCACAGAGGCCTGGCATGGGCACTCCACACACAGAGTCCTGGCGCCTAGCGTTTCCATGCTTCCCCTGGCCAGAACCATTCCTGCCCAGCTCCTTCCTAACGGCCAGCTTTTCCTTCCCACTTATTCGGAATAAATGACCTGAGTTTAATTTTCTGGGTCTGTGTCCAACACAAAATGCACAGCCTGATAACTCACTCCCAGCAAGGACCTGCTGGATACCCTCAGGCAAGGTGGGCTCCAAGCTCTACTTAAAAAAATGTATCTTGGGGGGAGTGGCATATGAAATCTTACTTCCTTCACTGAGGATTGAACCCATGCCCTCTGCACTGGAAGCCCAGAGTCTTAACCACTGGACTGCCAGGGAAGTCCCCTGAGTGTGACTTCTTACCACGTGGTAAACTTCAGCCCTGGGAGGGCTGGCTGGCTGAAATGACCGCACAGTGAACATGCTGAAGGGTTCATTGAGGTCCACCACCCTGAAGATGAAGCTCCCTGCTAGGCCTTTGTCTCTAAAGGAGAGCCTGGATTCTGATCAACTCTATCCCTTCAGGTTTCAAGAAATACCATCTGATGTGGCCAAGTGGCTTTGTCCAGGGATTCAAAGGCGATGAATGATAAGGGATAGCCACGTGCTGTGGACACCCCACTGTGGCCCCTTAGGGTCGTGTCCCCTTCTCTGGAGCAGGGCAGATGTCCGGCAAGGCTGGGGACACAGGTGATTGTCCTGATTGGGGGTTGGGGGGAGGGGGTTGGAGGGGAGGGGGAGGGTGATGCTAGGAGCAGGGAGTAGACAGAGGCCAGGGATGGTTCTGAGCATCCTGCAGACCCCATGGCAAAGATGGCCTGGCCCCAAGGTCAGTGCTGAGGCAGAGAAGCCCCGCCTAGCTTCAGTCCTGGTCCTTTGCATTCTCATTTACCAAGAGGTCCGTGACTCAGGTCCTGTGCCCCCATGTGCCATACTAGACAGGCGAGCAGACAAGTAAAGGTCACCACCGCTGGACTTCCAAAGAGTTTGAAGATGGGTGTGCATGTGTGTGTGTCTAGGGCAAAAAGTTTAGGGTCCTTGCCTGTTCAGGATTCATCCAGGCAAATTTATCCAGAATGCCTCCTTCCAGTCCTACCTAAATCAGATGGAGGAGGCAAGGTTGACTCTGGACAAATGTATAGCATCCCACTAACTCCCAGTGACCATCCATTGCCCTGTTGGTCCCTGCCCTCCAGTCTAGTGGAAGGTGTGACACTTTGGTGTCTTAGAAACATTTCCATGAAGACATCCCAGGGTACTGGGAAGCCAGCTTGATCTCTGCCGCACCTCCTAGTGCTTTGTTGTATGTGGTTTGAAGTGAAGTGTTAGTCGCTCGGTCATGTTCTAACTCTTTGAGACCCCATGGACTGCAGCCTGCCAGCCTCCTCTGTCCATGGAATTCTCCAGGCAAGAATCCTGAAGCGGGTAGCCATTTCCTTCTCCAGGGGATCTTCCCGACCCAGGAATTGAACCTAGGTCTCCTGCATTGCAGGCAGATTCTTAACCATCTGAGTCACCAGGGAAGCTGCTATATGTGGTTTGGGGTTAACCATTGAAGTCACACTCTGGGTCAAAGCCCCTTCCAGGGGTTTCTGTGGCCCATCAGTGCCCACTATGGCACTGAGTCTATGGCGGAAATTCATTAAAAACTTGTTTGATTATTTTTTACCTTCTAAGGAGATAATTAACAAACTACAATAACTCCCCCTATCAAGTTTATTTTCAATGATTCCTTTTCTCTGCACACCCCCTCACCCCCTGCAACCTGAGCCTACGTTAGAACCTCTGCAAGTAGGCATTTCAGATGGGGTAGGGAAAGACAGAGAGGATGCTTGCGTCAGCAGGAGTTGGAAGGCACCTTCCCTTCATACCTGGCTTGGGTAGGAAAGTGACTTAGCATTACTGTCCTAGACACCCCACAGTCCCAGGGTGGGTGGCTGGCCTTTTTGCCTCTTCTCCGCACTTCTAGTGGAAGCAGAAGCCAGTAGTGCATGTGGACACGGAGAAGTAAGAACCAGGTGATGGGAAAAGGGTCTGTGGTACCGTCTGCTACTCTGGGTCTCTCCATCTCGCTCTGACCTTCCCAGACTAGTGTCTGTTTAGTTCAGACTTGGGACCATAACACCTGGGGGGTTCTCAGGGTCATACTACGATGTGCCTACATTTGTGATGATACTGGCCACACCTGTTGCTGTCAGATACTCTTGCATCAGCAGAATGGATGGCATTTCGAGGATCACGACCCACTCTGCAAGTCTGTGCACACAGAGTGGGAAATGCTTTCAGAAACCACCTGGTTAGAGCTTTAGGACCAAACTAGTCAAAATCGGGACATTAACATGACTCTTCTCTATTATCACTTGGATTAGGGGGTCACTTGTGAATATTGGCTTATCCAAGCACAGTCTAGGGTGTAGAAGTTAACACCAGATCCCTGCCTCCAGAGCTTCATTAACTCCCCTGTGCTAATTAGGATGCTTCTAGGTCTGGATGGAATGACTCCTTGACTAAGAGTCAGGAGACCTGGAACCTGGCCTCTGCTTGGCCACTGACCTTCAGTACATGGTCTCACTTCTCCAGCGCCTTCTTCTGAAATGCGGATGATCGCACCTGCTCTACCTGCCTCCCAGCTGTGCTGTGAGGATAAGCGGAGTATATGCCAGTGCTCCCCACCACACACACATTAAGAAGCCCTCCTGGAACCTTCTGGCTCCTTTCATTGTGCAAATATAGGCCTTGCCTTAGGGTTTTCTGTGTTGTTGCTGCGTGAACGGCTGGAGGAAAAGTCAAGGTGGACTCAGGGGGAAAGGAAGAAGACAAGGTCAGTCTTCTCCCGGCAGTGCCTCCAGCCCAAGCCACTCCCCTCCAGCAGCCATGGGTCCCCAGCATCCTCCAGTGAGCTGGGGGCTTAGAGCATCATCCCAGGTGCTGTGGGCAGCCCCTGTCCTGAGTTCTCAGGGCCGAGTAAGAGGAGCGATGCCCGCCTCAGCATCTCCACCCAGCACGCCCACACCTTCCTAGGCAGCTGGCCACTTCCACTCCCGCTGGGCAGCCTGATGGCTCACACGACTCCTTGGCTCCCTCAAGGTCAAGCTTACTTCCCACCGCGCTCTCCCACGGCCTCGCCTGCCAGCCTGGCTGGAGTCCCGCATTGTGCTAAGGAGCAGGGAACCAAGGGTTGGTGGGAAATATTGTGCAATTCCTAGGGATTATGGTAATGTGTATCCCCCTTCCATTTAATCATAAGTAGAGACAGCTAAACACTAGATTACAGGCATCAGAGGTTGTTGACTGTTTACTAAAGCCAGGAGGGCAGTCCAGTGTGATCCAACAGTGCATATTCATTAAGCGGGGGCGGGGGGCGGGGGGAAGGAAGTGCTTTTAAACTTCTCCACTGCGTATAATTTTCTCTGATGAATACCCAGAGAGTATGTGTTTCATGTCAAATACAAGTTAATTTTCCCTCTGGCTCTTTCCCATGAACTTGCCACGAGGCCATAACTACTTAATCCGCTCTAGCACTGGGGTTCCAGAAAACTCTTACTAAATTATAGTCCTGGAGTTCCTCCCTCTCCCTGAAGCCCACCCCTTACCTCATCTGTCAACCCAGATGAACGTACCTTCGGCTCGGTACCCCCTCTGAGACCTTTCGTAGCATCTTTCCCGGGGTCCTGACATCCTCAGAGTCACCTGTCTGCCCTGTTGCCTTTTGCCACTAACTTCTTCCCTTTTCTGACGCGGAGAGAACCCCAGCCTCACGTCCGCATCGGAGAGAAGCGAGAAAACGGCACCAGCGATGAATCCAGACATGCTTGTGGAAATGTTTTAACATACAGTTTGGAGGATTGCTGTCACCGTGGGATCCCTCTGCTTCACATCTTAAACAAGAATCACCATCTTTCATCAACTCAGGAAAATTTCTTGCCTTTTGATGTTTGATTTTTCTTTTTCTTTCTTTTATGGAATTCCAGCTCACTGAGATTTAAACCTTATCGTTCTGTCTTTCTGGAGCAGGAAATGGCAACCCACTCTAGTATTCTTGCCTGGAGAATCCCATAGACAGAGGAGCCTGGTGGGCTACAGTCCATGCTGACACAAACAGTCAGACGTGACAGAGCAATTGAACACCCACCCACACACACACACACACACACACAAAACACACACACACACACACACGTGCTGTCCTTTATCGTGTTTCTTTCTTTCTCTCACAGGCTTTTCATTTCCTTGTCTCTCTGTGTTACATTCTGGGGAAGATCTCTGGGTATTTTTCTGTACACAACTCTTCCTGTCTCTTATGTCAACAACAGAATTAAGCATCTTGTTGAGGCACAATAAAGTCTTATTTTAAGTTTTTTGCACAAACGCACTCCTATCCTTGAGCAGATTTCAGCATTAAACCGTTGCACACACATCAAGTTTCAGCTGTTTATTTGCTAATAAGGTTCAGTCCCCAAAGATGTACCAAAATGACTGAGCACATTTAAGGGGAAAATATTATCTCCTAAGTAGAAAATTGCGTGGCTGGCTTCTGAAAACCTTCATTCTCATTCGTAGCTTTACAGAAGAAAACTTTCATTTAAAAGTCCAAGCCTTCCTTCCTTCTTTGGCTGTGACCTACAGGCCCTGAGTGGTCAGTGGAAACTCCAGGCTGGGAGTTGTTCTTTTGACCTTGATGGAAAGGCTGGATGTCCTTCTGTCCCACGTGACATCAATCGCTCTAGGACCCTAGCCTCAAGAGGAGTCGACCAGGTTGGATGCTTATGGCCTGAACTTACACAAAGATGGAACACTGTATATATACTTATAATGGAGTCACTTTGCTACACAGCAGTGCTTAACACAACATTGCAATACAATTATACATAAATTTAAAAAAAAGAAGAAGACTGAATTATCCAGGGCCAGGAAAGGATTATATAATCTTTTATCTAAGAATCTTCCAATTCTTCCAGCTTTGACTGAGCTACCTTTTAACCTATCCATTGAGTTTTCATTTCTGTTATTACCATGGTTTTATTTTGTTTTTAAAGTACTGGTCTTTTTTTCAAATCTGTCTGGTCTGTTTGGCATTTTATTTCTTGCTTCTTTTCTTGATTCCCTCTTTCACTTCTATGCTATTGTTGTTGCTGTTTAGTTGCTAAGTCGTGTTGAACTCTTTTGCGACCCCATGGACTCTAGCCCACCAGGCTCCTCTGTCCATGGGATTTCCCAGGCAAGCATACTGGAGTGGGTTGCCATGCCGTTCTCCAGGGGATCTTCCCGACCCAGGGATCAAACCTGCGTCTCCTGCTTGGCAGGAGAGTTCTTTACCACTGAGCCACTGGGGAAGACCTTTGCTCCTTTAAATGCTGTAAAATGCCCACATTCAGTTCTCTGGGGGACTTGCCAGCATCTGGGGGTCTGCCCTCTCATTGCTGGCCCTCTGGCTCTGCTCTGAGGCTTGTTATCTCCTGCATTTTTAACCGGGGCTATGAGCTTGTGTCCTACTTACCGAGCTGAATTTGTGGAATCACACGAAGCTTTGGCTGAGTAGGCAAACCTCCAAAAAGGTTTTACCTTTCATTCTTCCAGGTGCCCTCAACCCAAGACCTCTGGAAGTTACAGTTCCCAGTCCTGGAGTTTCTGGACAGCCCAGATGGCTCAAATTCATTCCTTAAACCCATTGTGGGAAGGCCATGCTTATACGCTTTCAGAGGACTTTCCCCCATATCTAGAGTCAGGGTCAAAGTAGATGAGTTTCTTTGTCGTGTCTTTGCTGGTACAGAGCCATTCGAGTCCATCTTTATGCTGAGGGTGGTGTCTATACGTGAGGGGTCTTATTTCCAACTTCCCAACCTGCACGGACCCAAGGCCTTTTCTCTTTACTGCATCTGTTCAGTTCGGTTCAGCCACTCGGTCGAGTCCGACTCTTTGCGACCCCATGGACTGCAGCACACCAGGCTTCCCTGTCCATCACCAACTCCTGGAGCTGACTCAAACTCATATCCGTTGAGTCAGTGATGTCATCCAGCCATCTCATCCTCTGTCGTCCCCTCCTCCTCCCGCCTTCACTCTTTCCCAGCACCAGAGTCTTTACTCTATGGGGCCACTCATATCCACGGCTCTCAGAAACCGAGGCCATCAATACTTTCCTGGGGTCTATGCGTAGAGGCTGCCAGAACCTGTGCTTTCCTGGGCTCTCTTCACTTTGACTGCTGAGAATTTCCTTTGCTTTCTCAAAAGTACAGTCACTGGCAAGATTATTTGTAATAGTCAAGATACGGAAACAAGATGTCTCTTGACAGATGCATTGGTAAACAAAATGTGGTAATTGAACAGTGGAATATCGCTCAGCCACCAAAAAGAAGGAAATCCTGCCATTTGTGATGACATAGATCCACCTCAAAGGCATTATGCCCAGTGAAATGTCAGACAGAGAGACAAATAACGTTATGATCTCACTTATATGTGGAATCTAAAATAAATACAAAAGGCAAAACTCAGAAAATGAGGTCAGATTTGTGGTCACTAGAGGCAGGATGTGGAGGGATGTGGAACCGGACGAAGGTGACCAAAAGGTACAAAATTCAAGTTAAAAGATGAATAAGTACTTGGATGCAATGGTTAGCATGAAGGCTGTGCGGTTTACTTGAAAGCTGCTAAGCAAGTAAGTCCTAAGAATTCTCATCAGAAGGCAGAAAACATTTTTCTTCCTTTTTTTTTGTCAACTATATGAGAAAATGGATGTTAAATAAACTTAATTGGTAGTCAACATGCAACACATATTAATCAGATCATTATACCATATACTTTAAACAGCGTTTTATGTCAGCTATGGGATCCCAAGGTAGCTCAGTGGTAAAGAATCTGCCTGCCAACGCAGGAGATGCGGGTTCAATCCCTGGGTCAGGAAGATCCCCTGGAGGAAGAAATGGCAACCCGCCACAGTACTGTTGCTTGGAGAATTCCATGGACAGAGGAGCCACAGTCCATGGGATAGCAAAGAATCAGACACGACTGAGCTCTCTCTGTCTCTCTCACACACACACACATACACTCCACCATACCATATGTTAAAAAAGGAAGTTTCCTTCCATATTCAAAATCTTGTTTCCCTGGGAGGGAGGGGAACTTTTGGTAGGAAAAGAAATAGTACCATGCCAGTTCCCCTCAACACACTGCTAAAAAAAAAAAAAAAGGCCTTGAAGTGAATGTCCTTGGATATATGAACGTTGTGTATATCTTGGATGATGCCACAAACTCAGACACGGGGACAGGGGAATGCCTAAAAAAAGCTGCATTCTGATATTCAGGGAATGTAATCTTAAATAATCTTATTAAACAATTATACATCCTTGCTTCCCGTGAATTTCTTCCTAGCCTGCGTGTAATTATATGCACCAAATGGAAGACTGATTCAGGAGTAAAGAGGATCGTAGAGGAAAAATGGTACCATAGAGGATGAGGATGAGGTGTGGTGGGCGCTGCGGTTAAGGTCACTGCTGTGGGGGATGGGGCCCTTGGATGCTGGACACCAACCAGGTCGGGCCCACTCTTAGCTGGGTTTGATTGTCTCCCGGAAAAATGGTTTGCACATCGCACTTACAGGGGCTGGTGTGTGATTGTCCCACCACGACGAAGGTCCTGTGGTTACCAGGACTGAGGGGGCTCCCGTGGTGAGCAAGCTCCAGGAAGCTAATTCCCCACTGGGCTTGCAAAACGGAAACCAAATCACGTGTAGGAGCAGGAATGGGGTGTGTCAGAGCATCTCAAAGCCGTTGACGGAAGACTTCGTCTCGGCTGGTGAGAGCACATTCTCGGATGCTGTGGCCGGAGCTTGAGGGGATGTTTCCAACATTCAGGGTTCACTAGATCTGCTCCCTTCCATCACAAGTGGTTCAGTGTTTGTGTGTGTTTGCATTTTCACACCCCATTTCCTTGTTGGCTTTGGCCGTGGTCTTGGGAGGCATTAGAAAGTAACGTTATATGGTCCAAGTGAAAACTTCAGGGTTGATGCTTACCACCCATATGAACTTGGAAAATTACTCAACGTCTCTGAGCTCAGTTCCCCCAAATGAAAACCGTGGATAATAACAGTGCACATCTCAGCAGAGGTAAAGCCTTCAGCGCATTTCTTGGCAAACAATAAGCCCTCGAGAAGTGTAAGGTCCTAACATTATGGATAGCAAGGGTAGAACAGCTGTGGGAAAAGTGAGCAACAGAAAGTTCCCCAGGGCTCTGGTTTCGCTCGACTGAGCGCTGTATGGGGCTTTCTTTCTCCTAATTAATTCCTGCCTCCTGTCCATATCCTGTGTGAATCCTGGTCCTGCCATTTACTGGCTAAGTGACCGTAGAGAAAATTGGTGCTCAGGATGAGTTGTGAGCTAGCCCATCTCCCGGCTGACATGGAGGAGTTTATTTTTCTCTCATGCAGGCTTGGCTGTGGGTCCAAGGAAGCTGGCCTCCCTGCAGTGGCCAAGGTCAGCAGGACAATCATGTGTCACGCCTCCCAACCTGAAGCTTCCACAATTGCCCCTCGGACAGGTGTGGTCCGGTAGCCTTCCTGCACCTCACTTTCTCGATCTACCAAATGGAACTAATGCCTCCCAGAGTGATCCTGAGGATTAGTGACACATAGAGAGATGGACAGCACCCGAGTCAGGGTCCTGGCAGGAAGGAGGTGGTACACGGACTAGAATTTATCACGCCCAGAGGACATGAGCGAAGAGACTTGGTACAGCCTGTGGGCAGGTGTCTGAGGTCCAATTCCTTAGAAGCAGTTCAAGCCCAACTCTGGAGCAGGGATCAAGAGTCACCCTCCCATCCCGGGCACTTAACAGGGCAGATCTGGGGGTGGGAGGGGGAAGATGGAGCATAACCAGCTCAGCACATAACGGACATTCATCAATTCTAAAATGCCCAGGCTGTACCACCACTCAGCTGGGCTTGTGGAGTGTTGGCAGCTCGCCCCCGCCTCGGTTGTTGGTTGGTTTAGTCACTAAGTCACATCTGACTCTTTGCAGCCCCATGGACTGTAGCCCACCAGGCTCCTCTGTCCATGGGATTTCCCAGTATTTCCCCAAATATTGAAGTAACTTGCCGTTTCCTTCTCCAGGGGATCTTCCCGACCCAGGGATTAAACCTGGGTCTCTCACATTGCAGGCAGATTCTTTACCCTCTGAGCCACCGGGGAAACACCCTCACCCTTGGGTCTGGCTTATTCTCTGGCCTTCCTCTCCCCTTTAACTGAAGCATCTAGAAGAAAGGGTTGTGACTGCAGACCCCAGGCTGTAGCACAGACCCAGAAGAACGTGTGTCGTGTGACCACCCACGTGTCCTTGGATGCGCCGTGCCCAGCGGTCCCCTTGGCATGGACGGAGCCTCCATGTCTCCATGTGGACACACTCGGCTCCTTGAGGGCCCACTTAGAAGGATGCGGAGCGACCAGGACACACTGCCCTGGGCTCAGAGTCACCTCCTCTCCCTCCTGGACTCTCGGTGACCCCCGACAGGCCTCCCTGCTCTGCACCCTCTCCACCCTGACGGCCTTGTTCCTGTTTTAGAAAGCATTCCCTGCTCCTTCTTTCACAGAGAACCGAGTCCAAACAGTCAGCCTGCTACCTGCACTACCTCTCTCTCTCTCCCCTTCTACCACAACCTCCGCCCAAGGATGACCTCAACCACACCCAAATATTCAGTTTCTTACAGTTCCCCTCCTCTGAGCTTGGCTCCAGATGGAAGCCCCCCTGCCCCCAACACCCATGGCCCCAGCATCCACTCCAACCTGCTTCATCCTCCCGGGAGGAAGTCCCTTTTATCCTCCATGGTAGTATGCCTGCTGTCTGCCTAATGCTCCTGATTTATGTCTAAGTCTGTCTCCTTGACCAGACTACAAGCATCACCAAAATCATCTTCATTTCTGCAGCCTTCTAATGATGCTTGGCGTGGCATTACACACGCTGAAAGTGAGTAAATCCATTCTGAGTCTTTCTTCAAAGGTAGTTCCTAGAAGAGCTGGGAAAAGAGGAGGCTCCATTGGCAGCCCTGATTTTTATTTATTCATTCATTTTATTGTATCTTTTTATTGAAGAATAGTAGATTTACAATGTTGCATTAGTTTCAGGTGTACGGCGAAGTGATTCATACCTATATATTCTTTATCAGAGTTTTTTCCATGATGACTTTTTACAAGCTATTCAATAGTTCCCTGTGCTATACAGTAAATCCTTGCTGTTTATTTTATGTATAATAGTTTTAATTATATATAAAGTCTTTTAGTCCCAAACTGTTAATTTATCCTTCCCCTCTCACTTCCCCTTTGGAAGCCATAAGTCTGATTTATATGTCTGTGAGTCTTTGTTAAACATTTCTTGCACTCTGAGGAGGGAGGGAGAGTGGTGTGTGGGGAGGTGCCCTCCCCTTGTCCTGGGCCAGTGTCAGGGCCAGGCTGGGGGACAGGAAATGACCGGCCACTTCCCAGGGTGCTGGAGAGGGCAGGGCAGTCAGGGGGGTGGGCAAGGCTCGAGCCATCCTGGAAAGGAGCCTCTATTCTTTTTCTGAGATCCTGGACTGATGACGATGACCAACAAGGACTTACTGTTAACACAGGGAACTCTGCTCAATATTATGTAACAACATAAATAGGAAAAGAATTTGACAAAGAATAGATACATGTAAATGTATGACTGAATCAGTTTGCTGTACCCCTGAAACTGTCACCACACTGTTAATCAACTATGTGTGCTGTGCTTAGTCACTCACTCGTATCCAAATCTTTGTGACCCCAAGGACTCTAGCCCACCAGGCTCCCCTGTCCATGGGGAGTCTCCAGGCAAGAATACTGGAGTGGGTTGCCATGCCCTCCTCCAGGAGATCTTCCCAACTTAGGGATCGAACCCAGGTCTCCTGCATTGCAGGTGGATTCTTTACCAACTGAGCCACTGGGGAATCACAACACTGCTAACCAATTATACTTCAATGCAAAATAAAAAGTTTTTAAAGAAAGGACACAGAGGGACTTGTTGCTTTAGTTGCACTCGAGTCAGGGTTTCTGGGACGGGCCCAAAGGCAACAGAGCCTGCTTCTGGGGTGGCTCGTGACCTTCCTCATCAAAATCACAAGGGCAAGGAGACGAAGGACTGGCTTTTCCTCAAGTGCCTGTCGAGATGGACTCGGAGATTCTCTTCAGGAAGTCTGCACACACAGGACTCCCCAGACGAGCGTGTGCCCTGCCAGGACCCCTCCTTCCCTCCTGCAAGCCTTCCAGCCCACGGTCCATTTGTGAACACGTCCTCACCTCTATGGCTGAGTTTCCAGGGAGGCTCTGCTTCCCTCCAGGACAGTCTGGAGAATGAGGGCAGCCTCCTTTCCAGGATGGCTCAAGCCTTGCCCACCCCCCTGACTGCCCTGCCCTCTCCAGCACCCTGGGAAGTGGCCGGTCATTTCCTGTCCCCCAGCCTGGCCCTGACACTGGCCCAGGACAAGGGGAGGGCACCTCCGCACATACCACTCTCCCTTCCTCCTCAGCAGCTGAAAAGTCAGGTCCTGTGTTTGTGTAGCGTGGTGTTCCACTGATGATGTCCTAAGCCCGGTGCAGACAGCTCATTGTCCCCGCTCCCTCCCTGTTCTCACCGCCTTGCCTGGTGGCAAGGAAATTGGGTGAAGGGCACACGCTCAGTGGACCGGGGTGTGAGTACCCGGAGTATGAGGCAGCTAAGAGATGAAAAAGGTCACGGAGATGCAGACAGAGAGAACAGACTTGCGGACCCAGAGCTGGGAAGGAGAGGGTGGGATGAATGGAGAGAGCAGTATGGAGACATACACACCTCCATCTGTAAGAGAGACAGCCAGTGCAAACTTGCTGTACAACTCGGGGAGCTCAACTCGGGGCTCCGTGACAACCTAGAGGGGCGGGACGGGGTGGGAGGTGGGAGGGCGGTTCAAGAGGGAGGGGAGATGTGTGCACCTATGGCTGATTGATGTGGATGTGTGGCAGAAACCGACATGCTAGTGTAAAGCAATTATCCTTCCATTAAAAATAATTTTCTTTTTTTTTTTTTTTAAGATGGGGAAGGTCAGAAAGCCTCAGCTCCTGGTTTGGGACTAAAACTCACTCGGGTCCTAAATCAAAATATTCCCCCTTTTGCATTCACCTGGCTGCTTTCTTGGTGACCTTTCCCCGTGGTAGAAAAATCTGGGGGCGGAGTCGGGGGAGGCTCACTGTGCTTGGTTGGCCTGATGACGTCATTGAAGACTCGAAGCTGACTTTGTGTAGAGCAGGCTCCGTGCGTTTATGAAGCCTGTTATATACTTTATGTCATCTAGGCTTTTATGAAGCGTTTTAGGTACTTTAAGATATTCGTCTTTCCAATGAACTCTCCATTTGACAGATGAAACAGTGGGGTCTCAGAGGTGAACCCCAAATCCACAGCCTTTCCCACTGGCCCACAGCTGCATGTTCTGCTGAATTTGATGGGAGACAGTGTCTCCTTCCTTTTAGACCCTCTACCCTGCAGAGTGGGGCGCTGGGCACATAATCAATGCTTGTGGATTGAGTGGAAGAACATTTGCACCCTTCAGAGCTCAACAAATATCTGTTGAAACTGACTTGCCCATGACCCCTGACCCTCCCTCAGGCTGTGACCTCTCCATTTCGGCTCCAGGCTTGCGTCTCAGGCTCCTTCAAGAAGGCAGATAGCAATGCTGACATTTACCTGGGACCCAGCAGAACAAAAACTGAACTCCTCCCCAGGTCCCGACACCAGCCCCACCCTCATCATCTGTCCTTTTGCCTCCCAAATCCTCCCAAATTGCACTTTCGTAAGAGTTAACCTCATGTGGGGCTCGATGAGCGTCAGAAACTTGACGGAGTCGCCAGGTTCCCAGCACCTCACGTCCATGGATTAATCAGTATCCCAAGATTATAGGATGTCAGGGCTGGAAGCAAGCCCTTCATTACAGATGAAGAAACCATCCCCTCAGCGGGATTTGCAAGAACCAGAGGCGGCATCACTGCACGTCCGTCTCCTCACTCAGCCTGGGTCTCCATCCCCATCAGACTGGACGTGACCTTTCTTAATCTCCGTTCTCCCAGGTGGTTATTTGTCAAGTGCCTGCATGTTTCAGCACCGCGTTTTCTCAGACTCCCACAGATAGTTGACAGCACAGCTCTTCAGAACCTGCGGCATGAGCTTAGACAAAGCTGCTGCCTTTCCCAGAGCTGAGCGAAGTTCACCAGCTTGGCCCCAGCATCTGATGAGACTGTTTTTTTTTTTTTCTAGAAACTTCCTAGCAGTTAGCTGGTGGGAACTTTCCCTTACTAACCCAGCAGCATTCAAGCGCTCTTCATTTTATCTAACATCCCTTACGAGGGAGGCTAAGGCTAACTCAGGATAATCAAGTGTTGTGAATAGCTAATCAATTCAAAAAGAGTTATTTAGCGCATGATTAGGAATGACTGAAAGTCTGCGGACTTTCAAGCAGACAAAAGGCACTTGGGCTAAGTCACCTAAAGGCACAGGCAGCCCTAAAAGGGACACCGATTGGGAACTGCACTTGTACGTCTGGTCTGCGGGGCTAAGCAGACCAGAGAGCTCTTCCGGCCCGCGGCTCTCTCCCGGCAGAAGCACCAGCTGTGTGCCTGCCGTATGCTAGCCCCCTGGCGTTGAGCCCCTTAGAAACCCTGTGCGGTAGTGCCCTCGTTTTACAAATTATACAACGGACGGTTTCCTACTCCTGAAAGGCTCCGTCATTTACTCAGGCTCATGCAGCTAGAAGTAAATCCAGCTTCCAAGCTCAGCTCTGTCTGCGGATTCAAAGATGCAGCTTTCTTTGTTTTACCTATGGGTTCCTTTTTTCCTTCCCCCTCTTTCATCCCCCTCTCTTCCTTTCTCCTTCCCTTTCTCTACTTCTTCCATTTTTTTCTTAAGAAGCCAAATGCTTTTTCCAACCAAACAGCACACAAATCCAAGCATATAAACCATCCCAGAGACTTCCCTAGTTGTCCAGTGGCTAAGACTCTGGACTCCCAGCACAAGGGGTCTGGGTTCAATCCCTGGCCAGGGAACTAGATCCCACAAGCTGCAATTCAGACCTAGCGCAGCCTAATAAATTAATTAAAAAAAAAAACATGCCAGAGCAGAGTCACATTGCTTTATTCATCATTGACAAAAACTGGAAACACACCACGTGACCTGCAACAGATGAGCAAACTAGCAAGCTGGTGTGCATGCCTATAGTGGAACATACTCAGCTACAAACAGGAGCCAGCTCTGATACACACTGACCGCGGATGAACCTCAGAATGATTTCGCTGAGTGAAAGAAGCCAGACACCAGAGTGCACACTGCCTGATTCCACTGACATGGAAATTTAGAAATGCTGAAGCCAGCTGATGGTGACAGAGAGAAGTCAGGGTTCCCCTGGGGCAGGGGCCGGGGGCTGATTGCAAAGTGGCTGAGGGAAGCCGGCCTATTTCAGGGGTAATGAAAATGACTGCACGTGGATTGCGGGGTGCTGTTTCTAGTTGTCACCGCTCACTGAATTTCACACTTAAATGTGTATAATTTATGGTTTGTAATCACACCTCACTTTTCACTTTCATGCATTGGAGAAGGAAATGGCAACCCACTCCAGTGTTCTTGCCTGGAGAATCCCAGGGACGGGGGAGCCTGGTGGGCTGCCGTCTATGGGGTCACACAGAGTCAGACACGACTGAAGTGACTTAGCAGCAGCAGCAACATCAGTTTGTCTGTGTTGTTTTGGTTTGTTTTGAAAGCAGAACTGCTTTAATTGAGGAGGAGGGGGGTGCTCAATCCCATCCCTTCCCTGACTTCTTTTAGTGGCCTGTGGTTCCCTAAAGGACCCCGGAGCGCTCTGTGGAAATCTGTATCTTCCAGAGGTGGTCGGCCACCCCAAGCTGCCCCACTCCGCCCTAACACTGCCCAGCAGTGGAGGCTTTGTAAAGGGCGCGAGATCAGCTGTTCCCATGTAAAGCACCTCAGCATCCTTACTGCAGGCTGCTATAAGGGACAAGCTGTCACCGGCAGGAAAGAGGCTTCTGGTGTAGTTGCAGCCTCTGTATTGTAAAAAGGAATGCTGGTGCGGAATGGGGAGCTAATAAACGAAGCTAAGGGATTTCATGAGCTTGGGTATGTGTGTGTATAACTTTGCTTCGCACCACTTGGACGCAGGAAATGTTTTGTTTTCTGCTTCTCAATCAGATTGCCTCCGGCTCCAGTCTCCACTGACCAGAGCGCTGGGATGAGCAGGATCTGTTTTCACTGCCTTGGGGCTGTGCAGGAGTCCCGGGGTGTTGATCCATCCAGAGGATTTCAGGAAGCAGCTCTGTCCTTAAACTTCCTGGTCCCAGCTGGGTGCCCAGTGCCCAACCTCTAGGGTCCATTTCAAAGGCAAAATCTTTGATCTCCGGCTGAGGCGGGAGGCCTTGCACCAGGCCCTCAGTGGACACCAGTATCTGCCTCCCCATCCAGCTTGAGGCCAGGCCCCCATGGAGCCTTGGCACAGGAGAGCTGGTCACTGTGGCCTCCAACAGCCTGCAAGCCTCTTCCATTCTCTCGGGGCCAAGGGACCCCCTTCTCTGCTTTCCATCCCCGCTCCTTCCCCAGGCGGGCTGCCTAGATCTCCTCCATTCTTCTCCCCAGGACCTTCCACCCTGGTCCCCTAGTGGGTCTGGGATGGCCGGCGTGGGGCAGTGGAGTGGAAAGGCGGGGAGCGGCCAGCACACCCCAACCTTGTTTCCTCCAAAGGGAGCAGGCAAAGAGGGGCTTTACTCTTCCTCGGTGAATCTGCAGCTGGGAAAGGAAGACTGACAGGGGCCAGCTTCCTGATGAATATGAGAGCTGGTATTTATGTTTTCGTAAGAGCCACGAGTTAAAGAATGGGTTTATCTCTTCCACAATTGTATCCCCTGCCCTCAGCTTTGTCTAGGTGATCCATAAATACTGAATGAATGAATGAAAGCTCAAGTGAATGAATGAATAGGAGATGCCCAGGAGACACACACCACACAGGAGCTGGTTATTATCTTTGGGAATCGGAATTCCGTGGAGGACTGTCCCTTACTATTATCTATTCTTCTGTATCATTTGCATCACATAAACTTGTGTTTAGTGACTCTGTAATGTGTGTGTGTGTGTGTGTGTGTGTGTGTGTGTGTGTTAGTCACTCACTCGTGTCTGACTCTCTGCGACCCTATGGACTGTGGCCCACCAGGCTTCTCTGTCCATGGGATTCTCCAGGCGAGAAGACTGGAGTGGGTTGCTAGTCCCTTCTCCATGGGATCTTCCCAACCCAGGGATCAAACCTAGGTCTCACACATTGCAGGCAGATTCTTTACCATCGTAGCCACTAGGGAAGCCCAGAGTTCATATAGTCTGTATGTAAAAACTTTTCAGACTATAAGGAAGATGCACGTGTAAAAGCTTTATTATAATCTTGCCGTAAGAGAGAGGCTCTCTGACATGGTTCATTTTTGGTGGAAGTATATTTTTGGATGATAAAATGTTAAAATAATGGACTTGAGCCAGACTCAGAAAGGTCAAAGTGTTTGCTTAAACATCTCTAGATATGTGACTGACAGCTGAGTGGGAGACTCGTCTCACACACAGCTTACTTGTTGTATATTTAAGGAGAAAATCACTTTAGCATTTTATCAGAAATAACAATATCCCAGGAGATGTGACTGATATCCATGTGAATTGCACCTCTTCCAGACCAGTTGATTTAGGGCTTGTTGAGCAGTTTAGCAACATAATCAAGGACCCAGGCTGGGTCAGATATGGTCCGTATATTGATATTTCGTCCTCATGCTTGTTGGCTACTAGTCACAAGGTGGCTGCAGTTGCACCAAGTATCATGGCCTTGCACTGTATTCGAAAGTAGGAAGCAGCAAGGAAGGAAGGAAGCAGGAAAGGACCTTCCTTTTAGTAGGGAGAAACACATTTTCACAGAAGTCCCCCGATAGATTCATTAGTTTCAGGACTGAGATGTGGCTGCTAGTCTCAGCTTCCCTTTTTCCTCTAGCCTTCTCAACATGAGCATTTCTCTGATTTCTTTAGGCAAGCTTAAAAGATCTTCCGTGCCCTTACTGTACCTCTTGGATCCTTAATGATAAAATTTAATGCTTTCATGTCTTCAGTGCCTTTCTTCCTCAATGAACCCCAACCTTTCATATTTTCATCCCCAGGCTCTGATATAAGTACTTTGCTCGTGTATTTTTGAATGAATCAGTGAATGACGGAGGGAAGGAAGAGGCTTTACCTCAAGTTCCTGTTTTTCTTTCCTGCCCACACTGTTTTTGACTGATGATGTCAGCCCTAATACATCTTCTAGCCTAAAGTCTTGCATTTCAACTCCTCCTAGAACTGGGAGTCTCAAACTCAACACATGTAAAATGGAACTTATCATCTTCCATCAAAAATAAATCCTCTGAAATGGAGATGATATTTTGGAAATATGTCAGTTGCTTTTCTCCATTATAATCCCTCATGTGTGGTTTCTGACTACTCATTTGCCTCCGGGAGGGTTCAGTTTGTTGTGGGAGGAATGCAGGGGAGGAGGATAATAGTCAGCTTTTGAGTCTTTCAAAAACAATTGAATATTATGGAAAATTCCAAACACATGCTAAAGTAGAAGAAGATGGAAGCCTTCCTATTCTCATCACTCATTTTCAACAGTTGTCAGCCTGTGGTCCATTGTGTTCATCTGAACTCCCCCCAGGGGGTGCGATGGTAAAGAATCTGCAGTCTGCCAATACAAGAGATGCGGGGGTCACTGTTTCGATATTTGTGTCGGGAAGATCCCCTGGAGGAGGAAATGGCAACCCACTCCAGTGCTCTTGCCTGTGAAATCCCATGAACAGAGGAGCCTGGTGGGCTACAGTCCATGGAGTCGCAGAGTCAGACAGGACTAAACATGGTACAGCTTACAGCACTTATTGAGATAATCCAGAAATAACTACACAGCATTTGTACATAGATATTTTTTGCCTTTTTTTTCTTTTAGCTGAATGCTTCATCATTTTGTAAATGGAAGTAACTCCACCAGACCCTTATTGATACAATTGCTCTTTTGCCAGATTTTTGTTACTTTGGTGCTGTGTGAATAGCCCAGTACATATATCTTTTTAGCCTTGCTACACTATCTTCCTGGAGAAGACAATGGCACCCCACTCCAGCAGTCTTGCCTGGAAAATCCCATGGATGGAGGAGCCTGGTGGGCTGCAGTCCATGGGGTCGCTAAGAGTCGGACACGACTGAGCGACTTCCCTTTCGCTTTTCACTTTCATGCATTGGAGAAGGAAGTGGCAACCCACTCCAGTGTTCTTGCCTGGAGAATCCCAGGGACGGGGGAGCCTGGTGGGCTGCCGTCTATGGGGTCACACAGAGCCGGACATGACTGAAGCGACTTAGCAGCAGCAGCACCCTATCTTTGGGACAAATACCTAAAAGCAGGAACACCAGTTCAGAGAATAAATGCATGTGTAATTTTCATGGATACTGCCAAGTTCCCCTCCACAGGAATTAGACAAATTTGCAAAAAATTCCCACCAGCAACTCATGAGAAAGCCTGTTTCTCCACAGCTTGGCCAACAGAATATGTGGGCAAACATTCTGCCGTCTATCCATCTGCTGGGTGAGAAATAGTATATCAATGAGCTTTAATCGGCATTTTTCTTCTTGTAGGCAAGGTTGAGAATCCTTTCAGATGGGTAAGGCCCATTTGGATTTTACCCTCTGTGACTTCTCTCTCTAGTCTATGTTTCCATAGATTTGTTGAACTTTTTCTTTTTTAATTTAGATGCTACTTTTATATCACGGATAATAACCCTTTGTCTATAATACTTTTTCCTGGCTTGTTATAATTTACTTATGGTACTTTTGCCATGCAAACTTTTTTTTTTCATGTAATCAGATTTGTTAATCTTTTCTCTCACTGCCTCCAGTTTTTAAGCTCCAGAAAAGTTTTCTCATTGCGTAAGTTACAGAGGAATTCTTCTAGGAGCTGGAGGGCTTGATTCTTCATATTTAAATCTCCGATCCTTTTGGAACATATCTCAGTGTACCATCTGAAGAAGGGATCTAATTTTATCTTTTTCCACATGGCTGTCCAGGTATCCTTAAACCCTCTATTGAAACGTGTATTTTTCTCCCATTGACTTGAGATGCCTCTTCGTTAGAAACTAAGTTTCACATGCAAATAAATCTTTCTCTACATTTTCTAGTCTGTTCCTTGGCCTATGTGTCTATTTCTGGGTCTGATTCAGTGAGAGGGTTTTATAATATTTTCCTGTTTTCCCTGTTGTTCTTTTTCAGGGGCTTCCTGGCTATTCTTGGTTTCATGTTCTACAAAATAAATAAACTATTTATTCTTTTTATAGTTTTTAGGGTCATATACTTTACAATCAATTTAACTGTCATGACGGTTCCCTGGGGGTTCAGCTGTAAAGAATCCTCTGCAGTGAAGGAGAAGCAAGAGATGCGGGTTCAGTCCCTGGGTCAGGAAGATCCCCTGGAGGAGGAAATGGCAACCCACTCCAGTATTCTTGCCTGGGGAATTCTTGCCAGATAGACGAGTCCGGCAGGCTACTGTCTGTGGGGTCACAAGGGTCGGACAGGACTTAGCAACTAAACCACCACCAACAACAAGCTTTATGAGATTATCAAGATCCCCGGCAAAGTAGCCAATTTCAACACCCAGTACCTACATGCCTCTCAGAGGAAATGAAGCTGGGAGCGGGGTGTGGTGAGCATTTGCTCAAGAGAGTGACTCATCCAGAGACTGACACTGCACTCGGGCAAGCTGGAGGGCGTCCTTTTCTGAACTTTCCAGAAGGTGCGGCCTCACATTTGGCTACGGAGAAATGAACAGGATGAGTTTTCATTACATTTCAGTGCAGGGGGCAAGTCAGTTTTGTTGCAACTCCTCTTCTTCTTGGTTTTCTTGCTTCTCTTAATAGCATAACCGTCCTCCTCTCTTCTAGATGGGAATCTCTGGCTGGCTTTGCCCCCCTCCTTCCCACGCATCATCTCACGGGCAGTCTAGGCCTGTCGTTTCCACCATCACGGTGTCTTCACATTTTCCAGGATAACAGATCGGCGGGACTTCAAGGCTCTAACCACTGGCACCCAGCTGTCATTTTCAAAAGACACACCTTCTTTCCAGAGCCAGGCCACTGTATACACACACGCACACATTTCTAGCCAATTAATTTTAACCAGTTAACTTTAAGGAACAAAGGACACCGCTTTCCTCGTGGTCTCCCGTGTCCACTATACAGCATAAATGCTGCTGTGGTTCATTGTATGAATTTAGAAGAAAGCAGTCTGCCTTCTCCAAAGTGGGGCCGGTCACAATTGAAAATGTATTTTCTGTGGGCTGCAGATAGACCTCTCTTTAATAAACATCTACATCCCTATTCAGAGATTAAAAACTAGTGTGTTTTCTCTTAAAACCAGCACATTTTATCTAGGAACATTTTTAGAATTGAAAAAACACGCTCAGATTCTACTCCCCGTGTGTGGCAAGAGTAACAAGCACCAGAAGACTTGTCCGTGATGTCTTTGTCACAGCAGCCCGAACTGCCAGCAACCCAAAGGCCCACCAGTGAGAGAATGGGTACAGATCCCTGAGCGCATCCCTCCGGTGGAATTCTCCGTGGTAATAAAGAGATCAGACTAGGGCCAAACACATCAATATGGATGATATGCAGGCTTGAACATGGGTCAAAGAAGCAGATTAAAAAAAAAAAAAAGGGTATATAGGCATAGTTCCCATTTTTACGAAGTTCAAGACAGGTAAAGCCACGCATGGTGATAAAATCAGAGTAACCTTTGAGGGAGGGGGTGTGGTCTGGGAAGCCGGAGGAGGAACCTTCAGGGGCTTGGAGATCATTGTATCTTCATCTGGGAGGTGGTCACCTGGGTTGCAGCTGTGCAAAGACTCACTGAGTTGTGTCTTTAGTACTCAGACACTTCCCTTGATGTATGTTACAATTTAATTAAAAAAAAAAATCTCAGAGGACCTTCCCTCCTGAGTCCTCCAGGACAGCAAACTTCTCCAAGATTCCCTGACCGCCCAAGTATCTGACATGGGGAAAGCGCACACTGCCGTGTGTAAAACAGGTAATTAACGAGAACCTACTGTTCAGCACAGGAAACTCTCCTCAGAACTCGGTGGGGAGCTAAACGGGGAGGAAACCCAAAAAAGAGGGGATCTGTGCAAATATATAGCGGATTTGCTTTGCTGTACAGCAGAAACTAATACAACATTGTGAAGCAGCTCTACTCTAATTAAAACATATTTTTAAAAAAGAAGAGCCGTGTTCTTCATCAGCCAGGAGCCGCAGACCTGTGTGTTCTATGTAACGGCGCCCCCTACAGCACAAGATAGACACGTGTCTTAATTCCAGGCAAAATGGAATTTCTCAGCCTGTTTCCCACGTGAGTGAGGACAGCCTGGCTCAATTCAGGGATCAGAAATTAGAACGTGGTGGGTGATGCAGGACCTCCTCCTCGTGGCAAAGCGTACATCCGGTTTCTCAGCTTCTAAGGGTGGGAGTCACCCTCAGATTCTTGTTTTATTTTCTCCTTCATGCCTTCAGCACTGGCTCCCCTGAACAGAGTAGGGAATCAGAATGAACGGACGATGCGTGGTGGATGGACAGATGTATGAAGCCTTACGTCTCCAGTAAAACAGCTTAACCGTCCTTCCTAGGACTTCCCTGCAGTCCAGTGGCTAAGTGCTTCCAATGCAGAGGGCTCGGGTTTGATCCCTGGTCAGGGAACTAAGAACCCACATGCCGCCTGGCACAACAACAAAAAAAGAAAAACAAAAATGATCCTTCCTAAATGCTTGCTTTCTCTGTGGTGAGTCCTCCGCAGGGCTTCGCGATTAGAAAAAGCCTCTCTCATCCTCTCTGCTCCACGTCTATTGTGTCTGTGATGAAATATAATTACATCTAAGTGGTATTTTTCTCAGGGTTCCTCTTGGTTGAAATATGTCCTGTTCTCATGGTTTGTGTCCCACAATGAAATTTTTCCAGTGATAAGAGTTGGCTTTTAATCTCACATTTTCTTCTTATGGGAATTGGCAACATTAAGAATCAAGTCAGTTTGAAATTTTATATATATATATATATACTTATATATATATATATATGACATAGATATACAGATAGATAGATAGATACTTGGGTTTTTCACCAAAGGCTTCATGTGTAAAGACTTTCTATGTGAGAAGAATGAATTTCTCTTTAGAACCAGCCTCCCCTTACCCCCCAGCCTGGGAGCCTGGAAAATCAAGGTCCCTCCACCCAAGGGAGGGGGGGTGGGATGACTGAGAACTGCTTCCAGGCTGGTGAAAGCTCAGCCTGCGACCGTGAAGGGAATTGTTTGATTCAAGGCTGCTGTGTCTCTAGGATTTGTTAGAACTGAAGTGGTTTGTTTGTGTTTTTAATTTATCTTTTTGAAGTATAGTTGATTTGCAATGTTGCATTAATTTCTGCTGTTTAGTTCCGTTCAGTTCAGTCACTCAGTGGTGTCTGACTCTTTGCGACCCCATGGACTCCAGCACTCCAGGCCTCCCTGTCCATCACCAACTCCCAGGGTTTACTCAGACTGTCCATTGAGTCGGTGATGCCATCCATTTTTCTGCTGTATCCATATTTCTGCTGTACAGCAAAGTAATTCAGTTGTGAGAGTTGGACTATAAAGAAAGCTGAGCACCAAAGAATTGATGCTTTTGAACTGTAGTGTTGGAGAAGACTCTTGAGAGTCCCTTGGACTGCAAGGAGATTCAACCAGTCCATCCTAAAGGAAATCAGTCCTGGGTGTTCATCGGAAGGACTGATGCTGAAACTGAAACTCCAATACTTTGGCCACCTGATGCGAAGAGCTGACTCATTTGAAAAGACTCCAATGCTGGGAAAGATTGAGGGTGGCAGGAGAAGGAGATGACAGAGGATGAGATGGCTGGATGGCATCACTGACTCGATGGACGTGAGTCTGAGTGAACTCCGGGAGTTGGTGATGGACAGGGAGGCATGGCATGCTGCGGTTCATGGGGTTGCAAAGAGTCGGACACGACTGAGCACCTGAACTGAACTGAACTGACATTCTTCTTCATATTCTTTTCCGTTACGGTTGGTCACCAGGTAGTGAATAGAGTTTCCTGTGCTGCAGAGAAGGGCCTTGTTGTTTATCCATCCTACATGTGACAGTCTGCATCTGCTAACCCCAGACTCTCACTTGACCCCTCTCCGCCCCCTTGGCAACAACAAGTCAGAACAGGAGCGTTTCTGGACTCGCTTGTCCACTTCAGCACTACTGATGTCCCGAGGCCACGGGCTGAAGAAGCTCCATGGATGCCTGTTCTTCGCCACCTCCTGGCACATCCAGGACTGTCTCTCACTTTATCTGACACCTGTCCTTCACCCTGCAGAGAACTGGACTCCAACTGCGTGTTGGGTCAGAAGCAGAACCTGCCCTCAGCACGCTGACGTTTGGGGCAGAATGAGTCTTTGCTGCAGGTCCCTGTGCCCTGTGGGGTGTTTTGTAGCGTCCCTGGTTCCTCCCTGTCGGAAGTCCCAGTATGACACCCAAGGTGGCCCCCCGTTGAGAAGCACTGAATTAAACTGACCAGATGGGAGTGCCTGTACTGAAAACCCAAGAACTGGCTCCCACTTGTCTCTGCCCCGAACTTCCAATGCCCCCTCCTGATAAGCCACTGGGAAGGGATCAGTGAGACGTGGACCCCATGACTCTGTGACAGCCACTGGGTGGGGTAGGGGTAGAGGGGGTCAGATACAAGACGGTAACAAAACAAAAACATGACGACAATGGCTGGTGTCCAGGGCCTCTTCTGCCTGGAGTCAGGCCACAGAGAATTCACACAGAATTGCAGAGCTGGTGAAATCGAGGAGCATTTCATCAAGCTTTCTCAGTCAAATCTAAGGGCTGTAGCATTTCCTTTGTGGTCACTCGGATGTAGAAGGAAGTGAACCTGAAACCTCCCCAGTTAAGTGTTTTTGGTGATTCAGTTCATGGGTTCACAGATGACCCGCGTGGCTAGGTGGGCGGAGAGCCCCAGTGGGTGTGGCCGCAGTGAGTGGACACCGTGGGCTGGGAGGCAGCCCTCCCCGGGGCAGACTGCCCCTGCTAGGGCTGCTCTGCGCCCGGGGTCATCTTGCCACCACGATTCCATCTGACACCAAACTCTTTCTGCTTCTCGTCAAGGACCCTGCCTGGCTCCTTAGCTACGGAGGAGGCACAAGACCAGGTTCACCGTGGCACCTCGGCCCTGGCCACAGTGGCCTGGGGCCAAAATCCCTTTATGACATCTTCAGAGTCGGGAGAGAAGCCTCCTTCCCCTCAGGTCGGGGCTGTTGAAAGGCACACGTGAGGCTGGCTTACCAGGTGTCATATTGTCCATCACATGGAGAAATCTGTCTCCACTCAGGGAGGCCAGAGCATCACCTGGGGAGAGGACGTCCTGCTGACTTTGAGCCCTGCTCCTGGCCTCCACGCTGCCGCAAATCCTGATCACAGCCTTGCTGAGTACACAGAGCCTCATCTGACTCCGCAAACCCCCCAGGACCACTGAACTAAGTCTCCCCACCTTCTCATTCTAAGCAGATGTGAGCTGGAGTCATAGTGGTTGTGAGAAAGGGCTGGCAGTTCTAGACTGGAAGTGTCATTGAGGACAGGACTCTGTCTCATCACTTTTGTTATCAGTCACAGTTTCTTTTATATATTTATTTATTTTGGCTGTGCTGGGTCTTCGTTGTGGTGAGCAGGCTTTTCTCTAGTTGTGGCAAGAGGGGCTACTCCCCTAGCTGTGGCGTGTAGAATTCTCACTGCGGTGACTGCTCTTGTTGCAGAGGACAGGCGCTAGGCTCACGGGCTCAGTAGTGATGGCACACAGGCTTAGTTGCCCCGAGGCCTGTGGAATCTTCCCAGACCGGGGGTCGAACCCACATCTGCCGCATTGGCAGGCGGATTCTGAATCACTGGACCACCAGGGAGGTCCATCAGTCACAGTTTCTATCACAGATGAACCTCACAACTGGCTTTCAAGACGGTGCTTGTGTATTCAGTTGCTAAGTCGTGTCCGACTCATTGTGAGCCAATGAACTGCAGTCTGCCAGGCTCCCCTGTCCATGGGACACTTACTGATTAAGACTGAGTATTCCATTCTGAACAGCGGCAATTTGTAAACAATAGTCTTCACGTGGTTGAAATCTTCACTAAGCCAGAAATCTGCCTGCTTCACTGTCCCCAAATGCACACGCCTTCACCTTGTCTGGGAGGGCCAGTGCGCTCGGGTAAGGGCATGCTGTCTGCAGCAGGGCACCCTGCTCGTCTCCAAGGTGGCTCAGCGGACATGCCGGACATGGTGCCCTTCCTCCCCTCAGAGGGCCCTTCTGAGGCCGGTTAGTCTTTAAAGCATCAAAGGGCCGTCCTGTCGTGGGTCTACCAGTCTGCAACCACTTGCTAGAGTCTATAGTCCTTGGACAGTATTACCTTTGTAACACCTATATTAGCATTTAATTAGCAGTTAATAAATATTATCCATGCATACAGTGTCCAGTAGATGGCACATGGATATCGAGACTCATTCCACGAACTTCAAGTTCCAATTATTTGAATGTTTGCCATGTCACTCTTGGGGCCAAAAAGGTTTGTGTTGTGGAAGGGAAGGGGGATCTCTCTGTGGGCCAGATGCTTCATCTGCTGAGACCCTTTTCCCACTATTGAGGCGTTTGTTTCTAGCCCTTTAGCAACGAAATTCCATATTTCCAGTCTCACCATTCAGCGGTCAGCTGGGTCCTCAGTTTATCTCCAAAATCTACAATTCACAGAAACATGAAACAAAGCATACCAACCATGAGAAAGAAGGATAATCTCTGTTTTCTTTTCTATGAGCCTATATGAAGGTCCCCTGGAGAAGGAAATGGCAACCCACTGCAGTACTCTTGCCTGGAAAATTCCGTGGACTGAGGAGCCTGGTAGGCTACAGTCCATGGGGTCACAGAGTCGGACACGACTGAGCGACTTCACTTTCATGAGTATCTTTGTTTCTCTGATATGTATATCTTACTTTTTTGTTTAATGCAAAGGAGAGGTAATTCTAAAACCTGTGCCTCTGATCGGCAAGAAATTATAAACTGTTGTCAGCAGTTGCAAAGAACAAAAAGTAGTACCTTACCCTCCCATTTTGTCCTTTTATAAGCCAAAGTGCAATCGCTTTGTCACTTTGGAAAAAGATGGATGTGGTTTAAGAAGCTCCCAAGGATTCACCCAAATATCCACTGCTTAAAACCTGATTCAGAATTTGCTTTGTTCTGCCTCTTGGCTTAAAAAAGCTGCAAGTAATTTTGAGAGGGACACGGCTTGCCTTGTGGGTAAGACGACCATCCTATAACATGGAGGGTTGGACAGAAGTCAGTAAGGAATGCATAGATATGGGAGCAGAATAACAGAGAAAAAGAAAGAAGGGAGAGTGAAGGCGAGGGGAGAGGATGAAAGAAGTCTCAGCAAAACATGTAGGAGGGTTTCTGTTTCAAAGTATTGGGTTACCAGCGCGAACTTTTCAGTCAACCCAATATGTTTATGCTCTCTCCTTCATTAAGTTCTCATTAAGGATTTTTTAAAATGTCAATTTCTCAAATTTCCTTAATCATGTATATTAAAAATGCCAAAGCCCCGCATGGCTACTATCAAACATTCAGAAAATAACAAGTGTTGGTGAGGATGCGGGGAAACTGGAATGCTTGTGGACTGCAGATGGGAGTGTAAAGTGGTTCAGTCATTATGAAAAACGGTATAGAAGGTCCTCAAAAAAGTAAAAATGGAACTACCGTATGATCCAGCAGTTTCGCTTCCAACTCGAAAGAACGGAAAGCAGAGACTCAAAGAGACATTTGCAACCCATGTTTATAGCAGCATGGTTCACAAAAGGCAGAAACAGCCCAAATGTCCATCGATGGGTGAGTGAATAAGCAAAATGTTGTCTATACAGTTAATGGAATATTATCGGGCCTTAAAAAGGAAGGAAATTCTGACACAGGCTGCAATATGGATGGCCCTTGAAAAAACAGAGTCAAGAGAAATAAGCCAGTCACAAAAAGACAAATCAAGCTCTATCATTCTGCCTGAGAGAGAACTAGAATGGTGGTTGCCAGGGCTGGGATGGGCGTGGGGGTGGGGGGTTTTAGTTTAATGGGAACAGAGTTTCCATTTTGCAAGACTGAGAGTTCCGGAGGCAGGTGGTGGTCACGGCTGCACAACACCGGGAAGGTACTTAACACAACCAAACTTAAACACTTAAAAATAGTCACGATGGCAAATTTATGTTGTGTGTATCTCACCACAATTGTTTTTTAAAGCCCACAGCTCAAGAGTCACGTCCCTCTTCTGAAGTCTAGAGTCCCACCTGCCAGATCTCCACGCATCACCCTGAATGTAGTGGATAATACCTGGAACCTTGTTGGAAACTGGGATCTTATGCGAACCATGAAAGATCCATTCTACTCCAGACCTCCTGAATCAGAAACTCCAGCCCTAGAATCATCATTGTAACATGCTTGTCAGATGACTCTGATGTCCCTCAAAGATGAGAACTATTGCCCAAGAGTGATAGACATAGGGCAATTGGAAGGGATATGTTTGAGATGTCTTGAAGGTAGAAAAAATATGACTTGGTGTAGGATGGATATGGGGCAGAGAAGGCAGAGGCTGGGATTTGAATGAATGTCTTTTATTTTATTTTTATTTATTTATTTATTTATTTTTTAGTTTTTTATTTTTTAAATTTTAAAATCTTTAATTCTTACATGCGTTCCCAAACATGAACCCCCCTCCCACCTCCCTCCCCATAACATCATGTCTTTAAAACTATTCTGCTCTTACTTTTGCTTCCTTTTGCTAGAATCAGAAAGGAAAAATAAAAGCATGCTTTCTCAAAGCATCAGGCTGGAGAACAGGAAACAGGCTGGGATGGTTGGTATATAATCTTTAGAAATCCACAGGAGGTAAGCTTTATCCAAATGTGTACTTAGCTGCACACACAGCAATTATGAGGCAGGTGAGTGGCCAAGTCATATATTTGCTTACCAACAGGCCTGGTGGCATCACACACAAAACCCACGCTCACAACACACCGTGGAGAGCTCTGAGCAGGCCTCTCTTCTCTCTTTTTGTACCATGTCAGACGGGGAGTGATGTAGACCATGGTCTGAGATTCAGAGGTTGCTGGAGCCAAGGAGTTTCAGTTTTAAAACTGGGAGAGTCCTGGGTAAACTGGGATGGTTGGTCACCCTACTTACCTTCCAGACTCACAGAATTTCAAACCCAAAGGGGACATAGAGTTCTTCTGGTCTGCGGATCAACACTCTGGCTATAGCTTAGAGTCACCTAGAGAGCTTAAAAAATATCTGATTCCTGGGCCTCTCAGTAAACCAGTTAAAATCTGATCTAAAATGCCTGGGTGCCAAGGATCAGTGTTTTTGAAAAGCTCCCCAAGGGAACATTGAGAAGAACTAACCTAATCCAGCGTCTTCACCCAAAAGAGGAGGGATCTGCCACCGGAACAGATTATTCATCCAAGATCACATGATTAATTAGGGGCAAATGCAGGGTCCCTAAGAGTAGGTCAGGGTTCTGCCCACACACTGCAACTCTTTTGTAGATGATAACTGAAGAGTTACCTGCAATTAACCCCGGCCCAGGGCAAGTAACTAGGACAACTCGCCCCCACACGGCTGCCTGAGCCTCAGTAAAGCCATCCCAGAGCGGGCCAGCTGTGTGCCCACAACTGAGATCCCATGCTCTCTTTTCTTCCTTCCAATTTTCCTCCCTCCCTGCTGCTCCTGAGGATTTCAGACCCAGTCCCTACCCCTGGCCCGGGGATGCCCTCTGCCCCTGATTACAAATTTGGCCTCCACCCCCAGCCTCCTTTCCCTTCAGCCTCTGGAGGTCCCTCAGCACATCTACTGTGGGCACCTGGGACCCCTCGCCTGGGACCACTCGCCTGGGACCACTCACCTGGGTCCAGGGCCCACCTGGAGGCACCCCCACCAGGGGGGCAAGGAGGCTCCTTTGACTACAGAGCTTACTTGGTAAAACAAGCAGAATCCACAGAATCCTGTTCCCCAGGCCAGGGGGGAGCCTGGCTGTCTGACCACTTGTCCTACAGCTCCAAGCAAGCCCCACTACTGAGATGCAGAGCCTAGGAGGAAGTGACATGCCTCCGTCTGGTGCGAGCCTTGGAAAAGCAGACCAGGAGTGGCTCAGCTGTTACCCTGACCGGCAGAGAGCCCTGAAAAGTGATGACAATAGTGAAGGCAGTTCGTGTCATTCAAAGAGGATGAAGTGACCCCTCAGACGGAAAACCAAACAAGCAGGTGAAGCATGAGACGAGACGTGGGAGGGACTTTCTAGGCCCACAATGGCGCTGCTCCTCGGTGGGGTGCCGCCGTAGCAAGGAGAAACTTAGGTGACTCTCGTGTGCCCTAAAGGCCACTTGACCTGGATTCACAGGGTAAATGCAGTCAGTGAGTCAGTGACCCCATTCACCACCCAACGCTGGGCTTCCCAACC
This sequence comes from Ovis canadensis, assembly GCF_042477335.2. NCBI lineage: Eukaryota > Metazoa > Chordata > Mammalia > Artiodactyla > Bovidae > Ovis > Ovis canadensis. Next base: position 53,053,442 of record NC_091270.1, read on the forward strand.
AAATCAGGTTGACCCTGGTGCCCCAGACAATTGGATCTCTTCCACTGTCCTCTCCCTTGTTTTTTGTTCTTTATCCCATAAAAGCTCCCTGCCTTCTGCCTTATTTTGCAGTTTTCCAAGACGAGATCTGTCCATGCAACCCCATAGACTATACAGTCCGTGGAATTCTCCAGACCAGAATACTGGAGTAGGTAGCCTTTCCCTTCTCCAGTCCAGGATCTTTCCAATCCAGGGATCGAACCAGGGTCTCCTGCATTGCAGGCGGATTCTTTACCATCTGAGCCACAGGGAAGCCTAAGAATACTGGAGTGGGTAGCCTATCTCTTCTCCAGCGGATCTTCCCGACCCAGGAATCAAACTGGGGTCTCTTGCATTGCAGGCAGATTCTTTACCAACTGAGCCAAAAGGGGAACCCAACCACTACATGAAGGGTCAAATATTTGTATAATCCGAATTGTCTTCTTAAATAATTTTTTCTAGCAGAAAAACAATGAGAAATCCACCTCCCCCTTGCCGGAGCCAGGGGTGTCCCCTCTGGTTGTTACAGCCAGCCTCCAGAGGACACAGAGGTTCTAGGACTGCTGGGCCTTTGGGTCCTCGTGGTCTGGCTGCTCTCACGCTCCTCCTCGTCTCGGTGGTTTCATGTGGTTAGTTCCCTGTCATTGAGTGTTTTCTCTGGGTCCTTGCGGTACCCGAACTTGGAAGAGGATGCTGGTCAATGGTCTGTGGTCCATAAGCCACATGGGCCGCCTTCCAGACCCACCGAAGCAGAAGGCCCAAGGAAAGCATCCCAGAATGACTAGGAAGTGCTGGCGTGGGTGATAACTTTACAGATGGTTTCTTCCCTCTGCTTAAACCCTCTTTCTGAACAAACGCCTGGACTGGGAGAGTGGACCCGTCCAGCACTGGGGCTGGGCTGACTCCCTGCGGTGGGGACATCAACTCGGCCCCGAATGGGTTCTCTGGAACAGTTGGGCCAACAGCCCACTGTCTTCGAGTGCTTAGTTATGAGTTCAGGCAGGCTCTGTTTGTTTTGCTATTTTATTTTTAAAAATTTAAGGCACAAATGACATCTTAAGTGCACACCCTTCGGAAAGGGGCCTGTTGGCACTAACCTGCAGTCTGAGCACAGTCCAGCAGGGGGCGTTGGTGCCCACTGCACCGCGCTCCGCTGAGTCCCCGCTGGTCCGGGCTCTGCTCCGCGGACCCGAGGGAGCACAAAGGCCCCCAGCAGCCCTTGGCTTTCATCCTCTGAGCTCAGAGAAGAATTCGACACTAATTTTAAAACCGTGATTTTCAAATCGCTATGCATAATGAGAAACGTTACTACTGCGAGGATGTCACACACGTGCTGAACCAGAAAAAGGGTCTGGTTTTATAGTAAGTTTAGTAAAACCTATTAGGGTCCTGGTTTTAGTAAAGGTTTAAACCAAATTAGAATTAACTTAAGTTTACTATGTTAACTTTAATATGTTAATTTAAAGTTTATTTATAAGTTGTAAGTAAATTAGGAATTTAGAGTGGAAAAATTAGGAAATTCTTAAATTTAAGAATTAAAAAATGAGCAAATTAGGGGAAAGAAAAGGAATTCTCTTTAGAGTGAAACTGTAGCCATCGATGGAGATTATGTTGGAGGGCAGTGAGATTTTTCAGGCACTGAGGTTTTAGCCCTGTGACTCCTATGAGCGCTAACTCCCATCACCAGTCCTTCCCACTGCGGGTGGCCGAGCATCTGAAACTCCAATGACTGTGAGCAAATGTCAGAGACAGGCTGCAGGGATGTCTGAGGACACAGAGAAGAGGGCGGGGACCTCCTTGATGGACAGCCAGGGAGGGAGGGTGTGGATGGGTCTTCAGAAGGCGGGCTGTGTGTCCTCTCCACACCTGTTTCTATATGAGCTGGTATGGTCTCGTTCATAGCAGCTTACATGATTCCTCCCTGGTGGCTCAGACAGTAAAGCATCTGCCTACAATGAGGAAGACCCAGGTTCGATCCCTGGATCGGGAAGATCTCCTGGAGAAGGAAATGGCAACCCACTCCAGTATTCTTTCCTGGAGAATCCCATGGACAGAGGAGCCTGGTAAGCTAGTCCATGGAGTCACAAAGAGTCAGACATGACTGGGTGACTTCACTTTCTTTCTTTCTTTCTTTCTTTCTTTCTTTCTTTCTTTCTTTCTTTCTTTCTTTCTTTCTTTCTTTCTTTCTTTCTTTCTTTACAGGATTCTGGCCCAGTTCTACCCGTGTGGCCCAGGATAATGACTCCTGCTCCCTGGGCCTCAGTGTCTGGCCTGTGAAGTGGTGTTGGCATGGAGGACTTAACTGTCGAGTGCAAACATTTCATAGCAGAAAGGCAGGCTCCTCAGACTTAATTTTTGGATCTAAACTCCTTCCTCTTGGACTCTGGATCTCCCTCTCCCCGCCCCCCTGCCCCTGCCCCCACAACCCAGATGAACATATGTAACTTTCTTAAAATGCATTTCCCTAAACAAAGACAGTGTCCCAGACAGTCTGGACACCATTCTCACAGGGACCTACAGACTCAGTACTGTGTAACTGTACTGTCATTCTTTGCAAGGAAGGCAATTCATTAACTGAACGCCTCAATAGAATTTAGTTTTTTGAACTCTGTAAGATATTTTGTAGAATAGACTCTTGAATAAGAAAGAAGCGTAACAGAGAACAATCCTGAAATGTACATGATAGCCCACTCTCAAGACTCTGATGTAAAGAGATAACAGTTTTATGCACATAGGGATAAAAAGTTGTGGAACAGATATCAAAGTTTCCTGTTTTCAAAGTTGATATCAAAACATGTTCCTTTATAATGGTGTCAAGTAGCAGTTCAACTAGTAGTCAGTAGCAGTTCAGCTGAAGGATGAAGTTGTATACAAACTAGATAACAACTCTGTGTGTGTGTGTGAGCATGCAGGAGCAGGTACTCTGGAGAGAAATAGACCAACAGCTTAAGGGTGATTAGATTAGGAAGATGGATCGTGAATCTTACTTTCAATGTACTACTTTTACAATTTAAAAAATGCTAATCATAACTCCTTTGTTTTTCTTTGTGGCTGCACTGGGTGTTCGCTGCTAGAAGGACTTTCTCTAGTTCCTGCGAGCAGGGGCTAGTCTTCATCGTGGGGCGTGGGCTCCTCACTGAAGCGGCTTATTTTGTTCTGGAGCCCAGGCTCTAGGTGCACAGACTTCGTAGTTGCAGCACGTGGGCTCAGTAGTTGTGGCACATGGGTTTCGTTGTTCGAGGCATGATGGTCTTCCGGGACCAGAGCTGGAGTCCATGTCCCCGGCATTGGCAGGCAGATTCTTATCCACTACACCACCAGGGAAGCCCACTGATCATACCTTTTTAGACCTTCAAGTGAAAGCCCACCTGTTTCCCATCACCTTCTGCTCTGTTGTGTGGCTCTCACAACATCGCTCCTGGAAGGGATCTGGCCAGCGTTCCCCAGTCACTGGAAGGAGCAGACTCAGTCCTCACAGGGAGCATGTTTGGTCAGTGACGGATGAGCAGCGGTTTTCCTTGGCTCCCAGGATGCAAACGTGTCCCCTTGATGATGGAGACCTTCTGATTATTCTGCTCTGTGGACCCAGCCCCGCATCCCAGGCCCAGGCGATGTTTACTGTTGGTTATAGAACAGGTGGGGCTTCCCTGACAGCTCAGCTGGTAAAGAATCCAGCTGCAATGCAGGAGACCCAGCTTCGATCCCTGGGTCAAGAAGATCCCCTGGAGAAGGGATGGGCTACTCACTCCAGTACTGTAGCCTCATGGAGAATTCCATGGACAGAGGGCAGTCCATGGGGCGGCACAAAGTTCCAACATAGCTGAGGAGTGTGCTTGAGTAGGAGGGCTGTCTGCTGGGACAGACCCCCGAGAAACAGCTGGTTAAAGGGGTGTGTGTGCCTGCGTGCACATGTGTTTTGAGCTTTCCTGGTGGCTCACTCAGTAAAGAATCCACCTCCCGGTGCAGGACACATGGGTTCCATCGGTGGGTCAGGAAGATCCCCTGCAGAAGGAAATGGCAGCCCACTCCAATATTCTTGCCTGGAGAATTCCATGGACAGAGGAGCCTGGTGGGCTCCAGTCCATGCGATCATAGGAGTCGGACACGACTTAGCAAAGAACAGGTGAGGGAAAGAGCACACGCTGGCTCAGCGCAGGATGATTTTTTGAGACATGAATGGATACATTTGTGTTCTCTGTAGTTTTCTTTCCCCTACATTTCCCAAGAAAGGAGCCAGGGCTCCATACGTTTACAGAGACAGCAGAGGCCATTAAAGACAACCTCTCTTCCTGCTTGACGTCAGCTTTCACCACAAGTGTAAACTCACTGAAGGGCTTATTTGATGTTTTTAGAGCAGGATCGAGATGAGGTGAGTGTCTTCTAAAGGGAGATGGGCCAGAAATCCCCAGAGACTGGCCGGCCCCTCCAGCAGCAGCGACCAGCAACTAGGGGACCCTGTCACCTGGACTTCCTGGCCAGGAAAGGGCAACAGAGCTGCCTCTTCCACCGGGACCACGTGGCTGCCCGCCGACCCTCTGCTGCCGTCAAGATGGACCAGAGGCGACAGCCTGCTTGTGACTGGGGGCCTCAAAGGCCTTCCCAGTGCTTTTGCTGCCCTGAGCCACGGGGCCGGAGCTCCTGAAATGACAGAGATGGTATTTCCTGCCTGCTCAGTAGAATGGCAAGCTCCATTTTCTTTGATTTATTGAAAATGAAGAAAAGCGACACTTCCTGCGCCCCTGGGTTAGTGGCTAACTGATTGCTCAGACCGTTGTAAACTCACAGACCGTTGTAAACCGCCTGGAACGCGGTTCACATGGATGGGAGATCAGTGTCTAATTGTTTCCTTCCTCTTCGTTCTAAACCGCTCACGTGCGGTGGGCTCTGGGGATGCTGGGGAGAGAGGGTAAGAGGACCCAGCCCGGCCTGAGGAGCCTGTGGTCTGGGGAGGGTTCCGCTGCCTAAGTGGGGGTGGGTTTCTGGAGGAGTGGAAAGGAGAGGGAGCTGGAGGAGGGGACGTGGTCCTGCCTCTCCTGGCAGGGTTCTCTGGACTCCGTGCTGGTACCCTGCTGAGCATCACCAGGTGTTTGGAAGTCACGATGCTCTCAGAGGAGCCTTAATGAGGCAGAGGGAAATTTTCAATTGGATTAAATCAGTGTGGCCTCGGGTGGGTTGGCAGTGCCCGGAGGGTGCTACCCAGCACTGGGGCCCCATCGGGGGACTCTGCTCCCACCAGCCTCTATTCTCCTTCCAGCCCTCACTTACTCTTGCCCAATCAGCAGATTTGCATTCCTTGAGGACCCGCTGCATGTGGACAGCGCTGAGCTAGGTGAGAATCAGACCAACTGTGAACAAGATGAATCCAAAGAGGAGGTGGTGATTTCAGCCTCCAAGTCCTGGGAGCGATATAGAAAAAGACAATACTCCAACAACTGTCCTTTCTCTTGTGGATTATCCACGGGCCCTGGGGGCTCCAGGGAACCGCAGAGGATGCTCTGATCGTGAAGCACGCCAGAACCCCTAGACAAAGGCAATGAAGGACATAGTCATTCATTTTAAAAACTGAGATGTGGAACCTCCCTGGTGGTTCAGGAGTTAAGAATCTGCCTTGCAACGCAGGGGACACAGGTTTGATCTCCGGTCTGGGAAGATCCCACATGCTTCGAGGCAACTACGTCCATGAGCCACAGCGACTGAGCCTGCACACCCTAGAGCCTGCGCTCTGCAACGAGAGAAGCCCCGCAGTGAGAAGTCTCACAACACGACTGCAGAGTAGCCCCAGCTCATGCAGCTAGAGAAAGCCCGGGTGCAGCGGTGAGGATCCAGTGCGGCCAGATATCAATAAATAAATAGAATTAAAATTCAAACACTGAGGGGCAATTGCCATATAACACTGTGTTAGTTTCAGGGTCACCACATAAAGATTGGGTATTTGTATACCTAGTGAAATGACCACCACCATGTCTAGTGAACACCCATAAGTACACGCGGTTACAAAAAGGTTTTTTTTCTCGTGATGAGAGCTTTTAAGATCTACTCTCAAAAAAAAAAAAAAAAGACCTACTCTCTTAGCAACTTTCAAATATGCAGTACAGTATTATTAACTATGGCCTTCCCTGGTGGCTCAGCGGTAAAAAATTCACCTGTGATGCAGCAGAGGCGGGTTCGATCCCTGGGTCAGGAGGATCCCCTGGGGGAAGGCACGGCAACCCACTCCAGCAATTCTTGCCTGGGAAATCCCGTGGACAGAGGAGCCTGGCGGGCTGCAGTCCATAGGGTCACAAAGAGTCAGACATGACTGAGTGAGTACAGCAGCATTATTAACTATCGTCTCCATGTACAAACATCCCCAGGGTTTGTTTCATAACTGGGATCTGTAGCTTTTGACTCGTATTCACTGTTCTTAAGCTGCAAGTCCAAAACGAAAGACGATGGAGAACGTGTAGGAGAAACTTGCAGTGGCTTTCGTGTTGCGTGTCTTCATTCACGGTTTCTCCCTTTTACACAGCTCTCCAAGCATGAGCAAAACAGCACAGAGCACTCAGAGCTGTCAGCTTCACCCTTCACCCCCTCTCCATTGCCCCGTGTCTCCTGGCAGGAGAGTGAATTAATAAGTCAGGAGTTAGGACCCAGAGATAGTTCTCAGACTTACACGATCTGACAGCTGACTGGGAATCAATGAGGTGTGCTTTCAGAGACCTCAGGCTGATACCAGCCAGCTTGAGCCTGGTTTCCCCTATCCAGGTGTCCTCATCCTCTGGGTTCCACTCTGGACTTTGAAGCTCTCGTTTTCTCTTCAAAACCCCCCTTTCTGATGGAAATATCCTGTTGTTAAAGAGGAGGAAGGCATTATCTCTCTCCAGCCGACATCATAATGCTTGCGGACTTTATCCTGGTGTTCAGCGTCCTTGGTGTCACCCACTCAGGTAAGCTCAAGTTGAAGCAAATGAAAACTTGATCGTTGCTGCTGCTGATAATGTCAGGATTAAAAAATGTGATGTGTAGGTATTTTTTGGTTACTCTTTAAGATAACCTTTAAAAATGTAGCTCCAGTGAGTAATTCCATGAAGTCTCTATATTGCTAAAGAAATCATATGAATTCCATAATGTTTATACTTTTGCCATTGACTGTGTTATTCCTTTGGAATCACTATGAGCTTGGTAGGAAGATATGAAAGCAGGGGAAATGTTATCAAGTGTACTGAATGGTACTCAGAGAATTGTTAAAATATTTGGCATAGGGATTGATTATGTCAACATTTTAGTATCGTATTTATTAACAATCACTATAGCTGTGCATAGATGCTTATTGTCCAAGATATTGTGCAGATATAGAAGTACGTTCATACATTTGTGTGTGGAGGTATATTTAGTATGTTTTTACATCACAGTTAAGCAGATGTCCGTGAAGCTGTGCAAGTTTTCTGTGACTATCATCCGCCAGAAAATAAAGGCATTTTTAATAAAGAATGAGGACAAATAAAGGAGACAGAGGGCATGAAAGGAAAGTGGGAGAAAGTAACTGGGAAGCTTAGGGAACAGTGGTCACCGTCATCTGCCAGCTTTCTGAGTGTGGGAATCATTTCACTTTTCCTGGGACTTAAGAACAGAAAGCTCTTCCCCTGACACCAGATTCCATACAGAGCCAGGAGACAGATGGAGAGAAAACAGTGTAGTTCCTGTAGCAATTTGTATTTATTTGTCACTAGGGTTTTGGCCATGTATGAGTATTGTCATTTTCAGATGGAGAACCAGAGGCACTGAGATCGACTTGCCCAAGTCCTGAAATAACTCTTGGATTTAAAATCCTGTGACTCACACACACACCTGAACATTATTATATCTTCAAAAACGTAGCCTGTGCTCACACCTGGGGCTCAAAAACACACAGAGTCATTTCTAAGTGCAGAGAGCACTGAATCCAGTTTGAAATATCACTAAATTTGATTTCTTCAAAGTCTTTTTTTATTGAAGTATAGTTGATTTACAGTGCTGGGTCAGTCTCTGCTGTACAGCAAAGGGACTTGGTTATACAAATACATATGTTTTTTAAAGTGGTTTTTTCCCGTTATTTTTAATCCCAAGAGACTGGATATAGGTCCCTGTGCAGTTCAGTAGGACCTCGTTGTCTGTCCATTCTAAATAGTTTGCAGCTACTGGTCCTAAACTTGCAGTGCCCCCTGCCAATCATAAAAATAATAATAAACTTCTGTGTGTTTTAGCATGCAATTAATCATAAACATAATCAGCGTCTATGCAATTCATGTCTGGTGTTTCTCTGCCTTAGTTACTAGAGCATCCGATTTCCCATGCAGGAATTGATTCCCAGCACTCTTTCCGCAGAGAAGCCATCTCCTGGGTCAGCAGGGCTGGTTAGCATAAACCCTCAGGCTCACCCTCAGCAGGCTCTCCCACGCCTGCTGCTCTGCACGCAGTGACAGCTGCATAAGACAGTTGGAATCGGACGAGAGCCTGGCCCCCGGCTTTCCTACGTGTGCTGCGGGAGTCTGGAAATGTGTGCCTAGCTGTATGCACCTGTCACGGATCCGTAACAAGTCCACGTAGTCGCCTGTGGTCACTCTGCGGTTTGTGAGCGTTTCTAGATCCGCTGGAGAGTCTCTTTCTATTTCTAGATCCGTGCCACCTTTCCTTAAGTTTACTTCTCTGCTCATCGTAAAGAAAACTGTTTCCCTTTCTCACACAAAGCTACCTTTTTCCAACGGCAAGGCACAAGCCCTCATTTCTGTTTTCCTGGTCTTGGTGGAAGGATTGCTGTCTACGGCCACACTTTTGTCAACTCCAGAAATAGGGACAGAATCTTATTCCCCTTCCCATCACTCTTAACTCAAGATGACGTGAGTTATTCATTAAAAAAATATTTACTGAAGGTCTACCGTATCCTAGGAATTGTTCCAGGGTGGGGGATGCATGGAGGAATGGTTGTTCTGAGAAGCTCTCATGCTAGCAAAAAGCCATCAAATATTTATTATTTGAGTCCCTCCTGAGGGCTAGCTATACATATTGGCAGAAGAGGCTATTTGTGGGAATAAATTTTTTTTTTGGATGAGGTAGTGATAATGAATGAAAGGCAAAACCAAAATACACCAAAAGGTGTCAAACAAAGTATATACCTCTCTCAACAATACTTGCTGAGATCTGAAATTCTTCAGTTATCTGTTTTCTCTCCTAGCTGAGAATAAACAGGGGTGGCATTTTCAGTAAAATCATAAATAATCATGGGAAGTTTCACCTATTAAGTTTGAAGTAGGGTTCATTTATATTATATGTTACAGGTGTACAATATGGTGACTCTCAACTTTTTAATTATTTTATTTGTTTGCTTATTTTTGGCCGTGCTGGATCTTCATTGCTGGGCTCTTCTCTAGTTGCGGCGAGCAGGGCCTCCTCCTCGGTATGGTGCTCGGGCTTCTCACTGAGGTGGCTTCTCTTGTTGGGGTTCCCAGGCTCTAGAGCACAGGCTCAGTAGTTGTGGGCTTAGAGGCATGTGGGATCTTCCTGGATCAGGGCTTGAACCCACCTCTCCTACCTTGGCAGGTAGAGTCTTCACCACTGAGCCCCCACTCACTCATGTCCGACTTTTTGCAACCCCATGAATTGCAGCACGCCAGGCCTCCCTGTCCATCACTAACTCCGGGAGTTTACTCAAACTCACGTCCATCGAGTCGGTGATGCCATCCAGCCATCTCATCCTCTGTCGTCCCCTTCTCCTCCTGCCCTCAATCCCTCCCAGCATCAGGGTGAGCCCCCAGGGAAGTCCTGATTCACAATTTTTAAAGGTGATACTCCCTTTATGTTGTTGTTCAGTTGCAAAGTCATGTCTGACTCTTTGCAACCCTGTGGACTGTAGCCCTGTCCATGGGATTCTCTAGGCAAGAATACTGGAGTGTGTTGCCATTTCCTTCTCCAGGGGATCTTCCCAACCCAGGGATAAAAATCTACATCTCCTGCATAGGCAGGTGGATTCTTTACCACTAAGCCACCAGGAAAGCCACACTTCCTCCATAGTTACTCTAAGGTATTCACTATATTCTCTGTGCTGTACACATGTCCTCGCAGCTTACTTTATACCTAATGGCTTATTCATCTTTATCCCCTGCCTTGTATTACCCTCCCCTGTCCGCACTGGTAACCACTGGTTTGTTCTTTTTACCTGAGAGTCTGCTTCTTTTCAGTTATATTCACTACTTTGTCATCTTTTTATCATCTATTAAGTTTTATCAGTTATTCGTATTTCAGTGTGAGAGAGTTTGTCAAAATTTTGATGAAAGTGATTATTGATGTGCGGGTGAGGAGGGCGCAGAGTCTGAGCCTCCAAAGAAAGGAGAGGAAACAGTCCTGAGGAATAAAGAGAGCAGAGCCTCAAGTCCTAGGTTCCAAAGAAAAATTGGTCTCAAGCTGGTTCTGGGCAGCCAATCCAAATCTGTCTCGATTCCACCCTCTGGTGTGGAGAGAGCCCTAAGCTTATCACAGCCAGCACCCGGTCCCGGGGTAGCTTAAGTTACCTTTACCTGGATCCCTTCTCCGCTGCAGCCAGGGTTGAAGGCCTGTTCTCCAATCAAGGGTGCAGCTTACACGCCGGCTCTTTTTGTATTTTGGGGAACAGCAGATATTGGCAGTAAGTGGTCTCGTTTATGGCTGTTTCACGGATGTCAAGACCCTGGAGGCACAGAGCGTGTGGGTGGCTGCACTTTCCCCGTCATCTACGGCCCTGCTTTCACGGCCTGGAATCCGGAGCAGACTCTCGTCTCTGAGTCTGAATTCGGGGCCTCTCCATGTGGATAAATATTTATTAGATTCTTCATTCTATTGAGTGATGAGTTTGGCAAGAGGCTCGGTGGCCTGAGCCGAGGGCAGTGAGCCCTCCTGCAGCACGGCCCCTAGCCAGTTTCAAGAGGAGGATGCCGCTAGGATCAGGCAGGGCGTTGCAGCCCTGTCTGTCTGTCTGTCTGTCCTCCACATTGCTCTCAGGTGCACTCTGGTTCTTCCTTTTTTTTTTTTTTTTTTTTGGCCCTTTGCCTGCGGGGCTGCTTATATGGTCCCAGGGGAAAGATTTTGACAAAGAAAACTGAGGCAAAACGGTTAAGTAGAAATGGGAGTTCCCTAGCAGTGCAGTGGTTAAGACTGTGCTTTCACAGCTGAGGCCAAGGGTTCAGTCCCTGGCCAGAGAACTAAAATCCCACAAGCCACATGGCAGGCAAAAAAAAAAAAAGACTAAGAAAAAGAGAAGAAAGGGAGAGAAACAAGTTCCAGGGGGAAGCAAAATTTCTTTTTCACCAAAAGAGATGGTGAAAAGCATTTCTAACAGGCAGCACGCACTCTCTAAAGATGTATGTGTGCATTAGACAGTGTGAATGTGTGTGTATGTTGGGGAGGCTACAGGGAAACGTGGGGAGACCCTTGTCCAGTCTGAAGCAGGATAGCTCTGTTCTGTGACTGTAAAGCGCTGGGCATCCCCTTCCTCAGAGAGTGACCTCAGAGCAGCACCCGTCCAAGAAGCCCACCCCTGCCCCCCAAAACCCACAGCAAAGCAGCCTGCTGGATGCCCCCTGCTGCAGAGGAGGTTGGGGGGCAGGTTACAGAACACTCTCAGCAGGGTCGAGTGTCTCCCCAAGACCGCACAAACCCCACCCGGGACCTGGTTTAAGAACACCATGCTCCCCAAAGATACACAACTTGAAACAACAGTTTGGAAAATACAGTGCTACCCCCACAGCAACAAAAATAGCAGCAACATTGAGTGTGCATTCACAGACGTGAACTGCTGGAGCAGATTTTCTGTGGCAGGGAGACACGCTGAAGGGAACAGTCTTTGCCTCCTTAATCCGTGAAGAACTTCATGAGCCAGTGGAAAGGATGGCAAGCTGGGAGTCAGAAGACCACAGCGCCCCTCATTCTGTGGGTGGCCCCTCCCAGTTCTCCTGCGTCTTCACCTGTAAAGTGAGGGGCTTACGTGTCTGAAAGTCCTTTCCAGCTCTACTGTCTTCATGTCTTTATCATTCCTCTTTCTCTCCTCTTTAATTAATGCTGAAATGCTCTCCCATCCCTCCCCGCAGGAAGCTGACTCTGGGGAACGAAACCCCCATAGCAGAGCGGGGAGGAGCCTCACTCATCTTCCAAGAGCAGTTTTCTGACTTGTCAGTGAATCACTGAGATGTAACTTAGAAGAGTGGTCTTATCTAATGAGTTTGAAATATAAGTCCATTTGCAAAAATCTGGTTTACACACAACTTCTCAGGAATCTGTTTCTTTCTTAAATTTGTTTTTTAAGTGTTATGGAAGTATAGTTGATTTACAGTGTTGTGCTAATTTCTGCTGCATAACAAAGGGATTCAATTATACATGTATATATTCTTTTCCATTTTCTTCTCCATTATGGTTTAATCATAGGATATTGAAATAGGTCCCTGTGCTATACAGTGGGACTGTGTTGTTAAATTAATTGATTAATTAATTTGGCTGCATTGGGTCTTAGTTGGGGCCCAGGGGACCTTCTTTGCTGCACGTGGGATTTTTCACTGGGCCGTGTGAGGTCCCCTAGCTGTGGCACGCAGGCTTTTCTCGGTTGTGGTGCATGGGCTCCCGAGCACGAGGCCTCCGTAGTTGCTGTGTGAAGCTTTAGTTTCCCTGACCAGGGATCAAACCCACGTTCCCTGCATTGGAAGGCAGACTCGTAACCACTGGACCGCCAGGGAGGTCCCTATCCATCTTATACATCACAGTTGGCATCTGCTAATCCCACCCTCCCAGTCCTTCCCTCCCCGACCCCCTACCTTGGCAACCACTAAGCTCTTCTCTATGTCTGTGAGTCTGTCTCTGTTTCATAAATAAGTCCGTTTGTGTTGTATATTAGAAGGAATCCATTTATTTCTTGAGACCACTCATCCTGGAAATCCTGAGAACATCTGTGGTTTTACATCTTCTGGAGCCACGAGCTGGTCCCGTGCTCCGACCCCTCAAGAAAATTATAGCCTTCTGTGCATTTATTCATTCATTTGCTCATTCCCTAGAATCAGCTCATGTTTACTGAGGCCCTAGCCTTGAAGAATCAACATGGAAGTACTTGCCCTGCCTCATAACATCCTATTTTATAAGAACAAACCAGAAACATTTCCAGGCCTGTCCTCTACATCTGCTTCAATAACATCGATGACTTCAGTTTCTATTTGGGGAAGATACTAGGCAGAAAGCATCCAACCTTTGGCCTTTGTCTTCTCTTTATTGGTAAGGTCTGTTTTGGTCAAGACCCTTTTGTACTAGTCAGCTCAGGCCACCATAACAAAATACCACAGACTGGGTGCTTGAAACAAACTTCTTTTCTCACTGTCCTGGAGACTAGAAATCCATGAGCAAGGTGCCAGCAAGCTTGGTGTCTGGTGAGAGCGCCCTCCTGGCTGTAAACAGCTGCCTCTGGCTGTGTCCCCACATGACCTCCCCACTGTGCTACCCGGAGGAGAGTCCAGGGGTCCCCTCCTCTTCTTATGCGGACCCCAACCCTGTCGGACTAGGGCCCCACCCCTATAACCAGACTTAGCCTTTATTACCTCTTGTTAGGTCCTGTCTTCAAATGCTGGCTTCCCTGGTGGCTCAGCGGTAAAGAACCCACCTGCCAATGCAGGAGCTGCAGATGTGGGTTCATTCCCTGGGCTGGGAGGATTCCATGGAGGAGGGCATGGCAACCCTCTCCAGGATTCTTGCCTGGAGAATCCCATGGACAGAGGAGCCTGGCGGGCTATAGCCAGTAGGTTCACAATGAGTCAGACATGACTGAAGCAACTTGGCGCACACACATGTCTCCAAATGCAGTCACGCTGGGGGTTTGGGCTTCAACATATGGATTTTACAGGACAAACATCCAGCCCGTAAGAGGCAGGACAGAATTACACCTTTTCCTCCTCAACTCAGAGGAGCTGAGCTTCTGACGTGGGTCACAGAATCAGAACCCACACAGTCCTGAGAGCACGTCTGCTCGCTTCCCTCTGGAAGCTGGTGAAGAGCAGGGTCCAGCCGTCCTCTCAGAGCGAGTGGGCTTGGGGGCCACAGGGGCTGGGGAAGATCAGGTCACAGTCTTAGGAGACCCTTCCCAGCACGCAGCTCCCACTGCCTGCAAACTGACAGGTTATCCTGCCAGGAAGGAAGTTCCGCGGCCCAGTCTCTGCCTTTCTTAGGATGCTTCTCACACGTCCCAAACCATGATGACGTAAGGCCATTCCAGCCAAGAAGCCCATACGGTATGCATGAGTGGTGCGTGTTGTGTGTGTGCGGTGGGTGTTTTGTGTGTGTTGTGTGTGATGGATGTGGCGTGTGTGTTGTGTGTAGTGTTCGTGGTGGGTATGCTGTGGGTATGGTGGGTATATGTGTGGTATGTGGTGCCTGGTGTGTTGCGGTATGTGTGGTGTGTATGTGGTGTGTTTATATGTGTTGTATGTGTGGTGTGTGTCTGGTATGTGTTGTGTATAGTGGGTGTGTGGTAGGTATGTGTGTGGTACGTGTGATATGTGTATTGTGTGGTGTGCAGTGTGTGTGTGGTGTATATGATGTGTGTATGTGGTGTGTGTGGTATATGTATAGGTGTTATGTGGTGTGTGTGTGTGGTGTATATGTTGTATGTGTGATGTGTGTGGTGTGTGTGGTGTGTGTGTGGTGTATATATGATGTGTGTATGGTGTGTGTGATGTGTGTGGTGTGTGTGTGGTGTGCGGTGTGTGTGTGATGTGTGTGGTGTGTGTGGTGTGCGGTCTGTGTGTGGTGTGTATTCAATGTGCATGTGTGGTGTGTGTGGTGGATATGATGTGTGGTGTGTATGTGGTGTGTATGGTGTGCAGTGTGTGCAGTGTGTATGTGATGTGCATGTGTGTGCAGTGGATATGATGTGTGTGTGGTGTGTGTGTGGTGTGTGTGATGTGTGTGGTGTGCATGTGGTGTGTATGTGATGTGTGTGTGTGGTGTGTGTGGTATGTGTGTGGTGTGTATGTGATGTATGTGGTGTGCGGTGTGTGTGTGGTGTGTGTGATGTGTGTGGTGTGCATGTGGTGTGTATGTGATGTGTGTGTGTGGTATGTGTGTGGTGTGTATATGATGTATGTGGTGTGCGGTGTGTGTGTGATGTGTGCGTGTGGTGTGTGTGGTGCGCAGTGTGTATGTGGTGGATATGATGTGTGTGTGGTGTGTGTGTGGTGTGTGTGATGTGTGTGGTGTGCATGTGGTGTGTATGTGATGTGTGTGTGTGGTGTGTGTGGTATGTGTGTGGTATGTATGTGATGTATGTGGTGTGCGGTGTGTGTGTGATGTGTGCGTGTGGTGTGTGTGGTGCGCAGTGTGTGTGTGGTGGATATGATGTGTGTGTGGTGTGTGTGTGGTGTGTATGTGATGTGTGTGTGTGGTGTGTATGTGATGTGTGTGTGTGGTATGTGTGATGTGTGTGTGGTGTGTATGTGATGTATGTGTGGTGTGTATGGTGTGTGTGATGTGTGTGGTGTGTGTGATGTGTGTGATGTGTGTGTGGTATGTGATGTGTGTGTGGTGTGCGTAATGTGTGTGTGTGGTGTGTGGTATGTATGTGGTGTGTGTGGTGTGTGGTATGTATGTGATGTGTGTGTGGTGTATGTGATGTGTGTGTGTGTGGTGTATATGTGATGTGTGTGTGATGTGTGTGTGGTGTGTATGTGATGTGTGTGTGGTGTATGTGATGTATGTGTGGTGTGTATGTGATGTGTGTGTGGTGTGTGTGGTGTGTGTGGTGTGTGTGGTGTGCAGTGTGTATGTGGTATGTGTGGTGTGCAGTGTGTATGTGGTGTGTGTGGTGTGTGTGATGTGTGTGATGTGTGTGATGTGTGTGTGTGATGTGTGTGTGGTGTGTGTGGTGAGTATGTGGTATGTATGTGATGTGTGTGGTGTGTGTGTGTGGTGTGTGTGGTGTGTATGTGATGTGCGTGTGTGGTGGATATGATGTGTGTGTGGTGTGTGTGTGGTGTGCGGTGTGTGTGTGGTGTGTATTGTGTGTTTGATGTGTATGTGATGTGTATGTGTGGTGTGCGGTGTGTGTGTGGTGTGTGTGGTGTGCAGTGTGTATGTGGTGTGTGTGGTGTGTGTGATGTGTGTGATGTGTGTGTGATGTGTGTATGTGATGTGTGTGTGGTGTGTGTGGTGTGTATGTGATGTGCGGGTGGTGTATGTGTGGTGTGTGTGGTGTGTGTGTGGTGTGTGTGTGGTGTGTGTGTGTGGTGTGTGTGGTATGTGATGTGCATGTGTGGTGGATATGATGTGTGTGTGGTGTGTGTGTGGTGTGCGGTGTGCGGTGTGTGTGTGGTGTGTATGGTGTGTGTGGTGTGTATGTGATGTGTATGTGATGTGTATGTGTGGTGTGCGGTGTGTGTGTGGTGTGCGGTGTGGTGTGGTGTGAATGTGATGTGTGCGTATATGATGTGTGTATGTGGTGTGTATGTGATGTGTGTGTGGTGTGTGTGATGTGTTTGGTGTGTGTGTAGTGTGTATGTGGTGTGTGTGTGCGGTGTGTGTGTGGTGTGTATGTGATGTGGGGGGGGGGGTGTCCGAGGCCCTGGGGATGAGGGGCGAGGCCCGGATGGGAGCGGGTAGGCGCCCTGTAGGGCCTGGGAGGCCATGGTAAGAACTGGGCTGTTTTTCCTCAAGTTTGATGGGAAACCACGGGGAGGATTTGAGCAGGAAGCTGACAAGATCCTCCCCGGCTTTTAAGCGATGATCCAGCCGCTGGGCGGAAAATGGACTGTGAAGGGGTGAGCGCAGCAATTAGCGGGCAGCGCACGGATCCACCGGGGCGGTGATGGGGGTCTGAGGTCAGGGCGGCGCCCGCGGAGGAGCTGGGAGCCATCAGAGCTGCCTGGTGTTTGGAAGGAAACTAAGCCCGGTTGTCCGGTAGGGAATTCGTAAAGGGCAGCCTCCTCTCTCAGAAGGCTTCAGGAAATTTCGATCTCTATTTCTCCTCTGCCCACATTTCCAGGAAGGCTTTAGGGCCTGGTCGGAGGCCTGTCCTGGCCACCGCCCGCTGACCTGCTCTTCAGTGCAGTTCTGCTGGCTAAGAATAGATGAAGTATCCAAGTTTAAGACTGGTTAGCCCTTTGAGTGTCTGTGGGTGTGCTCAGCTGTGTCTGACTCTTTGCAAACCCATGGGCTGTAGCCCACCAGGCTTCTATCTATGTCCTTGGGATTTCCCAGGCAAGAAAGAGTACTGGAGCAGGTTGCCATTTCCTTCTCCAGGAGATCTTTCCCGACCCAGGGATCAAACTCACGTCTCCTGCATTGCAGGTGGATTTTTTTTTTTTTCACCACTGAGCCACCAGGAAAGCCCAGCCCTTTGAGTTAGTAAGCGCAAATGTAAGGTCGCACCTCCGCCACTCAGATGCATCTTCATCAGCTTTCTGGCACAGAACAGAGAGGGTGTGGCACCCAGAGCATCAGCCCCATTATCCACACCCTGCTCACCCCGTGAGGATGTTGCCAGCTACGCTGAGAATCACCACTCCCCAGTGAAGTGGAGGTCCCACACATCTATGGGGAATGAATGTGACTTTGCTTTTCTTCCAACAAAGAATCTCATGGTTTTCATTGATCAAATGTAGGGGTGTGTCTTGCACGTGACCTTGCCCATCATGTGTGTGCCTCTCAGTGGCAAGAGAAGGTTTTCTACGGGAAAGCAGAGGGTGTGGAATGAGTCACTGTAGGATTGAAGAGCATCCTGGAGAGAGGAAGGGGAGCATAGTTTAAACAACAAGGAGGGACGTGCCTGGTGGTCCAGTGGTTACGACTGAGATTCTAATGCAGGGGGGACAAGTTTGATTCCAGGTCAGGGGACTAAGATCCTGCACATGCTGGTGCAGCCATAATTAATTAATTTTTTAAATCTTTTAAATTAAAAAATATGTATAAAACAATGAAAATCTTCCTGGTTTGAAATTGGATAGCACAGCCCTGAAAAGAAACAAAACTGACCTCGAGAACAAGTTCCTAAACCATTTCTTCAGTTTGAGAGTTAAAGCTTGAAACTAGGACTTTCGAACATTTAGGGGCAGAGAAGAGTTGTCAGAAGCTGGTTGTCGTAAGGGAGGTCTTGCGCAGGAGGAAGGGACAGAGCAGACAGGCCACGTGGTGGCTGTTCTGTGACCACAGGCTGGGTGCATGGGAAATGGGCCTGGCCACTCCCTCCATTGGCTCATTCATTAGACAGATACACGGTGAGCTCCTGGTGTGGCCGAGCACTGTGCTATGTGCTGGATGAACATCATCAAACAACGTGGACCCCGTGGGGAGGACAGACAAAGACAAACATAGACAGATTTCGAAAGGGACATGGAGAGGCCAGGCCAGGTGTGGTGGTGGGCGGTGCATGCAGGCAGAGACCGCAATCCTCAGGAGGTGAGGCAGGACAAGGCGGGCACTGTGGGTGATCCTTCGGGGGTCAAGTGATGACCTCATGATGGGAAAGTCCTATGAGAAAATAAAGCTCTGGGTAAAGTACAGAGTCTGCATGCATGCTAAATCACTTCAGTCATGTCCAACCGTTTGCGACCCCATGGACTGTAGCCCACCAGGCTTCTCTGTCTATGGGGATTCTTCAGGCAAGAATACTGGAGTGGTTTGCCATGGTCTCCTCCAGGGAAAAGTATAGAGCCTACCTTTATTTCTTATTTCTTCCAGTTTTATTGAGATGTAATCAACATATAGCCTTGTGTAAATTTAGGACATACAGCATATTGATTCAATTTCATATCCATCATGGAAGGATGACCACAGGATGGTTGGTGAAGATCCACGGTCTCAGACAGGGACCACACTAAAGAAACAAGGAGAGTATTTACGTGCAGTTGGGGAGGGAGCTGAGGTGGAATAGGAGAATGTTAACTGAAGCTCAGGAGCCTTAGTCCTGCCTCGCTGAATCAGGCTGTCTAGAAAACACGACGGTCCAGTTCGGGGATGTGGGGTCAGCTGTCCCGCCTCCCTGGTTAATTCGGGTCCCCTCCTGTTCATCCAGCCGCTGTGGGATTCAGGTCCATAGCTGAAGAAGAAGATGCACTGCTCAGACACTTATTCCAAGATTACCAGAAATGGGTTCGCCCCGTATTACACTCAAACGACACCATAAAAGTCTACTTTGGATTGAAAATCTCTCAGCTGGTGGATGTGGTGAGTAATCCCCGGCCCTCAGCTGAAAAGAACATGCATTCCTTCACCCGCTGTCAAGGCTAAGATTTGATTTTGTTTTCTTTCCCCGTGTCTGCCATTTCAGTTTTAAAAATAACTCAGCATGAGAGAAAACCAGCCCCGGGAAGCCAGTGAGATGACCCGAGGACAGAATGTCATTTTCATGGCGACACTGTTGTAGGGGGAGGGGGGACTTCTTGCTGAAGGGAGGTGGGCCGTGGTTAGGAGGGCATCTCTCTGATGGGTTTACTGGAGCTGCCAAGGTGAAGAGCAGACAGGGCTGAGCCCGGGGCTGACTCAGTGTCCCCTGAGCCAAGCCAAGGTGGGCAGGGGTCGGAGCAGAGAGAGCCGTGGTGACAGCCCCGGGGACAGTCCCTGGGTGACCCCATTCCCTCCTGGATCCCCTGGGGAGCCCAGACCTTTCCCTGACACACCCTGTACCTTAATTTTCCTATTAAGTTCACATTTCTGCCATGAGGTTCCTGGGGAAATCCGTGAACTTTGATAACCCAAATTCTGCAAAACCATGCTACTGCAGTCCCCAAAGTCCCAGAACAGTCTTCCCCCATTGGCCTTATCCACTCATCATCACCCCCCCTCAACTGACTCAGAGCCCAAGATTCCGTCTAGAAAATCACACAAGGCCCACCTCCCATTTAGCTAGTATTTCATTCTACTTCACCCCCTTACTGTGCCTTTGGCTATGCAGTTTATACAAATATCACCACAAGGAACTGCTACTTGCTCTCATTATTATTTTCATTTTAAACAAAATATGCCTAATATTGTAGGGTCCCAATGCTGTTGGATTTCCCTGGTGGCTCAGATGGTAAAGAATCTACCTTGTAATGCAGGAGACCTGGGTTCAATTCCTGGGCGCTAAGATTCCCTGGAGAAGGGAATGGCAACCCACTCCAGTATCCTTGGCTGGGATATCCCATGGACAGGGGAGCCTGGCAGGCTATAGTCCAGGGGGGTTGCAAAGAGTCAGACACAACTGAGTGACTAACACTCACTCAATGCCATTTAACTGTTCTTAAGTTGAGAATCCTTGCCACTTTGGACTGCTCAAAACTAAGATTTCAAGAAGTCTCTGTGACAAAAAAAGAAGAAAAAAATCCAATACACATTTTCACTTAATTTGAATTTAATTTTCCTTTTCTTAGGATGAAAAGAATCAGCTGATGACGACAAACGTGTGGCTCAAACAGGTAACTGTCAGTCCAAGGACTGTGCCTCCTGTCTAATTGTCATCATTCTTTTCCACTAAGAAAGGTTCCCATGGAAAAATAATTATTTTAAAGAGTGCATTGAGTTCTTCAGGGAGACATTTGGGAGTGTTTGGGGAAGGGTTTCTTCTTTTTTTATTTTCTTCCACGCAAGTCGGAGGTCAGTCTGGAAGCCCGTAGGCGCTGTCTTCTTGCTCTGTCTTCTTGCTCCTGGAGGGGGTCTCTGAGCAGGCAGGTGGGCAGGTGACCTTGGCTGTGAGTCTCAGGCACGGGTCCCTGGGCTCCTTGGAGAAAAGGGGGCCGAGTTCCAGAGTGCAACTCACCCCACTGAAGCTAAGACAACCGGATAAGAAAATCAGTGATGGTAATTCCCTTTCCTCCCCCAGTCCTCCCTAGGATATTGCCCCTCCCCTAATGCTCTTTTCTAGAAAGAGAAAAAGGGATCACAGAGGCCCCCACTATCAACCTAAGAACGAGGTGAAGCCCAGGTCAAGACGCTGAATCCACAAAAGCCCAGGAATGATGTTCGGCTCTTGGCCTGACCACAGCCTGCCTCCTGCTCTTTCTAGAGTTGCCGGGAAACGGTTACCCTTCAAATGATACCTGTGTCGTGTAAAGGAGAGAATATTGGCACTTCTTTGACAGGAAATGAAAAGGTTGATTTACTTACTTTTTTGGTTTTGTTAGCAATTACTTTTTTTTTTCCTTTTTTTACCACATATCCAGATATTACCTAATCTCTCAGAGATTTAAAATCTAGGTATGTTAGCTATCTCACTTGATTTTAACATATGTACATAACATTCTTCACTTGTTTATGTTGAAATGAGTTAGTTATCTGTTCCAGTTTAGTGCATGCTCATGCAGGTCTTCCTGCTAATGGTCTATAAGGAACAATGGATAAAAGACTAAGGAGATTTTCTGGGCCTCATCTGGGGTCATCAGATTTCATCCACTCAAAGGTTTTGATCAGATTTGGGTGATTAGTATAAATTTTGCTAGTTTCTAGTTCTCTGATGCTTTACTTGGTAGATATGTTAGCGTATTATGAAATGGATCAGCATATTATTTTACTTGTAAATAAAAACGTTCAGGAGAAAATAATAAGCTGGGGATGTAGGTATGAAAATACAATTTAAATAAATAGGGACTTCCCTGGCTATCCAGTGGTTAAGATTCCAAGCTTCTGAGGCAGGGGTCATGGGTTCAATCCTTGAGTAGGGAACTAACAACCCACACGCAGCCTGAGATGGCCAAATTTTTTTTTAAATGTAAAAATAGTAATAATTTTTAAAAATAAAATGAATAAATGTATTTTTCAATATACAGTCCTTGGGACTTATCCCACTTTTGCACTTTAGAGGCTGTGGAGTTTGAAGGTATTTTGAGTTCATAAAAGTCAGTAAGAAGCCCTGGATTTGCACTTTCACAGAAGAGAAGAAAAATTCTTTGTTGAAGTGTAAATAAGCTTAGGATGTTGGCAAAAATAAAACAGACTCTCACTCCATACACACCTCCTCCAGCTGCCCCTTGAGGTTACAGCCTTACACATAACACAGCAGTTGATGAGCCTTGGCCTTTGAGGTGTAGGAACTTCTCACTTTCCTGAGATTTTGGAAACAAGAAGTCGTTTCAGACGAAGAGAACAAGATTAGACATGAAGGGAAGAAACTGTCTTCCTCGGGCTTCAGCTGTACTTTGGAAATGACCTCCAGCAAAGCGAGGCCCCTGGAATCGCGGTCTGGTGAGCACCTCCAGGGCAAGACAGAACTGACACCTAAAAATCCCCGAACAGAGTGAGAGAAATCTACAGGGAGAGGGAGAGAGTGCCTAGCTGACATTTAGGAAAGCCTGCTGGGAACTTGGGTTCACATGTCATAGAAGTAACAGGGGTTACATGATTTCACTGCATTAATTTGCAGTGGGTTGTCATAGCTCTTATCCATTTACATTTCTGAACCTCTCTAAATTAGCAAAGTGGGTATCATTATGCCTGTTACCAGGGACAGAAGAGTCTGCTTCATCTGGCTAGAACCAGCTTTCCCCAGCTGGAGCCTTGTCTGCACATCTAGCCCCGTGCAAAACATCCAGCCCTATTTCTAAATTAGAGGAATATTCAGAGTAGGAGAAACCACTGAGAACATGATGGCGCTATGAACCCACTCACACAGATTGAGTTTGGAGTGGGAATGTCACAATAGGTATTAGCCAACAAGGGCTATGTCATGGTACAAACAGTGTGGGAGCAAAAAAGATGGGAGAATCTCTGGCCTGGTGGCAGGCAGGGAGGGCTGCATGGAAGAGGAGGCATTGGAGCTCCACCACGACGTTACTTATATACTTTCTTTTTTATGTTTTAGCTTTTTAAGTGTAAAAGAGTAAAGGAAAGGACTAAACGAAACAGATGGGAAAAGAAGATAAAACTGACATTTAAAAAAACTAGCGCTAGTGTTTACATAGACCTCAGTTTCAGAGCAGCCAACGACAATGTTAGGATTTATTGAGCATCTGTTAAGTGCCCAGTCTATTACACGTGTCATGGGAATGAATGCTTTCAATTTTCACAGCCACCTTCCAAGGTCTGTTATGATTCCCACTTTGCAGACGAAAAGACTGAAGATTGGAGGACTGGAGTGACTTGTCTCAGGCGACACATTAGTAAGTGCAGTCTGGTGTAAAGAAATCATTTTCCTCCTCAGACTAGAGGAGCTGCTGGGAGACACCCGGCCGTCCTTTCGGGGCTCTCCCTGTAAAGTCTAGCTCCTAATCCTGGCCTTCTAAGGCTTTGGTTCCTTAACCTCTGGGACCTCTCATGAAGCTGTTCTAGAAAGGCATTTAGGAGAGAATGAGGCTGGGAGTCACTCCATTGATTCCACAGGGCTTATTGAGCACCTACTAAGGGTCAGGCAATCTGCTAGATTCAGGATGTACAAGGCGTAAGACACAACCCTGCCTTCAAGGAGAGGATCTGGTGTTAGTTGTGTAAAAATAACCTCTGTAATATGATAGACACCATAAGTAACGTATATACATAAGACACTGAGTCATTACAATTGTGACAGTGAAATGGGGGACGAATCATGGAGGGCTTCCAAGGGGAGGAGACATTTTGGTGGGGTCTTGCAGGATCAGTAGAGGTTTGATGACCCATAAAGGTGGAGAAACCCACCTGTATAGGTTTCCCAAAAACACTGTTTCCCAAAGCTCTCACACCAGAGCAAAGCTGTAAGAAACTCTTTCCAATCACCTCTGTCTACCTCAGTAAAAATAAAGACAAAAATGACCAAACTTCTCTCTTTTCTCGTTGCCCTCTCAGGCACTGGAAAATGCTCCTTAGTTCATTTCCATGGAGAGAATAAAATTCTGCCTGCTTGCTCCTAAAGTGGGTTTCCTGCAGCATACCCAAGTGAGATGATTGGTCTTTTGTTTTCTTTTTTAACCTGATTCCTCTGTTCTATCTTCTGTTTCCTTCATCTCATCTGGTATATTTAGACATTTCTCATCTATCCTCCCAACCGCAGACCTTTACAGGCACGAATTTAGTGACATCCTGAGAAAGTCCTCTATGGAGAGCTATTTTTGTGGTATTGATTTTATTTTGCAAACTTGTTTGTCTTCGTACTTCCAGAGAGTAATCTAAACCCTACAAGTCATAAATAGATTCTTAACACCAACTCACTACAACTCTGTGACAAGGTGTTCACCGCCCCAGCCACTCAGATTCCACTTTACCTTTGTCAAGGGTAGGAAAACCGCATCGCAAGCACCTGAAGGGGATGGAAGAGAAAACCATCCCTTCCTCACTGACAGGACAGTCAGCCCTTTGCCTGGATGTCACCCTGTGAGTAATCACCCTGAAGGCAGATGCCAAGTGTGTTCACTCAATTAGCGCTTCCTGAGCACCTACTATCTGCCAGGGCACTGGGCCTCAACTCTGAGGGCAAAGTCCATGAGCCAGAAGGTTCTGAGCAGCCAGGTGTTACTGTCACTGAATGTGGGCAGCTGTCCCAGGCCCACGGCAACGCCAGGGACACAGAGCTCCCTGAATCTTACAAGGACAGCACCTTGGACCAATGTGGTTTCTCCAAGAGCTGGTTCCTGCCTGTTTTATTAGTTCAGTTCAGTTGCTCAGTCGTGTCTGACTCTTTGCGACCCCATGAGCTGCAGCACGCCAGGCCTCCCTGTCCATCACCAACTCCCGGAGCCCAGCCAAACTCATGTCCATTTTGTCAATGATGCCATCCAACCATCTCATCCTCTGTCGTCCCCTTCTCCTATTTATTTGGTTATGCCAAGTCTTAGCTGTGGCACGTGGGATCTAGCTCCCTGTCCAGAGATTGAACCTGAGCCCCCTGCATTGACAGCACAGAATCTTAACCACTGCACCACCAGGGAAGTCCCTGAATTCCTGCTTTAGATCACAGTAAGTTCAGAAACATGAAGGCCTCATTGGGTGGATCCCTGCAGCTGGTTTTGGAGGAGAAAACCAAGAAACTGGCTTTAAAAAACAAACAAACAAAAAAAAAGCCTAAGGAAAGGCTGGCCTTGCTGTAAGGTCTGGGCCATCTCCCCAAAGCCTAGTTATCTTCCCCAACCTGCAACAGCACCTATACTTCTAGGGATTTTCCTTGAACCTCTGTCACCATCTTGCCTCCTTCCTTTTCCGTAGCCTCACTGGGACATTAGCAGAGGAGGCCCTGCCGTATGGTCTTCTGATTCGTGTGGACCCTGAGTGAGAGTGAAGTGAGTCAGGGATCCAGAGTCTTGCTGTATAAACTTGGCAGGTCACTTCCTCTCTGACCCGGGCCCTTCATTTATGAAATAAGGCAACAGCCAGCTGCAGTGTCGCTGGCTGGCTAAAAGGCGTTGTGTGTGTACATGTGACTGCTCTGAGGTCTGGCAGGTAGTGGGAACTCAATAAATGTCATTTCCTGGTGCCCTCTTCGTAGACTTTCTCATCCTTAATGACAAATCCCATTTCTCAGCCTTGACAACTCAGATATAATGGGAATATGGTGGTGGTTTAGTCGCTTAGTTGTGTTAACTCTTGCGACCATGTGGACTGTAGCCCGCCAGGCTCCTCTGTCCGTGGGATTTTCCAGGCAAGAATACTGGAGTGGGTTGCCATGCCCTCCTCCAGGGGATTTTCCCAACCCAGGGATTGAACCTGGGTCTCCTGCATTGCAGGCAGATTCTTTACCAACTGAGCTATGAGGGACGCCCCAGTGGGAACATGAGACATATAATATGCCATGTTGCCGTCTTTAAGATTAAAATGAATCAACAGTAATTTCATTAATTTAGATGGGGTTTTTTGGGCCATATTACATGGCTTGAGGAATCTTCGTTCCCCAAACAGGGATCGAATCCAGGCCCGTGGCAGTGAAAGTGTCAAGTCCTAACCACTGGCTCTCCAGGGAATTCTGACATTAATTTAGTTTTAAGAATTTCACACCTGACTTTGAGGTAATTGAAAATCCCAGGGGTTTCCCAGAGGTTGCCAATCAAGGCACCAGCAGGGAATATTTGTTTCTTACTATCTTTTGGTCTTGGGATTAATAATTATTAATTTTTATAATAATAATTTTTTCTAATTGTTCAGAATCATTGGAAGACTTCATTTATTATTTTTAAAAGTCATGACAATTTCTTTTTTAAGTCTTAAGATTTAGGTTTAAACAAAATTTGGTTCTGGATTTTTCTGTAGCTTGACATTTATGAATGATATTTCAGGTAATATATGTAAGAAAATTTTAAGGGAATATATATAATATGGATTTGAAGTTGCACTTTTTGGAATTAAGAAAGCTAGACTGGGAGTATTTTTCTATTTTTTTTTTCTCAGTCCGAGATTAACTTTGGTATTTGGCCCTGACCTACCCTGTGCTCCCCTGATCCTATAATAATAACAAGCTCTCAAGCCCAGGACTGCTGCAAAGTGGAGCTGATGTTTGTACAGAGCTTTGAGAATCTTGCCCGGGACATGCTGCGTAAACACTGGATACTGTTTCTAATCTCCTGCTTTAGAAAGGCAGACACAAGAGGTTAATATCCAACCCCAGGGTTTCAGAGAGAGAAGGGAAATGACCAGAAACCTTCACAGCCCCTTAGAGAGCAGGACAGAGGATTTGGGCTCTGAATCCTCATCCTGATTCAGCTGACTTTCAGTTCAGTTCAGTTCAATCACTCAGTCCTGTACGACTCTTTGCGACGCCATGAATTGCAGCACGCCAGGCCTCCCTGTCCATCATCAACTCCTGGAGTTCACCCAAACTCTTGTCCATCGAGTCGGTGATGCCATCCAGCCATCTCATCCTCTGTCGTTCCCTCCTGCTGCCCCCAATCCCTCCGAGCATCAGGGTCTTTTCCAATGAATCAACTGTTTGCAGGAGGTGGCCAAAGTATTGGAGTTTCAGCTTCAGCATCAGTCCTTCCAATGAACACCCAGGACTGATCTCCTTTAGGATGGACTGGTTGGATCTCCTTGCAGTCCAAGGGACTCTCAAGAGTCTTCTCCAACACCACAGTTCAAAAGCATCCATTTATCGGTGCTCAGCTTTCTTCACAGTTCAACTCTCACATCCATACATGACCACTGGAAAAACCATAGCCTTGACTAGATGGACCTTTGTTGGCAAAGTAATGTCTCTGCTTTTCAATATGCTATCTAGGTTGGTCATAACTTTCCCTCCAAGGAGTAAGCATCTTTTAATTTCATGGCTGCAATCACCATCTGCAGTGATTTTGGAGTCCCCCAAAATAAAGTCTGACACTGTTTCCACTGTTCCCCCATCTATTTGCCATGATGTGATGGGACCAGATGCCATGATCTTCGTTTTCTGAATGTTGAGCTTTAAGCCAACTTTTTCACTCTTCTCTTTCACTTTCATCAAGATTAGCATGAGCAATGATGCTGTGGTGTGGGGCTGACCCAGCATCATAGTGGACCACATCCTGCTGGAAATTTGGTGAGCCCCTCTGATGGCATGCTGGCAGGGACAGCATCTCTAATTCCCCAGGTCTGACCTCAGAAGGACACTGAGGTTGTAAGGAATGTCTCTCCAGTCCCACAAAGGAGCATAGCCAGTGAAGGATGGTCCAGGGGTAGAACTCTAATTCGATGTTCAATGCATTTTCTCTCTCTCTCTCGGGTACCCCCAAGAGAGTCCCACTGACCACAAGTCCCACCTGCTCCCTGTTCTTTACTGTTCAAGAACGTACCCTGAATCCACTGGAGCGGATTTTATATCCTCCTCAAGGATTCAGACATGCCCCTCATTCATCCATCCACTCACATCTGCTCTTCATCCTGGAATAGCATCCTCAGTAGCCCTGCTCCCTCCTCCTTGGTACCCACTGCCCCTTCCTGCCTTCTGTCTCAGCTACAGTGTCATCCAATCAGAACCTCCTTCCCTGTCCACTCAACGTCCCCCATCTTTTCACCCAAGCCTCCCCCTTCGTGGCAGTGAGCACAGGGTGATGTTAGTTAATGGGTTCTAGAATCTTCCCTGGTGGCTCAGTTAAGTGAAGAGTCTCCCTGCAATGTGGGAGACCCGGGTTTGATCCCTGGATCGGGAAGATCCCCTGGAGAAGGGAATGGCAACCCACTCCAGCAGTCTTGCCTGGAAAATCCCATGGACAGAGGAGCCTGGCAGCGCCCTAGTCCATGGGGTCGCAAAGAGTCAACACAACTGAGCAACTGACACACACACTCCCCACCAGGAATTCCCACAGAAAGGAGTGTGAGTCTGTCTTGGGGGGCAGAAAGAGGGCTGAATGTTCTATCACGGGTTCTGGTCTGATGCAGCCATGGGTAGGACAAGGTGGCCCTGCTCAGAGCTGGTATAAGCCTTGCATATTTGTGGGATGGATTAATTTCCCCCAAATATCAAGCTTCCTGAAGCACAGCCTCTGGATTCCCTCGGGTCACAGCTGTCCATCCTGCTGCTGGAGGTGCGATGAGCAAGACAAATCTTTCCAACAGAACTGTCTCTCCCCTGGGGCTTGGCCCATTTCCCTGAGCACAGTCTGCACAGCTGCTGTGTGTTTGTGGAGATTTGCCCCCAGAATCTGAGCTCCCCACTTTCTTTCTGGGCTGCAGAGCCGGGCTTCGATAAAGGTGACCAGTTCCTGTAGAAGAGAGAAGACTGAATTCCAGAAGCAGGCAATTGATTCGGAGATCTTTAGGTTCCAAGCGGAGACACTGTGGGTTTGGACTCACTAACGCTGTGCTCCCTTAACACTGATATTAAAGACGGAGCAAGAGTGTAAGAGACCAGTTCTAGTCAGTCTGCCCAAACACACGTCTGTCCCCAAGGCTCGTCGCCTGTGTGCCTACTGCTTCCTCCCTTTGCTCTTGCTGGTCAGTCACGAAGTCGTGTCCGATGCCTTGTGACCACATAGACTGCAGCACACCAGGCTTCCCTGTCCTTCACCATCTCCCCAGGTGTGCTCAAACTCATGTCCATTGAGTTGGTGATGCCATCCAACCATCTCATCCTCTGTCACCCCCTTCTCCTTTTGCCTTCAATCTTTCCCAGCCTCAGGGTCTTTTCCAGTGAGTCGGCTCTTGACAGCAGGTGCCCAAAGTATTGAAACTTCAGCTTCATCTTCAGCCCTTCCAATGAATATTCAGCGTTGATTTCCTTTAGGTTTGACTGGTTTGATCTCCTTGCTGTCCAAGGGACCCTTAGGAGTCTTCTCCAGCACCACAATTTGAAAGCATCAATTTTTTGGTGCTCAACCTTCTTTATCGTCCAACTCTCACATCCATACATGACTACTGGAAAAAACCATAGCTTTGACCATACGGACCTTTGTCAGCAAAATGATGTCTCTGCTTTGTAATATGCTGTCTAAGTTTGATGAAAGTGAAAGAGAAGAGTGAAAAATTTAGCTTAAAGCTCAACATTCAGAAAACTAAGATCATGGCATCTGGTCCCATCACGTCATGGGAAATAGATGGGGAAACAGTGGAAACAGTGTCAGACTTTATTTTGGGGGGCTCCAAAATCACTGCAGATGGTGATTGCAGCCATGAAATTAAAAGATGCTTACTCCTTGGAGGGAAAGTTATGACCAACCTAGATAGCATATTCAAAAGCAGAGACATTACTTTTCCAACAAAGGTCCATCTAGTCAAGGCTATGGTTTTTCCAGTGGTCATGTAAGGATGTCAGAGTTGGACTGTTAAGAAAGCTGAGCACTGAAGAATTGATGCTTTTGAACTGTGGTGTTGGAGAAGACTCTTGAGAGTCCCTTGGACTGCAAGGAGATCCAACCAGTCCATCCTAAAGGAGATCAGTCCTGGGTGTTCATTGGAAGGACTGATGCTGAAGCTGAAACTCCAATACTTTGGCCACCTCCTGCGAAGAGTTGACTCATTGGAAAAGACCCTGATGCTGGGAGGAATTAGAGGCAGGAGGAGAAGGGGATGACAGAGGATGAGATGGCTGGATGGCATCACCGACTCGATGGACAAGAGTGTGGGTGAACTCCGGGAGTCAATGATGGACAGGGAGGCCTGGCGTGCTGCGATTTGTGGGGTGGCAAAGAGTCGGACATGACTGAACTACTGGACTGAGCTGAACTGAACTAGGTTTGTCATAGCTTTCTTTCCAAGGAGCAAGTGTCTTTTAATTTCGTGGTGGCAATCACCATCCACAGTGATTTTGGAGCCCAAGAAAATAAAATCTGTCACTGTTTCCACTGTTGTTCCCTGCTTGAGGTCTATCTCATATGTTAAAATATACTTTTGATATATATAAAGAACTAAAACCTCAGTCATTAGAAAACCAACAACCCGATTAAAGAATATGAAGAGGACTTAACAACCACTTCACCAAAGAAAATGTATGGACGACAAATAAGCACTTGAAGAAAAGCTCATTGTCATTTAGTCATTAGGAAAATGTATAGCAAAAGCCATAATGAGATACTACTTTACAACTACTATAATATAAACATTTCAGTGTGACTTTACACAGTACTGGAGATGATGCCAGATAGTTGGAATGCTCATGCATTGCTAGAGGGAACAGAAAATGATCCAGCCACTCTGGTGTCATATAAAGTTAAACGTACACTCACCCTATGACCCTGCCATCCACTCCTAGGTATTTACCCAAGAGAAAATAAAATGTTTTTCACCCCCAAACCTACAAAATTTTTATAGTCACTTTATTTATAGTCATTAATAATTGGAACGAATCCAAATATTTGACCTGGTAAATGGATTAAAAAAATTGTGGTAACTCCCTACAATGGAATACTTCTCACTAATAAAAAATAAACAACCTACCTAGAATCCAAAAATGTATTTCAATAGGTAATAGAAGTCAGGATGGAAGGACCATGGACTGTGATTCCATTCTCTGGCATTCTGGGAAAGGCAACATTCAGTTCAGTTGCTCAGTCATGTCCGACTCTTTCCGACCCCATGAATTGCAGCACGCCAGGCCTCCCTGTCCATCACCAACTCCTGGAGTTCACGCAGACTCACGTCCATCGAGTCGGTGATGCCATCCAGCCATCTCATCCTCTGACATCCCTTTCTCCTCCTGCCCCCAATCCCTCCCAGCATCAGAGTCTTTTCCAATGAGTCAACTCTTCGCATGAGGTGGCCAAAGTACTGGAGTTTCAGCTTCAGCATCATTCCTTCCAAAGAAATCCCAGGGCTGATCTCCTTCAGAATGGACTGGTTGGAACTCCTTGCTGTCAAGAGTCTTCTCCAACACCACAATTCAAACGCATCAATTCTTCGGTGCTCAGCCTTCTTCACAGTCCAACTCTCACATCCATACATGACTACTGGAAAAACCATAGCCTTGACTAGACGGACCTTTGTTGGCAAAGTAATGTCTCTGTTCTTCAATATGCTATCTAGGTTGGTCATAACTTTTCTTCCAAGGAGTGAGCGGTGGTTCCCAGGGACGGGGAGGTGGGAGGATTGATTACAAAGCACAGCCTAAGGAAAACTGGGGGCAGGGGAGCTGTTCTGGTATCTTGATGGTGATCATGATTATCCAACTGTTTGACTATAGAACCGGACGCAAAAGAGTGAATTTTATTGTATGTAAATATTTTAAACGTAAAAGTGAAAAACAAACCAAAAGTGCTGCTCTGGGTTCCCTTCAACATTTCTGAGATCCAGACTTGCTGCTGATAGTAGAAGTCTCCTTGCGTTAGTCGCTCAGTCTTGCTCGACTCTTTGAGACCCCATGGACTGCAGCCCGCCAGGCTCCTCCGTCTATGGAATTCTCCAGGCAAGAATACTGGAGTGGGTTGCCAAGTCTCCTTAGCAGGAGACAAATTATTCATAGGAAGGAAATTGTATTTGCTTTTCAAAGTGGGCAGAGGAAGAGGAAGGAAGAGAGAAGCTTGTGAGTACCGAATAAGCATGGTAAATACTTTATTCGTTTGAGCTCTTAAACTATCAGTCTTCATATGCATAGTCTTCCATAAGTATTCATGCAGTTTTTTTTTAATCCTTTAGAGTGTAGCTTTCTAAAGTCCCTATCTTTTTAAATTTGGTTTTCAAGGGTCAAGCCTCACAAATATTGTCTAAGAGAGCCGGTGTCTCATCTGGAGTATATCATTCCATCCTTTTCCAGGCATCATGCATATTTCAATATTGTACCATCTAGTGAATCATCCATCTGCTGACTCCTGATTTTTTAATGATGAAGTTGGCATCACTGGGCTCCAGGGAGCCTCATACTGGGCATGCCCTCCTGACTCTCTGAAATGTCATTTAATATTATCCTGCATTATTCCTCAACTGTCCACATGACAGATGGTGGGGTAATTCACTTTCAGGTCAGATTTCACAGGATTCTGGATTCCAAATCTTTTTAAGTCCACATCTACTGCAATTGGGTCATGCATACATCATCCTTTTGACCTTCATAATCCAATCAATTAATGGTTTTGTTAATCTGGATCCATCAGCCTCTGTAAACCATGCTAAATGATTTCATTCTATTACGAGGAAAAATATGCAAGCTAACAACATTTAGCAATATAATTTAAAATTGGATTTGGTGCTTCACAGAATAAGAACAGATTAGAATGTAAAAGAAAATTCTTGGAAAATATTTTTCCATTGGATAAAACTTATAATGTCCTCAAGAGTAGTCGGCAGATACTGGATAATTCATATTAGCATACTGTGTGGATCTTTGTCCAAGACCCTTGATTGATATTCAGAATCATTTATATCCATTTTCATGAGATAACAACATCGCTGGATGGACCAACTCTCCAAGAATAAACTGAGTTAGAGCTATCTTTGCTTTTCTTTTGTTTCTTCAGAGAAAATAGGCTGAAAACAAATAGGTCACAAATCAGTGAAGTTTGTTGCTGAGCCTCTATCATTTGTGAGGTCGTCATGGCAATTTTGGAATTCTCAGGCTGGACAGGTGTGAGAGTCTAGACCATCAAACACGAGGCTGGCTTGGGCTATACCTTCAACTGCCCTGAGTCACAGACCAGGGCCATAGGCTTAAAGCAGATGAATTTCTCTTTTAAAAGAAAACATGAGATTCATAAATTAACATAAACTTGAAGATTCCAAACTCGAACTGAATTTCCAGAATAAAATTATTCTGAAATAATTTTATTAATTTATATGAATTTCCACACAGGAATGGACAGACCACAAGTTACGCTGGAATCCGGATGAATACGGCGGGATTCACTCCATTAAAGTTCCGTCAGAATCTCTCTGGCTTCCTGACATAGTCCTCTTTGAAAAGTACGTATCACAGAAGAAAAATCCGCTAGTCCGATGAGGAATGGAAATAGAAAAGCTTGACTGTGCCAAAATAATTAAGAGAAAGGTACAACCTTGATGAGAGAACTGTTCCTTTCGGAAATCTTGTTTGATGCTGTGATAGGAAAGGAATAAAATACAGATAGGACAGCGGTGGGGGGGGGGGGGGAGGCTGCTAATCTGTGTTAGACTAACCGCCGAGCGAACCGTCTTTCCACAGCGCCGACGGCCGGTTCGAAGGCTCGCTCATGACCAAGGCTGTGGTCAGATCGGACGGGACCGTGGTGTGGACGCCTCCCGCCAGCTACAAGAGCTCCTGCACCATGGACGTCACCTTCTTCCCCTTCGACCGGCAGAACTGCTCCATGAAGTTCGGATCCTGGACTTACGACGGGACCATGGTGGACCTCGTCCTCACAGACGAGAACGTGGACCGGAAGGACTTCTTCGACAACGGAGAGTGGGAGATCCTGAACGCCAAGGGCACGGCCGGGGGCCGCAGGCACGGCGCCTACTGGTACCCGTTCATCAGCTACTCCTTCGTGCTGCGCCGCCTGCCCCTGTTCTACACGCTCTTCCTCATCGTCCCGTGTCTGGGGCTGTCCTTCCTGACTGTGCTGGTCTTCTACTTGCCCTCCGACGAGGGCGAGAAGCTCTCCTTATCCACCTCTGTCCTGGTTTCCCTCACAGTCTTCCTCCTGGTGATTGAGGAGATCATCCCGTCTTCCTCCAAGGTCATCCCGCTCATCGGGGAGTACCTCCTGTTCATCATGGTCTTCGTCACCCTCTCCATCATCGTCACTGTGTTTGTCATCAACGTCCACCACAGATCTTCCTCAACCTACCACCCCATGGCCCCCTGGGTTAAGTGGCTCTTTCTGCAAACCCTTCCCAAGTTACTCTGCATGAAGGACCACGTGGATCGCTACTCCCTCCCAGGTAGAGAGGAGAGGAAACCCGCCCTGAGGGGTCAAGTCCTGGAAAGAAAGAAACAAAAGCAGATGAGTGATGGAGAAAAGGTTCTGGTCGCTTTCCTGGAAAAGGCAGCGGATTCCATCAGATACATTTCCAGCCACGTGAAGAAGGAGCATTTCATCAGCCAGGTGAGGGAACAGTTGGGAGCGCCGACTGAGATTTTTAATGTCTGTTTGCAACAAATGGGGTCCCTGTTTCAAACGTGACCTTATCAACTACCTGCTTGACATATAACTTCACACAAACTCTGACACAGGATAGGGACTTCAGTATGAATTTTCAGGGAGACTTTCACAAAAGCAGAATGAGCAAAAGAGAAGCAACTCTTGGTTAAGCCCAACTCCTTCTCGTTAGATGTGATTCTATTTAAATAATTCAATTCTACATTGAAGTTGTTTGTCCAGGTCTCTGCTCATTTATCTCTCATTTTTTTATGGGATGATGGATATCTCTATTCAGAATATCTGGAAATCAGAAAACAGAAAGAATCAAACTTTATATTAACACAAAACATGATGTAACAGCAAGTATTTAGTTCACAGGTTTAGTTTTTAAGATGCGGAGAGGATATGGATTTAAGACTCAAAACAGTCCAGCTTGCAGATGCTACCCATGTTCCACTCGCTTGAGAAAAGCTGCTTAACCTGGACTTGTTTTCTGAACTCTCCCTTGAAGGGAGCAATTACAGACATCAAGTGCAAAATATGTATTATGTGCCCAGCACACATGGTCTCATGGTGTGCAGACAATAAACGTTAGTCCTCATCTTTCTTCTCTCCATCCCTCCCTCCTCTAAGTGGTCCTTCCCCTGCGGAAGGAAAATATTATTTGACATATATATACTCAGCACAAACGGGAGTCTGTTGCTTAAAAGGAGTTAATATTTATACAAGTTTATACAGTTCCATTATTTTACTCTAAAATCACTGAAAATTAGTGCCAACAGCCTAATGCCATAAACGAACTTCAGGAAGAATAGGTTTTCCAAGAAACAGCCTCTGTATTTTATATGGGTACTGCCTAGTACCTCGGAGAAGGCAATGGCACCCCACTCCAGTACTCTTGCCTGGAAAATCCCATGGATGGAGGAGCCTGGTGGGCTGCAGTCCGTGGGGTCGCTAAGAGTCAGACATGACTGAGCGACTTCACTTTCACTTTTCACTTTCATGCATTGGAGAAGGAAATGGCAACCCACTCCAGTGTCCTTGCCTGGAGAATCCCAGGGACGGGGGAGCCTGGTGGACTGCCGTCTATGGGGTCCCACAGAGTCGGGCACAACTGAGGCGACTTAGCAGCAGCAGCAGCAACCTAGTACCTCCTCTCTCTTACAATTTGTCATTTTCTAAATCCACTGAAAAAAATTTTTTAAAGCACTGGGGAAAAAAAATGCTGCTATGGAACAAGCATGTCAGCTATTCTTAAGGTTTTCTATTTCTTTATTTACATCTTTTAGAAATTCTAACACAAAGATTTAAACAGTTTTTTATAGACTTCCCTGGTGATCCAGTGGTTAAGCTTTCCAAAGCAGGGGATGTGGGTTTGATCCCTGGTCAGACAGCTAAGATCCCACATGCCTTGTGGCCAAAATAAATAAAGAAATCAACACCGAAGCAATGTCGTAACAAATTCAAAAAGACTTTAGTAATGGGTCACATCAAAACTAAAATATTTTTTAAATTTTTAAAATCAAAAGTAGCTTTTTAAAAATTATTTAAAAAACACATCATTGGCATAAGGAATTTGGAAAATATGAAACATTTAAGATGATTCACATCACTAATAATCCCCCACTTAAGGCTGACACTTTTTAAAATTAAATGTGTTTATTTTTAATTGGAAGGTAATTGCTTTACAATATTGTGCTGGTTTCTGCCATATATCAACATGAATCAGCCACAGGTATACATATGTCCCCTCCCTCCTGAAACTCCCCCCTACCACCCACCTCATCCCGCCCTTCTACATTGTCACAGAGCTCCAGATTTGAGCTCCTGCATCATATGGTAAATTTCCACTGGCTGTCTAATTATATATATGGTAGTGTATATGTCTTAATGCTACTCTCTCAACTCAGAAGAGGAGAGGGAAGCATTGCCCTCTCCTTCCCCACTGTGTCCACAAGTCTGATCTCTAAGTCTGCGTCTCCATTAAAGTGAAGGAAAGTCACTCAATCGTGTCTGACTCTTTGCGACCCCACGGACGATAAAGTCCATGGAATTCTCCAGGCCAGAATACTGTAGTGGGTAGCCTTTCCCATCTCCAGGGGATCTTCCCAACCCAGGGATCAAACCCTGGTCTCCCACATTGCAGGCAGATTCTTTACCAGCTGAGCCACCAGGGACGTCTCCATTGCTGCCCTGCAAATAGGTTCATCAGTACCATCTTCCTAGATTCCATATATATGCGTTAATATATGGTATTTACTGCTGCTGCTGCTAAGTCACTTCAGTCGTGTCTGACTCTGTGCGACCCCATAGATGGCACCCCACCAGGCTCCCCCGTCCCTGGGATTCTGCAGGCAAGAACACTGGAGTGGGTTGCCATTTCCTTCTCCAATATAGGAAAGTGAAAGGTGAAAGTGAAGTCGCTTAGTCGTGTCCAACTCTTAGCGACCCATGGACTGCAGCCCACCAGGCTCCTCCATCCATGGGATTCTCCAGGCAAGAGTACTAGAGTGGGGTGCCATTGTCTTCTCCCATATGTTATTTGACACTTAACATTTTCACCATCTTTATGGTTTTCCCTAAGGTTTTATTTCTAAACCTCTACATGCACAATATTTTCAAGTTCCACACCAGCATCTATGTTCCTTCTAGGACAGCAGGCACCCTGGTCAGCACTGTCTTTACCAAATCCCCAGGTAGTAGAAATGGGACCTTTATTTTCCCCTGAAAGACCTCTGGCCTGGTCTCTGAGACTCCCCCAGGCTGCAGCTTGTCTTGCTCTGACCTGGCCCTCCCAGGCTGCAGACCAGTCTCCTAACCTCCCTTCCTCCAGAGGGACTGGGTCTCCTCTCTCCCTCACCACTTCCTGTCAACACCTCCAGGAGTGTCCCCCATAGCCCTACCCAACTGTGGAGTGGGGGAAAAGAGGTCACTGAAATATGTGACCCCCAAAATCCTTAATTTAGAAATTTGTGCTGTATTTCCTATGTCATACCAGGAAGCATTGCAGTAGGAGATGCTGCCTTTTTATTTGGGTAAAATCAGGCTTTTTCTGTTTTAGTCAGTAACATTTACAACTGCGTCAGTGATTCTGTTGTTTCTATTTTATGTCCTCGATGTTGATGAAAGCGTTCCCCTGAACTTGAGCTATGCGCCGTTTTCTTGGGCACCAACCGTGAGGTCCCAGGAAGTCGACGTCTCTGGGGAGGTGTCAGGTGCGTCTGGAAAACTGCAGGGCTGTGATCCGAATAGGGTTCCTTTGAAGTCCCTCAGAACAGCCGCGCAGCAGGCTGAATGGAAGGTGTCCTTTTCTCTCTGGCAGGTGGTGCAAGACTGGAAGTTCGCGGCTCAAGTTCTCGATCGAATTTTCCTGTGGCTCTTTCTGATCACATCCGTCACCGGCTCGGTTCTGATTTTCACCCCTGCTTTGAAGATGTGGCTACACAGTTACCATCAGGAGCAGGAATCCAGAGCTATCTAACACATGCCCCTAAAGCAGAATCACACCTTAGAGCTGACATCCAGCCCCCATGTGTATACAGCATGCAAACCCATGTGCTCATCAGGAGGCCCTGAGGGTGGACAGTGTCTTGTGCCGTCCTCAGCGAGGCTGAACCTCGGTTGCCATGACAGCGAGTTGGGTATCAATTAAGCAGACCCTCCTCAGACCCCGGCTTTGGCTTCTGCAGACGTTCAAGGAGAAATTGTGAGCCTGGGCCTGAGATCACGAGCCTGCAGCGCACAAGGGCGGTTGCTGCGTTTCACCAAGAACTCCAGGAAAGGGAAGACTCCAGCATCAGCTGGTGTCCTTGGTGGTTTTACCCGGCTGCCAGCTGGCACTGGCATTGTAGCCATTGCTTCTGTAGCCATGCGCCTGCCCTGCGGGTGAGCCATTTGGGGCATCACACTGGTACCAGGGCAACCCTGGGCAGGGCACACCTGTCATTACCAAGACTGCAGGAAGACTGGTGACTCAAGTCCCCCCAAACCTGGCATCCGTTCTGCATGGTGGGGCTCGAATGTGGTCCACCTCTAAGCCAGGTTCCTCGTGGCTCCGTCATAGACTCACGATGGTGTTCAGGTGGTCATGCCAGAGGCTGCTGTGGAGTGGGACTTGCTGTAAGGCCGTAGCAGAATAACTTGAAGTAGAAACAGTGTGATCGGCTGCCAGGAGGGCAGTCATTATACCCATTCTCTTTCCCTAGAAAACGGAAATTCTGAACGTGCACTGATAATGGTTTTTTTATGTCCCCTCATCTAATCTAATCCATTTCAGCAGCGTCCTCTGGGCTGCTCGCCCAGTTTTTTCCCCTCTCCCTCCCCTCTCTGCTTCTTCTTCCTCTGAGAACACTTCAGTGCTACTCTCTTAGCAAATTTCAGTTATACAAAGCCGTGTTGTCAACAGTGGCCACCGTGTTTTATATTAGATCCTCTGACCTTATTCATCTTGTAACCCAAAGTGTGTACCCTTTTACCAACCTCTCCCCATTTCCCTGCCCCCTAGCCCCTGGCAACCACTTCCCTTCTCTCTGTTTCCAAGAGTTCAAGTTTTGTTTTGTTTTTCTAGATTCCACATATGAATGAGATCATGCAGTATTGTCTTTCCCTGTTTGCCTTATTTCGAAGCAGCGTGTTCTCTGGGTTCATCTATATTGTTGCAAGTGACAGGATTTCCTTCTTTTTATGGCTGAACTGCATTCCATTGCCTATGTATCACATGGGCTTTATCCGTTAATCTGTGGACAGACAGACAAGTAAGTTGTTCCATGTCTTGGGTGTTGTCAATAATGCTGCAACGAGCATGAGGGTACAGATATCGCTTCTCGAGAATTATTTGGTTCCAGGAGCTGGCTTGCTGGAGTGTACAATTCCTCATTT
This sequence comes from Ovis canadensis, assembly GCF_042477335.2. Classification (NCBI taxonomy): domain Eukaryota; kingdom Metazoa; phylum Chordata; class Mammalia; order Artiodactyla; family Bovidae; genus Ovis; species Ovis canadensis. The sequence continues at coordinate 53,092,672 of NC_091270.1, forward strand.
CTTGAGGGACCTCTATACTGTTTTCCATAGAAGCTGCACTGATTTGCATTCCCATCAGCCGTGCCCAAGGAGTCTCCTGTCTCCACATTCCCGTCAACATCTTGTCTTCCTTATGACAACCTAATAAGCACTAGGTGATCCCTCAAGGTGTTTTTTTTTTTATGTTATTTGTTTGGCTGCATTGGGTCTTAGTTGTGGCATGCAGGGTCTTCGTTGCTCATGTGAGGTCTTTCACTGAGGCGCACGGACCCTCTATTTGTGGTCACTGGAGTAGTTGCTTGCGGCATGCGGAACCTTTGTTCCCTGACCAGGGATCAAACCCGCCTCCCCTGCATTGCAAAGTGGATTCTTAACCACTCGACCAGCAGGGAAGTCCCTTGCTGTGGTTTTGATTTGCGTTTCCCTGATGCTGAGCACCTTTCATCCACCCTCTGGCCATCAGATTGCCGTCTTCAGAAACATCTCTCTTCAGATCCTTGACCCGTTTTTAAACTGGGTTGTTTGGGTTTTTGCCACTGAGATGGTCCTTACATATTTTGGATAGAAACCTCTTCCTGAAGGTGTATTTTGCAAACATTTTCTCCCCTTCTACAGGTCGCCTTTCATACTGATGGTTCCCTCTGCTGTGCAGTCCCACTTATTCATTGTGTTTTTACTGCCTTTGCTTTGGTGTCAAATAAAAAAAAAAAAACCCATCACCAAGACCCTTCCCATTCCGTTTGTCTGGTCCTGCCCTCTGAGAGCACTCATCCCCCCCATCTCACCCTGTCTCTGAGACTCATGGGAGAGGCTCACAGATTTTTCTCTCACAGATGCCAAATCCTGGATTTTAGCTTGAAATAGCTGTTCTCCTTTCCCAGTTCTAAAATCCAAATCCTTCTCTGGATTATTTTGTGCAGGGCATGTTTCCTATAAACTCTTTGTAGCTGGCACTTAAAAAATCCAATTTAATTATTTAACCTTTTCACGCAAATTCTTACCACTGCTATGTTGAACCTGATTTTTGCCATTTTGTTTGTGTTTTCTGTATGATGTTTTCTTATTCTTTTTTTGGCTCCTTTTCAGCCTTGACTGAATTTCTGTTCCTTCTTCTTCTCAAATGATTGAAAGGTATGCACCCTTTCCTAGTAATCTGTTAATAAACATATTTGAACATTTTTTTTACCAGTGTTGAAAATTTTAATACCTGTCCACTATACTCTAAACAAAACCAGGTACTAAATCACTTTCACCTCCCCCCTTTCCTTATCACCTTTTATGTTTCCTCTAAATCAGCCAGAATATAGAAAATTCATTATTCATTTTCTATAGTATGTGTCTCTTTCTTCTGAATAATGTCTTGACAACACATTTTATCCACAACCCCATTGGTGCTGGTTTAGTCACTAAGTCATGTCCAACCAACTCTTGTAACCTCATTGACTGCAGCCTGCCAGGCTCCTCTGTCCATGGGATTCTCTAGGCAAGAATACTGGAGTGGGTTGCCATTTCCTTCTCCAGGAGATCTTCCCCACCCAGGGATCGAACCCAGGTCTCCTGCATTGCAGACAGATTCTTTACCAACTGCGCTACAAGGGAAGCCCAACCCCATTATAAACAATTAATTGTATTATTCATTTATTGGTTCACCATTTTTTTAAATCTTAAATTTTCTCACTTTTCTAATCCGGTTTTCCAGATGCATTTAATTTCAGAGGACTCCATCTCCAAGCCATTTTTATAGGAAGTTTTGAGTGTGTTAGCCTTTCTGAATCTCTCCTTGTCTTGGCACTCGGTGAATAATGTCTTTCTTCAACTCATATAAATATTCCTGTCTTCCTTCCTTTATTATTTCCTATCTTCCATTCTCCTTCCCCTTTCTTTCTGAAATTTCTAATAGGAAGATCTTGGTATTCCTAGATGTCTTATTAACTCTTTTCTCATACTTTTAATTTAAACTCTTCACATTGTCAGCTTGATGCTGCAGCTGACTCGTTTGCTTGACTGTCATGATGTCTTCTTCTATTTAGCTCACCTACCCAGGTAGGGGATTGGTTTGTTGGTAGATAACTCATGTATTTGTTTTCTAAGAACTCTATAATTCTTTTGGATGTCACACCCTCTGGACTGTCTTAAGGATACCAGTTATAGTTACTTTAAAGTCTCCTATTGTTTACATTAACAGTTTTTCTTCAGGGGTTAAGTTTGCTGATTTTTGATGCTTTTTTGTGGTCATTTGACTCAAATATTCGGACTTTTTAAGTTGCTTATTCACCTGATAGTAAAAGCAGTTTCTCATTACAGGAAGTCTGGCCCCAGTCACTTTTCTTTACCATCTTATGTTCTAAGGTGTGAGAACAGCTCGTCCTCTTCACCTGGGACTCCCCTGCCTTCATGGCGGCTGGAAGTGATGGCAGGCACTGCCCTCGTTCTCTGATCCGGTGCACACTCTAGTTTTCCATGTGTCAAAATGACCACACGCGTAAGGACAGGCTACGGAAGCCACTGGGAGAGTGGACGACCACAGCAGCAGCTCCTCCGGCCTCCACTCATCATAGCTCCACTCTTAGGAGCACTGTGGGGGTTTGCTGGAAAAAAATGTAATTTCTTTGGTGGCCACAATTCTCCTGCACGGAACCACAACTTCCATTGCTCTGTTAGGTTTGACCTTAAATCCGGTCTCGTCTGTCCTGTGCCTTTCGGCCATCCCCGCCAATCCAGTCTACGAAAGCACCTCAGCCGTCTTTTCAGTGCTCCTATGCATTCGTTGTTCATTTTACACGTCTTCCGAGATATCAGTGGGAAACGGAGGACAGAAAAGAAGAAGAAAAGGAAAGAAGCACATCGGCCAGCCTTTTATCCTAGAACTCTTGTCTAAATCCAAATCCCTATAGATGGGTCCAATTGTCCATGGCAACTGGACACTGAAAAGTCACCCAAAGTGGTATCACACCATGAGAAGAGTGGGGTCTATTTGAAGGACTGAATGACCTCGACTCTGCTGCCTGGTGGGTGGTGGACGAGAACGTAGACTAGAAAGATGGCTCCGTTGGGAATAGAATCGCGAATTTCCCAGCAAGAAGTAAGGCGTGTCTTGACGTTAATGACCCGTCAGTGTTCAGACCTGGCAGGGGGACCGCGTGCATGCGCTTGGGGCTCTGCAGACTGGCTCTGTCAGCCTTCTGGATCTTTGCTGAAGTCTCCAAACTGCTGTTCCTGCCTCGAGGCACTCACCATCCTGTCCACGCCAACTAGCCCTTCTCCTTCACGTCCAGTCTCTCCTTCCCTGTGCCCTTGATCCCGCCTCCGGAAAATGGGTCCTTTCATTGCCCTCCTGTATTGTACAGTTTCCTTTCCTGCCAAGTGCCCAGATCTGCTCTGTTCTGAGCAGAGAACCATAGTGAACAGAAATGACAGAAGTTTTTCAAATAGCCTGGACTGTGTTTTTAGATTTATTCCACTTGAATCACTTTCAAAAGCAATTTTAAACTTCAAAACAAATCACAATTATGTATTTTGGGTGTTTAAATAATATTCAACGTGATCATGCATTTGTTTTCAATAGGTATAAAATTTTATTCCACAAAATTGTATTTTTATGTGCTTCTTGCACACATCAGGGAACATTGGGGCTCCTGGTATGACCCACACATTTATCACTTTTCTGCACATTTTGCTGGATTTTTAAAGGGAGGCAACATGACAAAGTAGAAACTAGGTCACTAGAAACCTTGGGTTCTTGACCAGCCTTAGGTGAGACACTTGCCCTCTCTGGAGTTTAGTTTCAAGAGTTATGACTCATGACCTTTGAAGACCTCTTCTGCTCCCAAATTCTATACTTTAGAGATTAAATACTGGACCTTTAACAATTTTTAAACCACACAAATTCTCGTTGCAATTTTGTTCCTTTGGGAAAATGTAATCGGCTCTATCACTGCTTTAGGACAGGATTTGCAGGAATACATTGTGATGAATATCAAGAATTCCCAGCCTTAGTCCCTAATGGGATGGTGGACTCAAAGGGCAAGTCACTGTTCTTCATTTTATTGAGAACACTATTTACTGAATTCATTATTTAACTTGATTTAGTTCATTTAGTGTGCTGGGTAAATAGCAGTACTCATCTTGGGAAGATGCATTTAGATTTGAATTCAGTTTTAAATTATGAAAAATGTCACACAGAACACTTTCCACAGCAAGCCTCTTTCTGGCCATACACAAACACGGCAAAGGTCAAGCATTGCTATGTGTGCGTGAAGCTTAAGGCTCATCACAGCTAAACTGGGAGGCGACGATGGCCTCAAATGTGGGGAAGGATAAACATTTATATGGCACGATAATCCTAAGGAAGTCGCTGCAGAAGGTGACTGTAAAGCAGAGAAATTTTACTTCCAAATGTGTAGCAAGACAAAATGAACAAAACCTCCCAGCTAATTCCAGCAAGTGGACGTTTGAAGACCTGTAGAGCTTTCTCTCTCACACGTTCATGTGTGTGAGCATGCAGGGCACACGTGTGGGCACACACAGGTGAGTGCACAGACAGCCCTCAGTTACTCTCATCCTTCAGCTCTCTGCTCACACCCCCTCCTCGTGACGTCATCACAGAACACACAGCCCTCCCTCCCCCAGCTCCTGACTCTGAGAGTCTATGGAGTTTTCAGCCTCTGATATACAGCTTAGAACATAATTGTTCTCTATTGCTTTATTCTGTGAGTTTTATTTCCTCAGCTAAACCATAGCATAGCCTCTGTTCCATCCCCAGTGGCTTCTAATAGAGTTGAGTATGTGATCATGGCTTAATTAATATTTGTTGATTGATTAACTCAAACCACAAAGTTTGGGTTGGTTATTTGTCTAAAATGAGGACAAACTTGTATTCTTGCTCAGCCCCTCCCAATATTTCCAGCTGTGTGTGCACATGTAATTTTCAGCATGCATCTTAAATCGTTTCTTACATTAAAAAAGTTCTAAAATGCTATGATCATACTTAAAAGAATCGTTAATTTCATATTGAAGTTTACCTATCTCAAGAATAGCCTAAATTAAGAACTAGCTTGTCTAAAGTAGGATTCAACCCGTAGAGCTATGCCTTTCAAATCTTTTAATTTCTTTCTTGTCACTCACTTCTTGAAAGGAGTAGATCAGTTTCCCCCAAGAACGTCTCATTTTTAGGATTTGTCTGGTTACTTGCTCCTGGTATCAGTTAGCTTTTCCCTTTGTGTCCTGTATTTCCTGTAAATTGGAAGTTACTACTATAATCTAGCTCAATGTTGTTGGCAGAATACATCACAGATGATGGTGTATAGTTCCTATTTACCATATAAGGGGAGATGGCACCCCACTCCAGTACTCTTGCCTGGAGAATCCCATGGACGGAGGAGCCTGGTAGGCTGCAGTCTATGGGGTCACTAAGAGTCGGGCACAACTGAGCGACTTCACTTTCACTTTTCACTTTCATGCATTGGAGAAGGAAATGGCAACCCACTCCAGTGTTCTTGCCTGGAGAATCCCAGGGACGGGGGTAACCCTAGTGGGCTGCCGTCTACGGAGTCACACAGAGTCGGACATGACTGAAGCGATTTAGCAGCTATCCAGCTGTCTTATCATTCATGTTAAAACTAATGCCTGAATTAACGTGATCTGCCCGCTTTAATCTACTGGTAATTTTAGAAGGATAGCCTGTGGCCATAACACCCAGCAAAGTTACAAAGACCCTTACCTGTGACTTTGGTCCCTTTAAAAATGGTCTCTAACCAGCTACATTAGAACACTATAATTTTCAAAGAGTAATATATTTAGGCTGAGGTAGGTGGGTTTTTCTAGTGTAATCATTTTTTCTTGGAAGCACCTACTATTATGTATCAAAATGAACTTGTTTAACTAATAGCCATGGTGATTACCACTTATATTTAACCTGACATACCTTCCTTCTTTTCAATAAGACTTTCTATTTAATATGTCAATAAAATAGTAGTGAAAATAAAAGTAACATTATTTCTTTGTTTCTTAATGTTAGGTAAACCAAAAGCATCCACTGGTGTGCGTCGTCACACCTCTGGGCAGAGTAACCTGGAATTAGATGTGCCCCTGAAGGCTCGGGCCAGAAGAATTAGGAGTCCCACAGGGAAGTCAGTGGGAAGGGGACGCATTGTGAAAACTGACTTGGGCCACCTCTAAACAGCCCTGTGAGCAAAGGTGTGGTGGTTATGGAGTATGGGAAGTGGGTGGTGTGTGCGGAGTATGGTGGGGGTGGTGAGCGGCGCAGGTCACGTGTGGTGGGGGTGGTGAGTGGTGTGTGTGATGCACATGGTGTGCAGTGGGTGTGGTGGGGGTGGGGGTGTGATGTGGTGACTAGGGTATGTGTGGTGAATGTGGAGTGTGTGTGGGGTGTGTGTGTGTGTAAGGGGTGCAGTAGCAGTTCTAGCAGCACCAAAGGGTTCAGATCATAGTTTCCAAGTCAAAAGCAGGCTGGGCAAGGGGAGATGCCCCTTCCTCATCTCCCTGCCCCCCTGCTGCACCCAACAGGCACCCTGCAGGCCTCCGGACGTCGGACCAGGGGACAGCCTACGCAGACACTCTCTAGGCCGCTGGGTGGTACATCGAGGTCCCCGAGTTCACCTCTTGCTCCCCCCCGGGCCCTTCCCTGCCCTGGACTCTGTCCTTCCTGCCTGACCGCCCCCGACAGCAGGGATCAAGCCCTGGTGTGTTTGGCCAACCGCTGCCCACTCACAGCCCTGAAGGCAGCTTTTGTTTGGCTGACACAGAAACTTAATGTTTGCTTACTTTAGTGCCTACATTTTAAAGTTAGGAGATTTTATATAAAAAGCTGGATTTTTGGTTTATCTTGAAAAACCAGAAGATCAAGCTTCCCAGACCACATTTAGCGTGATGAGAAGGACGTGGGGCCCAGCCGGGGAAAATCAGCCTCTGGTGGCGGCGAGCAGACCCTGCAGGGTGGGCCCCTCGTGGTCGGTCTTCAGCATCTGCTGATGCCCAGGCTTCTCTCCTCTGCCCGCTGTCTCCATTCCTCAGCCGAGGGAAGCGTGAACATACGGGGCGGTTAGGGGAAAAACCCTCAGGGTGCTTCACTTGGACCAGGGACTTGAAAACCCAACAATGTCTGCTATTCCGCTCAGCACTGACTGATCTCATCCTGAAGACGAACATGCTGCCCGCAGGTGATCTGTGTCCCTTGCCCCTGCTACAGAAAGCTTGGACCCCAACAGTCCTGACCTCCCTAAACTAAGAGTATTTGCTGCTTCCTCTTGCTACCTGCTTTGCATTCAAAGCTTTCTTCTTTCTGATTACTGACAGGGCTTCCCTGGCAGCTTAGGGCGTAAAGAGTCTGCCTGCAGTGCCTGAGAGCCATGTTCGATCCCTGGCTTGGGAAAGATCCCCTGGAGAAAGAAATGGCAACCCACTCCAGTACTCTTGCCTGGAGAATCCCATGGATGGAGGAGCCTGTTTGGCTGCAGTCCACGGGGTTGCAAAGAGTCGGGTACAACTGAGTGACTAACACTCGCTGATAGTGGGAAGAGCTTTTCCCTGGCCTTTGGGAGGACTTGGGGATGGGGAAGGGAGGAGACAGGACAAGTCAGTTGATTTCCTGTCTTTTTCGATTCTGTCTCATGAAAGAGACTGAACTATCCAGGGGCAGGGAGACGTTTTAAGCGTCGGGAGGTGTGAGCTCGAGAGCTGAATTTGTTAGCTACGTGATCACAGGCAAGCCACTTTGCCTTTTGAGCTAAAGAGAGTCACACTAAATAATCCATGAGCTCCGTGCCACTAAGGCATTGATTCTTTCTGTCAGATACACAAAGACACCTCCATGCTGTGGTCCTTCTTTTGTTCAAGTGCTTATGTCATATTTTTAAATGTATGTTGCTAGTTTGTTTGCTTGTTACAAGATCCCCCCCAGTGCCCCCCCCCAAGGATCACAGAACACCCCCATCTTCCTGTTATGCAGTTCTTAAAGTCTTATTTTTATATATGACAAGGAGTTAATATATAGTATATATTTTAAAAAGTCCTACAACTCAACAACCACAAAAGGGCAACTAATCCGATCTTAAAAGGGACAAAGGACTTAAATACACATTTCTCCAGACAAGTTAGACAAATGGCCAGTGAGTATATAAAACGATGCTTACCATCACAAATCATCAGGGAAAAGCAAATCAAAAGCACAAGATACTACCTTATACCCATTAGGTGGCTGTTATTAAAGAAAAGCTATTATTAAAAAAATAATAATAACACATGTTGATAAAGGTGTAGAGAAAACAGAGCCCCTGTGCACTGGTGGGGAGCATGTAAAATGGTGCAGCTGGTATGGAAAAGAGCATGGTGGCGCCTCAAAAATAATTCAAAATGTATTGCTTCATGGGTGCAGTTTTGCAAGAGTTTGTAAGAGTTTAGTTTTGCAAGATGAAGTGTTTTGGGGATGGATGGATGGTGCACATCAGTGGGAATGTTAGTTAATTAATTAATGTTAATTAATGTTAGTTAATTCCACTGAACTGTACACTTGAGAATGGTTTAGAAGGTGCCCTTTGTTATGTGTATTCACCACAATTAAAACTTTTAAACAATGACAGGAAATAGTGATTTGGCTTAATCGTTTAAAAAAAGGTATCAAGAAACAAGTAACTCTCTCTGTGAAGACAGGTGAAACAGAGGCGCTCTGCTCACATGACATGATGAGTTAAAAGACTTTCAAACAGAGTAACCTGTGCCTTGGGCTCCAGAGCAGGCCTTAAGCCCCAGGATGAGATGGACACAGAAGAACTGGCACTAGGTAATGAGTCAGGCTGGGACCCGGGACCCTTTGCTGTAGGGCTGGCACCTGGACAAACGTCTCCTCCAGCAACAAAACACAAGGGACTAAAACCAGCTGTGTGCGTGAGCAGTTGGAGCCAATTCTGGACAGGATACACAGACCAGAAACTCAACTGACACTTCTGAAGAGTCGGAAGCAAAAGCAGGGTACTCTGCCCCCACACTCAGCACCGCCAAAGAGGTGGGCAGACCACTGAAGTCACCCCTCCAGGAGCAGCCCTGGACCCCCGCGGCTGCCCTGCTTGCCTCCAGGAGCGAGCAAGGGCGCCTGATGCTGGTTTGCGCTCCCTCCTCCGACACAGAAACCTCAATAAAGTCTCGCCCGAATTTCTCGTCCGGCCTCCCATCAATTTCCATTGATTAAGAGAAGGTCAAGAATCCTGGTGGATATCAGGAATAGAAGCTGTAGTGTATCAACACAACAGAGGTTATGCAGTCACAAAAATTGTACTTCGAGACTGCACACCATCACGGAGAAAGGCTGCTGACATGATGTGGAGAAAATAGCAAAATATAAAACCAAAAGGTAAATCTGAGGTGTCCAATTACATGTGCCTTTAGACAGGGACTCCAATGGAAAAGGCAAAACGAAATTAGTTCCTAAGTCAGGGTAGTTTTTTTTTTCTACTTTAAAATGCGTCTTTAAAATTGTTATGATAAGTGTATACAAAACATAAAATAATAAGTGAGAGTAGAATAAAACAGAATATCCAAGGTTCTCCCTCTCACAGAAAGGAAATACTCCGAAAGATACAAGATCACCATTCCTTCGAGAAGAAACACGTTTGTTTTCAGTCTCAGCTACGCAGAGCAAGTGGAAACGGCTAAGGAGGAGAGAGACCGTTTGGACCCACAGCAAAGGTGGCTCCAGGTCCGCCAGCCAGAGCTCACCATGCTTTGCACTGCTCTGGTCACATTCCCCGCGTGACCCCTGACCCTGGAGACCTCCGTGTTTACGACTTTTCCTAAAAAGCTCTAAGTGTGTGGACAGAGCCTATTTCTGAGTCCACGGCATGCCTCCCATAGTGCTGGTCACCGCTGAAGTCTCTTGCCAGATGAATCGAATTACATACAGGGGAACGGTGGGGGCGGGGGAGGGAAGAACCGGGAGTTGGGATTAGCAAATGGAGTGTATATAGGATGGGTAAACAAGGTCCTACTGTGCATCGCAGGGAGCTATATTCACATCCGACAGTAAACCATAATGGAAAAGAATCTGCAAAAGAACAGATGTATGTGTGTCTGTGTGTGTCTGTGTGTGTCTGTGTGTGTGTGTGTAACCGAGTCACTCTGCTGTGTAGCAGAAACTCACACGACATTAAAAATCAACTATACTTCAATAAGATTTCTTTCAAAGGGTAGACCGACTCCCTGCTGTTCCTTTTTACCAATTACTGTGTCAAATGATGCCGCAGCGTGGGCTCCACGTCCCAGAGACAAGCACGAGAAAGCAAGCACACACAAGGTCACGGGTGCTGCTGGCGTCAGCAAGTCCAAGGTCCAAAGCTGCATGTCTGGCAGGTGTCGTTATACTGAGAAGTATATAAACCGGAGAAGCAGAAGAACACCTCTTAGCGTGGCTCAACATTGATTCCATGTCTCACTGGACTGCTGGACTGTGGGTCAATCATGTCCCTGCAAGCCAAATGTGTACAGACAGAAGCCTGCGGGGGCTGCCAGCTCTGGGCTCCGGTATCAGGTCCCAGACCCTGGGGTCTTAAAGCACCCCTCTGCACCCCCAAGGGAGGGCCATCCAGGCTTGCCATTGGCAGTAAGGCCCTCTTTTTCTATCTAGATGGGGACCTGGTGGGAAGTTTTCTTTCCATTTCCTGGTGATGGGGGAATAAACACAGTGTCTGTACATTTCTGAAGATGAAAGGAAAATCCATCCTTATGAATGCCCTGTGTTCCCCAGGAGCGGCTGGAGAAACAGCCCTGCAGTTCCAAACACACAGACGATTATAAACACCCACAGGAACACCCTGTCCACCACCATGGCAGCATACTTCCAGTCGTCCTCTACCTGAAAGGCAAAACGTCAAGCATCTGTAAAAACTGAAAACCATGGGAGATAAGCTCTATTTCAAATAAAAGCTGCCTCCTTTGCACAGAAGATTCACTCACAATTTTTAAAGCAAGTATCCCTACGATTCTGGTTAACCCGTGTCTCCTCTGTAGTATACACAGAGAACAACCTTTTGCCTGCAGATGGAGAGTGCGTGCGCGCCATCAGTCCTGGGGCAGAAGGCTGCAGTCAGCAGGCTCCTGCAGGGCACACAGGGCTTCTCCTGACTGCAAGTGTGTGTGTGTGTGTATATGTGTGTGTGTGTGTGTGTAGGTCGCTCAGTCAAGTCTGACTCTTTGCGACCCCGTGGACTGTAGCCGCCAGCCTCCTCTGTCTGTGGGATTTTCCAGGCAAGAACACCGGAGTGGGTTGCCATTCCCTTCTCCAGCCTGGCTGCAAGTAGCAGCAATGAAAGAGCTGCTCAGATTGCTCCATTCTTGCATCAACTGAGAAAAAAGCACAGCCTAAAAGTTGAGAATTAATTTATTTTTAATTGGAGGAAAATTGCTTTACAATATTGTGTTGGTTTCTGGCGTCCAGCAACTCGAATCACTCATAATTATATAAACGTAAGGCTCTCCCTCTTGAGCCTCCCTCCCCTCCCCTCGAGACTTATGTTTTATTCGGTGGATTTTCTGAGGACTTCAAGCCTGGGAGGCAGCCTCTGAGATCGCTCTGAGGGACTGCCCTGAAGAGGTAAGGGAGGAGTCAGGATAATAAGGAGATTGGCCTTTTGGCTGAGATCGCAGACGGTAAAGCGTCTGTCTATGATGTGGGAGACTCGGGTTCGTTCCCTGGGTTGGGAAGATTCCTTGGAGAAGGAAAAGGCAATCCACTCCAGTACTATTGCCTGGAAAATCCCATGGACCGAGGAGCCTGGTAGGCTACAGTCCATGGGGTCGCAAAGAGTCGGACACGACTGAGCGACTTCACGTTCACGTTCACGTTTGCAACAAAGACCAGGTAGTCAGAATATCAGACAATGTTGCAGAACATTCTGTTGCATTTGACTGCCATGGTCATCCTTTGCTGTTTCAGCTGCCTGGTTTTTGTTGCAAAACCTCCTATATATCCTGGCTCCTCCCTACCCAATCTCTTGGGATAAACCATAATGGAAAAGAATACTTAAAAAGAATGTATATATATATATATATATATATATATATGTTTAACTGAGTCACTTTGCTGTACAGCAGAAACTGGCACAACATTGTAAATCAGCTATCCTTCAATTGTTTTTTAAGTTTTTAAAAAGATTACTGTTAATTACGGAAAATCAGGCATCTCAAGTTAATGAATTTACTGCTTTTCTATAGGTGGGAAGAGGCAAGAGTCTGGGCCTACGGAAATCATTCCTTGGATGTGCACCTTAACTGTCTAGGGCCAGTATCCCACTTTCTCCATCCTGAGGCCCCTCAGGGTGCACAGCTGGGGTTGACGGCAGTGACTGAAGGCTTGACGGCTGCAGCATCCATTGTTAACTGATAGAGTGGGACATTTTTCACCCACTCTTGTCATGAGCACCGTGGAACCTCCTGACCCTGCGGCAAGTCCAGGAACTGGGTTTGAGGCAGCAGAGGGTGGGGGATAAGCCCTGCAGGATGATGGTCCCCCATCAAGAGCCAGCAGCCCTCTAGACCTTGGCATCACTCTAGTGTGGAGAGTTCCTTACGCTTCTCCTGCCCTTCCTGTTCCCAACCTCTAAGAGCCCTACCGGGTGGTGCTGAAGTCCGAGCAACTGTCCCCTAGGTTTGACGAAGGTGTCCTCACAGAAGGGAGTCCCAGGCTCACCTGCTGCTGATACAAACCCCCCTCCACCTGTGTGACATGCACTCACTGTCCTCCTCCCTGGCACCAATGGGCAGACTTCAGGTCTGCCATGTCCTTTCGTTAGGAGATATGGATGCTGGCAGCTGCCATCAGGTCAGACCCAGACCCCTGGCATGAGAGGCGCCTAGCTAGTCATCATGATGGGATGGAAAGTTGGCATACATTTCTTGAGCTCTCTCTCTCTGGAGGATGGGGAGGCCTGTCCTGCTATAGTTAGGCCCTGGGCAGCAGGAGCCAACTGAGTTGATGCTAAAAATATCCCTGAAGCTCATTCAACCAGCACCTGCATCCCTGTGTGATTGGAGCTGCAGCATTCCGTCCTGTCCCTAGGCTGGCTCTTCCTTCTCCCAGCCTTCCTTAAGCAGGGGCTCTCAGTCTAACTAAACCAAGACTGCCCTGAGTGTTTATTTTAAGCAGATTGCACTTGAGTTGACATTTCTGGAGGTGAAGATTTGCTCTGAGGCTTCCCCTTACTCCATCCCTTCACCAGGGCAGTTCACCCATAACTGCAGCCTCACAGAGCTGGATCTCAGGGCACCCACTCTCTGACTGTCTTGCAAACAGAACTCACACTGGAGCTCTGACTAGGGTTCTGCGCAGGGCCCCTGGGACTGCCGCGGGCGGACAGGCTAGAGGGCTCATGCATTTACCTCCTTCGTTTCATTTTGGTTCTTCATGTTTTCTGCTATGAAGTGAACACTATCGATGGCGTCTTCGACTTCAGGCGAGAGCTCCGAATTTTCAGCCGTCCACTGTAAAGGCTGATGACTTGATCTTCTCTTGCTGGTGGCAGGTCCACCGGATCTGTGACAGTGGCAGCATTCTTTAAGAAGTCTGGGCTCTTTGTGGTGCTCAAACTTGACTTTGGCAGGCCTACTGGAGACTCCTTTGGGGTTTCTATCAGCTCCTGCCTCCTTCGTCTTGTCCAGAGGCCTCTTCATCATCAGGATCTGGGGTAACAGCCGGAGGAAGACCGCCTTCACCCACGTGGGCATGTTGTGAGTGGTCGGGGTGCGATAGTGGATGTTCAGCACAAACACCGTCACCACGATGGACAGGGTGACGAAGATCATGGTGAACAGCAGGTATTCGCCCACCAGGGGGATCACGAGAGACGTGGACGGGATGGTTTCTGTGATCACCAGCAAAAACACAGTCAGAGAAAGCAGCACTGAAATGCAAAGCGTCACCTTTTCACCACAGTCAGAAGGGAGATAGAAGACCAGCACAGTGAGGAATGAAATAAAGAGGCAGGGGATGATCAGATTAATGGTGTAAAACATCGGGAGCCTCCTGATATAGAAGGAGTAGGTAATGTCTGTGTATATCTCTTCACAACAGTTGTACTTGATGTCATGCTTGTAGCCAGAAGCGTCGACAATTTCCCACTCACTGTTCTCCCAAAACTCATTCATGTCCACTTTAGAGCCAATGATTAGAAGGTCAATTTCAGCTTTGTCGTAAGTCCAGGAACCAAATTTCAGGGAACAATTTTGATGGTCAAAAGGGAAAAAAGTGATGTCCATAGGACAGGAACTCTTAAAAATCGCTGGTGGAGTCCAGGTTATCATGCCATCGTATTTAAGAAGAGCTTTTGTCTTGCCTTCGACTTGGAAGTTGCCGACCGCACTGCAAAGTAAATCAGACACCGTTAGTGACTCCCCTGTGCTTCGGGTCCGCCTGCGCCAAAGGCAGCTTTGGAAAAAGACTGGCTGTCAGGTGCGCATACTTGTTGTAGAGAACAATGTCGGGCTTCCAGATCATCTCGGCGGGAACACGGAGAGTCTCAATGCCGTCATATTCCATGGGGTCCCAACGCAGTTTATAATCATTCCAGATCTGAAGGAAATAGGAGTCAGTTTTAAAAATTGTTCACTTTCTTCTAATGTTAATTCTATATTGGCTCAACAGTTTTTTGAAAAGGTTTTTATTTGGAGAGTACATGGTTTAATCAGTCATTCCATCTAACTCTTCCTTTTGCTCTTAATCTTTCACGCAGATTTTGCAATAAACCTATCATCATACTATCTTTTACTATTAGAAGTGGATTGTTACTAGAGCTTGAACATAGTCCTTGGAATGTGGAAATGCACAGTGCAGGAGACCCTGGTTTGATCCCTGAGTTGGGAAGATCCACTGGGAGAAGGGATAGGCTACCCACTCCAGTATTCTTGGGCTTCCCTGGTGGCTCAGCTGGTAAAGAATCCACCTGCAATGTGGGAGACCTGGGTTCGATCCCTGAGTTGGGAAGATCCCCTGGAGAAGGGAAAGGCTACCCACTCCAGTATTCTGGCCTGGAGAATTCCATGGATTGTATAGTCCATGGGGTCGCAAAGAGTCGGACATGACTGAGCAACTTTCACTTTACTTTGGTTTCTACCAAAAGCTGGTGGATTAAACTCAAGAGGAACAAGGTGGTTGAGCTGATTGGGGCAAAAACAGGTTATCCATTGGATATTAGATATGTATCTATTGATTATTGATTAGCTGGTCAAGTTTATAGACTCAGTGTCCAAGTTCCATAGACTATGTTCAATCTCTAGTAGCAATCCGTCTCTAATAATAAAAAGATACTAGGATGATAGGTTTACTACAAAATCTGCACAAAAGATTAAGAGCAAAAGGAAGAATAAGATGGCATGACTGATTAAACCAAATAGTGGAAATCTAAGCCACAGCAGAATCAAAGAGTGGGTAAGCATCTGGCTCTGGAGCTCAAGATACAAACGAAAATCGGAGACCCGAGAGCAGAAACCTTCAAAGGACAGAGTCGGTGAGAACTTTATCCCTAGGTTCTGCCCCTGAAGCTTACAGCCAGGCAGCTGTTGCCAGATTGGGCTTTGGGCTCTGGAGATAGATAATATTTTATACTCTGTCATAAACTGGAGATGGAAAGCGGGCGTGCTAGTGGATTTTATCCCCTGGACATTATTGAACTGGCATGTCAGTGACATAGTTCCCAGAGAAGAGTAAATGACATAGACACATACGTGACGTAGCCACAAGTTGGTTTCCATGATCTGGTTTACTTCATCCTGGGAAGAGGAAACAATGCTTTGTTTAGCCTCAAATGTACCTGCTAAGAGAAGTGAATCTTAGAGCGAAAATCACAACTAAAAGGAGCTGAGCTGAGTTCGTGCTAATGGAGGAAAACAAAGAAGACTGAACAGGCAACTTATAAAAACCAACCAAAAATACAATATTTCCACACTGGTCCCCACCCTGTTGACTTCGAAAGGAAATGTGGCTTTACTACTGTCTTTCAAATCTGATTGAAGCTTCACTTTTTCTGTGAAGGCTTTCTGACCTCTGCAGCCCACGAAGCCTTCTGATCTCCTGAAAGAAAAGAAGGGAGAGAACGGAGAGTGGGAGGAGGGAGGGGACATCCAGCAGATGATGGGGGGCATCACTGTTTTTGTGGTCTTCTTCCCCAGCTCTGCCCCAGCACCCTCTAGGCTCTCAGTCCTGAGTCCAGCCGCTCCTCAAGGTGTCAGCTCAGCTCAGCACAGAGCCTTCCAGCTGGATCCTGCCACTCCCCACTACACATCTCTCACTCTCACCCAAGCCACTGCCGATTGCTTCACTCATTCATTAACAAATATTTATTGAGTACCTACTATGTGCTCTATAAATACTGGGGTTACAGAAATCACCAGGATTGGAAAATACCCCTATGTATGTGTGTCTAATGGAGAAGGGAATGGCAACCCACTCCAGTATTCTTGCCTGGGAATCCCATGGCCAGAGGGACCTGGTGGTCTACAGTCCATGCAAAGAGTTGGACGTGACTAACACATACACGTGTGTATCTAAGCTATTAGCTGAGGAGACAGAAAATCAAAAATAGATATATGATACAATGTAAGATGCTTCCCTGGTGGCTCAGATGGTGAAGAATCCGCCTGCAATGCAGGAGACCCATGTTCGATCCCTGAGTTGGAAAGATCCCCTGCAGAAGGGAATGGCAACCCATCAGTGTTCTTGTCTGGAGGAGCCTGGGGAGCTACAGTCCATGGGGTCACAGACAGTCAGACACGACTGAGCAACACACACACACATAATATAGGGCAGTGATAAGTCTAATGGGAAAAAATAAAGAGGGATTGAGTGGCGTGTGTGTGTGTGTGTGTGTGTGTGCACACGTGCATACACATTCCTTTTAGACTGGGTGGAGCAGGAAGGCTTCTCTGAGGAGATGGTTCAAGTAAGTACCTAAATGACCTGCAGAGGGTCACAGAGCTCTCTGGAAGAAATGCATTCCAGGCTGACATCCCAAATGTAATGTGCTCCTAAGTAGCTACCACCTCCCAGTGGAGTAGATACTGAAGACACATCCAGAACCTTCAGCAGCCTCACAGTGCAACGCTAGGAGGCTGTTGATGGTCACTAGCGCAGCAGTGGGTTCCCAGCACCTACCAACGTTTCTGCCCAGACACATGAGCACCTTCCAGAGAGAATAGCTCACAGCTCAGGGAGCAGCAGCCGTGTTGCACCCCAGCCCACTGGGGTTCGCTGAGCTGCTCTGCGGTTCTCCACGGCCCCCAGAAAACGCTCCCTGGAGACCTCATCAGCTTCCTCCTCCAAAGAGGTTTGTGTCAAGTCACGGTAAGGCCCAGGGTTTTCAAAAGTTTCCTTAATGGCTTTCTATTGGTCAGAGCAGGCAAAGAAATGGACTACGCTTGTCCATGACTTTACAGTTATCCACGTCTAAGGACAGTGCCTTCTGTTCATAGGAGGGTCACCTTGTGACCTGCAGATTCCAGCAGGGGCCTTGTCAATAAATCCATCGGCTATCAGTTGGGAGCAGACTAGCTCTGCAGCCCAGAAAGCTCTCAGAGATAACAGTTATAAACATCTTCCAAAGACTCTTCCTCTCTGTCCACGAATATACTGTTCAGAGAACCAGAGCACACTGTGAGCTAGAACGCTGTGTTCAGAGGATTAAAATCAGCTGGCAATAGCATCCAGTATCCCTTCTCCCCATCTGTACTTCCACAGCCTGGCAGAGCTCCAGGTGGTGTGGACCTGTTTCATGGAGGGTAGACATCCCCAGAGATGTCAGCCAAATTTATGGATGAGGACCTGGTCGGGAAATCTCATTCTCCATCCAGTGTCAGCCCACACCAACGGCCATGGGAACTGCTATCAGACAGTGCAGGCGAAGGAGGCCCGAGACCCCACAGTGCCACCCTCCATTCTTGGAACCATCACCCTGTGTCTCTCTCTTGGGAAAATAAATGAGTTGACACCTTGATTGAATTAAAGGATTGGAATTACAATTTCAAGTGGACTCGATTCTGAAGCAGCAGCAACAGGTTCAGAGGCTGAGATCAGAAAGGCCAGGTGGGCTACGTTTTGAAAGCCTTCCGGTTTGTCATTTCAGGTATGCCAGGCCACCAAAAACACAGGCCAGGGGCTCTGTCCTGGCTCCATGAGAGGGGGCCATAGAAACACTCCTACTCTGAAGATCCTTCAGTCAGTAAACTTTCTGGCCAAGGTCATTCCTTGCAGCAGCAAACACCCTCTGTGTAGAGTTCTCTGGTGCTCCAAGGCCAAGCGTGAGGCTCAAACAGCAGCAGATGGCCTAGAA
The DNA here is from genome assembly GCF_042477335.2 of Ovis canadensis. Lineage (NCBI taxonomy): Eukaryota > Metazoa > Chordata > Mammalia > Artiodactyla > Bovidae > Ovis > Ovis canadensis. Next base: position 53,110,974 of record NC_091270.1, read on the forward strand.
TCTTCTAGAAGGGAGTTGGTAATTGCACGCCTGGGCTTTATTGCATCACAGTCACCCCCAGGTCTCACCACGACTCAGGGGCGACCATGCCTATGGCCCACAGGAACTTCCGGTGCTCTGCATGAGAACAGGTGGCCTCCAAAATGCTAATTAGGACTGTGATAGTAATATTGGACAAAGTAACTCAGAGGAAAAAAATTTCTAAAGACAAAGGGGCATTAAGTAATGACAGAAGACGTAATCCCATAGGAAGACATAATGATCCTAACTGCATGCACTGAAAACAGAATTATATGAAACAGAAACTGACGGAGCTGCAAGAAGAAACAGATAAATCCCCAGTTACAGTTAGAGATTCCCAGCAACCAACAGAAATCAGCAAAAATAGGGAAAATCTGAACAACAGGATCTAATCGATGTATACAGACACACCACTCAAAAACAGCAGAACACACCCTTTTCCAAGCATGAATGGACTGTTAACCAAGATAGATCATATCCTTATCATGAGCCATCAAACAGACCTCAAAAATTTTACAAAGTTGGAATCATAGTGTGCTTCTTACCACAATGAAATCAAACTAGAAATCAATAACAAAAAGACAACAGGAAAGTCTCTAAATCCATAGGAATTAAATTTCTAAATAAGCCATGAGTCAAAGAGAAGGTCTCAAAGGGAAGCTTTTAAAATACATAAAACTGAGTGGGAACAAGACCATAAGACATCAGAATATGAGGGACACAGATAAAAACCGTTCTGAGAATAAAATTGGTAGCTAAATGCTTACATTAGAAATGAGAAAGTGGGAAGTTGGGGCCAGCAGAAGTAATTTATTCAATATGGAATGAATGAACAACAGGTTCTACCGTATAGCACAATATCCTATGATAAACCATAGTGGAAAAGAATTCTTTTTTTAAATGTATATATATTATATATATCTAACTGAATCACTTTGCTGTACAACAGAAATTAATACAACATTGTAACATTAAAGAAATGAGCAGAGGCTTCCCTGGTGGCTCAGTGGTGAAGAATCCACTTGCCAGTGCGGGAGACATGGGTTTGATCCCTGATCAGGGAAGATCCCACAAGCTGTGGAGCAACTAAGCCCATACGCCGCAGCTACCTAGTCTGTGCTCCAGAGCCTGTGAGCCACAGCTGCTGAAGCTGAGTCACTCCAGAGCCCGTGCTCCGCAACAGAGAAACCACCCCCTGAGAAGCCCTCGCACCATAACTAGAGTAGCCCCTGCTAGCTGCAGCTAGAGAAAAGCTCGAGCAGCAATGAAGCCTAAGTGAATAAGTTTATTTAGCACAGCCCGAAATAAATAAGTGCATAAAGTTATTTTTTAAAAAGGGACCAATGGACTCAATGCTAATTTAAAAAAATAAAAATGAGTGGTCCCATCTAGGTGGGAGAAAACATCTGGCTGATCTTCTTAAAATCAGTGTTTACCAGCGTATACACGCTTCTAGCCTGGGCCAGAAGCCAGAAGCCAGAAGCCCTGGGAAGCTGGAGAAACATGGTGGGTGGGCCCGAGACTTCAGATCCTTATCTGAGGCCTTCCCCCTAGGCACGCCTGGAGCCACCACCGTTTCTCCCAAGCAAAGCTGAGCAGAAGGAGGGCTCCTCTGTCTGCGGCTGCCTCCCCACCCCCATCCATGTGCCGTCTGTCTGTACACCACCGTCTCACAGATGCTTCGCATGCCCCTCAGGAGCCTGCCTATTCCTAGAATTTGGTCCACGTCCATAGCCTCAGGCCAGCCTGCCCCTGCCACACCTTGGAGTCCAGAACCCGCCTGGTACTGGGGCACCAGGCCCCACACCTCCTCTGCCAGCACCTAGGTGCCAAGATTGTTCAAAACAAAGAACTCTCATCCTCCCTGTCCTTGAACAGGGTACCAATTAATTTAAATGAAGACCTCCAAACAGCCATCTGCTTCTCAGGACTTGATGGAACCCTGTATAAAAGAAAGTGAACTTTTTCTTTATTCCGTAACACAGGAGACTTAGAGCAATTCATCTGTAGAGTAAAACAGGCATGAGTGTTGGGGTTAAACAGGCTTGACTGAGCTGCAGTGCTGCCATCTGTAATCATGTGTCACTGGGAACGTGGCTGACCTGAGCTGCTCTCTCCCCAGCTATAAGATGCAAAGGACAGCCACAAAGTGTAGACACTGGAACATAATAAGTGCACGATGAAGTCAACTCCTTTTGTATTCCCCCTTCAACTGCCCCCCTTCGCCTCTTGGCTTCATAAACTGGTTCTGAGAACATTCCCAAAGATACACTACCTTAACAGATACAAATATATTACTTTGCCAACAAAGGTCCATCTAGTCAAAGCTATGGTTTTTCCAGTAGTCATGTAGGGATGTGAGAGTTGGACCATAAAGAAAGCTGAGTGCCGAAGAACTGAGATGCTTTTGAACTGTGGTGTTGGGGAAGACTCTTGAGAGTCCCTTAGACTGCAAGAAGATCCAACCAGTCCATCCTAAAAGAAATCAGTCCTGAATATTCATTGGAAGGACTGATGCTAAAGCTGAAACTCCAATACTCTGGCCACCTGTTGCAAAGAACTGACTCATTTGAAAAGACCCTGATGCTGGGAAAGATTAAAAGCGGGAGGAGAAGGGGATGACAGAGGATGGGATAGTTGGATGGCATCACTCAATGAACATGAGTTTGAGTAGACTCTGGGAGTTGGTGATGGACAGGGAGGCCTGGCCTGCTGCTGTCCATGGGGTTACAAGAGTCGGACATGACTGAGTAACTGAACTGAACTAAACAGAAATAATGACAGCATCCTCGGGGGAGTGGATCCCTTGCAATGGGCCAGCTTTGAAGGGCCGTTACTTCGTAGATTCTTGTTGGTTCCTTTTTTTTTTAAGTTTTTGTTTTTGTTTTTTTTTTTTTGCTGAGCCACATGGCTTGTGGGATCTTAGTTTCCCGACCTGAGATAAAACCTGGGCCCTTGGAGTCCAACATGGAGTACTGCCCACTGGATTGCCAGAGAATTCCTTTAAATCCCTTTATTTACCCCTGTGCAGTGAGTGGCAATTGCTCGGACCCCTCAGAGTTGGAGCCCCTTGAGGCCACATGGTACATGGTGACCCCCTCGCACTTACCACATTGGCCAGCTGTGTGATGGCCACTTCGAAATACACGGTGATCGGGTCGGAAACGTTCTCCACGGGCCTGATGAACTGGTTATAATGAGCGAACAGCTTGTGAAAGAGCCTCTCCTCCGATGCGCAGCCTGCAGAGCCTTTGGGCCAAACAGAGGGAGGAGTTAGAGAAGCAGAGAGCATGCCCACGGGGAGGTTCCAGGGCCTTCCCTCCCCAGGAGGCAGGAAGGGCATCAACGTCCCCCGGGACAATGTCACCTGGTCACCTGGCCCTCTTGGCAAGGCTCCTTGCCTTTGTCATGGAGATGTCAAGATTAGGGCCTGCGGCTCAGGACTGGTGAGAGGGTGAACAAAGCGATGCTGGGAAGAGCGCTTCCAAGTGGGTGGTTGGCTCCATCACTGAACAGAACTCACCAGCTCGCTGATCTAGTAACTACAGTCCTGAACTTCCCTGGTGGTCCAGTGTAACGGTAAGACTTCCTGCCAATGCAGGGGACGTGGGTTCCATCCCTGGTCTGGGAAGATCCGGCATGCCTCGAGGTAACTAGGCCTGTGCACCACGACTCCTGAAGCCTGTGAGCCCTAGAGTCTGTGCTCCACACCAGGAGAAGCCACTGAGAAGCCCCACAGTTAGAGCAAGCCCACCCACAGCAGTGAGGACCCAGCACAGCCGAAAATTAATTCATGAATTAAATTTTTTTTTAAAATTCCTGCTCTTTCTTGACAAAGGACTGATCTGACTGGCCTTTGTTTCTACAACCAGAAGGGTGTGTAGCTGGGGCAACTTCATCGAACAAACTCAAATAGCTATCAAGTTTATTAAGGTCTTAAGCCCACCTCCTTTTAAAAATCAACTTTCAACTTCAATTACCTTGGAGATGTGTGAGAGCGCAAAGTTTCTAAGGGAAATTTTGCTGGAAATGTTTTTTAAAGAACCCCCAAAGTTCTTAAGCAATAGCTCTTTCAGTCATTCAGTTTCAGACAATAACGTAATCATATTTCTTTGTATTTTCCCAAGGATGCATTAAATGTAGGTTACTTGCCTTCATTTGACACAATTCATCTCATTAATACCCTTTTCCTATTTTTCCTCATAGAAGTCAAACTTGATACCTGAGATATTAGGCTAAAATTTCCCAAAGGGATTTATGCCCTGAAAGAAAAAAAAATTTAAGGGGTTGCACAACTTACTAGGCAAAAGCAAATGGAATGGTAGCTGTTACACGGCTAAATAAAAACTGTTCTTTGCCAAATGCATTTGGAACCATGGAAACATTGAGATTTCAGCAGGAGAGAACAATTTTTTTTCTTGAATTTTTTATTTTGTGTTGGGGTATAACCAATTAACAGTGCTGTGATAGTTTCAGGTGAGCAGCGAAGGGACTCAGCCATTCATATACACGTACCCATTCTCCCCCAAACAACTCTCCCGTCAGGCTGCCACATAACACTGAGCAGAGCTCCATGTGCTAGACAGCAGATCCTTGTTGGTTACCGATTTTAAATACAGCTGTGTGTACATGTCCATCTCAAACTCCCTAACTCCCCCTTCCTCTAGGCAACCATAAGTTTGTTCCGTCTGTTGAGACAGGAAAGAACAGTTTTAGACATAAACCATCATTGCCTGCCATCTTTATTAATAATGATAAAGATATTTCTCCATAAAACAGGTAATACAAAAATCCTCCTGTTCCCTATTTTCCTCCTTTAAGATTTTACTTTTCTTCTGAGACATTTCAGATGAACCCTCCATGAGTCTTGACAAGCAAATCCCCGCAAAGCCAACCACACGTGGAGGTGTGGCTTTGCAGACATGGACAGAGGAGCAGCAGTCTAAGTCCTAACTTTGAAAATGAATGACCTTCCTCTTGAGACATACCCCGGGACAGGAATATGACATATTTCCCCAAACAAAGGCAATTACCTACAAAACGAAAGGTTCCATAGATTGAGGAATAGTATCAGCTAATAAACCACAGTTCTGAAAAAACATATAAATACAGAAAAAGAAATTGAATACATCCATGGCAAAGATAGACAGGAAATTGTACCACTATTACTGTTGTGTATTTTCATTGGGAAAATAAAATAAAATATGGTTTGCAAAGTTTTCTTGTCCTCCCCTCCCCATTCCCTCCAATCTCATTTTGCATGTTAAGTCAATCAATTAAAAATGAATAGGTTAATTAACAGCTGTTTGAGGAGTAACTCCTGTACAAACACTCTCCATATTTATCCATAGAGTATCCCATCTCTGCTCAGTGGCACACAAATAGAAGCGTATATACACGCAGCTAAAAAGGGAATACGAGAAAAAGCAGAGATAAAACCTACCTTTAAAGCACAGTGCAAATACACACCACCAGACACACAGCGCAAAGCGAAGGACTCCCTGACCCCCGGAGGGCAGCATGATGAAAACACTCTGATTTCTTGTCCCAGTCAAAGGATTATGGAAAACAAAGAACTCTCAGCCAGCAGCTCACACTGGACTTTAAATCACCAGTCCACTGCAGTCCAAGTGTCTTCCATGAAATGAAAACCTTCACAAATATAACACAGTCGTTCCCAATATCAGAGGCTGAAGCCAGCCAAAAGGGCAAACCCAAAGGACTCAGTCTGATAGCAGATGAGTCATCTCATCTCCTGACACTCTCGGCTGCTTCTCGTGCAGGAGCGAAGAGGAGGAGAAGCGGGAGGGGCGGCTGGGCGGACAGCCCCGAGCAGGGATGGAAAACTGTCGTGGTTAGTGCATCTTTGCCAAGCATCGTTTCCCAGTCACGGTCCTGAGGGCAGTGAACACACCTTTCCTGAGCTGCAGCTGTAGGTAAAGTGCCTGCCAGGTCCCAGTGCGTGTATTCTGATTCACTGAGTTCCCTAGCCCATCGGGGCTTAACCTTGTTACCAGAAAACGTTCTAAAATAGGAGTCCCTGTTAGGTGTGGCTCTGGGAGAACAGAATTAATTTGGTTTTGTCTGACTTCTAGCGCTGGGTCTTCTGAGCTCAGAGATCGTCATACAGGGACTAGAGATCAGCCTCCCGAGAACGAGACGAATGAATACTGAACACAGGATGCCAACTGGACTGTTCTACGTTTATTTAGACATCCTTGTCACCAGCTCATTTCCTTATCATTCGCGTCTTTCCTCTGTAAGCTGTGTCAATAAGTCTCTGATGAATTATGCTTTCTGGCCAGATTTTGGTGTTGGTTAAGGGTGAGTTAGCAGCAAGATGAGAAGACAGCCTAAAGAATGGGGAAATTTATTGGCAAATCAAAAAAGAGGTTCCTATCCAAAATATGTAAGGAACTCATAAATCTCAAGGGCAAATGAATAAATCCCAGTTGAGAAATGGTCAAAGGACCTGAATAGACATTTTTCCAAAGAAGACACAGATGGCCAATGGGTATATGAAAACGGGCTCAAGCTCACTAATTGTCAGGAAATGTGAATCTAACCACAAACAGGTATCACCTCCTACCTACCAAGATGATGTTGTAAGAAGACAAGAGATAATAAGTGTTAGTGGAGAAAAGGGGATCCCTGTACAGTGTTTGGAAGGTAAATTGGTGCAGTCACTCTGGAAAACAGTAGAAAGTTTCCTCAAAAATTAAAACTAGGACTACCATACGCTCTAGCAGTCTTACCTCTGGGAATACATCCAAAGGAAATGAAAGCAGTTTCTCAGAGCAATATCTGAACTCCCATGATCGTTGCAGCATTATTATTCACAAGATATGGAGACAACCTGCTGTCCCGCGATGGAGGAATGAATGAAGTTGTGATGCACATACATGTGCGCGTATAACAGAATATTATTCAGCCATGCAAAAGAAGGAAATCCGTTTGCGACAACACGGATGAACCTGGAGACATTAAGCACAGTGAAATAATCCAGAGACAGACAAACACTGCATGATTTCATGTGCACGTGGAATCTGAAAACTTCCAGACTCACAGAAGCAGAGCTCGGAATGGCATGTTGGTAGGAAGTGGGACAGGGGTGATGACATGCTGTTGGTCGAAGGGCAGACCTTTCAGTCATAGATGGGCAAGTGCTGGTGATCTAATTTATAGCACGGTGACTACAGTTACCATATCTTTGAAATTTGCGAAGAAAATAGATCTCAAGTGTTCTTACCACCCCCTCAACACAAATGGATCATGATGATGTGAATGATGCGTTAGGCTAACCGTGGTGCTCATTTCACAATGTAACGTATATCAAATCGTCACTTTGAACACCTGAAGTATACACACTTTCTATTGGTCAATTACACCTCGCTAAAGCTGAGGGGAAAGAAAAGGAGTAAGACAGAAGATGATGCCCCAGGGTCCTCCCATCCAAGCATTCCATGACGTTATCACGGCCACTACACTCGGCAACTGTGCAGACTTGAGACTAACGGTTTCCCTCTCAATTACACTGGCCTTGTATCTCCAGGAAGAACGGTCGTTTATTTAGCACCAGACTTAGACCAGGTGCTGGGCTGGGTGCCTCAGATATGTCTCCTTAAGATGTTAGTCAGTCTCCTTGAAGCACAGGGCCTTTTGTCCTTTGCCGAAATGTCATGAGGAGTTTGCAGAAAGAGTATCTGGACAACACTTGACCGTGATGGATGAAAAGCCATCACACACCCCGAAACGGGGCTACGCCTCTCTAGCTTTTGGGTAGAATCCAAACCAGGCTGGCTATTTTCAAAGTGCCAACAACATTCTCTACTGTTTCTACTTCTCAGGCTCTGATGGATTTGTCCTCCATGCTTTCTAACAGACACACACCGCAGCCTCGCGGGAAAGCTGGTATCTCGTGTCTTCTGTTTTGTCCAACCACCCTTCTATGTAGCCATCCCCTGTCAGCTTAAAGGGCCCCTCTAGAGGAAGGATTCTGATGGGATTCATCCAGAATCGGCCTTTCTTCCTTCCAGGAGCATGCAGGTATCTGTCCCCGGTGCTAAGGTGCAGAGTGGGGATGGGGGGACTTTGTGGCTGGGAGGGGGTCACAGAGGGACCTCACCAGAGGTGAAGGAGGCAGAGGAAAGAACATGGACTTTAGAGTCAGACGGGTTTGGATTCTGGCCCCAGCACTTAGCATCCCCTGAGAACTGCCATTATCAGAAAGATGTGATTAAATTTGGCAACAGAAATCCTTTAATCTCTCTCTATCCAATTTTTCGCGGAATTTTTACTCACTCTCTTACCAGTACAAATAAGTAACACGATTAAGTGAATCTAAAGCCTGAACATATTTTTTAAATATTTTTAAAAATATTTCTTAAAATGTTTAAAATATTTTAAAATAAATCGAATCGCCAGTCTATGTCCGACGCAGGATACAGCATGCTTGGGGCTGGTGCATGGTGATGACCCAGAGAGAAGTTATGGGGAGGGAGGTGGGAGGGGGGTTCATGTTTGGGAACGCATGTACACCCATGGTGGATTCATGTCAATGTATGGCAAAACCAATACAGTATTGTAAAGTAAAATAAAGTAAAAATTAAAATTAAAAAAATATTTTAAAATACATTTTAAATATTTTCAGGAAGAGTATATCTTAAAAGCTTGTAAAGTAAATGCATTCTCCCATTCAAAGAAAATATTTAAACTATCCCCTTATTATCAGAAAAATGCTCGAATTTTGTCATTGAATTATAGACTTCAAACCATTTTTGAAAATTACAGAGAAAGAGGTTAAGACCAAGCATTCAGGGGAAAACAAGCACAGTTTCAAAGAAATTTTTTTTAATTCAAGTAATAAAAGTTTAAAGACAGTGTGTCTTTTTCTGATGTTGCTGTACTGTTTCAGCTTCACATTCTGTGATTAGTTTTTGCTTCGCCTTATTGAACCAGCTGAAAGTTTCACGTTACTGATCATGGTTCATGGAGGTGGAAAGGCTCCCTGGAGGTGAGAGGTTAATTAACATGGGAAGAGCTGGGGTGTTTCTCCTTCCCCCACTTAACCTGCACCCTGTCACCTCCTCCTTCCGCTCGGCCAGTTCCAAAGGGAAAAAGGAAGAAGAGGTGGATCTTAACTTTCTTCAAGACCATATCTGATAAAGACTATGGATTCTGTGCCCCCCACCCATATGCGTCAAACACCACGTGTCATATAATTCCCGGGGGTTCCAGAGCTTTGGAGGGCAGCCCTGGGTAGGGGCAACTGCAACTGGTTCCATCGTCTTCCCAGGATCTGTCCCCAGTCACTCCACATCCTCCGTTTTTCTTTTTTTGGGTTGTTGTTGATTATTTAGTGACATGTTATTTAGCAGGCCAGGCTCTTCTGTCCATGGGATTTTCCAGGCAAGAATACTGGAGTGGGTTGCCATTTCCTTCTCCAGGGGATCTTCCTGACCCAGAGATTGAACCCGGGTCTCCTGCACTGCAGGCAGATCTAAATGTTTTTTAATATTCATTAATTTTTGAATAAAATATTTATTAATATTCTCCTTATAGCATGTGTGCCACCGTATTGAGCACCGTTGTTAATATCATTGAGGGTCTTGGTTGGAGCAAAATAGTTTTAAGGGCTCAAAAACAAATGGCAGTTTATCTGAACAATATACATGACTCCACAAGCCGTGCAACATCTACACATCCTCTTTTTTCAGAATAACATATTCTAAAGAGCTACTGCGTCAGGAAATTAGGACTTCCCTGGTGGTCCAGCTGTTAAGGCATCAAGCTTCCATGCCTGGGGGCAGGGGTTTAATCTGTGGTCGTTGGGATTTTCATCATGGTGCAGAAAAAAAGAGGTTAGCACCTTAAAAAGCTAATGTGTCAGGAAATTGACAGGCTTCAGAGACTAATTGTTGGCTTCCTCTTTGGATTTTATCCGTAGAAGTAAACTTCAATTTGGAGGTTTTCTTCAGGGGGGAAAAAAGTGATACTGGTTAATATGAAACTTTTTTATTAATATACTTTAAGCTTTTCCCTCCCTAGCTGCTAAATTAAAGCTGTTGCCTCATTCTGCTCTACAAATAAAGGAGACTATTTGATACGGTTCTGTAAAATTGGTTTTGTTCTTATTTGAAGTTTCAGGGATTTGGGGCATAGAAATTGCATGAATGAACATTTCATTGACCTTTTTCCCACTGTCAGTTCTCTTTAAACTCAAATGAGAAGACTCTTCAGTTTTCCCTAAAGAAATGTAAAGGAAATAACCTTTTAAACATGTATTATTTATACATCCACTGCAGCAAAACATCTTCAATAATTTAATGATCCCATATGCTTGGCGTTACTTTTTTTTTTAACTGTCATTAAACACTCACATGTTTAATATCCCTAGTCAGTAGCATTTCAAATCCACCCCACTTGACATTTCCCACACAAGAAAAATAAAATAGCAAAAGGGTAATATTCAAATTATGTGGTCATTTTAGACCACAGATAAACTTTTAATAAATAGCCCATAAAAGAGGCTCAAATGAACTGTACATCACCCATATTTTGTCCATGTAAATTTTAAGAAATAGAGAAAGCCTTAGAACTTGGGCTGGGGTCAAGCAGTAAAAGCAGGAAGCTTGTTGCAATGTTCAGACATTGAGTAATAATGATGGCTCTCTCTCAGCACTTCTTATCCAGTCATGAGGCTATAAGCCCTGTATCATCTCTGTTTTGTTTTAATCCACATGGCATTCCGCAGAAGTGAGACCCAGTTTTGTTAAGTGAGGATGTTGGCACTCAGACAGTCCATCATAGCAGCCACATGGCTGAGTTAGGATTGGTCTGTCTAAATCTAGAGGTAATGCTTTCACCTTAAAACTACACTCAAATGCTTTTAGATTCATGAATACTTTATAAACCTGATGTATTTTTAGAGGGCTGTTACTGAAATGGGCCATGGTTAGCACTAACTTCGTTATTATTCCCAGCGCATCCCTCATGTGAGCTGGGAAGGTCAAGACTAATTTGTGCAGGGAGTTGAAATGATGGACACACGACCAGACACGAGTGAAAGCCCACGGGATTGCCCTGCTTAGGGCTCAGGTGAGCTCCCTACTCCAGGAGCATGGGTACAGCCACGTCCATGTTTGGGGGTGCTGTTGCTGGCTGTGCTGTGAACATCACTAAGTACCACGCTCTTCCAGCCAGAGTGATTCCTGCCCAGGACATTGGGAATTTTCTAACTTCCCCAGACTTTTCACTCCACTAAATGGGGAGCAATGATCTCTGGGTCTAACACAGGAGAAAGAAATGTGCTTAAATCATAAATGCCTTCAGAGGAAGAATCAGTTCAAGGTGACCATTGTCTAAGGGCCAGCAGTTATGGTCATAGAATAGATTCCACTACAGAAGACCCAGCTCTATGATTAGAAATAGAAATAACAATACCAATCGGTATTAGTCTCCCAGGGGCTGCTATAACAAATTACCACGAACTAGGTGGCTTAATGTAACCGGAAGTTTTTCTTCCATAATTCCCGAGGCCAGCAGTCCAAAGTCAAGACATGGGCAGGAGCACACTTCCTCTGAAGGCTTGAGGGGAGGATCCATCCTCTCCTCTTCCAGTTTCTGGGGGCTCCAGGTGCTCCTCGGCTTGTGGCACCAGCACGCCACCCTCTGCCTCTATCATTACATGGCCTTTTCCTGTCTGACTGTGCTGTCCCCTTTTGGTCTCTTGTAAAGAAAGTGGTCATACAATTCAGATCCTACTGGGTAATCCAGGCTAAACTCATCTCCAGATCCTTCAGTTTAATCACATCTTGTAAAAACTTTCTCAAAAAAGGTCACATTTCAGATGAATGGAGGAAGAAGATGTGGTCCATGTATACAGTGGAATACTACTCAGTCATAAAAAGGACGAAGCAATGCCATCTGCAGCAACATGGACGTAACTAGAGAGTATCATAATAAATGAGGTAATTCAGACAAAGACAAGTACCATGTAATATTACTTATATGTGGAATCTAAAATACAGTACAAACGAACCTATCTATGAAATGGAAACAGAAAACAGACGTAGAAAAGTCTTGTGGTTACCAAGGGTTACCAAGGGGAAGTGGGTTGGGAGAGGAAAGGAGTTGGAGGTTGGGATTAGCAGATGCAAGCTTCTATGCAGAGTATGGATAAACAACAAGGTCCTACTGTATAGCACATGGAACTATATTCAATATCCTGTGATGAACTGTAATGGAAAAGAATATATAATATAAATAAATTCAGTTATATATATATCTGAGTATATATACTCACTTTGCTGTACAGCAGAAATTAACACATACATTGCAAATCAACTATACTTTAATAAAAATTAATAAATTTTCAAGAAGTTTTCAGATTAATGATTTATAGCTAACAACAACAACAACAAAAACCCCCACCAAAGATAGACAGTCGCATTCACAGGTACAGGGGTCAGGACATGGACACATTGTTTTAGGGGCCACCGTGTACCCCACTACAGCATCTCACAGCGTTGTGATGAGGATCTAATCAGAAATTGCATGTAATAGCAGCTACTGATGTTCTATAGGGGCAACGCACATTCACTTTCTTCTTTTGTAGAGCGACATTTCCGTGTGTTCAACAGACCTGGGGGAGCAGTGGGAAGACCCAGGAAGCAAGAGTGCTTTTTCCCACAGGGATACAGGTTTCTTATTCTTTCAAAGAAGAAAATCTGAAAAGTCACTTAGATGACGGTTCCTGACGTACATGCATGTTAACTGCATGCTAAGTCGTTCATCGGGTCCAACTCTTTGCAGCCCTACAGACTGCAGCCTGCCAAGCTCCTCTGTCATGGTTCTCAAATGTCCGAGTGCCTCAGAATCCAGGTGGGAAGATAGTCTTCAAAGGTCGGACTCTGGCCTCATCCTCAGATATTCTGATCCACAGGCCTGGGGTCGGGCCCAGAAGCTGCATCTTTAAAAAGCTCCCAAGCTGATCCCGATGCAGGTGGTCAACCCCACTCCCCTGAGGAAGTCCTCCAAAGAGCTGCCGGAAGGTTCCCACACAGCCGATCCGCAGAGCACATCTCTGATATTATAGAGTCAGACATTTCTGGGACAGACACATCCCAGCAAATTTGTATGTCACAAAGCAAAAACCTATTCTGAAGTTGCCATACAGGCTGTGTGTTGGAGGTAAAAAAAAGGCTCATTTGACTTCAGCATTGACCAAGTCCTACTACCTTCTGGGCACAGTGACAGACACTGAAATATACCTATAGAAAATGCATATTTATTTTTTCAAGTACCCATGGCACATTTACAAAAACTGACCTCTTATTATGGCTCAGCTGGTAAAGAATCCTCCTGCAATGTGGGAGACCTGGGTTCGATCCCTGGGTTGGGAAGATCCCCTGGAGAAAGGAACAGTTACCCACTCCAGTATTCTGGCCTGGAGAATTCCATGGACTGTATAGTCCAAGGGGTTGCAAAGAGTCGGACACGACTGAGTGACTTTAAATGTAAAATGTAAATGTAAAATGACCTCTTATTAGGAACCAAAAGCATCTCAACAAGTAACAAAGAATATACATCATACAGAAGATTCTCTGTCCACGAAAAAGCGAAATAGAACATCATCGACTCCAAGATAATTCCCTCAATGTCCCTTGCTGGCAGGTGTTAAACATTATCTCAGCCTTTTATGTTTTAGGTTGGGGCAGGTGAAACCAATAAGGAACAGAGCCCTTAGGACTCAAGTGTCACCAGCTGGAGCATAACTGAGATCGTCTTAACCCCAGGTCCCGATGGCACAGTGACACCTGCCTCCAGCCATGCAGAGGGCAGCGTGCCCCTCAAGCCTGTCACCCCGGCTGCTGTCGATGCTCCCTTGGGAGCTCAGCCGTCCTGGGCGTTTCTGCTGCTTTGCTGAGCTTGACTGTCTTCCCCAAAGCCAGAGCAGATCTGAGTCTGAGATCGTGGGAGACAGCTGGAGGGATGGGGCAGGGAGGAGGAGGCCGGGCCAGGGGTGCCCAAAGAGCCTTCCCCTCTGCCCTGGCCCCAGCAGCAGCCTCCATCTGCAAAGCCTGGCACCTTCTATTCCGGAGCCCCACAGCAGAACTCCTGCCTCTTCGTCACCCCAAAAAGGCAGAGGCCCCAGTACCCATCTGTGGCTGGGAAAGCTGGGGCAGAGGGAGGCTGCCAGGAGACACGTGTCCAGAGGCAGCTGTGTGAAGAGACTGGAAGGGATGAGCGGGAGGAGGGGGTATCCACGGCAGACGCTGAAGTCCTCTCGGGGTGGATGGCAGGCCCCTGCCAGCTCACTCACTATGCCAGCTCACAGATGAATTCTTCAGTTCAGTCACGTCTGACTCTCTGCAACCCCATGGACCGCAGCACACCAGGCTTTCCTGTCCATCACCAACTCCTGGGGTTTACCCAAACTCATGTTCTTGGAGTCGGTGATGCCATCCAACCATCTCATCCTCTGTCCTCCCCTTCTCCTGCCTTCAATCTTTCCCTGCATCAGGGTCTTTTCAAATGAGTCAGCTCTTTGCATCAGGTGGCCAGAGTACGGGAGTTTCAGTTTCAGCTTCAGCATCAGTCTTTCCAATGAAAATTCAGGGCTCTGAATATTTAGGATTGCAATGAATATTCAGAACTCTTAAAGGAGATCAAACCTGTGGGAAAGGAAGTGGACTGTGGCCCAAAAGAGGCCATCAATGCAGCATGCTAGAGGCTACCAGGTGGAGTTGAGAGATCTGCTGACATCCACCACTGGCCCCCTTCGCAGGGAGTCCCTGGTGGAGTGACTTTTCCTGTCCAGGTTGCTGTTTCTTCCTTAAGACGAGGTGACACAGTCAATGGACACAAGGCCCTGTCCCGCTCTCAGCTGCATCCAGCAGAGACAAGAGCAGATGCTTGGTGGTAACCTTGGTAGAGCCTAATGAAGTGGCCTACTGTTAGAAGGCATCAGAGCACTACCATATCAGTTCCATTTCTTCCCTTCCCTGGTGGCTCAGACAGTAAAGAATCTGCCAGCAATGAGGTTTGATCCCTGGGTTGGGAAGATCCCCTGGAGAAGGGAATGGCTACCCACTGCAGTATTCTTGCCTGGAGAATCCCAAGGACAGAGGAACCTGGTGGGCTACAGTTTATGGGGTTGCCCTAACGCTTTACACTTTTCCCTAAACGTTACCTGGAAAGGGAATGATACCGGAGACTCATGAAGAATTAGCTATATGAGTCGGTCATGCAACAGAGCTGCCACGGATCACATCTAGAATGAGACCTTCCGAAAGTGTAAGCAAATTAAATGAGCGATATTAACGGTGTATTAGGATTGGGCTTAAGTATTCCCAAACCCCCCACCCCACCATGGCCTTGCAGGGTTAGCAAAGAGAAGAAGCCATCCAAGCAGGTTCTAAACATCATAAGAGCATACTTTCTATCAGTTGGTAACATCCAGATGCCCAGAAAAGCTAAAAGTAAACACACACACACACACATAGTGAAACGAATCAACCACCATGGTGTATCCCTTATCTGGCTCTGCCTTTTTTTTACATCTTAGAGCAGCCACCTTAAATCCTGAATTTTATCATTTAATTCAAATACTCTCTTGAGATGTAGATTAAATCATGGTAAAGTTAATAACATTTCTTGAGAAAATACATAGAATAAGTCTGTTGAGGCAATAATAAAGTTGCATGCAGATTGCGTGACTACTTACCACTTTGTACAGTTTAAAATTTCAGTGTCAAAGGCTGGAGACCTTAACAGAGGTGCTAGAATTTTCTCTGGAAAATTAGCCAAATATCTCTCAAAATGTTTTCAAGTTTGACTAATTTTGATTACATAACACTTAGATGGATAATGTCAACAGGGAAAAATCAGCTCCCTCAAAACTCCCATAAGGAAGAAGTTAGTGTTGATATTTGAAGAAAGAAATATTTTTTTCCATCAGAGGACTACAATATACATGGTATGATTTTAAGTTTCCAAGTATTATGGTTGAATTATATATATCTTTCTCCCTTTGTTTCTGCCAGTTTTTTTCATTTATTTTCATGCTCTTGTTACTAGATTAATATATGTTTTTATGTTAGAGCTCCATGATGGATTGGCCAGTTTCTCTTTCTTAAATTTCCTTATCTCTGGTAAAATTTTGTTTTAAAATCTATTTTGTCTAATGATAACATACCCACTCCAGTTGTATTTTGGTTGTTGTTTGCAGAGCATATCTTTTCTCTCTTTTGCTTTCAACCCATTTGTATCTTTGCATCTAAAATGCATCTCTTATGGACAGCACATGTTGGATCGTGCTCTTTTTCATCCAGGCTGACACTCTGCCTTTTGATTGGATTATTTAATCCATTTAGACCTCATGTTATCATTGGCATTACATCTGTCATTTGCTTTTTTGTTTCTATCATGTCCTTCATTGTCGTATTTTATATTAAGTGAATTTTTCTAATGTCACACTTAATTCCCTTTAATGATTTTTAAGCTATATTTTATTTTCTTAGTGGTTGATTTAGAGCTTATAACATACAATTTAACTTGTCCTAACCTATTCAGATTTTTACTAACATGATTCTAGTGATATAGGAACTTTACTTCCACGTAGGCCCTGACTTGTTGGCTCCACCCTTCTGAAGTAGACTTCCTGTTCCATTAAGCTAGGTGAGGAGCAGACACTCAGAAATCTTTCTGTTTTTACCTCACGTGCACCTCTTCTTTCAGAAGTGTCCAGTGCCTCCAATTCCTGGCCTTTGTGGGGCCCTGCCAATGCCACCGACCAAGGGCTTTCTCCACTGCTGGCTTGGGTTTCATGAATTCAGTTATCACCCATCTGTCTCTCTTCTCATGTCTAAAATGTTGTCCTTTTCTCCCATCATCTTTGCCCTTATGAGCTTATATAATTTTAACCCCTTTTAGTATTTTAATGGAGTTTCAGTTGGATAAGAGGCATATTTTAACCCACCACTAATGATGCTGAAGCTGAAACTCCAGTACTTTGGCTACCTCATGCGAAGAGTTGACTCACTGGAAAAGACTCTGATGCTGGGAGGGATTGGGGGCAGGAGGAGAAGGGGACGACAGAGGATGAGATGGCTGAATGGCATCACTGACTCGATGGACGTGAGTCTGAGTGAACTCCAGGAGTTGGTGATGGACAGGGAGGCCTGGCATGCTGCAATTCATGGGGTCGCAAAGAGTTGGACACAACTGAGCGACTGAATGGGTGAATTTAACTCAGATGACCATTACATCTACTACTGCGGGCAGGAATCCCTCAGAAGAAATGGAGTAGCCATCATGGTCAACAAAAGAGTCTGAAATGCAGTACTTGGATGCAATCTCAAAAATGACAGAATGATCTCTGTTCGTCTCCAAGGCAAACCATTCAATATCACAGTTATCCAAGTCTATGCCCCAACCAGTAATGCTGAAGAAACTGAAGTTGAATGGTTTTATGAAGACCTACAAGATCTTTTACAACTAACACCCAAAAAAGATGTCCTTTTCATTATAGGGGACTGGAATGCAAAAGTAGGAAGTCAAGAAACACCTGGAGTAACAGGCAAATTTGGCCTTGGAATGCAGAATGAAGCAGGGTAAAGAGTTTTGCCAAGAATGCACTGGTCATAGCAAACACCCTCTTCCAACAACACAAGAGAAGACTCTACACATGAACATCAACAGATGGTCAACACTGAAATCAGATTGATTATATTCTTTGCAGCCAAAGATGGAGAAGCTCTATACAGTCAGCAAAAACAAGACCAGGAGCTGACTGTGGCTCAGATCATGAACTCCTTATTACCAAATTCAGACTTAAATTGAAGAAAGTAGGGAAAACTGCTAGACCATTCAGGTATGACCTAAATAAAATCCCTTATGATTACACAGTGGAAGTGAGAAATAGATTTAAGGGTCTAGATCTGATAGATAGAGTGCCTGATGAACTATGGAATGAGGTTTGTGACATTGTACAGGAGACAGGGACCAAGACCATCCCCATGGAAAAGAAATGCAAAAAAGCAAAATGGCTGTCTAGGAAGGCCTTACAAATAGCTGTGAAAAGAAGAGAGGTGAAAAGCAAAGGAGAAAAGGTAAGATATAAGCATCTGAATGCAGAGTTCCAAAGAATAGCAAGAAGAGATAAGAAAGCCTTCTTCAGCGATCAATGCAAAGAAATAGAGGAAAACAACAGAATGAGAAAGAATAGAGATCTCTTCAAGAAAATTAGAGATACCAAGGGAACATTTCATGCAAAGATGGGGTCAATAAAGGACAGAAATGGTCTGGACCTAACAGAAGCAGAAGATAGTAAGAAGAGGTGGCAAGAATACACGGAAGAACTGTACAAAAAAGATCTTCATGACCCAGATAATCATGATGATGTGATCACTCATCTAGAGCCAGACATCTTGGAATGTGAAGTCAAGTGGGCCTTAGGAAGCATTACTACGAACAAAGCTAGTGGAGGTGATGGAATTCCAGTTGAGCTGTTTCAAATCCTGAAAGATGATGCTGTGAAAGTGCTGCACTCAATATGCCAGCAAGTTTGGAAAACTCAGCAGTGGCCACAGGACTGGAAAAGATCAGTTTTCATTCCAATCCCAAAGAAAGGCAATGCCAAAGAATGTTCAAACTACTGCACAATTGCACTCATCTTACATGCTAGTAAAGTAATGCTCAAAATTCTCCAAGCCAGGCTTCAGCAATATGTGAACCATGAACTCCCTGATGTTCAAGCTGGTTTTAGAAAAGGCAGAGGAATCAGAGATCAAATTGCCAACATCCGCTGGATCATGGAAAAAGCAAGAGAGTTCCAGAAAAACATCTATTTCTGCTTCATTGACTATGCCAAAGCCTTTGACTGTGTGGATCACAATAAACTGTGGAAAATTCTGAAAGAGATGGGAATACCAGACCACCTCTCCTGCCTCTTGAGAAATCTGTATGCAGGTCAGGAAGCAACAGTTAGAACTGGACATGGAACAACAGACTGGTTCCAAATAGGAAAAGGAGGACGTCAAGGCTGTATATTGTCACCCAGCTTATTTAACTTCTATGCAGAGTACATCATGAGAAACGCTGGACTGGATGAAACACAAGCTGGAATCAAGATTGCCAGGAGAAATATCAATAACCTCAGATATGCAGATGACACCACCCTTATGGCAGAAAGTGAAGAGGAACTAAAAAGCTTCTTGATGAAAGTGAAAGAGGAGAGCGAAAAAGTTGGCTTACAGCTCAACATTCAGAATACGAAGATCATGGCATCCGGTCCCATCACTTCATGGGAAATAGATGGGGAAACAGTAGAAACAGTGTCAGACTTTATTTTTGGGGGGCTCCAAAATCACTGCAGATGGTGACTGCAGCCATGAGATTAAAAGACGCTTACTCCTTGGAAGAAAAGTTATGACCAACCTAGATAGCATATTCAAAAGCAGAGACATTACTTTGCCAACTAAGGTCCGTCTAGTCAAGGCTATGGTTTTTCCTGTGGTCATGTATGGATGTGAGAGTTGGACTGTGAAGAAGGCTGAGTGCCGAAGAATTGATGCTTTTGAACTGTGGTGTTGGAGAAGACTCATGAGAGTCACTTGGACTGCAAGGAGATCCAACCAGTCCATTCTGAAGAAGATCAGCCCTGGGATTTCTTTGGAAGGAATGATGCTAAAGCTGAAACTCCAGTACTTTGGCCACCTCTTGCGAAGAGTTGACTCATTGGAAAAGACTCTGATGCTGGGAGGGATTGGGGGCAGGTGGAGAAGGGGATGTCAGAGGATGAGATGGCTGGATGGCATCACGGACTTGATGGACGTGAGTCTGAGTGAACTCCGGGAGATGGTGATGGACACGGAGGCCTGGCGTGCTGTGACTCATGGGGTCGCAAAGAGTTGGACACGACTGAGCGACTTAACTTACTGAACTGAGCACTGAAATGAACTGAGAGGCCTTCTCTGGTGGCTCAGACGGTAAAGCGTCTGCCTACAATGTGGGAGACCCGGGTTCAATCCCTGGGTTGAGAAGATCTCCTTGAGAAGGAAATGGTAACCCACTCCAGTATTCTTGCCTGGAAAATGCCATGGACTGAGAAGCCTGGTAGGCTACAGGCCATGGGATCGCAAAGAGTTGGACACGACTGAGCGACTTCATTTTCTTTCACTTTCAGAGGCCTGTCTCCCGTGACTCTTGAGGAGAGATCCCCACCCCCCAGCAGGCTTCCCCCTTCACCTTGGCCATCAGAACCAAGTCACCCACCCAACCCTAAACCCATCACTCAAGAAGGTGGAACTGACTAGTGACTCAGAACCCAATCCAAGATGGGTGTTTGAGATCACAGCATCCACCCTCAAGAACCTTAATTAGGGCTTGGAAACACCAACTTCAAACACTTACCCAAACTAGAAGACACCCTTTTAAACGCTGTGGTCATGTTTCACAGCTCTGCCTTTAGCAGTGAGCATGGGTGTTTGTTTGACCAAGGGAAAGATCTAATGTGTAAATGCAATGTATGGAGATTACATTCATGCATAAACCAGAGAGATGGTAAAGGCAAGAGAATTGTAAAGGTGCTCCACCCAGACAAGACCTGGAATCACAGGAAGAAAGCTTTAGAGCTTGTGGTTACATGGCCTGAATCCTGCTGAGTGGGCCAGTGACCCTTTCCTTCTGTGTAAAGAGGCATTTTAACTGTCAAGGAGCTACAAGACAGGCTTAGGATAGCTCTCAAGCTAAATACTGAATCAAATTACTTCAAAGACTCCAGTCTTACAGTCATATTGATCTAACAATGGCCAAAATGGACTAGACCAAAAAGTTGGGTTATTTGGTTTACTGTGGAATTCATATATATATATATATATATATATATATATATGTATATGTGTGCGTGTGTGTCTATGTGAGATGTATATGGAATAGTCATTTGAAAACCCCCGATTTTACTCTATGGGCTTCCCTGGTGACTCAGCTATAAAGAATCCACCCGCAACGCGGGAGACACAGGAGACACAGGAGACCCAGATTCACTCCCTGGGTTTTCAGGAAGATCCCCTGGAGGAGGGCATGGCAACCACGCCAGCATCCTTGCCTGGAGAATCCCATGGACAGAGGAGTGTGGCGGGCTACAGTCCATAGTGTTGCAAAGAGCTGGGCATGACTGAAGCAACTTAGCACACGTAGTTTTATTCTATAAGACATTAAGTAGACCCTCTAACAAACTTAAGTGACATTTATGTCTGAAATTAAAATTTGTCATACATTAAGCTTTGGACTTAATATAAAATCTTAAGAGAAGGCCAATTTGTTAAACAGAGAACATGGTCGAACTGCCTTTAAAAATAAGCAAGCAAAAAAACATGGAGGGGCATAGTTATTGAATTGCCTGCTATAAAAACCTTGTACTCTGAGAAAGAATATAAGGAAATGAAGAGGCTCCTTTTTTAAAAGAAGTGCTCAATAGGTTACACTTAAATTACACACAAAAAAGTAGTGCAAACACTTAAGTACTTTTTCCCACAAATGTCACTTACCTTGATGCTAAAATGTACTTTTCTGCAACATTCAAGTTTTTATGTACAACAAAATAAGGCATTCCTAAATATGCTGCCTGTCACCAGCAAACTCATGAGTTTAAGGCCTCATCCTGGGGGAACTGACTCACAGTTTCATAGAAGAAAAGAATACAGGAAATCTTTTAAGCTTTTAAGGTTGATGGGTGATCTGAGAAAAGAAGAAACCTATATTACACTCTTTGGGTTTTTTTTTTTTTTAATATGAGTTTCTTTTAAGGCAACAAAACTGGAAGACAGTTGAAAATCCTGATCCAATATTCTTCAGCTGTTCATATCTTGGCTAATAGAGACAGAAAGACAGAGGACAGCCTGTACAGAATCCACCTGCTGCATTCCACAGGGTTCTTGAGGGAAATGTATGGTGGTGGGGAGAAAATGCTTATTATTTTTAAAAGCAAGCAGATATCTACCTTTCTACTGGTTTTTAATTTTTATTTATAGTTAATGTACAATGTTATGTTAGTTTCAGGTATACAGCTAAGTGATCTCATTATACATACACATATAATCCATTCTTTTTAAAGAATGGACCATAAAGAAGGCTGAGCACCAAGGAATTGATGCTTTCAAATTGTGGTGCTGAAGAAAACTCTTGAGAGTCCCTTGGTCTACAAGGACCAGTCAGTCCTAAAGGAAAAACCAGTCAATCCTAAAGGAAATCAGCCCTGAATATTCACTGGAAGGACTGACGCCGAAGCTGAAGCTACAATACTTTGGACACCTGATGTCAAGAGTTGACTTATCGGAAAAGACCCTGATGCTAGGAAAGATTGAAGGCAAAAGGAAAAGGGAGTGACAGAGGATGAGATGGTTGGATGGCATGACTCGATGGGCAGGAATCTGAGCAAACTCCAGGATACAGTGGAGAACAGAGGAGCCTGGTGTGCTGCAGTCTGTGGGGTCGCAAAAGGTCAGACATGACCTAGTGACTGAACAACACCAACGAACCATAGGTTTGTTTGCTCTGTTGTGAGAGTCTACTTCTGTTTTGTGAATAATTTCAGTTGTATCATTTTTTTTTAGATTCCACATATGTGATAGCACGTTATATTTGTCTCTCTCTGACTTACTTCACTTAGTATGATCGTCTCTAGTCCATCCATGTTGCGGCAAGTGGCATTATTTCATTCTTTTCTATGGCTGAGTAAAAACATTTACTGTTTTCAAGCCTGTTGCTCTAGGCAAGGGCTGCCACACAAACACCTTTAGAGCCAAAAGGCAAAGGGCCAGACTGACCTGTTCTGGCCCCGCCAGGCTGCACAGCATCCTCCTTGGCCCTGTCCCTTGGGTCACATGGAATGAAGTTGTCAGCATTTCTGATTGTTCAAAAGAAACACCACGTGCCAGTTCTATATGATCACTCTTGATTTTTAGTTTGGACACGTTAAACATGTAAACTAGTTTCTGGCCCCACAAAGCATACCTGCTGGGCAGAATCAGATGTAGCCCTGGGCTTCTTCACTTCTGCTCTTGGGGGAGGCAGAGTGTCTGCCAAGGGGAGCTTTGCTGAGCCACTCAAGAGATCACCGCTGGATTGCGGCGCTGAGCCAGGCTGCACTGCCTGCCTGTCCTTCGTGACCAAGTAAGACAAAAGCTTGAATTCCGTGCAGTTTGGGAGCCAAGAAACAGAGAGAAGATAAGCTCTTGGAAGTGAGCATGAAAGCAGATTTCAGCACGTGGGGAGAGGAAGGTGCTGAGAAACTGGTGGTGATAAGACAGCTGCAGATTTACTCTGTGTGTAGTGAGTATGCATGTTGTGTGTGGTGTGTATATGCAGTGTACGTGCAGTGTGTGTTTGTGTGTGCGGTATGAGTGTGTGTGTATACAGTGTGTCAGTGTGTATGTGTACTGTGTGTATTTATGTGCAGTGTGTGTGGTGTGTGTGTGTGTGGTGTGTGTGCAGTGTGTGTTGTATGTGTGGTATGAGTGTGTATATAGTGTGTGAATATGTGTATGTATTATGTGTGCAGTGTGTGTGTAGTATGTATGTGTGGTGTGTGGTTGTGTGTGTGTTGCATGTGTGGTGTGTTGTGTTTGCAGTGTGTGTAGGTGTATATATGTAGCATGTGGTGTGTGTATGGGTGGTGTGTATGTGTATGTGTGGTGTTATTGTGTGTATATGGTGTGTGAATATGTGTATGTATTATATGTGCGGTGTGTGTATAGTGTGTGCTTGCATGTGTGATGTGTTTGTAGTGTGTGTATGTGTATATATGTTGCATGTGGTGTGTATGTGTGGTGTGTGTGTATTATATGCACAGTGTGTGTGGTATGTGCGGTGTGTGGTTGCATGTGTGTTGCGGGTGTGGTGTGGTGTCTTTGCAGTGTGTGTATGTGTATATATGTAGCATGTGGTGTGCATGTGTGTGTGTGTGTATGTGTGGTGTGGTGTGTCTGCAGTGTGTGTGTGTATATATAGAATGTGGTATGTGTATGGGTGGTGTGTGTGTGTGTGGTGTGGTGTGTTTGCAGTGTGTGTGTATATGTAGCATGTGGTTTGTGTATGGGTGGTGTGTATGTATGTGTGTGTATGTGTGGTGTGGTGTGTTTGCAGTGTGTGTGTATATGTAGCATGTGGTGTGTGTATGGGTGTGGTGTGTGTATGTGTGGTGTGGTGTGTTTGCAGTGTGTGTGTGTGTATGTAGCATGTGGTGTGTGTATGGGTGTGGTGTGTGTATGTGTGGTGTGGTGTGTTTGCAGTGTGTGTGTGTGTATGTAGCATGTGGTGTGTATATGGGTGGTGTGTATGTATGTGTGTGTGTGTGTATGTGTGGTGTGGTGTGTTTGCAGTGTGTGTGTGTGTATGTAGCATGTGGTGTGTGTATGGGTGGGCTGTGTGTCTGTGTGGTGTCACTGTGTGTGTGTACACGCGGCACGCGCTTGCTGCCACACCCTTGTTAGCATGGACCGAGCGAGCCTGTTTCACCCACGCATTGCAGTAATGACACCAGGAGAGTGAAAGCCAGAGCGGCCTCCTTGAGAAGTTAAATAAGTTTTGAAATAAAGTGTTATTATTAGGAAGTGCCTGCAATGCAGGGGACCTGGGTTCGATCCCAGGGTTGGGAAGATCCCCTGGAGGAGGGCATGGCAACTCACTGCCGTATTCTTGCCTGGAGAATCCCATGGACAGAGGAGCCTGGTGGGCCACAGTCCATAGGGTCGCACAGAGTCGGACACGACTGCGACTGAGCACGCACATACCAGAATGCAAGTGTGTACTAAAAAGGAAAATAAAGGTTTCAGTTAATTCATTTTACTCTGGAGAGCGACATGTTGATCATGGGACCTTTAAAGGAGGCATCTTACGTGTCTTTCAGAGGCTGCAGATACCAGGCTTCCCCTGCCACCTACTGGTTGTTGGTTGCAATTTAAAGAAAAATCTAAGACTAAAGAGAAGCACCACAAACACTAGTGTGCCAGCTTTTGAAGCAAAATACCATCAGTAAACCTTGAAATCTCCTGTCTCCCCCTCCCAGACTGTGTCTCCCTTCTCTTCGGAAGTATTCATTAGCTTGATTTATATGTATGCCATCCTAACGCACTTTACAGTGTACACACACACACACACGTGATGTTGGTGTTTTGCATGTTTTTACAGTGCACAAAAATATCCAGGGTCACACAGAGTTGGACACAAGCGAAGCATCTCAGCATGCATGCACGTCTCCTGTAGGCAGCCTATGACAGTGAAGTGTTAGTCGCTCAGTTATGTCTGACTCTTTGTGACTCCATGGACTATATTGTCCACCATGCCCTCTTCCAGGGGATCTTCTTTCTGACCCAGGGATCGAACCTGGGTCTTATGCACTGCAGGCAGACTACCATTTGAGCCACCAGGGACAGCTTGTACCTGGAGCTTATTTTTCTTATCCACTCTGACAACCTTTGCCTCTTGACTGGGTTGTTTAATCCATTCATTCACATTAAATTCTATTATTGATGTGGCTGGATTTTTTTGTCCAGCGTTTTGCTTTCTGTTTTCTCTATGTCTCAGGCCTGATTTCACTTGTCTCTTTCTGGGGTGCTTGCTGCGCATATGTTGGTCTAATAGTTCTCATCTCACAGGTCTCCTAGGCTCTGTTCACTTTTCCTCAGTCTTTTTTCTTTGTCTTCTTCAGACTTGGTCATTTCAATTGTCCTAGCTTCATGCTTGCTGAATCTTTCTTTAGCCTACTTAAATCTGCCTTTAACTCCTCTAGTTAATTTTTCATTTCTCTTATTGTACTTTTCAGCTACAGAGTTTATGTTTGGTTTCTTTGAAGATTTTCTGCTGCTGCTGCTGCTGACACTTCAGTCATGTCCGACTCTGTGCGACCCCATAGACGGCAGCCCACCAGGCTCCCCCATCCCTGGGATTCTCCAGGCAAGAACACTGGAGTGGGTTGCCATTTCCTTCTCCAGTGCATGAAAGGGAAGAGTGAAAGTGAAGTCGCTCAGTCATATCTGACTCTTAGTGACCCCATGGACTGCAGCCCACCAGGCTCCTCCGCCCATGGGATTCCCCAGGCAAGAGCACTGGAGTGGGGTGCCATTGCCTTCTCCGTGAAGGTTTTCTACCTCCTGACGTTTATATTTCGCTCAGACATAGTCGTCTTACTTTCTCCATACCTTCGTTTCTAGTTCTTGAGCACCTTTAACACAGTTGTAAAGTCTTTGGTAGGTTAGCTTTCTTGTCCTTCTCAGGAAGAGTTATATAGGTTTATTTTTTCCTTTGCTTGGAATGCCTTTTTTTTCTTTTTCTTTTTGGCTTTCCAGGTAGTGCTAGTGGTAAAGAGTCCACCTGCCTGTGCAGGAGACACAAGAGAAGCAGTTTGATCTTTGGGTTGAGAAGATCCCCTGGAGAAGGGCATGGCAACCCACTCCAGTATTCTTGCCTGGAGAATCCCATGGACAGTGGAGCCTGGTGGGCTACAGCCCATGGGCTGCAAAGAGTTGGATACAACTGAGTGACTCAACATCCGTGTTGCTGCAAATGGCATTACTTCATTACACTGACTTTTTTAATGATTTTTTTGTTGTTGTTGAAAACTGGACATTTGAATCTAATGATGTGGTAACTATGAGAATCAGATTCTGCTGACAAAATCTTGGCTCTCCGTGCACCAATGCTGAACAGAAATGCGGAGATAGAGTTATGGAGAAGAAAGAGTGACCTTATTTCTTTGCTAGGGATCACAGTAGGCTAGAGCCCCAAGAACTGGGAGAACTCTCTGAAGAATAGGAGTTTATATAGTCAGTTCAGTTCAGTTCATTTCAGTCACTCAGTCTTGTCTGACTCTTTGTGATCCCATGGACTGCAGCACGCCAGGCTTCCCTGTCCATCACCAACTCCTGGAGTTTACTCAAACTCATGTCCATCGAGTTGGTGATGCCATCTAACCATCTCATCCACTGTTGTCCCCTTCTCCTCCTGCCTTCAATCTTTCCCAGCATCAGGGGCATTTCCAAGGAGTCAGTTCTTCACATCAGGTGGCCAAATCAGGTGGAGTTTCAGCTTCAGCATCAGTCCTTCCAATGAATATTCAGGACTGATTTCCTTTAGGATGGACTGGTTGGATCTCCTTGCAGTCCAAGGGACCCTCAAGAGTCTTCTCCAACACAATTCAAAAGCATCAATTCTTCCGCTCTCAGCTTTCTTTATAGTCCAACTCTCACATCCACACATGACTACTGGAAAAACCATAGCTTTGACTAGACAGACCTTTGTTGGCAAAGTAATGTCTCTGCTTTTGAATATGATGTCTAGGTTGGTCATAGCTTTTCTTCCAAGGAGGAAGCGTCTTTTAATTGCATGGCTGCACTCACCATCTGCAGTGATTTCGGAGCCCCCCCCCCCAAAATGAAGTCTGTCACTGTTTTCACTGTTTCCCCATCTATTTCCCATGAAGTGATGAGACCAGATGCCATGATCTTAGTTTTCTGAATGTAGAGCTTTAAGCCAACTTTTTCACTCTCCTTTTTCATTTTCATCAAGAGGCCCTTTAGTTCTTCTTCACTTTCTGCCAAAAGGGTAATGTCATCTGCATATCTGAGGTTATTGGTATTTCTCCTGGCAATCTTGATTCCAGCTTGTGCTTCATCCTGCCTGGGATTTCCCATGATGTACTCTGTGTGTAAGTTAAATAAGCAGGGTGACAATATACAGCCTTGACGTACTCCTTTCCAGATTTGGAACCAGCCTATTGTTCCATGTCCAGTTCTAACCGTTGTTTTTTGGCCTGCATACAGATTTCTCAGGAGGCAGGTCAGGTGGTCTGGTATTCCCATCTTTTTAAGAATTTTCCAGTTTGTTGTGATCCACACAGTCAAAGGCTTTGGCATAGTCAATAAAGCAGAAGTAGATGTTTTTCTGGAACGCTCTTGCTTTTCTGATGATCCAACGGATGTTGGCAATTTGATCTCTGGTTCCTTTGCCTTTTCTAAATTCAGCTTGAACATCTGGAAGTTCATGCTTCATGTATTGTTGAAGCCTGGCTTGGAGAATTTTGAGCATTACTTTACTAGTGTGTGAGATGAGTGCAACTGTGTGGTAGTTTGAGCATTCTTTGACATTGCCTTTCTTTGGGGTGGGAATGAAAACTGAACTTTTCTGGTCCTGTGGCCACTGCAGAGTTTTCCAGATTTGCTGGCATATTGAGTACAGCACTTTCACAGCATCATCTTTGAAATAGGTCAACTGGAATTCTATCACTTCCACTAGCTTTGTTCGTAGTGATGCTTCCTAAGGCCCACTTGACTTCTCATTCCAGGATGTATGGCTGTAGATGAGTGATCACACCATTGTGGTTATCTGGGTCATGAAGATCTTTTTTGTATATTTCTTCTGTGTATTCTTGCCACCTCTTAATATCTTCTGCTTCTGTTAGGTCCATACCATTTCTGTCCTTTATTGTGCCCATCTTTGCATGAAGTGTTCCCTTGGTATCTCTAATTTCCTTGAAGAGATCTCTAGTCTTTTGTTTTCTATTATTTTCCTCTATTTCTATTCTATTGTTTTCCTCTATTTCTTTGCATTGATCACGGAGGAAGGTCTTCTTATCTCTCCTTGCTATTCTTTGGAACTCTGCATTCAAATAGGCATATCTTTTCTTTTCTCCTTCACTTTTCGCTTCTCCTCTTTTCTCAACTATTTTTAAGGCCTCCTCAGACAACCAGTTTGCCTTTTTTGTATTTCTTTTTCTTGGGGATGGTCTTGACCACTGCCTCCTGTACAATGTCACAAACCTCGGTCAATTGTTCTTCAGGCACTCTATATCAGATCTAATCCCTTGAATCTATTTATCACTTCCACTGTATAATCATAAAGGATTTGATTTAGGTCATACCTGAATGGTCTAGTGGCTTTCCCAACTTTCTTCAGTTTAAGTCTGAATTTTGCAGTAAGGATTTCATGATCTGAGACACAGTTAGCTCCCAGTCTTGTATTTTGCTGACTGTATAGAGCTTTTTCATCTTTGGCTGCAAAGAATATAATCAATCCAGTTTTGGTATTGACCATCTGGTGATGTCTATGTGTAGCATCTTCTCTTGTGTTGTTGGAAGAGGGTGTTTGCTATGACCAGTGCATTCTCTCGGCAAAACTCTCTTAGCCTTTGCCCTGCTTTATTCAGGTCTTCTAATTTTGATGGGTTTCTCTAGAATCCACCTGCAATGCAGGAGACCCCGGTTCTACTCCTGGGATGAGAAGATCCGCTGGAGGAGGGAAAAAGTACTCTGGCCTGGAGAATTCCATGGACCATACAGTCCACGGGGTCGCAAAGAGTTGGACACGACTGAGCGACTTTCACTTCTCTGATCCCTTTAATCCTGCCTCAGGTGGTTTCCTGGCTGTCCGCTCCTTCCATCAGCAACTGTTCAAACCTGCTCTTTGGAGCTCAGAGAAGGTCGTGGAGGCTGAAGTCTTGCCTACAAGAAATCGGGGACAAAAAGAGCTCCATGTCTGGAAGCCCCACAGGGCCCTGCACGGCATCAATTGTACTCTCTCCTCAGGGTTTACGGTTTTTGTGTTTTATTGTTGTAGGCGGTCTTCTAAGGATCTGCCAAGGATTAGCATGACGTGTAAACCTAAGGTCTTTTCAGGTCTTTTCTGAACCTGAACCTTTCCCTGGGTATGCATAGTGACTTTCTGATTTCATTGCATGTGAGGTTGCTTTTGAGTGCCTTAGTCTTTAATGCCTGGCTCCAAGGGGAGAAAAAACGAAGTGGAGGGAAGGTACCAGTCTTTTAAATCCTCTGATGGCACGTCTGCCAGAGCAGCGAGGTGTGTGCACCGACAGCTGCCCACTTCTGTTCCTGCACCTTCGTGATCAGAAGCAGCAATCAGCGGTCAGAACAGACTTCCGACATTTGGAGGAAAGGATCCTTCTTGCCCACCTCTCACAAGCTGTTTGCAAAGTCTCCTGCAGCTCCTCCTCCACCTGCATGGGCTGGAGGAGTGACACGGGTAGTCTCCACTGAACTTGAAGAGCCTAAGCTACTCCATCTTGTAAAACAACTCCATTTTGCAAAGGTACCGGGCAAACAGACTTAGACTTTGGATATTGCCTAAACTTGCCCCACTGTGCGCGAGCCAAACAGCCCTTAGGTTAAATCTCCTGACTTTAAGTTCAAGAATTTGTGATTTACCTTGGAAGTAATGATTTACCTTTGTGATTTACCTTGGAAGTAATGAGTTACCTTTGTGATTTACCTTGAAAGTAATGATCTACCATGGAAGTAAAAAAAAAAAAAATCAGAAATCCACACACAACCCTATAGAAGAGGGTAACCAATCAGTAGTTCTTCAGCCTGAACACCCCCTTTTTACCCTTTTACCTAGATATTCCCTATATACGGAGTGTAGCCCAAAACTTGGGGCTCCTCTCCTTAGCCGCTGCGTCGGTAACGGTGGGAGCCCCAGCTCACGCTTGGTAATAAAAACTCTCTTGCTTTTGCGTTGGGTATCGGCTCCCTGGTGGTCACTGGGAGATTTCGCGACTTGGGCATAACAAACTAAAGTTGAAATTGACCAAAATGAACCACTGTTTACCATCCAAGCCTTCCTCTGGAAGTTACAGGCCTTTATAAGATTCGAGTTCCGATCGCTTATATCAGAGAGTCTGCTAGTACTATAGTTGCTTTGGTTGGGAGACTGATTCTTGGTTCTGCCTACTCTACCATCTTCCCAGAAAGCTTTCTTCATTTTTGAAAGATAGTTTTGTTACATCATGTAGTTACATAATTACATTCTTGGTTAAAAGTTTTTAAAATTAATTTTTAGTGGAATATAATTGCTTTACAATGTTGTGTTAGCTTCTACTGTACAGCAAGGTGATAGGTTTCTTTCTTTCACCTCTGTCTCCTGGCCTTTATTTTTCCTAATGAGAATTTAGCTGTGTTCCTTTGTATATAAATAGTCATTTTTCTCTTGCTGCTTTCTAATTTTTCTATCTTTGGTTTTGATCATTTTTACTATGACGTGTCTGGGGGGTCGATCTCTGTGTTATTCTAATGGTATTTGTTGAGCTTCTTGTGTGTGTGAAAGAAATCATCACTCAGTTGTGTCCGACTCTTTGCAACCCCGTGGACTGTAGGCCACCAGGCTCCTCTTTCCATGAAATTCTCCAATAAGAATACTGGAGTGGGTTGCCATTTCCTTCTCCAGGGGGTATTTCCGATCCAAGGATTGAACACAGGTCTCCTGCATTGCAGGCAGACTCTTTACTATATGTGTCACCACGTAGATTAGTGTTTTTCCTCAAAGTTGGGAAATTTTCAGCCAATATTTCTTTAAATCCTCTTTCTGTTCCTGTCTCTCTAGTGACGTCTCTGGTTTCATTCCTTAGAAGGTGTAGCCTTGGGCAGTCAGGTGGTGTGACAGATTTTAACCGATCTTTCTTTAACAATTTCCCGATCTGTTCAATGATCTGCCTTTCTTGGTGGCATACTCAGAAATCAGCTCCAATTGTTGGTGGACTGCTTTGTTTTTGATGATAGCCTGGGGCATGAATTGCTCTGCGATTGGATCCAGTTAAATTTGGGTCCCTTTGCAGAGCTGCAGAGGCAATGTGAGAGGCTAGTCTTTGAGTTAGGATGCCAGGAGGGCTCTTCCTACCTGGCACTTTGCCTGGCTCTCGCTGGTACAACTTGGCTCACTGCCCTTTTGGTGCTACCAGCCTCCTAGCTGCTAACCACCAGGTCCTCCATTCTTGAGAGCACCCTGAGGCTTGGATTCCCCCCGACACTCCTCCAAATAAAATAGTTTCGTTTGGTGGGCAGAACTTCTGTGCTCACAGCCTGCCATATCAGTGGGGAAAAAAACACCTGAATCGCTGTTCTGGAGCTGGCAAGTGGCCCCATGGCCTGCTTCTCTAGGACTGATATGCCTGCGTTAGCAGTAGAGCTCAGTTTGATTTGCCTCTCCTCGCATGGAAACTTCGCCCTTTGGAACAGCATCAGGGTCCTGGGATTCTTGGTCTGCTACACCTGGGGACCTGGGGTGGAGCCTCCATCCTGTAAATGGGAGCTGGGTGGAGGAGGGGAGTCCTGATCTCTTGGCTGTACTTACCTGGAGTTTATTTAACCTTTGCTACATTAGAGGGTCCTAAGAAATACTGGCAGCCTCCCCTCCTGGGAGACACATACTGTAGTGTAGGCCACAGTTGGGAACAGGTTGGAGAGGAGACATATATGCCACAGTCTTGACTTTCTTATGAGATTCAGTGTTCCTGAAGGTTCATGTGCTGTACGCCCTTAGGACAACAGGCAGACATTAAATGGTTGTTTTTCTCTACTTATGGTAGTTACGGTGGGGAGGTTAGAGCTCCTTTCAGTCATTCCAAAAATCATTTCCTACTTTTCTTTGCAGCCAAAGATGGAGAAGCTCTATACAGTCAACGAAAACAAGACCTGAGGCTGACTGTGGCTCAGATCATGAACTCCTTATTACCAAATTCAGACTTAAATTGAAGAAAGTAGGGAAAACCGCTAGACCATTCAGGTATGACCTAAATAAAATCCCTTATGATTATACAGTGGAAGTGAGAAATAGATTTAAGGGTCTAGATCTGATAGATAGAGTGCCTGATGAACTATGGAATGAGGTTTGTGACATTGTACAGGAGACAGGGACCAAGACCATCCCTATGGAAAAGAAATGCAAAAAAGCAAAATGGCTGTCTGGGGAGGCCTTACAAATAGCTGTGAAAAGAAGAGAGGCGAAAAGCAAAGGAGAAAAGGAAAGATATAAGCATCTGAATGCAGAGTTCCAAAGAATAGCAAGAAGAGATAAGAAAGCCTTCTTTAGCGATCAATGCAAAGAAATAGAGGAAAACAACAGAATGGGAAAGACTAGAGATCTCTTCAAGAAAATTAGAGATACCAAGGGAACATTTCATGCAAAGATGGGCTCGATAAAGGACAGAAATGGCCTGGACCTAACAGAAGCAGAAGATAGTAAGAAGAGGTGGCAAGAATACACGGAAGAACTGTACAAAAAAGATCTTCACGACCCAGATAATCATCATGATGTGATCATTAGTCTAGAGCCAGACATCTTGGAATGTGAAGTCAAGTGGGCCTTAGGAAGCATCCCTATGAACAAAGCTAGTGGAGGTGATGGAATTCCAGTTGAGCTGTTTCAAATCCTGAAAGATGATGCTGTGAAAAGTGCTGCACTCAATATGCCAGCAAGTTTGGAAAACTCAGCAGTGGCCACAGGACTGGAAAAGATCAGTTTTCATTCCAATTCCAAAGAATGCTCAAACTACTGCACAATTACACTCATCTTACATGCTAGTAAAGTCATGCTCAAAATTCTCCAAGCCAGACTTCAGCAATACGTGAACGTGAACTCCTTGATGTTCAAGCTGGATTTAGAAAAGGCAGAGGAACCAGAGATCAAATTGCCAACATCCGCTGGATCATGGAAAAAGCAGGAGCGTTCCAGAAAAACATCTATTTCTGCTTCTTGACTATGCTAAAGCCTTTGACTGTGTGGATCACAATAAACTGTGGAAAATTCTGAAAGAGATGGGAATACCAGAGCACCTAACCTCCCTCTTGAGAAATCTGTATGCAGGTCAGAAAGCAACAGTTAGAACTGGACATGGAACAACAGACTGGTTCCAAATAGGAAAAGGAGTACGTTAAGGCTGCATATTGTCACCCTGCTTATTTAACTTCTATGCAGAGTACATTATGAGAAACGCTGGACTGGAAGAAACACAAGCTGGAATCAAGATTGCCAGGAGAAATATCAATAACCTCAGATATGCAGATGACACCACCCTTATGGCAGAAAGTGAAGAGGAACTAAAAAGCCTCTTGATGAAAGTGAAAGAGGAGAGTGAAAAAGTTGGCTTAAAGCTCAACAGTCAGAAAACGAAGATCATGGCATCCGGTCCCATCACTTCATGGGAAATAGATGGGGAAACAGTGGAAACAGTGTCAGATTTCATTTCTTGGGCTCCAAAATCACTGCAGATGGTGACTGCAGCCATGAGATTAAAAGACACTTACTCCTTGGAAGAAAAGTTATGACCAACCTAGATAATATATTCAAAAGCAGAGACATTACTTTGCCGACTAAGGTCTGTCTAGTAAAGGCTATGGTTTTTCCTGTGGTCATGTATGGATGTGAGAGTTGGACTGTGAAGAAGGCTGAGTGCCGAAGAATTGATGCTTTTGAACTGTGGTGTTGGAGAAGACTCTTGAGAGTCCCTTGGACTGCAAGGAGATCCAACCAGTCCATTCTGAAGGAGATCAGCCCTGAGATTTCTTTGGAAGGACTGATGCTGAAGCTGAAACTCCAGTACTCTGGCCACCTCTTGCGAAGAGTTGACTCATTGGAAAAGACTCTGATGCTGGGAGGGATTGGGGGCAGGAGGAGAAGGGGACGACCCAGGATGGCATCACGGACTCGATGGACATGAGTCTGAGTGAACTCCGGGAGATGGTGATGGACAGGGTGGCCTGGTGTGCTGCAATTCATGGGGTCGCCAAGAGTCGGACACAACTGAGTGACTGAATTGAACTGAACTGAACTTATCGTTAAATACTGTAGCTTCTCTCACCAAAAATAGTTTAAAAAAATCCAAGTTTATTCCTATCCCTTATGACATTAAAAAAATGAAATTATGATCATCTTAAAACTCAAACTGCTATGAATCTGGTGATGAATAATAATTTTGAAGATTCTGAGAGTTTAAACAAATATTTTTCAGGAGAAAACTGAGTAAAACAAAGCCACATCCAAGATAAAAATAATATATTAAGACATGGAATTGAAAGAGAATATTATTACTTCAAGCAAATTATTGTTATTTTAAGGACAAACTTACAATTCTTTTTTTGCTTGTGTGTAAATCACTGCTTTGATATTTTTCTTCCACATCAAGGACTGTATTGATATTTTAATACACAATCATAGAAAAAATAATGTCCAGAAACACTGGTTACCATATCAAGAGCAATACTTCTTCATTCAGTGGTATCAGATTCACATGGTCCCCAGTACCGGAAGAAGAATAACCCAACAGGCAAAACTGCTCTTTCTCCTTTAAAGGCTATTCATTGCTGGCCTTTTAAGAGTGTGGAACACAACTGCAAGTTTTCCTTCTATAGATCAAGGGGACTTTTATATATTAATGGTCACGACTGACTTTATAAAAGCCACAGGTTTGGGGTATGTGTGTGTACCTAATTTTTTAAATAACTAAAGATGATCAGAAAATAGGACTTTGATCTTTAAAAAAACAACAACAACAAAACCCGTGTCAAGTGGAACTTTCATCTGCCTTCACCATTATGGCTATACCTTCTAAGAAAGGGATTACACAAATTATAGTTAAAAGAGACAATCTCATGTATTTAGGTTTCCAAGTAAAAAGGTTTGCTAGTTAAGTTTAGACACCACTGTTTCTTAACTGCAATGACAGAATTATTTTTAGCACATGTAGCAGGCACACAATAAACATTTAAATTATTTTACAAAATTTTAAAACTTCTTTAATTTGGAATTTGATAGTTCAAACTATGCAGCAGTTCAAAGTGAAGTTTATAGTTGCATTATAAACAAGTATTCTTAAAAGTGGCAACAAATGCTACTCTATTCCAGAAACTCATTTCAGAGAATCTAAACAGCACTGCTTACACATCAACGGTATACAGAGAACAGATGTCCAGTTGTCAGGGATATTTCACAAGGGGATTCTGCAGGCTTTGGAGGTGATGCAAGTGTTCAGTCATTTCTAGCTCCCTTCTAAGTCTAAAATTCTACAGTTTTCCTAGTAGTTCTAATCAGGAAAAAGTTATTTCTTCTATTATTGCCAGATTATATCATTCACAGATGGAAACTTCAGGATGTTACTATCTGTGCTTAAAATAAACGTCATCTTTCATACTATGATGAAACTCACAGCGGTCTTCTCCCCACTTGTTCCAGACGGAGACCTTGCCTGCTGTTTCTGACCGTGTGTCACTGTGATTAAATAGGACCTATTTTAGCCTGAATGTTCTCCTTCTCTTGGCAATGTCATAAACACTACAACAGACAAAATGAATTTTTAAAACATTTCAACAAACGTTACATTTCAAATTCAGAAATAAGCACCTGTACTTCAAATTCTGTGTTAAACATAGTAAGTGATCTAAATGCAAACAGTTGGTACACATGCTGTTGCTCAGTTCTCTCCAATTAGGGATGTCTGTCCCATGAAAAAAAGTAGCTTCAGGTTAATTCATAATACTAAGATGCTAACTGATTATGATGGTCACTTATACAATTAATGTTGGATTCCTGGTTCTGATGACATAGGGACACACACACACACAGACACACACACACATACACAGAGATTTCTTTTACGTCCATGACAGTTTAGTTTTCACATATATATTTTGTAAAATATTTACCCACATATCCTCCAGGAATTGCTAGAGAGATGAAATGTAAAAACAAACTACTTAAGAGATTTTGTAGCTTCCAAAAACAGTGATGAGACACATGAATAACTAGAAAAAGTCCTCTGATTCCTTAGAGTTAGTTCCAAGTTTTATCAGATGATAAAATTTCAAGTAGTCATAATTTTCTACTTTTGAAATACTGGTTCATAAAAAAAAAAAAAATCAAATCTCCTTGAATCAAAGCACTGGCAAGATGGCAGTGAACTACACTGAGAATCAGGTCTACAAAAGACACTCCTGGACCGATGACTGCCAATCTTTAATACTGCCTTCAAAGGTCTGTACAGCACTTTGAAATACAAAATAATTATAGTTGGAGCAGTTATTCTAAATCTAAGTAGGTAATTCCTATGGCAGTGCTTGTTTACTCAGAAATGTTTTCATTTCAAACCTATGTAAAATTTCTCACAAAGTTAGAAAGTACAACTCAGTCTGAACAGAAACCGCAGCATTTGAGTCTCAATTTTGAGTAAAATAAGCATTACCTATTAGGATGCCTCTGAATACAAATCACTCATTTAGGTAAACAGGATGTGACTTCTTGCTTGTGGTAAAAGTGAAGAAATTGTCTTTTGTGTGATGTCTTGACAATCAATTCGTCAAGAGCAAGATTCCCACCTGATGCAATGAGTCACACTCTACCCACACGACCCAGCTGGCAGAGACCTGGGTGGGTGCACACACCTCCAGTGGGGACTGGACGCCCGACCTCAGAGCAGTGAGAGAAAAGGTGAGCCCGGGGTCAGCCCCAGTGGCCGCTGCTCAGCTCACTGGTAACGATGTACAGTGTGCTTACTGGAGAGTGTGTCTTCCCCTGGAGACACACTTCTAACTCTATAATGCTGGATGGGGGTGAGAAAGGAAGGGCCCCACTCTTCAAAAAAATTCCTTCTTTAACATAATTTAACCATTATGATTAGGTACGGAATGACACAACTTGCCAAGTTAACTCTGATAAGGGATTAAGGTAAATTAATCTGTTGACTTTACAAATAAGAATGTGTAAATATATATATTCTGAGACATCATGTCCTATGCTTCTGATTTAAAACGTGATGAAGTTCTTTCAATAAACTGCACTAAATTTTTTTAACTTGAAACTTAAATCATCCTTACTGCACTGTTCTCATTCTCCTTACTTTTTATTTTCATATCGTGTCTATAAATACTTGAATTGAAAAACAAAAATCCCCAATCTTGAAACCAACTGACACTGAAGCTCTGAGGTTAGTTTATCACTTTTAAAATATTTTGCTAAAATGTAAAAACCCTGAAATTACAAACAAAAAATTTACAGTTTTACAGTATATATCTAATTTATTCTTTTAAAAAAATATTCTGAATTGCTTTTGTACAAGTTATCAAGTGTAATCTCTTTTCAAATGAAACTCCTCTCTAGGGTAGAAGAGGGTAGGTGGTATTGCCCCATGAAAAACCAATACAAATCTCACGTTTTCACGCGGGGACTTCGACTATCTCGAAGTAGTCATTGGGGAGAATGACGTAGCCCCTCTCGGAGGCGCCGTCCTTCTCCTTCTGGAAGTGCACCACCTCCTTCAGCTTCTCCAGCTGCCTCTCCTGTCTGCGGCACCGCTGCTGCGCAGTCTTGAGCTTCTTCCGGAGCTTCTCCACTTGCTGCTCCAGCTGGTGGATCCTCTTCCGCTGGTGCATGGTGTCCTCCACGGTGTAGTTGTGGTCACAGAAGACAGAGA
The DNA here is from genome assembly GCF_042477335.2 of Ovis canadensis. Classification (NCBI taxonomy): domain Eukaryota; kingdom Metazoa; phylum Chordata; class Mammalia; order Artiodactyla; family Bovidae; genus Ovis; species Ovis canadensis. The sequence goes on from NC_091270.1 coordinate 53,149,243, forward strand.
GGTTATCAGGGGTCTGAAGAGGAGGCATGAGCAACCCGATCGCAGCATCAACCTGGGAAATGGGGGGCGTTAAAGGAGGTGGCGGGGGCTGTTCCTGTGGCTCCAGGAGATCTTCCTTCTGGAACAAAGACGCAGAGCGTGTTTGAGCTTCATTATTAAAAGTAACAGATTAAAAGAACACACTAAATTCTGCACCTGTGCAATATAAGAATGTTAGACTTAGTTCTGCCTCCTTGGCATAGAAACAGTCTAAAATGAAAAGAAGTTTTAATTTTCCTTTTTTACCTGAAGTAGAAATGGGATGCAAAAAAGACAAAATGATTAATCGGATCTAATTAAACACTAGCACTGAAAACTGAGGGGGAAAATACTCTGAAAGGTAACTATCATCATAAAGGAAAATCAAAACTTATCAACATATAAGCAGGAACACCAGGATTCCCAGACAGTAAAGCGTCTGCCTGCAATGCGGGAGACCTGGGTTCGATTCCTGGGTAGGGAAGATCCCCTGGAGAAGGAAATGGCAATCCACTCCAGCACTCTTGCCTGGAAAATCCCATGGACGGAGAAGCCTGACAGGCTACAGTCCATGGGGTCGCGAAGAGTCGGACACTGAGCGACTTCACTTTCACTTTCAAGCAGGAACATGGGGCTTTCCAGGTGGTGCTAGTGGTAAAGAACCTGCTTGCTTACGCAGGAGATCTAAGAGACGTGGGTTCAATCCCTGGGTCAGGAAGATCCCCTGGAGAAGGAAATGGCAACCCACTCCTGGGATGCAGAATCCCATGGATAGAGGATCCTGGTGGGCTACATAAACACACAAGCAGGAATACAGACTGATCTTAAAGTAAGTTAAAAGCTAGGCTGAAGTGTCTTAGTGTGAGAATATTTAACTTTACTAAACACTCTGTATTTTTTGAAGTATTTTGCTGTGAACAGGGGTCATTTACAAGGGATGGGTTCCAGGTAACATTTATATTCTTAACACTACTGTGGCTTTTCCAGATTTTCCATTGAACACATTAACTTTATGGAAAGAGACCCGCCCAGTACTTTACACGCCCCTCACCTTGTCGTGCGGCTCGGTACACAGAAATATCGTGGGGACAGCATCCTCTTTCAGCAGCTTGTTGTTGCACTCCCGCTTAAAGCAGTCCGGGGTAAAGTGGTCCGAGCAGATGCTGCTGTACTTGGTGGGCTTAAAGTTTTTCCTTCTGACAGCTGCCTCCCATTTCTTACAAAGACTGGGTCGAGTAAGAGGAAACCTAAGAAGATGAAATGATTCCGTTTTCTAGCCTTACTCAGAAACAAAAAGGCACACCCAGGCGTTCCTGCTTAGAAAAGAATTAGCTTACAACCACCGGTGTTCACACGCCACAGGCGTTTGCTTAACGCACCTGCTCCCACTAATCCTTTTTCGACAGTTTTTCAGGTGTACCCTTATCACCCTAGATGTTACAGATGTACTTGTCTGGACATAGAGAACAAGCCTGTGGTTGCCAAGGAGGAGGGGAGTGGGGAAGAGCGGGACTGAGAGTTTGGAGTTACATACGAGAAGGGATAAACAACAAGGTCCTACCGTGTAGCACAGTGAACCGTAGTCAAAATCCTGAGATAAACCCAAATGGAAAAGAACATGGGAAAAAAATGCAGAGCTGTGTATAACTGAATCACTTTGGTGTACAGCAGAAACCAACGAAACACTGTAAATCAACTATACCTAAAGTAAACTTTTTAAAAAATGGACTTGTTTTAAAATCCTGTAACTAAAGTGAGCATCACTAGTGTGAAACATAAGTCACCCCTCCTAGCATGGTATTTTTTTTTTAAACCAGGATTTCTTATAAGAATCTTATTGATCACAAAGCAGTTGTAAGAATGTCAGATATAATGATGTATACAATCTAAATACGTCAGGCTCATTAGGATTTACATTATGCAAAAACATATTAAAAGGCAGCCACGTGGACAGATGCACGCAGCTGGCAGAGCAGGTGATAGGAGGGTAGGTTCAAGGGCCCATGTGATGTTTTCCCCTCTTTTGCAGTAAATAACCTTCGCAAACAGACACATCTAAGATACAAGGGTAAACCATATAGCTCCACCATCCATCTATCTCAGTCTTTAATGCTTAACTTTTTATACTAAAGACACTAAAATCTGGGGTAAAATACACATGGTATAGACTTAATTTGTATTATTATTATTATTTTTTTACCAGTGATCCTCTGTGTACTGTAAAACAAAACTGCACGTTTATAACTATGTACCGAGACAAAGAAGCTTTTTGTTTTCTTGAGAATCATCTTGACAAATATGAATCAAACTGTAGCCAAATCATAATGATAAGGAAAAAAAGTATTCATTTTAATTTACCTCTTAATTGACTGAAATACATCCATTAGGCCCAGATAAAGAGAGATACGAAGCTTTTAAACTTATTTTATTTTTCCAGGTAAAAGATTCAGTGAGTTGGGGGGGATTGAAAAAAAGCCAAAAAAGGGTGTTTCGACTCTGTGTCCCAGTTTCTCTACGAAGTGAGATACGCTCGAGCCTGACTCTGCTATGGTCGTGGAGCCCTGATCTACCCTTCTCTTTGCCCAGAACATCTGTTCCCACTACCGTGTAGAAGCTGAGAAAGACTCCTAGAATGTTCCTGCTGGAAGTGCCTCTAGAAGTAGACACAGCAGCAACTGCTGGGAAACTCAACACCCAGGGCCTCCTGACCAAGGATTACAATGCAGCTTATTTCTGAGGTCAAGAGCCTTCCCAAAATTGTTCTTTTAGATAAGGGATAAGATGCAGATTAGCTCTTCTTTTGCTCAAATCAATTATTTAACCGCAGGAGAAACTCCGTATTTCTGAAACGTGTGAATGTCATCCTTAACCAGTGCCAGTGAAGGGTTTTCCTTATGTCTGTATTCCCTCAGCCACATCATTAGAAATGGGGCGGGGGGCGGGGGTGGGGTGGGGGAGCTGAAAGTCTGTGATCACGTCACCATCTCCAGATCTGTTCCTTCACATTGGAACTGCTGGAGTTCCCCCATTAGCTTTCAGAAATTCTAATCAATCAAGAGGCAACATTAGAAGTGTTAAGTGTTCTGTTTCTTAGAAGGGGGAAAAAAAAATCAACATTCTCAAGATCTCTCTATACCCTACACACTCTGATTTTTGTTCTCATACCAAATGTATAAAAATGCACCCACATTCACTGTTAAACATGGAAGGTCCTTATTCCCCCCCAATTTAAGATTTTGCTTTAGTAATTATTTACCTATAAATGTGTGGATGTGTGGATCACAACAAACTGTGGAAAATTTTCAAAGAGATGGGAATACCAGACCACCAGACTTTCCTGCCGCCAGAGAAACCTGTATGCAGGTCAAGAAGCAACAGTTAGAGCTGGACATGGAACAACTGACTGGTTCAAAACTGGAAAAGGAGTTATACTGTCACCCTGCTTATTTGACTTATATACAGAATACATCATGTGAAATGTCAGGCTGGATGAATCACAAGCTGCGATCAAGATTGCCAGGAGAAATATCAACCTCAGATAATGCAGATAATACCACCCTAATGGCAGAATGTGAAGAGAAACTAAAGAGCCTCTTGAGGAAGGTGAAAGAGGAGAGTGAAAAAGCTAATTTAAAACAGCATTCAAAAACTAAGATCATGGCATCTGGTCCCATCACTTCATGGCAAATAGAAGACGCAAAAAAAAAAAAAGGAAATCGTGGCAGATTTTATTTTCTTGGGCTCCAAAATCACTGTGGATGGTGACTGCAGCCATGAAATTAAAAGGTGTGAAAAAATAGATGCTTGCTCCCTGGAAAAAAAGCCATGACAAAACCTAGACAATATATAAAAAGGCAGAGACATCCCTTTGCGGACAAAGGTCCGTCTAGTCAAACCTATGGTTTTTGTAGCAGTCGTGTGGATGTGAGAGTTGGACCATAAAGAAGGATGAGCGCTGAAGAATTGATGCCTTTGAACTGTGGTGTTGGAGAAGACTCTTGAGAGTCCCTTGGACTAGGAGATCAAACCAATCAATAGTAAAGGAAATCAACCCTCAATATTCACTGGAAGGTACTGAAGCTGAAGCTCCAATACTTTGCTCACATGATGTGAAGAGCTGACTGGAAAAGATCCTGATACTGGGAAAGACTGCGGGCAATAGAAGGGGGCGACAGCGGATAAGATGGTTGATTGGCATCACCCACTCAAAGGCCATCAGTTTGAGCAAACTCCGGGAGGCAGGGAAGGACAGGGAAGCCTGGCGCACTACGGTCCACGGGGTCGCAAAGAGTGGGACACTACTTAGCAACTTAACAACCACCTACAAACAATTTGTATACTCTACCACCGATTCTCCGTTAGCTATCACCCATTTACAGTGGGAAATTTTTGCAAGACACTTTAAACCTAACGGAATTTGTAAATGTTGAATTTGGCCGATTGAAAATGGCATCGTGCGGACATCAGATCATCATTATTCCGTTGCGCGGCTCTTTTCAGTGAGGCTTCTTTCTTCTTAGGCTCTGGCCGCAGCAGCGTCCAGGAGAAGCAGCCCCGAGGGCGGGGTCGCGCTAACCCTGACCCTGAGGGCCCCCCTCACCACGCAAGACGCACTGTCACCGCCCGGGCTACACTGCGCATCTTGGCAGTCCCTGAGGCTTTCTCCGGAGCTCAGCCGTCCTTAACGGTGGGGTCCCAGAAGCTAAGTCCAAGACGTGCTCCCTGACACCGCAAAGTGAGTCCTCACCTCACCGATGCCGGACCAGCAGGGTGGGAAAGGCGGGACTTCGCTTCTGCTTCAACTTCCCTTCTAAGAGTTATTACCACCTGCCTTCTCCGCGGCCCGGGTGTGGCACCTTCACAACCAGCGGGGACTCCACACAGCGCCCGCGAGCTTCGAACCCGCCACCCAGAGAAGCGCGCCAGCATGAGCGCGAGGGCGGGCAGCCCCGGGGACGCGCAACTCTAGCTTGAGGCGGCGGCTTGGAGACACGCCCACTGCCCGGCCCCGCCCCTCTCACCGGTCTCGCGCGGAAACGCGCCTGGCTCCGCCCCCGAGCGCGGCCTTCGCACTGGTCTCGTGCAGGACCGCGCCCGGCCCCGCCCCTCTTACAGGTCTCGCGTGGAAACGCGCCTGGCTCCGCCCCCGAGCGCGCCCTTCGTACCGGGTCTTGCGCACGCCCCCGCCCGGCCCCGCCCCTCTCACCGGTCTCGCGCGGAAACGCGCCTGGCTCCGCTCCCCGAGCGCGGCCTTAGCACTGGGTCTCGCGCAGGCCCGCGCCCGGCCCCGCCCCTCTCACAGGTCTTGCGCGGAAAAACGCCTGGCTCCGCCCCCCGAGCGCGGCCGCGCGCCCCCCGCGGTCCCACTAGGGCCCATCCCCGCGAGCTACGCGGGGTCCTTACTTGTGAAAAGAAACGGGTTTATCCTTGTCGTATCGATTCTTGCAGCCGTAGGCGGAACAGGACTGTACCATCCTTCCGGTCCTCAGTTACCTCACTTCTGCCGCCCCAGCGGGCAGTTGAGGCTGTTATCAGTGTCGCCGCGCTCTGCTTTGACACCCTCACTTCTTCTGTAGCTTTGGCCAACAGTCAGACTGATGAGGGCCTCACTCGGGAGTCACTAATGTGCCCGTTTTGTTGTTTGCATTAGCGGAAAGACCACAGCCATCGCCCGTCTCCCATCTCCAAGATGGCGGAGGCAGCTTCAACCTCACCTCTCGCGAGGAGTTCGTCCTACTGTTTCTGATTAGCCCTAAGGTCAGAGGTAACGTTCCCTGGGACGCAGGCCATTGGCTGAGGCCGGCGTTGCGGAAGTGGGCGGGGCCCCCGAGTCTCCGGAAGGAAGAAGGAACTAGGTGGGAGGAGAGGGGCAGGAGCGCAGGACCAGTCCCGCCTTCTTCGATGCTTCCCTGGCTTACGTATCCCGTGCGGCTGAGGTTGGAGAATTAGGTGATTCTGTTGGGTCCGCTGGCCCAACCTGAAGCAGGACAGGTGCAAAGCTGAGGTGGTCGGGTAATTGGGTTCATCTCTTTAAAAGGGGAGCCCCAGTTGGAGTGATTTGTAGAACGTGCTGGGCTCCTCTCCTTCCCGGTACCTGCCTCTTTAGGTATTCGGAACTCTGAGGAGCTCGGGGAAGAGGTCGCAACAGCAAAAGCGGACACCCGCACACACGCCAGGCCCAGTCTTCCTGGGAGGCCGAGACTAAGTCCTTGGCGGCTGTAATAATCCTAACGATCCCCAGGTGCTGTTGGGAAAACCCGTCTGAGGGACGTTTTCCCTCCTCGGCTTGCTCCTTTCGTCGGTGCTGATGGCTAACTGTTGTCATCTCATGGCTCTCTCTCTTTTTTTTTAATCGGTGAGCAAGGCTGGCACATCTTCATAGAGCAGCTGTTCTAGTAAGGGGAAGACAGACAATAAAAAGGTAAATAAAATCACATTGTGCCAAGATGGCCTGAATCTGAATACATTAGAATGCTGTAAGGCTAATGAGGGTAGAGGAGAGGGTCACAGCCTAATGTCTGAGAAGGGAACATTTAACCAAAGAATGGGAAAAAGGGAATGGGTGCCAACTAAGGCGATCAGGCAGTAGAGTTCTGTCTTTTCTGGGAACGGAATGGAGGCTGTGGGTAGAGCCCAGTGAGCCAGGGGAGAAGGGCATGAAGTGAGGGGAAGGCTCCTAAGTTGGTCTGGATGGTAGCGCAGTGGGAAGCCACGGAGTCATTTTAGGCCTCAGGGAGATGTGATAAACATATTTAAAAGGTCATTGTGACTGTGTATCAGAAAGGGGTAACAGAAAGTGAGCAGACCAATTAAGAGGCAAGGAAGAGAATGGTTCCTTTGGTCTAAGGTGGTGGCAGGGTCTGAGTATGTGAGAGGTAGAAACGCCAGGGCCTGCTGCTAGATGGAAAGGAGGAAGAGAAGAATCAAGGTGGAGTAGAAAATGGCAACGCATCCCATTGTTCCTGTCTAGAAAATTCATAGGCAGAGGAGCCTGGCTGATTAGAGTCCATGGGATGGCAGAGTCAGACACAGCTGTGCACGCAGGCAGACAGGAGCTTGAGTTTCTGGCTTGAGCACGTAAGATAGATGGCAGTGCCTTTTACTGAGATGCTGATGGCCTTAAAAAAAAAAAAAAAAATCTGTGTCCCAGCGGAAGAGAGGACTTGGAGGGTTGCTGATGGCCTAAAAAAAAAAAAGCCACGACATGGAAGCAACCTAGATGTCCATCAGCAGATGAATGGATAAGAAAGCTGTGGTACATATACACAATGGAGTATTACTCAGCCGTTAAAAAGAATACATTTGAATCAGTTCTAATGAGGTGGATGAAACTGGAGCCGATTATACAGAGTGAAGTAAGCCAGAAAGCACAACACCAATACAGTATACTAACACATATATATGGAATTTAGAAAGATGGTAACAATAACGCTGTATGCGAGACAGCAAAAGAGACACAGATGTACAGAACAGACTTTTTGACTCTGTGGGAGAGGGAGAGGGTGGGATGATTTGGGAGAATGGCATTGAAACATGTATAATATCTTATAAGAAACGAATCGCCAGTCTAGGTTCAATGCAGGATACAGGATGCTTGGGGCTGGTGCACTGGGATGACCCAGAGAAATGGTATGGGGAGAGAGGTGGGAGGGGGGTTCAGGATTGGGAACATGTGTACATCCGTGGCGGATTCATGTTGATGTATGGCAAAACCAATACACTAAAGTAAAATAAAGTAAAAAAAAAAAAAAGAGCTGTGTCCCAGCAGAGGAGAGGACTTGGTTTTGGAAGCTGGGTCATTGGAGTTGTAGGAGTGAGGAGTATAAGAAGTGAAAGAAAAAGCAGTTCTCAGGGCCTGAAGCAGGCTACTAAAGAAGCGTGAAAGATCCCAGCCAGTCCAACTTGTGCATTTGAGGTCTGTGATCTGGTCATTCCATTTAGTTGAATTTCCCTCCCAAATTCTGTTCTTCCCTCCTCTTCTGTCTTCCAGCTATCCATAATTTGGAAATAAAATAAACACAAAATAATATTTGTTGAATATTATCCTAATGTTTCCTTACTTCAAAATGGTGAATATACGGGTAAAGTGAATTGCATGTAATTTAAAAATACATATTATTGAACTGAACTGAGTGTTGTATTTTTCTTTGTAAAAACAATCCCCCCAAACTAAATTTTCACTGTGTGGTCTGCAAACCAATTTATTTGCTTAATAGAGAAATAATTTTCACTACCTCTAACCCATCATCGGTTTTATTACTTTGTTAATACTTTTCTTAACATGTCCTAAGGCTAGGATTAACTGTTCCTTACTTGTCAAGGGATAACTTCGAGGAAGTCTTTCAAAGACTTCATCATACTTTCAAAGATGATTGTCTGCTTTTTAAAAATGTTAATGGAAGCCACCCAAATGTCCATTAATATAGTTGAATAAGTTGTGGCACAGTCATAAATGGAAAACTATATGGCAAGCACAATAAAGCAGCCCCACCACATGGATAGTTCTTACAAACATAATGTTGAAGAAATCAGGTACATGAAGGGAATTATAGGATGGTGGTGACGCCTCTGTTGACTGAAGTGATGGTTGAACGGTGTGTTCACATCATGATAAGGCATCATCTAACCCTGATGACTTATGTTTGGTGTTTGTTTGACTTCAGTAAAATAGCTTATTAAGCAAACAAGGGCCACACAAGATAGGCAAAACTGCCCCTTTTTTTTTTTTTTAAGGGAAAGCTGTTTGTATGGTCATGTGATCTCTTCATTTGACCCCTTCAATAAATATCAAAGGTGAATACATGCATAGCTTTATATGACCATCTAAGAGAATAAATAGGGATAAACTGAAGGATACTGTTAATTGATGTTCTTCAAAGTCGTAAGAGGCTAATTCGTTTACCAATAGAACATTTTTTTAAGGAACACAGAACATTTACCCCTTAAGCTGAAAAAGGTAAGTTTTGTCTCAGTTTTTATAGAAGGGTACACTGAAGAAAAATAAGCCACTTGTTTTGGTGTTGGAGAAGGCTAAGGCTATTACTGATCTCTAATAGTTTAGGTTTTAGTTTCTATCCAACTGTGCTACTTTTTCTATAAAGTTTTTATATTAAAATACCCCCACATTCATTCCCTCTGGGCCTCATTCTTTTCATCTGTAGGGTGAGGTTGTAGGACTGAACAATTCTTAATTTGGAATCCACGAATGGTCAGCTCTTTGAATCCCCTGAAAATGAACCAAAACTATACCTCTGTGTAGCTGGGGAGCTATTCATAGTTTCTGTCTGATTTTCACAGAGAAAACAAAAATTCATCAGTTTCTAAGGTCCCTTACAGCTCTGACATTATAGGATTCGTGAAACAAGATTTTCATATAGATATAAATTATAGGTTTTCTGTAATACTGATTAGCAGAGTGAATGTTTTGATCTGAATTATTATTAAGTAATTTTTAAATTTTGTTTTGAAATTAATTAAACTCTTAGCTGTAACTAAACATCTTTATTTAGTGTTTAGCCCTCTTCAGTGTCACATACTACATTCCCCTCAAGAGGTGATCGTCTGGAAGGAAAAGGACAGCGTTCAGACAGGCTCAGTGTTGTCTGACAGCGGTGTACTGCCCTGGTACCCCATCTGGATTGGGACAAGACAGGAGCGGCAGTGGATGGGGGCGATGGTGACTGACAGCACCTCCGATGTGCTTGCAGTCAAGAAGGCCATGCTCAGAACAGACACGGACGCCACGACGGTGGTCTGGTTCTGATGCTACAACAAAAGCTCACTGTCTTTACCTCTGCGACAGGATCACCTCCTGTCAGCAGCCCCTAAAGCCCACCTGCCTGCTCTGGGGAGATTCTTAGGTTTTAGGGCCTGAACACCTTGAGTGCCCTTCCTAGGCCTCACTCATTTCACTTATCAACCATACCATTTCAATAAGATAGACACTCATGGGGTGGGAATCAGGGTACAAGTCTTAACTCTCATTCCAATTTCACCCTTAACTGTCTAGAATTAATATAGATTGCCCTGATTACATAATATTCCTCAAAAACATTTCTATGTTTAAAATTATTTTAAATATCAAAGCAAAATTGGTAAAAAAGAAAGTCATCACAACCATTATGTTGAATGCTATTTCAGGAGTTCTGAAATTAAAGCAAACAGTTATCAAACAAACCAGACAGTAACAGCCACTTGTAAATTTTACACATGTTGCTTTTATTCAAAAGAATAACTGCTTGACAAACTCTTAAACCATAAAGTTTGAACCAAACTGTCAATCCTCTGAAACAACTCTGTGAGGTAGGTATCTGCAAACACAGGGACCAACACAGCCATTTCTTGTGTTGCTTGCTTTCAGGTGCTGAGAACGGTGGTCGCTTGAACCACTGGTCTACTGGGCAGTTAGACAACTGTTTCCTCCGTCTCGCTCCCCACAGAGCTGCCCAAGTTATCACCTGCTCGTGGGGTTGGACCATCTGTTTTTGTGAAAGTTACAGTATTATTGTTTATAAAAATCCAAATTGTTGCTTTGATTTATAAGCTCTCTGAATCACAGAAGTACTACTATGATGTTTAAAATACTGATTGACTCTACCTGCTTTATATACTCAGATCCCTTTACATTTACCATCACTGATCAATCAAGGTGACATAATAAACAGCTCTAGAATTCTGAGATGCCAGCATGTTCCCTTTTCAATTGGGTAAGACTTCACACAGTGCTGTATGTTACAAAAGTTGGTACAATATACCTCTACCAGGAAAGCCGTAGAAGGAACTCCAGATATTACAGTAAAAGCGCGGCCAAGTGTGACACTTGAAGCAGAACACGTGCACAGAAAATGAAACCCTTTCACAAACGACACGGCTGTAGCCCCACACCAAACGTGCAGTTGTTAGGAGATGCATTTCGAGACTAGTGAATGGTGGTGTAACAAACTCCTACTCACTGCTTTTCAAGTCAGTGCAGCTGAAATGTTTCCCTGTGAAATGTGCCACCCTGTGAGCAGCAGACTGGCAACCGTAGAGTCAGGATTCGTGCAGCTGTGATGTGGCATCTTTCTAGACCTTTCCTATGCCTCTGTATAGGATGCCTCTGTATAGGAAGATGTTCCAAACATCTTCCAAAGGATCCCAGTTTCTCCCCATGTAGGAATCCTAGTCATCTGATACCAGTGCAGTCACTTATTTGCGCCTGGCTTCAGACCAAAAAAAAAAAACCCTTTTATCTATAGCCGGAGTTTCATCTGTGAAGAGGAAGGTAATGCCCTGCCTCCTTCACATAACTGTCTTGAGGGTAAAATGAAAAGTGTGCAAGAAATTGCTTTAAATACACTGTGCTGTACTTAAGAATTTTGTTTTCCTCTCTGACAAGCAGCAGTTTGGTCTTAGGCCCAAATGACAAGACGCTGTTGTTGACATATCACTATTTAGCATCTCGTCAGTTGATAGCATCTGGCTCACCTGGAAGACTGGGACTGACCTACGTTTCTCCCAGTCTGTCCACAGTGAGGCCCCCTGATGTGTGGGTGGATCAGAAGACCAGCGGGGACTGCAGGGGCAGAGCTGACACTGCCCAAGCCCCAGGGATCAGAGACCACCCTGCAGCCCAGGTCACTCACGAGCAGTGCCAGCCAAGGGACTTAAGATGTCATAATACTTGTGGTTTTGATTCTTCGCAAACAGAAAACTGCAGAGGAGAGGGGAGCTTAGGTACTTATGCCATAGTCATCCAAACACCGAGATAACTTCCATATTCATCGCCTTCTGCTCAAGGCCTGATGAATCTGGGCTATATCCTGCCATCTAGGGACAGTATTACAACAGTTTTCTGACAGAAAATTAACCAAATCTGTCCACCTGTTGCTACAGCCCACTGTTAATTTCTCTTGTCAGATTTAAATCGTGCTCCTAGTCCCTCCTTATAAGCATCCCTAGTGGCTCAAATGGTAAAGAATCACCTGCAATTCAAGAGACCCAGGTTTGATCTTTAGGTTGGGAAGATCCTCTGGAGAAGGGAATGGCTACCCACTCCAGTATTCTTGCCTGAAGAATCCCACAGACAGAGGAGCCTGTTGGGCTACAGTCCATGGGGTCACAAAAAGTTGGACACGACCGAGCAACTAACACGAAGCAGAAGAGAGTCCCCTCCTAAGGTCTTTGGTGCTCACAGTCATGAGAACCATCCTCCCGAGGGAGGCACTGAGCTGCCATGTGTCTGCAGTATCACCCAGGTTCCTGAAAAACGAAATTCCCTTTAGAAGTTATTGAAACTTTTAAATGCTATGCCTATAAAAGGACCAAACTCTTACGGAAATGCCGTAACAGAGTATCAAGTGTGCTGTCTGCAGACAGATGTCTTACAGTTTCTTAATTCTTCTATTGATTAAGTGTTCTGTAAACCAAGATGATGAAAGCAAATTAACAAAGTTCAAGTTTCTTCTTTCACTTTCAGCTGATAACTAAGAATTATATTGGAGTGGAAAAGCAGAAATGCTTCAAATGCACAAAAGTTAGCTAATACTCAAAGAAACACTGACTTTTCCCCAATATTGTACAATATTTTATTGTAACAAAAATATTTAGGTGAGGCTCATAGCAGTGTATTATCATGTAGGTAACTCACTGAGGAGGATGAATCTGATAAACTTTACATCTGACAATATCCCACTAAACATTCAATTAATCTGAGTAATTTGGGGGTGGGGCGGAGAAGATACAAGAAAAAGAAGCATCCCATTTTATGTAATTCCATATTTTTCCACAGAGTTTATAGACAACACAGACTCAAGATACGGTTGTAAATCATTCTAATTCTAACCTTAATATTAGAATCTGTGACATGTAAAAATTCCAGTCATATATTGCTAGGTATTTGCCAAATGATAATCAAATGTTTGTCATAAAGTGGTTTTAAGCTCATTGGATACTATTCAGATGCTGCATACTGCCATGGTCCTTTTGTCTGATGTCATACATCAGCTCAGATGCTTTAGTAAACTCGTTTTTTCATCTGTTTAGTCTCTGTGTTATCACTTCTCGATACATAATAGAGATGTAGATGAGCAACAAAAAGATGACAAAGAAATCATCGAGAAAGCCGAGAATCCCAAACAAGGCTTCGGGTACAAAATCTAGAGGTGATATAAGATAGAAAAACGCTCCCATCAAACAAAGTATTATCCTGATACGGAACATCCAGAAAAGGCCCCCGACTGAAAACATCTCTCTGAATGCATGCCTCAGTAAAGTGGGGAGGTCCATAATTCTTTCCATAATCTGGCAGAAGAAGAACAAATATTACGATTCGGTATGGAAGGTGTCAGACTTCAAGATAATACAATTTTCTTAAAACGTGCAGACAGTTATTAACATAAATGAGGGAGTTTCACGTACTGATGGAACACAGTATGTTCTACTTACTCATTTTATTTAAAACGCAGTTCTCTGATCAGTAGGTTTTTATAAAATAGGTCTTATTACAGATAACTGAAAAGCAACTAAAGTATCAACAAACTTAAAATACAGGATCTAGTATTAGTAATGCAAAATTCAAGTTATCTCTACTTTGAGTTAGTAAAATAAACTAATGAAGAACCTGTGTGTAGCATTAAGCTGAGGCTTGAGCTCAGGTCTCAACTTTAAGGTTGGACAGACCTGGGCTTGAACTCAAACTCAATCCCTTATTAGCCAGGTGACCTTGAGGAAAGCTGTTTAACCTACTCGAGATAAGTCAGCATCTAACTGAATATATGCCACAAGGAATATTAAGACCTAGAAAAGATATTGTTATAAAAGACCTTTATAAACTGTCAGACAATATATATAGAACATATAAGTATATATATATAATATAAATATATAGACACATCAACTTGGATGGCTTTGACCATCTAAGAGTATCAATGAAACTGATTTCCTTCTTAGGATGTTTATTCTGTTGAACTTGAGTTTAAGTGAATTACTAATTGCCACAGTGATTTCTGGAATGCCAGGCCTTACCCTTATCTGGAAATGATTATTTTTCTGAATATATACAGACTAATAATTAGATTATATTTACTCTATAAATATACTGAAAACCACTGAATTATATAATTGAAACAGGTTTACTTTCTGACATGTAAATCACATGCAAATAAAATTGTTTGAAAAAGAAAAGCACCCGTGCCTATCTGTATGACCTTGAGTGAGTCAGCTGACTATCGGACTGCAGACTTGCCGCTCGCTCTGTGCAGCTGCTGGCTGCCTGCGAGACCCGTAAGGACCTGTGTAGTAATGAGCACCCTTCAGTCCCTCCCTTGAGGTCTCATTTCTGAGGGGCTGGGAGATGCAAGAGAAACTGGCCAGGGGAAGGATGTCACTTCCTGTGGTCATTCCGCTGCCCACAGTTCACCTACTGCTAGCTATCTGCATCAATATCATAAATCCAACACTAAGTATGTATTTTATTTATCTAACATGTGCCATCTAAGTTGAGAGGGAAATGGAGATGAAAATTGGAAGAACTGAGCTAGTGATGAGAGAACAGTTTTAAAAACCCCTCTAGATAAAATCTTGTAACTCCTTTTGGAAAACTGGTCACAAAAAACAGGAATGGTGTTTTTTAGAATCACTTCCTAGGTCAATTTTCTGTTCTCTATGGAAGAAACTAATATTTAAAGTAAATCAGCTATACAGCTCTCACAAGGTCTATGGAAAATTACTTCAAATATTCTAATGACCAGCTGGTACATCCTTTGAATACTTCTCTGTCCTTTATCAGAGCTATTTTGTTCAGTTCTCATACCGTTATCATTTACACAAAATCTGTAATGATTAGATAAGAAAATATGAAATGGGCCATCAAGAAATATTTGTACATTAATCACAGTATGACTCCAACTCTGAGGTAAAATACCAAACTAAGAGCTAAATATCTTTATTAAATTGTAATTTCATCACACACCAAGCTTTCTTACTCATTAAAGTATATATCTGACACACAGAAAATAACTGAGCAATGGTATGCTTCACACTTTAAAATATCAATGAAAATCTTTAAATGAAATTTTTTTAACCTCAGTGGTAGTTCCTGAATTTGAAACACTGATTTTCAAAGAATCGTCCTAAGATGCCTATGGAGGATATGTAAGAAAATTGCTAGATAAGAAACAGCAGAAGAGGCTCCCAAATACCCAAGGAGGGTAGTAGTGTCCTGGTAAAGCTTTTCTTGCACCTTAGACATCTAAAAGACTGGCCCATCACCATCCACAACAGGCAAACTATATGTACGCCTTTAAATGTACCTGCCATCACAAATGAGGAACAGTACGTACGCGGGAGCACACATCTACACGGTACGTACATGGGAGCACAAGTCTACACAGGAGTTTAATACAGAGGTGTAGTATCATTTCTATCTTAAGGATAACAGTAAGTTATATGCTAGACAGCATATTAAAAAGCAGAGACATTACTTTGCCAACAAAGGTCTGCCCAGTCAAAGCTATGGTTTTTCCAGTAGTCATGTATGGATGTGAGAGTTGGACCATAAAGAAAGCTGAGTGCCAAAGAATTGATGCTTTTGAACTGTGGTGTTGGAGAAGACTCTTGAGGGTCCCTTGGACTGCAAGGAGATCCAACCAGTCCATCCTAAAGGAAATCAGTCCTGAATATTCATTGGAAGGACTGATGCTGAAGCTCCAATACTTTGGCCACCTGATGCAAAGAGCTGACTCACTGGAAAAGACCCTGAAGCTGGGAAAGACTGAAGGCAGGAGGAGAAGGGGACGACAGAGGATGAGATGGTTGGAAGGCATCACTGACTCGATGGACATGAGTTTGAGTGAACTCCGGGAGTTGGTGATGGACAGGGAGGCTGTGCTGCAGTCCATGGGGTTGCAGAGTCAGACACGACTGAGCAACTGAACTGTACTGACTAAAGTTCTACAGACAGTAAGGCTGACTGTATCCCAGGCACTGAGATTACAGTAGTGACTAAATAAACACGGTCCTCACCCTCGGGAAACTGTCTCCTGAGAGAATGGTAATGAACAAAGTTGGAGGGCGAGGACAGAGACCACCCGGTTGATTAGGGACAGCCCCTCCGAGGAAGGTCTGTTTAGGGACAACCTGAAGGATGAGAAGTAAGCCAGGAGACAAGCAGAGGGACATGCATTCTGGGCAGTGCCCTTCATGTTACGTCTTGTGGCTGAGACGCCAGGAACATCCCACTGGGATGCTTGCTGAGCAGGTGGACGTTGGCGCCTGGAGCATCCTGTATGGGTTTGTACTGTGTTCTGAGTTTCGAAGTACATATTCAGTCACACATGCACTTCTAGAATCCTCTGTTGCATTTGGGGAACACTGGGATGAGTCAGTAAAGTGTGAGTTTTTAATCTATCAGGTGCCTTTTGGGGGAGGAGGGGCAGCTGTAGAATTAACACTATTTCTTTCAAAAACTGAATGCTTTTAAATACCTGACATACGAAACCCTCAAAACTTAGGATTCCTTAAGGAAACAATTCAAACAGGGTAAATAAACAGAGGAAATACAACCGGAGAACTCCCTCCGGAAGTTCTCGGTTGTAAGTTTCCCATGAACAACCCGTTTTAGAATCGCGTAAGAGTCTGATAATTTCACCTTTCCCTCCAATGTTTTCTGTTGCTTTGTTTTGGCTGGTGCCGCTTTCTAACAAGTTTTATAACGCCATTTTTTAAAGATAAGAAAGCTAGTCCTTGGGAGAGCTGTAAACAACAATGATGAAGGTGAAGAATTTACCAAACACATCCAGACTTTTCACAGGTAGAGAGTATTTGCTGGTAAATCTCACTTCACAAAAGACAAGCATCACTGCACTCTAACTCTGCAACCACTGCAACACTACTTACAGATCTGGGCTGCCCTGAGAATCTCCGGTTATAATCACTGATATCCTGATGCAATGAGACAACATCCTGAGACTGGTCATTTTCACCAAATACTGGTAGCAGTAAAGTCACCTGGATATTACAGGAAAAACAAAAAAAAAAAGTTGGCACACCTTTCTGGAGCATTAATTTTTTTCATCTTGCGTTAGTATTTATATTTAGCAAAATGAGGTAAGCTTCTGAATTTAGATTTTGCTCATTTAACAAAGGCCACACAGGAGAGGAAAATAAGTTATTGTTTCCTTACAATAAAATCCAATTCAAAATGTTGTTTGCACTCCTGTAAAATAAAATGAACAATGGTTCAAAGACTTTTCAATCCACACCAGGGAGCAAGTCAGTGGTTCTCTCTTTGGGCTAACAGATATTGGAAGATATGAGAATGATGAGAAAATACTCAGGAGCAAAGTGACATAAAAAATATATATATACTAATTATTTTGAAAGATAAAAATTAGGGATTTCATCTTCAATTAAAATCATGACTCCTTATCCTCACTGGCATCTGAATTCTCTTTGAATGCCATCAACTAAAATAGAGACATGAAGTCACTGCACCCATCTCTACTACAATCAAAAAGGTAATTCTTGACACTCTCGTATAAAGTACTACGTTTAACCCTGTTTCCTCTGTGGAGAGGTAAGGAGGATCACAAACGTCCCGGGGCTACACTTGTGTAATCTGAAGATGGAACCTCAAAAACAAGTACATTTAAAATGTAAGAGCTCCCAGAGAAATGGGAAGCAGTCAGGATAGATCTGGGTTTCAATCATCTTGTTGTGTTTTTGACCCTTCCTCAGCTCAGCTACAGAACCAGGACTTGACTGCTCGGATGCTTCCCAAGCAGCAAAACACAGGAGCCACTGAGAGAGAGCAGCAGGGGACAGGAACAGCAGCCGCAGCCGCTTGTTAATACAGTGAATTCTTCACTGAACATTAACGGAGCACCTGCTCTGGGCCAGGCTTCCCTGGTGGCTCAGACAGTGAAGAATCCGCCTGTTATGCAGGAGACCTGCGTTGGATCCCTGGGTCAGGAAGATCTCCTGGAGAAGGGAATGGCAACCCAGTCCAGTATTCTTGCCTGGGAAATCCCATGGACAGAGGAGACAGGTGGACTACAGCCCACGGGGCTGCAGAGTTGGACTCAACTGAGCAGCTAACACTTACTCTGGGCAAGGCACTGTGCTAAATGCTAGATACAAAAAAGTGAAGATGTGGCCTTGCCCCCGGTGCGCACAGTCCCCTAGACAGAAGGGGAGGCAGCCTTGAACGCAGTGGTCATAAAGCACTGGGGTAGGCATTACAATGGTGCCAGAGGGCAAGGACTTCCTCTGTCTGGGGTGTCTAGAACGCCTGACACGGGGGCTTGCCTGAGGAACGTGGCTGGACCGCTGGTGTATCAAGTGTGCACGCCCAGGGGAGATGTGTGAGCCTGCTGTAGTCACGGGCAGCAGCCTGCGTGCCATCCCCAGTGAAGCAGGTGGTCAGGCAGGTAGATGAAGGGGGCCGCTTCCTCTGCAGTTGGGGAACCTACAAGCTATTGTATTAAAAGAACTGCATCTCCATCTTCTAGCCTCTAGTCAACATAGGTGTGTTCCAAAGGATGCAAATAGACATATGCCTTATGAAAAGCCACGTGGGGTGGCAGGAAGAGGGAACAGGTGCTGGATCTAAGGCTTCAGTGCAGACCTTCGGCCTGGCCTCCATGTTGCTGGCAGAGATGAGAGGTGCGCCGGCAGGGAAGCTTCTGCGTTGACCGCCTTGTGAAATCAGCTGGAGAGGTGGGACCAAAAACTCACTTTTCTCCTAATCACATGACAAAAAAGATGACAGAGGCAGAATCTGGAGATGAAGAGGCAAGAAGAAGAGAAAGCCTTGAACCTCTGTCTCTCTGACCAAAAAAGAAAGAAGTGACGGAGGGGAGTGGATAAGCCAGAACGACGGCTGAGAGGCACACACGTGTGTGTACGTTTCTGTGTGTTTGTGTCTCACAATACATTCTACATGGTTTCATTTATACAACGTCCAAAAATCAGGCAAAATGAAACAGTAATCCAGACGAGCATCCTGAGGCGATGAAACCATAAGCTATTAGCATGGTCCAATTAGGCTGGTCCAGATGAGGACTATTAGGGTCGTTATGACAGCAGTCCTGACAGTCACATGGTGGTCACCTCTAGGAGAGAAAGGTGGCGAGGAGGGCAGAGACTTGGACCAGGCACTGCAGAGGCTTCTGGGGCTGTAGCCAGTTTCCAGTTCTTCATCGAGGTGGTGGTTACTCCCTTCAGTTCAGTTGCTCGGTCGTGTCCGATTCTTTGCGACCCCATGGACTGCAGCACGCCAGGCCTCCCTGTCCATCACCAACTCCCGGAGTTTACCCAACCTCATGTCCATCAAGTCGGTGATGCCATCCAACCATCTCCTGCCTTCAACCCTAACCCTAACCCTTCTCCTGCCTTCAATCTTTCCCAGCATCAGGGTCTTTTTCAATGAGTCAGTTCTTCACATCAGGTGGCCAAAGTACTGGAGTTTCAGTTTCAGCATCAGTCCTTCCAATGAATATTCAGGACTGATTTCCTTTAGGATGGACTGGTTTGATCTTTTTGCAGTCCAAGGGACTCTCAAGAGTCTTCTCCAACACCACAATTCAAAAGCATCAATTCTTCGGTGCTCAGCTTTCTTTATGGTCCAACTCTCATATCTATACATGACTACTGGAAACACCATAGCCTTGACTGGACAGACCTTTGTTGGTTACGCAGGTGTGGCTTTGTGGTAAGCCGGTGAGCTATACTTTATTTGCGTGCTTTTCTGTATGTCCGTTAGAGTTGACGAAGAATTTTTGAAAACCTGCTGCTCCTTCTCTGGTTCTGTTCTGTGCTCTCTCTGGGTTGATGCCTTTCCCGTCTCAGTGGGGCTGCCACAGTGAGCAAATGGAGGCGCTCAAGTCTGGCTTCTCGACTTGGAAGCTCTTTGTCCTGGTCAGGACTTCCATTTGCCCTGGAAGACCTCCCACACATTCAGGACTCATTTTCAGGCGTGTATTTTAAATGAAAAATTAAACATAAAGGAAATTTTGAAAAACCATGTACAATTGATAGAACACCCCACTTTGCTATATTTATTAATTTAAAAACAAAGAACTTCAGTTTCCCAGAGTTTTCAGTATTTTGCGTCTCCGGTGTGTCAAAGGAATGGAGACCATTTGGCGCATCTCATGTGTCCTAACTTTTCTGCCTTAAATATGTGTCTATAAAAGCTCACTGCCGTCCTCCTGATGTAGTTTCTATATCAACTAGGATGGTCTGATCTGTTCTGATAATGCAATGTGGCTGCTGTTGCCAAAAGAGACATTTTTTATTAAAGCACTGTTCATCATTTAAAGCTATTTGGATCCTCAGCATGGAAGGGTAGATTAAAAATAAAGTACAACCAAAGAACAGTTTTTTTCAAAAGAAGTCTATGTCGGGGATATTTGCTTAAGCCTGATTGCTAGTTCAGTTATTCCTTTGCTGGAGTTACAGCAAAGACGTCTTAGGATTTGGGGTGCGGGGTGGGAGACTCAGTTTTTTTTCTCACAACAACTAAAGGGATATCAAAGGGCATTCCCTTCTTTGGGGCATCTTACAGACATTTAAAAAAAAATGGAGAAACATCATAGAAGTTTTGGAGAAATGAAGTCCTGCTAAAAATATAATAATAATTCAAGAGTCAGATACAGAAACTATATAATTGTGTCTGACTCTTTCTGACCCCACGGACTACACAGTCCATAGAATTCGCCAGGCCAGAATACTGGAGTGGTAGTCTTTCCCTTCTTCAGGGGATCTTCCCAACCCAGGGATCAAGCCCAGGTCTCCCACACTGAAGGCAGATTTTTTACCAGCTGAGACACCAGGGAAGCCCAAGAATACTGGAGTGGGTAGCTGATGCTTTCTCTAGCAGATCTTCTCGACCCAGGAATTGAACTGGGGCCTCCTGCATTGCAGGTGGATTCTTTACCAGCTGAGACACCAGGGAGGCCCAATTTACAAAATGGACTTGTATAAATGATGTTTTCCGGACACCAACATTACCGTTTGTCGACAGATTGGACAACTGATGGCCCCAAGCCACGAACCGTATCGCCAGTATGCCACAATGCAGGTACCTAATGGGAAGAAAAGATCGATTCTGATGTTGTTAAGCCCATATATCCCAAGAAAGTTTCATATATTTGAAATATTTTAACATCATCACCTACTTTAGAATGTTTTTTACTTCATCCAACCAACTTTTCAGGCAAATTCAAATCTAATAACAATTCCTAGCCACTGAAATATATTTTAATTTAAATTACAAGCTATGATACAAGCATTTTTACAATCAAAAGCAAGCATGAAGCCAGAAACTATAAAACTCTTAGAGGAAAACATAGGCAGAACACTCCGACATAAATCACAACAAGTCCTCTTTGACCCACCTCCCAGAGTAATGGAAATAAAAACAAAAATAAACCAATTGGACCTAATTAAACATAAAAGCTTTTGCACAGCAAGAGGAAAAGAAAACCTTCAGAATGGGAGAAAACAATCGTAAACCAAGCAACTGATGATTACTGCACAAAACATACAAGCAGCTCATGCAGTTCAGTATCAGAAAAATGAACAACCCGATCCAAACATGGGCAGAATATCTAAACAGACATTTCTCCAAAGAAATATACACAGATGGCCAACACACACATGAAAAGATGCTCAACATTTGCATTACTAAGAGAAATTCAAATCAAAACTCCGGTGAGCTATCGCCTCGTACCAGTCAGAACGGTCATCATCAAAAATACTACAGACATTTAATGCAGGTGAGGATGTGGGAGAAAGGGAATCCTCTTGCACTGTTGGTGGGAAGGTAAACTGATACAGCTTCTATGGGGAACAGTATGAAGACTGCTTAAAAAAACAAACAAACAAAAAACTAGGAATAAAACTACCATATGACCCAGCAATCCACTACTGGGCATACACCCTAGGGAAATCATAATTGAAAATGACACACGTACCCCTCCGTTCAGAGCAGCACTATTTACAACAGCTAGGACATGGAAGCAACTTAGATGTCCATCAACAGAAGAACAGATAGAGCAGCTGTGGTACATATGTATATACACACAATAGAATATGACATTTAAGTCAGTTCTACTGAGGTGGATGAACCTAGAGCCTGTTATACATAGTGAAGTAAGTAAAAAAATATAAAGACAAAGATCGTATATTAATGCATATATATGGAATCTAGAAAAATGGTACCGATGAACCTCCACGCAGGGCAGGAACAGAGATGCAGACGTAGAGAAGAGACCAGTGGGCATGGCGTGGGAAGGATGGGCCAAATTGAGCCAGTAGCACCAACATATACTCAGCCCACGTGCTCAGTAGTGAGCAGAAAACAGCTGGAATCACAGGGGACCCAGCTTGGTGCTCTGTGATGACCTCGTGGGGTGTGGTGAGGGAAGGCCGGGAGGCTCAGAAGGGAGGAAATATACATATTTATATGACTGATTCACATTGCTGAATAGCAGAAACCAATATAATGTTGTAAAGCAATTATCTTCCAATTAAAAAAAACAAAGCAAGCATAAACTGCTTCAGTGCTATAAGGCTTAACAGAAATTACTGCACTTCTTATGCAAAATAAAGAAAGTAACTGAACATGATTGTAAACAGGATAACTGACAAATCGGTGTCAATTTTCCATTCCAAATTTGGTGCATATGTTCTAAAAACACAAGTTCCATATTTTTAAAAGTTTAGAAAACCAAGCTGCTTAAGTAGCAGTAATTAGGTAATATGAGTAAGGAACCAAAGGATACAGAGATTACATGCTTCCTGCCCAAAGAAAGTTGATAATCCAGTTAAGTAATTGAGTCAGTTTTTATACTGGGTGGATTGGACTTCTCTGCTTGCAGGTGTTGACAAGCAGTGAAACAGGTAAACACAGCCTAATGGGAAGATTTGGATTCACAGACTCTAAAAAATGGTGGTCATTAAGCTCCATGTATATGCACTCAAGCTCAGACTAGTAACAAACGCAGAAGGAACATTTTTTAACACTGGCTGATGTTTACGGGGCCAGTTCACGTTCCTCTCTGCAGGCCCCCGTTTCTCGGATTGTCCAGGTTCCACTGTGCATCGAACTAAGGGCTTCCTGGCTCCTGCTACGTCCAGGGCCTTCTGTTTTCTTCCTCTCGCCTCAGCCACCCAGCTTAGGCCTCTGTGTTCCTTGTTCTGATTCTTCCAGATCAAACACATGTCCACAATTCAGAGCGAGCACTGACAATCAGACTGAGGATACCAAGGCAACACATTCAAATCAATCAGAAGGTAGTTAAATCCTGAACTGTGTCATGTTAACTTTTGGTACAAAAGGCGTACAGAATTTGAACCCAACTTTGTGGGATCGCTAAGATTTAGTTTGGCAGAACACAGGAGGGGAGGATGCTCCAGGTTTTACAATAAAAAAAGAATACGTGCCAGAGGCAGAAACAGTGGTACCTGAGGGGCCTGGTGAGCAAGCCACGGCTGGCCCACCTGGATATTAGTGACTGTAGGGGAAACTGGCTCAATTTAAAGAGGAATTTAAATGCCAAACCGCCTGTATCTGGGATTTTCTTCTGTTCTCAGAGTGCTGTGTTAGATAATATTTACTAAATACTCTGAGCAATCTAATGTCATATGGAAACTACGTGAAAGCAAAGGATGACAATCTGTGAGTACTACCACCATCGGTAACGACGCCTCAGATCTATCTAGTACCTTTTCACCCAGAAAGTCCAGTGTGCCTTGACACATGTTGACTGACTTAATCTTATTTCCACAAATCGGAACGCAGGCGTCCTTGTTTGCATGTTACATAACTGCCGCTCGCCTACACTGGAAAACCATGGGCCAACTAATAAACACTCGGTTCACACACATCTGTTGGGATGCGCCTGATGCTTTTTCTTGCTTCCTCAACTTTTCCTCTCTTTAAACGGGAGATCTGGGACATCCCTGTGGTCCAGAGGGTAAGATTTCACCTTCCAATGAAGAGGGTATGGGTTGAAACCCTGGTTGGGGAGGTTTGGCCACATGCCTTGTGGCCAAAAACAACACCAGAACATAGACAACGGGAGCAATATTGTAACAAACTCAATCAAGACTTCCAAAATAGTCCACATTAAAAAAAAAAAAAAAAGTTAAACCAAATAAATAAAAGGGCAATCCACCTCAACTAGAAGATGGGAGAGATGAGTCAATGACCTGAAGTCAGGCCACCATCTCTGCGGATCTTTTTGTAAAATGGGAATGAGACCCCACAAGATCTCTGGAGAATTAAATACAATGACGTGGGTTACAAATGCAAGGAAGGAGATGTGGGGGGGCTGCTGGTATCCTTGGCTCTGTAAAGGCACAGAACTACAGTTCCACACACGGAGCTGAGCTGGAGTGCCCCTCACACACCTCATATCAATATCCTTGAACTGCTATTCTAAGAGACACGCTCCTGTTTACTGTGAAGTTGAATAACTAGGTGCTATTTTTTTTTTTTTAACCTTTGGACCCACAGACAGTAAATAAATCTGTCCAACAAGCAGAGCAGGGTAACAGGAGAAGTCTAACCTATTACCTCAGACCCAGAGGTGAAAAACCAAGAGCACAGCACAGCCATCTTTCGGCTGCCTGGGTTATCTGCTCAGTGAATCGCCAGGGCCCGGCCTGGCAAACAGACTCTAACTAGCCAGCCAGACCTCCCGGATTCCCAGTGCTGGCCTGGGGTCTCGGGTGAGGGGACGGCTGGGGCCACGGCCAGACTCGGCGAGGGGCTCCAGCTGCAAAGACCAGCAACCAGAGCTCCGAGCAGGGAGCAGCTGTTTCCTCTGATGGCCGCTTAATTCCCCCCACCCCTCTGATCCTGCATTACTTTGCTGCTCACCAGCACTTCCAACAGGTAACTAAGGGTACACACTGAACTAGTCTTTTACAATTCGGTAGCTCCTTAAGGCTAAAACCTGAGGAAGAGGCTGAAATTAACAGGTGAGGCAATAACGGGACTGGCAAGCACTGACGGAAGGAGCACGAGGTATAGAAATCCTGCGTCACCTGGACAGGTTCCAAATTCTAGTTCATCCCCGACAGCATCAACAGGAACACGGTGTACCTCAGAATTCTGAATCGCACACAAAAGATACCAAGGGGAGAGAGCAATATGCAGATCAATGCACGCTACAGTTTTAATCAGTCTGGACGCGGAAACTGGGGACAGCCGGGGAGCAATCAGAACCCTATCCTGGTTCAAACAGAAACAGTCCCAATAAAAATCAGGTCTAGTGATGACAGAAACCTTAAGTAGCAAGTCTCGGTATAAACCAGCGATCATGCAGAATTCAGCCCTGGCTTTGACGTTAGACCGGGTTTAAAACCGAGCTCTATCCGCCTGCAGCTGGGATGCCCTCTGCCAAACCTCAGCACAGCTGCACCTCAGTCTCCTTGTCTGTGGGCTTGGAGGAGACGTGGTTATGTTGTGTCCAGCACACAGCAGGCACGGAATAACTGAACTTCCCCCATCTCCCGTGACCACAGCCAGCAAACAGCTACAGGACACCCCGCTGCTCTTGATGAACTCTTTCTGGAAGGTCGGGAAGAACACCCAGGGGTAGACAGCGCCTGCCCGGATACTAAGGGTGACATCAACGTTCCGTCTCGTTCCTCCACATGCTCCAGGGTTCGCGAGCCTCTGGGGGTCACGCAGGAACAGAGGGAAGCACCTCTGCGTTGACTCAGAGTGAAAAAGGGGTAGCAGAGCTGAGGGAAGGTCTCGGGCAAGGTCCCTGAGACAAGACTCTTCCTGACCCTTTGGAAAGAAGAAGTAACAAACGAAGACACCCAAAAGGTGATAAGAAAGGAGGGCTTCAGCGACTCCCTCGTGGTGCTGATACACTTACTATTCAAAGAAACACAGTGCTATTTACTGGGGAGGTGAATAACTATGTTTTTTTTAAGCCCACGGACACTCAATAAAAGTGGCTGAAAAAAAGAGCAGGATCCCAGAAGCAATCCATCCTACTCATAAAAATACAGACGGTGGTGGAGAGAAAATTAGGACTCCCGCTCACACAGGTCTCGGTCTAAACAGTCCCTTTCACCCAGAGGAGCAGAACCGTTTGCTCACCGCAAAAGAGATGTCCACAGTTGGTCTCCACGGGGAGGGAAGCTTGGTGTAAGCAGATCGGACAGTACATGTCAGTGTAGAACTGCTGTCGGGCAGCAGCAGGTGCATCCTGGCGAGAGAAACGCGAGCACGTTGAGACACGACACACACGGGCGTTGCAAAATCAGCTGCTTGCTCAAGCACAGGTGAGGATGCAGTCAGGACTGCGCAATCCTCAAAATCTGCAACAGGTACTCGGTTCAAGCCTTACAGATTTGATAAACTCACGAGCCTCCACTGCTGTTCCCCTTACCCTGCACGGGCTCTGCCTTTCTTCCTGAACACAGTCTAAAGATGAACGCCTGGACGAAGCCTGGAGTTACTCCACTAAAGAGCGCTCAGTTATTGTGAATTACTCTGCAGGCTGAGCTCAAGCCTTCATTCAGTGAAGAATCCGGTAGGCCAAGCAGCTCTCCAAGTGTTTACTTTCTTCTGTTTCTAACATCTGTTTCATTCACACATCCCTGACCGTGTTACATGTTTGGAGATTAAATGACATAGTTATATGTGAAATCACTTTGTAAATTATAAAACGGCATCCCTGCGTGAATTACTGATAACAAGAGCTCCGGAACACAATACTACGGATATGTTTACACTATTTCTGTGTCAATGGAATTAAGATCTATGAAGCAAGAATTCTTGTCCATTTAGTTCATGAATGAATTTCCAATGCCTGGAACAATATCTGGCATATGGTAGATGGTTAATAAATAAGAGGTAAATGGATATATCACAAAAACTCCCTTTGGAATTAAAGTTGGATTGGTGGGTAGGCAATCAATTTTTAATTTTTTTTTTTTTAATTTTATGTTCGCTATCTCAGGTGAAGGTGTGCTGTGCTTCAGTTGTGTCTGACTCTTTGCGACCCTATGGACAGTAGCCCACTAGCCTTCTCTGTCCATGGGATTCTCCAGGCAAGAATACTGGAGCGGGTTGCCGTGCCCTTCTCCAGGGGATCTTCCTGACCCAGGGATCAAACCCGCGTCTCTTAACAACTCCTGCACTGGCAGGTGGGTTCTTTATCACTAAAGCCGCCTGGGAAGCCCCATGAAGGTGTATAATATCCTATTTAACCCAGCCTTCATGAAATATATTTCTGGTTCCTGGTGAGTCCATACACCTAAAAACAAAGACGAGGCAGGCAGAAGAGAGTTCTCCTCTCTGCCTAGCTAGTTTTGTTCATTTTGATCAGAGAAGGAAAAAAAAAAAGGAAAAAACCCACCCGTTACAGTTATTTATTTGAAGGTCGTGCTAAGTCGCTTCAGTCGTGTCCGACTCTGTGCGACCCCATAGACAGCAGCCCACCAGGCTCCCCCGTCCCTGGGATTCTCCAGGCAAGAATACCGGAGTGGGTTGTCATTTCCTTCTCCAATTGAAGGTCTTAGGGGAAGGTATTTCAGAAAGAGTAGTTTTTTCACATTTCATTAAAGTCAATGAGACAGTGATTTTTTTTCCTTATCAGTTAAATAGGAAACTGCTGTCTTTTAAGTCAAGTTAAAATTAGCACATGAAAATATCTTAAATTAGATTAAGGCTAATCATTTGCCTAATCTGAAAATGTACAATCAATAGGATAAGGAAAGGTAACTCCAAGTAGGAGAGAAGCCCATGCTTCTGTGGAAGGAATTTACTGATATTTCATCACTATTTCTTCCGCAAAAGGAGTAAGGCTATGCCCTCCTCACACAAACGCACAGACTTGTATCACGACAGTACCTGTTCTGTTTGAAGCTGTTCCCGAAGCACCCTCACTAGCTCTTGGTTTTCTGGGTGAATATTTTGATGTGCATTTCTGTTGAAGAAAAACATAGTAAAGTTTCAATATAAAATACTGTCTGATGAATCAGTTTTCCTTCTCGATCTAACTTTTGACCTAGACTTCTGGTAACGTGAGAAGTAGAGATGATGGCCAACACCTGTACTCCAGCTGCAGGACTGAACGTTCCAGGCCATTCTGAGTGCACTGATCAGGTTTAACTAGAAATGATGAAACCCACAGGCCTAGTGCCTTGGGGACTGAATGTAATTGCAGACTTACACAGCATATAGAGAACAATTAACATGTTTACTTTTTCTGTAAAATGTCTCGTATTATTATGCAAGACATATCTTTTCCATATCTAATCAGGTCTTTCGCCCAACTTTTCACCCATAAAGACACCGGGACAGAAAAACACCCAAACCAAAATGTATGATGTAGAAAAGCCCAAACCTATCATACCACGAATATCTTAAAACATTAACAAGATGTGGATGGACCTAGAGTGTGTCATACAGAGTGAAGGCAGAAAGAGAAAACCAAATACTGCATGTTAACGTCTATATGTGGCATCTAGAAAAATGGCACAAATGAATCTGTTTCCAAGGTAGGGACAGAGGCGCAGACGCAGCGAACAGACTTGTGGGCACAGCGGGGGAGGGAGAGGGTGGCGTGAATTGAGAGAGTAGCACTGCCCTCTACACGCCACCATGTGCAGACAGACAGCTAGAGGGGACCTGCTGAAGCGCACAGGGAGCTCAGCGCTGCGCTCTGCGACGGCCTAGAGGGCTGGGATGGATGCATATATACGGCTGATTCGTAACACTGTACAGCAGAAACTCACACAGTGTAAGCAATTATACGCCAATTAAAAAAAAAAGAATCAAAGGTAAGATGTTAGTGGCTGATACAAAAGGACAAGACACGAGAGGACTGAAAATCAGAAGCGCTAGTTCAGGCTGCAGGGCGGGAAGCGCAGATTTACATCTGAATCGGTTTATTTTCATTTGGCTGTAGCAGTTTTTTCTAAACCCAAATCTCTTTTAACGGCAATATTTCAAATCCACTCAGCATCGGTGTTAATCTAGAGAAGGACCTTTACTCTCTGCCTGAATCAATATTCCCCAGCACCTAGAACTCCAAATCAGCATTTCAATGGGATAAGAAAAATTACAGATATCCATCCTATGGTTACTTAATTTATAGTAAAACATTTAAATTTTAGAAAAGAAAGCTGAAAAAATATAACCATTATTTCAGAGATGACAAAAAAGCAATTTAAAGTCAAATATCTAATCAGAAGCTTGACATCAATGTAATGAAACTGCTTGAACTCTGTTTAAACATCTTAAATTTTGGTGGATTATTTATTTTTAAATGTTATGTTCTTATGATTGAATGAATGAATCAGTGAAAGAAACTGATCCTACTCTGTGGGAAAAACAACCTATCCAGGAACAGGCTAGGAACTGTCTCATTTACACACCAGTATGGGCCTCCCTGGTGGTTCAGATGATAAAGAATCTGGCTGCAATGCAAGAAACCCAGCCTGGATCCCTAGGTTGGAAATTCTTGCCTGGAGAATCCCATGGACAGAGGACCCTGGTGGGCTACAGTCCATGGGGTTGCAGAGAGTCAAACATGACTGAGCAACTAACATTTTCACTTTTTCAAACACACAGCTAAATGGAAATTCTTGACTCTTTGACAGTGCAGAACCATTCATTTCCTTTCATTGAAAAAAAAGTCATGAGTTTCAGAGTGTGTGTATATATATATATTTATTATATATGCTATGCTAAGTCGCTTCAGTCATGTCCAACTCTGTGCGACCCCATAGACAGCAGCCCAGTAGGCTCCCCTGTCCCTGGGATCTGCCAGGCAAGAATGCTGGAGTGGGTTGCCATTTCCTTCTCCAATGCATGAAAGTGAAAAGTGAAAGGGAAGTCGCTCAGTCGTGTCTGACTCTGAGCGACCCCATGGATTGCAGCCTACCAGGCTCCTCTGTCCATGGGATTTTCCAGGCAAGAGTACTGGAGTGGGGTGCCATTGCCTTCTCCATTATTTTATATTATATATATTTATATGTTATATATATTTATTATATAGATATGTATAATATATAAATACAAATGTGATTATTATATATAAATATTTATATATATACAAAACCCATGTCACTGGAAGGTATTTCTTTTACTTTCTTTCCATAAGAGATATTGAAACTCTTAAATCTGACAGAATATTAGAACGTCAAGGTGCAGTCAAAGAATAAGAAAAAACAGCCCAAGATTCTGATCGTGGTGTGAGTTCAGGTAACTAAATGTGACTGGCAACTTTGGGTACAGAACCAAAAATCCAGAAAATGGGATAATCAAGATAGACTGAGAGCTAGATTAGAAAACCTGGAACATACTGTGGCAGAGAAAACTGCATGTTAGTCATTTGCCACTTCTGCTGCAGCCCATGACACCAAACCTAGACTTCACACCTGGCCCACCTTCCCCAGGTGACGTGAATCAGCCAATCTGGGGTTTCTGGGGCAGCACCAAGGAGCTGGTCTGCAATGGTAAGACCCCTATCACTTCCTTCCCGAAGAAGCAGTAGTCCTGGCCTGAAATAATCCCTACTTTTGCGAATAACTTCCTTGCCCCACCCTCCTTCTGCCTATGAAACCCTTCCATTTCATACAGCTCTTCAGGGCACCTCTCTACTTGCTGGACAAGAGGCTGCCTGATTCATGAATGGCTTAGTAAAGCCAATTAGATCTTCAAATGAACTGGCTGAATTTTTGTTCTTTAATACTATGATCACCTTAGCGATGAGAAAATGATTGCATTTGACACGAAGAAGGTCTAAACTGACATGCCAAAGTGAGTGGCTCTACGATGGAATAGAGGAACACCTGTTGTTTTATCTATCCAACGATTTATGGTCCTTCTAGGTTCTTTGAAAGGAGAAACCAAAAGTGTCAAACTAGTTAAGTTACACACAGCCCCGGAAAGGAGCCAGGAACCTCTCAGGTGAGGAAAGCAATGACACCCAAAGCCTGGGTCAAGAAATGAAACTGGAATCAAAGTTTACTGATATGCAAGCATGGGTTAAGCTGCATACCAGACCCTTGTCACTGGCTTCTGATCCATCAACACATGGCAGCTATTATTAGTGGCTTAAGAAGGAAGAACAAATAGAAAATATTTTTAAAGAAATTAATTAAACTACAAAGCACTGCTGAGAAATATTAAAGAAGACACCCCATGTTCACAGACCGGAAGACAACACTGTTAAGATGTCAATACTAGGAAGTGACCTAGCTACAGATTCAGTGCCACTTCTATCAAAATCCCAACAGCATTCTTGGCAGAAATAGAAAAACGCATCCTAAAATTTACACGGTATCTCCAGGGACTCCAAAAAGCCAAAATAATCTTGAAAGAGAGGAAAAGAAGTTGTAAGACACTTCCTGATTTCAAAACTTGTTGCAGTTATAGTAAAATCAATGGGGTACCGGTAACAAGAACAAACGTATAAACCAAGGGAGCAGGCCACAGAGACCAGAGAGAAACGCTTAGATATATACGGTTCATTGGCTTTTGACAAGGATGCTGAGCCCCTGTAGTGGAGTAAGGACAGCCTTTGCAACAAAAGATGTTGGAAAAACTGGATATCCACATGCAAAAGAATGACTCTGGACCCTTACCTCATATCATATACAAAAATTAACTCAAAATGGATCTAGCCCCTAAACTTACAAGCTAAAACTATAAACATCTTAGAAAAAACAGATGGAAATCTTTGTGACCTTCAACTTAACAATAACTTCTTAACCGTGACACCAAAACACGGGCAACAAAAGAGGAAAAAAAAAAAGATAAATTGGACTTCATCAAAATTTTAAAAAATTTTGTGTATCAAGGAACACTATCAAGAGGATAAAAGCAGGGCTTCCCTGGCGGCTCAGTGGTAAAGAATCCTCCTGCCGATGCAGGAGACATGGGTTCAATCCCTGATCTGGGAAGATCCCACACGCCTCGGAGCAACTAAGTCCACGCACCACAACTACGGAGCCCGCAGTCCAGAGCCAGGGGCAGCAACCACTGACGCCCTGACGTCCGGGCTCCACAAGAAGCCTGGGCACCCAAACTAGAGAGGAGCCCCCGCTCTCCACAATAGAGGAAGCCCATGCGCCCAGCGACAAAGACCCGGCACAGCAAAACAAATAAATACATAATAAATACGGTAAACCAAGGGAAAGAAGAAGTAAAAAAAGAGGCCAAAAGGACAACCATCGAATGAAACAGAATATTAATAAGTCATATATTTGATAAGTGATTGAGACGAAATATAGAAAGAACTCATGACTCAAACACCAAACAGCCAACAACCTAATTCAAATATGCACGAAGGACTGGAATAAACCATTTCTCTAAAGAAGATACACAAATCGCCAATAAGCACATGAAATGATGTCCAACATCATTAGTCATTAGTGAAACGCAAACCAAAACCACAATGAGATACCAATTCACATCCACGAGGAGGACCATCAAAAAAACAAAGTATCGACTGCTGGCCAGGATGCAGGGATGCTGGAGTGGTCGTGCGTGGCTGGGGGGAATGGAAGACGCGGCAGTTGCTGTGAAAAGCAGATTAAATGTTCCTCAAAAAGTTAAACACAGCGTTACTGTGTGATCCAGCAATTCCAGTCGAAAACAGGGACTCAAACACTTTCTTGTAGCCCCTCGTTCACAGAGTGCCATTCATAACAGCCAGAAGGTGGGAACAACCCAAACATCCATCAACAGATGAATAAATATAGTATACACGTGCCATGGAATACTATTCGGCCATAAAAAAGGAATAAAATTCTGGTGGATGATACAACATAGGTGAACCTAGAATGCATTACACTAAGAGAAATAAGCCAGACACAAAAGGACAAAATATGGTCCAATTCCTGTTTATGAGGTATGTAGACTAGCCTAATATCTTGAGACAGAAGGTGGAATAAAGGTTACCAGGGACTGGGAGGGGGGAACAGGGAGCTATTATTTAACTGGTAGAGTTTCTGTTTCAAATGGTGAGAAAGTTCTAGAAATAGACAGTGGTGATGGTTACACAGCACTGTGAATGTTCTTAATGCCAACGAGCACTTAAATGACGACTTTTATGTTACGGGTATTTCACTGCAATGTGAAGAATGAATCATAATGATTAAAAACATCCAAGAAATCACAGAAAACAGATAAAAGGTTTCTTTGTTCGACTCTTATCCTATGCATGCTGCCTCTCCTCCAACTTATTGGTGACTCCAGTTGGAAGGGACAGGATTACAGCTGCAAACTGAATTTGAATCTGAAGAGCCAGACGGCACCTTAAACTGACCTCCCTAACCAAGTCCAATCGTGTGACAGGTTCAATACAGCATCCGTGTACTGGGAGAGCACCTTATGCTATTTGAAAAGCTGTATCTTAAGCTGAAACCTCGGCATTCATGCCCACCTGCTGGCCCTATAGAGCAGGAAGTACATATACTGGTCTCTGCCCTGGTCCCTGGCACAGAGCTCCAGAAACACCTGCAAATCCCTAAGTGAGAAGTACACTGGGAGCACCCTGTATTCCATAATATTTGGTCTCTGCCCTGGTCCCTGGCACAGACCTCCAGAAACACTTGCAAATCCCTAAGTGAGAAGTACACTGGGAGCACCCTGTATTCCATAATATTTGGTCTCTGCCCTGGTCCCTGGCACAGAGCTCCTGAAACCCTTGTAAATTCCTGGGTGACAGGAGTATCTTTTGTTCTCAGCAGGTGACTCTGGGTGGGCACCCGGATGAGGGCTGGTCACCAGAACAACAAGGACAGGATTAGAAGGTTGGAATTTTCAGTGTCCCCCACCCCCTGACTCCTGGCCCCATTCTCCAGAAAGAGGAGCGGGCCCAGAAACAGAGTTAATAACGGATCGCGTCTACATGAAGATGCCTCCACAAAAATCCCTGGAGAGCTTCATGCAGGTGAACACATCCACCCCAGAAGGGGGATGACCCCACACCCCAACCCCACAGGGACAGAGGCTCCTGCACTCAGGACCGCCCCCCAGGCCTTGCCCAGTGCACCTCGTCACCTGTCTGAGTATCTGTATCCTTCATCACACCCCTTAATAAACTGGTAAGCCCACTGCTTCCCCGACTTCTGTGAGCTGCTCTGGCAAGGTAATCGAACCTGAGGCGGGGGTTATGAGAGTCTCCGATTTCTGGTGGAGAACCTGGGGACAGGAATCGGACAGAGGCTGTGGGTAACCTGGGGACCTATTACTGGCTGTTGGCATCTGCAGTGTGGTGGGATGGAGGCCCTAACCTGTGTGACGACCTGACAGTGTCTCCAGGCAGACAGGGTCAGAACTGAGTTAAATTGTGGGACACCCAGATGGTGTCAAGAAGAACTGCTTGGCAGGGGAAAAGCCACATACATTTGGTGACCAGAAGTAAAGAGTTCCGTGTAAGAATGAGGAGACACAGAAGACACAGACCGGAGGAACAGGTCCCTTCACTGCAGAAGCAGGAAATGTCCACAGGTCTTTCCTGGACACCCCAGTGCAGCCCGTGAAGCTACACAGAATAAACCTTTCTCTTCTTCAACAAAACACACCCTTGCCATATGGAAAGCCTGCACATCCTACAGTCTTTCCCCTAAGCGAGATATCCCCAGTTCTTTCAGGCATCTGTATATGGTTTGTATCCGTAGCTTTGGCCATTTCGATAACCTCTCCTCAATCTTTTCCAGTTTAAAATGCTTGACCCAAGCTGAATATAATCTATATGCAAACTTTATCTGATTATTCTGATTAACACACTCTAATGCTGGTAAGCTTTTGACATCTACAATATATGGCTGCCTTACTAATAGAAACTTATTTTGCGTTTCCCATCACTGCAGCCTGTGAGGAAATAACTTTTACTTACAAGTAATAATTATCCCTAGTAGAGAAATTAGAAAAATAAAACTATTTTTCAATAAAATTAATTTATAAAAATCTGTCTTAAAAACAAAATGGGCTACTTGACCTATGGTTTTGTGAGGTGTCTTGCACTTAATTCCCACTCAACAACTTATCCTGCTGCTGCTGCTAAGTCACTTCAGTCGTGTCCAACTCTGTACGACCCCACAGACGGCAGCCCACCAGGCTCCCCCGTCCCTGGCATTCTCCAGGCAAGAACACTGGAGTGGCTGCCATTTCCTTCTCCAGTGCACGAAGATGAAAAGTGACAGTGAAGTCGCTCAGTCCTGACTCTGAGTGACCCCACGGACTGCAGCCCACCAGGCTCCTCCATCCATGGGATTTTCCAGGCAAGAGTACTGGAGCGGGGTGCCGTTGCCTTCTCCTCAACAGTTTACCATGGATACTTTCAAATAACGATAAATTCGTATCTATACCCCACTCTTAATAGGTAAGGAACAAATTTTTTTTGGAATTTACCTAGCCACAACTCATTTTAAAAGCAGCTTTATTGAGATACAATTAATCACCACAGTCAATTTTAGAATACTTTCATCACTTCAAAAAGAAACATTCAGCTGTCACTCCCTACACCTCCACCTTCCACTCTAGTCCCTCTAGAATCTACAATCTACCACGAATCTACTTTCTGTCCCTGCAGATTCTCCTATTGTGGACACACAAACAGACTCCAACACACGGCCTTTTGTGTCT
The DNA here is from genome assembly GCF_042477335.2 of Ovis canadensis. Lineage (NCBI taxonomy): Eukaryota > Metazoa > Chordata > Mammalia > Artiodactyla > Bovidae > Ovis > Ovis canadensis. The sequence goes on from NC_091270.1 coordinate 53,184,875, forward strand.
GGCTTATGTCCCTTAGCGCAGTGTTTTCAACTTTCCTCCATAAGGCAGCATGCATACTTCAGTGTGCCGTTTCTTTTCATAGTTGAACGATATTCCTTTGCATGGACCTACCACGTTTTGTTTATCCATTTTCCTGCTGATGGATCCAGTCATCTGTTTCCACCTTTTGGATATTAGGAACAATCCTGCTGTAAACACTCCTGTAGGCATTTTTACATGGAGATATGCTTTCATTTCTCACCGTACATATTCATGGGAGTGAAACTTCTAGGACACACGGCAACACTGTGTTTAGTCATTTGAGGAACCGATGGCTTTCCAAAGTGCCTGCACTACCAGTGTATGAGGGTTCCAATTTCCCCACATCCCCAACAATCATTATTATTTGACTTTTTGAACCCAGCCATCCCAGTGAAGTGGGTGTGAAGCTGTATCTTACTGTGGTTTCGTTTGCATTTCCCTGAATGACTAACGATGTCAGGCATGTGTTTACATACTTGTTGGCCATTTATACATCTTTGGAGGAATGCCTATTCTGGTCCTTTGCCCATTTATTAACTGTGTTATTTGTCTTTTTGTTAGCGAGTTTTGAGTTCTCTACATATTCAGACATAAGAGCCTATGTCTGAAATATTTTAGATCAGACATGTGATCTGAACTTTCTTCCATTCAGTGAACTGACTTTTCATTGTCTTGATGACGGTCTTTGAAGCAAAAAAAAAAGTTGTTACTTTTGATGAATTCCAATTTATCTATTTTCTTTTGTTGATCATGCCTGTGGCATCATATCTAAGAATCTCCATGATTTACTCCTAGAGTTTTATAGTTTTAGCTCTTACATTTAAATCTTTGATTCATCTTGAGTTAATTTGTGTATATGATAGTCAACTTTATTCTTTTGCATGTAGGTAACCTTGCCAACAAAGGTCCGTCTAGTCAAGGCTATGGTTTTTCCTGTGGTCATGTATGGATGTGAGAGTTGGACTGTGAAGAAAGCTGAGCGCCAAAGAATTGATGCTTTTGAACTGTGGTGTTAGAGAAGACTTGAGAGTCCCTTGGACTGCAAGGAGATCCAACCAGTCCATTCTAAAGGAGATCAGTCCTGGGATTTCTTTGGAAGGAATGATACTAAAGCTGAAGCTCCAGTACTTTGGCCACCTCATGCGAAGAGTTGACTCATTGGAAAAGACTCTGATGCTGGGAGGGATATGACAGAGGATGAGATGGCTGGATGGCATCACTGACTTGATGGACGTGAGTCTGAGTGAACTCCGGGAGTTGGTAATGGACAGGGAGGCCTGGCGTGCTGCAATTCATGGGGTGGCAAAGGGTCGTCAGACACGACTGAGCGACTGAACTGAACTGAACCTTGTCCCAACATCATTTGTTGAACTCTTTCCCTACTGAAAGGTGTTGGTGCCACTGTCAAAAACCAGCCTACCACAGAGGTATAGGATGACCCATTTTTGAATCTTGATTCTGTTTTATCAGTGTATCAGCTACCCTTCTCAATGAACGATCTAATAAATGCGCTTCTGTTTTCTTCTTCAACCCACTTGCTAATGGAGATGAGTAGAACAAGCTCAAAGGTCAGAGCCCTACCGAAATTCAGTGTCCTTTTTTGGTTTATATTAAAACATTAGTCAGTACTCCTGGGAATGACCTGTCAATCAGTTATAAACTCAGCAGACAGTAAATCCGCTATCATCTGGGTCATTTTTTCCCCACTATGCCCACAAGTGTGTCGCCAAGTACCGTGAAAGTGTTCTACTGAAACCAACATAATGTCACCCTAACTCAGAAACTAACCATGCGGAAGTAGAAGAGAATGTTCACACCCTGTTCAATAATCCTTTCTTAATTTTTATAAGAAACGAAAAGATCTGTAGTTTTTGGAATTAATCTCTTTTCTATTTTATATTTTTTTGCTCATTTCTGTTTTCAGTGATACATATGAAATTAACCTCTATTTGTCAGTATTTACATTTCTCGTTTATTACCTTGTCTCTGTACTGGCATATAGACATCTGAGATCTTTAAGTATTATTCCTGATTCTACAACAGTAACTTTAATTCTAATTTTAAGTCCCTCTACATTGCCCAAGGTATTTTTTGGCCCCAGGTTTTTTCATTTAAACATGAAAATATATTTGCGCCTATTATTATCAGCTGCAAGTTGATGAATTCAATTATGAAATTTACAAGTTAAAACTGTGACAGTCCAACAGAAAATATTAACATTTCATTCAAAATATGGATGACAAATTTAAATGTTTTTTTTTTGACTGGAAAATGTTGATGGCAGGAAAATAAAATACCTTAATACATATTCACAGTCACTGAAGTCTAGTACTTCCTTTTCACAGTAAGTATTAAACATTACTAGGCACAGTCAGCGAGTCAGTTGCCCTTGGAAATATGCATTATTTCAATTCTTTTGTCCTTTAGTCTCACCTGAAAAGTGCATATACCAGGGTAGCAACCAAAGCGAAACTGACCACAACCGCCGCAAGTACTTGGTCACTTACTCCTTCTATGACTGAATCATCATCCAGTTTCAAACTTTGAACTTCACCTTGATATCTGGCCATTCCAGGTCTAAAAGGAAAAGAAACAAGACGAAGATTACAAACAATACAGTGAAAATGAAATATATCCATTAAAAACAACACAAATGTAGCTGACCTGATATATTTTTAGTGCCCACTTGCAGTAGGTTGCATTAGAGGATAACTCCAGCAATGAGGTTTTTTTTTTTTAAATTATTAAAGAATAGGACTTCCCTGCTGGTCTACTGGTTAAAAATCCGCCTGCCAATGCAGGGGACAGGGGTCTGATCTTTGATCTGGGAAGATCCCACCCGCCTCAGGGCAACTAAGTCCGCTGAGCCACAACTACCGAGCCCGCGAGCCTAGGGCCTGTGCTCTGCAACGCGAGAGTAGCCCCTACTTGCTGCAACCAGAGAAAGCCTGCACACAGCAATGAAGGCCCAGCACAGACAAAAATAAAAAATAAAACTGTTAAGGGATAAAAGACATTCCTCATGCCTAGAGGCTCTTTGCTTACTCCTGCACACCACATGCATTCCCCATAGATCACACCCCATCCTGTCCCTCACGGCACTGAACGTGCATCATGGAATGTGCCACGCACGGACGGGGGAGGAAAGACAGCCTGCTTCCGCAAACACTCCTGCATTACCTGGCACGCTGTCCTGTACACAGCAGGACCTAATAAACAGGAGCGACTTACCTTACTTACGGTGTTAGTAATTTGAAAAGTTGAAAAGACCATAGAACATATGACCTTTTATAGCTATCCTGAGACTGCTTGAATTAACACAAATTCTGGTGCTTGGAAAACTATCGGTCTCACCTGGGACTAAGCTTAGCTTATGGTTCAGAATTCTGTGAACTGCTTGGAAGTCAGAATGACTCTCAGGTTGAATTTCCTTATGAGGAGACAAGGGAACATATGAAAGGGTCCTTCCCAGTTGAGAAAGTTATCACTCAACTGGAGGAAAATAGTACCTGATTTCTGTAAGTATGAGGGAAATTAGCCAGACCACATCAGAGTTCAAATATCACAGGTAATTCCTATTTCTTTCAGATGACAAACACTGAAGTTACTTAAAATCTTATAAGACACCTAAAGGGAAATAAAGGCAATAAATATTCAATGACATATATACAACTATTTATAAATAAAATCCTCTATTTGTATAATGTACTGCCCTGAAAATAGCTTTTATTCAATGTCATCGTTAATCAGGTGAGTTTCTGTTAAAAGGAAACTTTGAGTGTGAAACTCTTAACACTTTAGAAAAGGACCTGAAAAACTAGTAAGAAAATGAATGACCTCTCATGGAAGAAACTTAAGCAAACAAACAGATCAAAGACGGCTTTCATCGGCTTTACACATAGTAATGGCCTGATGCATCAGGAACTTTCTAATGACAGGTTTTGAGTATCCTTAATGAAAGCACACACCACGAATTCAGAGAAGGAGTTTTCCCCTCAGGATTTTATTCAAAAGAACACTCAGATAAACAGCCAACTGAAGAAAACAGCCTCCAACAATCTCGGGAAAATTACGCGGACAATTTAGATTTTTATTATGGTCAGGTTGCCTCTGTTTAAATTGAGATGCTGGGCCGTGTCAGAAGTCCTAAGGGCAGTGAGGATGACTCACATCTGCTCAGAGATAAGCAAATGTTATCCCACGTCAAGATTCCCAGCCTCTAATTACTCAATCAGGTTGCGAGGATTCCCTCATATGCTGTACATGTTGAGAGTTTATTACTTTGTCCTTAAAAAAAGTATACGGGTTGCATTTGTTTCCGTGTTCTTCCAGGTGTAATAAGTGATAATGTGACTAGATTCTACTGTATAAACTATACATATATATTTGTGTGTATATATGTACACACACACACTATATATTCCTTTTTTATTGGAGTATGCTGCTTTATAATGCTGTGTCAGTTTCTGCTGTACAATGATGTGACTCAGCTATAAGTATACATATACCCCCTCCCTCTTTCCCTCTTGAGCCTCCCTCCCCCCACCCCCATCCCCCTCCGCTAGGTCATCACAAAGCCCTGGGATCAGCTATGCTATACAGCAGGTTTGCCACTAGCTGTTTTACACATGGCAGTGTATGTTATGTCAAGCCCAATCTCCCAACTCATCCCACTCTTCCCTATAACTGAATCACTCTGCTGTACCCCTGAAACTAACGAAACACTGCAAATCAACTACAGTTCAATAAAAAATGTATATATATGCACATACTCTACTGAATAAATACATGCCTTCTACCAACGACACTCTTAAGATACTGCTTTCTTCACATTTCCGAGAGCTCAGAGATCCAGGATACTTTGCGTGTTGCAGGATCCTGTAAAGTTATTTGCACCATCTTATAGCAAAAGTGTCCAGTGTTGTTGAAACGAAGAGTCACTTTTTATTTCCACAAATTCTAGTGTTAGTGAAGAAGGTGCCTGGGCTGAGAGATGGTGGGAAGGGCAGAGACAGCTGGGAAGTTTCACAGAGGAACCTGTGGTCCTTTCGGCTGCCTTTCCCTGTCATGTGGAAACCCCAGCCCTCGCACGGACAACTGCTAACAGTGTCTGATTGGCTTGTTGGGGGTTTCAATAGTTAACTTCCGCCAGCAGTCTCTCTTATCATCAAAGTCAAAAAAGGACCTGTAGGAGTTAATGGCTCAGAAATGAGGTATTGATACCACCACTTCAGTTTGGAAAGAGGCCCATCTAAGACTACAGGGGATAAACAATAAAAAGAAATCATCTACTTGAAGAGATGACTTGAAAATGAGTTCCAATGTCAACCTGAACTCCAGTCCTCCAGGTTCTACTGGCCTGAGACAAAACGGTGCTGCTGATTGTGACCAAGGGCGCGGGTTCTCAGCTCAAGCCCAGGCACTGTGGGGGGGCCTGGAGGCCCAGAGTTCGGCTCCGATTCTGCTGTCACTTAAATCTCTCAGGACCGCCCATTCTCTGCAAAAGGAAAAGGCTGGGATTTGAGGATTTCTTAATTTCCTTTTACCACCACACTTCTCTGATTCAGAGTTTTTTGGGATTAAAAAAAAATCAATAAGAGGCAGGAAAGGTAAATAGCAAAGGTTAAAGCACTTAGAAGTGGGCAGCTGGCCTGGGAGAGCCAGATTCATATCTTTCCCAGGATAAAATTCTACAGTCTGAATTCTTTTCCAGGATGTATTACTTTAATAATAAACACAAAGGCCAGTGCCTGCTTCCTCCCTTCAGGGATGAAAATTAGGCTTAAGTGCTCAAAGATTTAAGACGGCTACTATTCCTACCAAGCACCTTAGAGACTGCTGGTTTCCAGGAGGTGGGCACCTTCTGAAGACCTCAGTGACAGGCACTGCAGGGCCTCACACTAAATGCACTGAACGCACCACTTGCTTGAAACCCCAAGGAAAGGGTATGAAATTTATAAAACATAGTATCTCATCTATTTCACAGGAGCCTGTTAAATGAAAATAAGCAATTAGTACCCTGTCTTTAACTATTTGAGATTTACAGAAACAAAACACATCGATCTTGGGAATGGTGTTGATAACTGATAGAAGAGGAACTGATTTCCGCACTGGCCTTCATTACTGCTTAGCTGGCCAAGTCTCATCGAGTAGCTTAATATATTGAAGAAGAACGAGTTTTGCAGTCAGACAACTGCGTACTCGTACAAAATCTGGGTCTCAGCTTCCTCGTAAATAAAATACATAAAATTAACTATGTTGAACTTTTTTGGCAAAAAAAAAAAAAAAAACAACCCTTGTTTTGTGGAGTTGATGAGATAATAAAGGAAAATCATGTGGCATGTTGGCAGGCTCTCAATAAATGGAAGCTATGATACTTTGATTACTATTATTAACCATCTTCAAGGAGTCCAGGAAACCATGATAAAACTTAGCCACGCCTTCCCCACAACTGCATTAAGTAGCATCCAAGCCCTCTTTAATCAGAGCTCTAAGTATGTATTTCTTGGGAGGACTGGATAAACTTGGCACATTGCCACGAAAGACACCACCGTGTTTACGTGAAGCTGATAAAACAGCTGCAGATGAGAACTAACTTCCAAGTAACCAGAGAAAGGAGAGAGCTAAGACAAGTCCCACTCGCTTCCCTTTGGTCTTTTCCAAAGCTTTCAGGAAAAAAACCAGCACAAACAGAGGAAGTGTAGGAAATTCCATAACTTCAAAGGAGAAAACTCAATGTCTTTTTACCCAAATTCATGTAGAAACACGGCTTTTGCAGACAACTACTCACATGCAAGAAGTTTTTAATACGATTTCCTTCATGGAGGGGAACTGCAGCTACCGAATGGAAAGCTCAAGAACACATCACACACAAGCGTATTGTGGGTGAGCCCTCAAACCTGAGACCTGGGAGGCCGAGGTCAAAGGCCTGAGAAAGGGAGCAGGTGGAGCAAAGATGCTCACATGGGACAGGCCTTCCAGAAAGGATCCACATTCCAAGAATCGGCTGCATGGGAGGGCAGACCGACTTACTGACTTCACTTGCCTAACAAGGCAAACGGTCACTTACAAGCGCCAGGGAGCCTACAGAAATAACCTAGCTCAGAATGTAGAAACTCTGGTTCCACAAAGGTCCAGAGGCACCAACAGAGGAAACAAGGGCAGATGAGGTACATTTTATACTTCTAAAGGTTTCTCTGCCTTTAAAATAAAATGCTGTAGGGGAGAATATTTAAAAGGCCGCTGAGAAGACTTCCGGTAAGATTTTCTACATTCACAAAATGAAAAATCTGATAACTGGTACTCTGAAAAGCATCACTAAAACCTCAATGCTGGGACTTTCCCGGTGGTCCACTGATTAAGAATTTGCCTTGCAGTACAGGGGACGCTGGTTCAATCCCTGGTCAGGGAACTAAGACCCTACAGGCCACAGGGCAACTAACACAAACTATTGAGCACAGGTGCCATAACTAGAGATCTTGCTTGCCTCAACAAGATTCCCTGTGCTGCAGCGAAAACCTGATGCAGCCAAATCTACATGTATGGAAAACAAGCAAATAAACAAACTCAATGGTGTCTTGGCAGTTCTGAAAGCTCTATGACAAAACCTAGTCTTAATGGATAAAGGGGGCTCCAAAACCTAGTCTTAATGGGAAAAGGGGGCTCCAGGAACTGCAAACCAAAGAAAGGTGTGTGCTGGGAAGCTAATTTTGCTGCACCACAAATAAAAGTCTGGCATCATACAGTAAAGTTATGCATACCCTATACCTCAAAAATTCTAGGATTCAAAGGCATCTGCTGCTACTGCTGCTAAGTCGCTTCAGTCGTGTCCAACTCTGTGCGACCCTGTAGACGGCAGCCCACTAGGCTCCTCTGTCCCTGGGATTCTCCAGGCAAGAATACTGGAGTGGGTTGCCATTTCCTTCTCCAATGCAGGAAAGTGAAAGTGAAGTCACTCAGTCGTGCGGGACTCTGTGACCCCATGGACTGCAGCCTAAGAGGCTCCTCCGTCCATAGGATTTTCCAGGCAAGAGTACTGGACTCGGTTGCCATTGCCTTCTCCGTCAAAGGCATCTATTCCCCCAAAAAACTTACACGTGGCACCAGTCTACAGAGATAAGAATGTTAGAGTATTGGTCTTAGCCGCAAACTAGAAAAGCAAAATTTGCCCATTGACAGTAGCATGGACAGACAGTTATATTCATACAGTGGAGTACTAGACAGCAGTGAAAACTATCTATGGATCTACACAAACTTACTAGGAATTGAAAGCCACGAAATGACACACACAATTTCGCAGAAGTTCAAAAGCAGGCAGAGTAAAAACGGCGTGGTCTAGGCATGCAGACGCCGGTGGGAAAGCTATAAAGAAATGTAAGAAAGTGAGTATCACAGAAGTCAGTGGACGGAGGAGGGAAGGTGCTCAGAAAGGGAACAGGAGGTGGGGGAGGCAATGCTGTTTTTTCACCTGCTTGTTTATTACTAACTAGTCTTCAGGCACGCACTGTGTGTGCACTTTTCTGCACACGCCTCGCCTAATGATTCATCGGTAACGCTGCAGAGGGTGCATGCTCTGGAACGGGGCGGGGGGGTGGGGGTGAAGGCCAGTCCCCTGGCCACTGGGCAAGGAGGGCCAGGCCGCGGTGCTCCGGGGAGGGGTGGGGGGGACCGGCGGCACCACCCTCCCCGCCCCCCCTCGCCGCCCCCCAAGTCCCCCGCCTCCCCGGGCCGCGAGGTCCGCGCGCCCCGAGCTCGCCACGTCGGCCGTCCGGCGCGGGCGCCCGGGGCCGCCCGCCGTCCCGCCCGGGCCCGGGGCCCCGCCGGCGCTCAGCCGCGCGTACCTCTGCAGCGCCGGGGACGCCTTGCAGCTCCGGGCGACCGAGGCGCAGAGTGTTTCCGGGGCCTCCCGCCGCCCCCGCGGGCACCACTGGCCGCGGCCCCCGCCTCCTCCTCCTCCCGCGGGCCCGGGCGCGGGCGCGGCGCACGCGCGCTGCGCGCTTCCGTGCGCGGGGGCGGCCGGCGGGCTGGGCCGTGCGCGGCGCGGGCCGGCGGGCGGGGCGGGGGCCGGGCGAGGCGGCGGCGGCGCGCCGGTGACGCTGCGGGAGCCGCGGCGGCCTCCAGCGCCGGGCGGAGTCGGCGGCCGCGCGGAGGACGCAGCCCGGGCCGCGCCGCGGGCCTTCAGGCGGGGCGGGGCGGCCGGAGCCGCGGCGGGAAGATGTTCAACGTGGAGACCCTGGAGCGGGCGGAGCTGTGCGAGAGCCTCCTCACTTGGGTAGGTGGGCGACGCGCTCCGGATGGGGGGCCCCGACCTCCGCCAGGCCGCCGTCCCGGGGTCCCCCACCCCCCCACCCCGCGCCCGGCCGGCGCTGCCGTCACATCCGGGGCGCGGGGCCCCCGGTGCTGGGCGGAGGCCGGGGCCCGCCGCGGGGACGGGGGGTGGGGGCGCTCCCGGGACCCCGGCCCGAAGCTCCCGCCTTTGTTGTCACGCTGGCAGGACGGCGCAGCCCCGGGCGGGGCGGGGCGGGGGGAGCCGCGCGGGGAGGCGGGCAGGGGGGCTTCCACGGAGGCCCATTCCGGGCATCCGGGAGGAAGGGAGAGGTGCCGGGGAAGGTGCTTGGGATGGAAATAAATCCGCAAGGCTGGGGGATCCGGGCGTCAGTAGTGGGAGTCGACATTTGCGGAGGGGTGGGGGTGAGCGCCACGCTGTGGCATTCTCAATTTTCAATTATTAAATGTTGATGAAAATCTTACATGTGCCTGTAAAGGTGTTTCGTTCTCACGCCAAAAACCGTGCCTGTAGCAGCCTTTTCTACAGCTGAACATTAACACCCAAGCTTGTGTGTTTCTCTTGAGTGTGGTGTCAGTACCTGGGTTGTGCGTGTGTGTGTGTATCTGCAGAGCCACGGGATGCTTCTTTTGGGGAGATTTTATTTCACTCACTGCTAAAAAACGTTAACTATCACTTTTCGTATCACTTTTACAAGAAGCACTAACATTTATGGAGGTGACTACAGCATATGTATTAATGCTGAAGGTAAGAAACAGATGCCAAACGGATTATATTTAGCGGTGCCTTGGGTGACGAGCTTGGATTGTGGACTTGAGTCTCCTACGTGGGACCTTTGAGCGGAAGGGTTACTGGGGCACTGCCCTAGGCTGGTTGTAACAAATGTAGTGAAAATCGTCTGAGGTTGTCATAATTTGTCTTTCGTCACAGATCAAGTTGTGTTTTCTGAAACAGTATGTACCGCGATAGAGGAGTCTGTTCAGTGACTTTTGCATGAGGCCATTCTTGGAATTTCAGATTGTTTGCAGTAGTGTATAGTTAACACACAGCTTACAGCTAGAGTGAGGTGCAACTTCACGTGGGGAAATGGGTTTCACGGCAGTATTTTAGGGCAAAGACAAAGCTGATAAAGTGTATAATGTAGCCAGAGTTTGACTGGGAGGACAGAGATAAAGGAAAGAATCACCACATTCTTTGATTTTGTGGAAGGACTGGATTTGGCAGAGGTTGTAAACAGAAGGTAGAGGATCTGAAAATGAGCATTTTTGGCCTGTACCTCCCTCAGTGCTAGAAAGAAAAAAGCCAAGAGGGCAAAGATGAAGAAAGGTATTAAATCTGAAGTAGGGCTACATTGTTTAAAGTTTGGAAAGACAAGTCAGGGAGAAAAGGTGTGTTTGAAGGGCATCTGCCAAAAGGCGGTGATCAGTGCAGTGATTTGGGTGAGAAGTGCTGATAAAAGTAACAGAGGAAGAACCACAAAGAGAAGTTTGAAGGGGTACATCATGGCAGCATCTGTTTAAAATCTGGTAAGTTGTTAAGAAAACAGATCATCAAGGTGATCAGCTCCACAGAGTGGTCAAGGGATCCGGCTTTGTAGAAAACAGCCTTTTTGAAATTTCACTGGAAGGCTCATCAAGGAAAGACTCTAAAGGGAAGATAAGAGATTATCAATGACAAAACTGGAGGGCAGAGTCCAAACAAAGATAATCAATTCTAAGACTTGGAAACATTTGTAAACATTGTACGGTTGAATCCTTTCTGAGTAAAGTTGAGTTTTAAACGCTGGGTTTGTTCTTCTAGTTGTTATTACAAATGTGGAAAATGTCTGAAGTAGCTGAAAATGTGCATCTACTCCAGTAGCTCCCCTCCTGTCTGAAGGCCGGATTAATGCCAAAGACAATTCCGAAATGAAAAGTGAGGAAAGAAAATGTATACTGTACATTCCCTGGAAAAGACCGCCCCCCGCATTTGAGATAATCTGCTCTATTTTGCACGAAGTTCTAGCCAACCTGGTTGTGCAATTGCTCCGTGCACAGCAGGTGGAAAGGTAACTGCCCCGCTCAGCAAGACACGGGTGGTTGTTGTCAGTGACACAGAAGCCCCGAGAAGCTGGAAGTTCAGCCTAGGTCATTCAGTCCTTGAGCTTCATATATGGCTACAGCCTCCACATTCAGTCACTGAAGATTGTAATTATGGTCCCGAATATCAAATAAGAGCTTATTTTCACTCCACAGCATTTAGGTTGAGACTAGAGGTATATAGTACATATTAGAAGTTCTTCCACCAGAAATAGTTGAACTAATGCAGAAAACTAAGATCATGGCGTCTGGTCCCATCACTTCATGGGAAATAGATGGGGAAACAGTGGAAACAGTGTCAGACTTTATTTTGGGGGGCTGCAAAATCACTGCAGATGGTGATTGCAGCCATGAAATTAAAAGATGCTTACTCCTTGGAAGGAAAGTTATGGCCAACCTAGATAGCATATTCAAAAGCAGAGACATTACTTTGCCAACAAAGGTCCGTCTAGTCAAGGCTATGGTTTTTCCTGTGGTCATGTGTGGATGTGAGGGTTGGACTGTGAAGAAAGCTGAGTGCCGAAGAATTGATGCTTTTGAACCGTGGTGTTGGAGAAGACTCTTGAGAGTCCCTTGGACTGCAAGGAGATCCAGCCAGTCCATCTTGAAGGAGATCACTCCTGGGTGCTCATTGGAAGGATTGATGCTGAGGCTGAAACTCCAGTACTTTGGCCACCTCATGCGAAGAGTTGACTCATTGGAAAAGACTCTGATGCTGGGAGGGATATGACAGAGGATGAGACGGCTGGATGGCATCACTGACTCGATGGACGTGAGTTTGAGTGAACTTTGGGAGTTGGTGATGGACGGGGAGGCCTGGCGTGCTGGGATTCATGGGGTTGCAAAGAGTCAGACACGACTGAGCGACTGAACTGAACTGAATAGCATCAAGGCACTTGAAATGATAACTGTAGCCACCTGTATAGAAGTCAATTCTGTGGGCCGTCTGATTGCCCCAAATGCTGGCTAAATTCACTATTGTATCAGAGAGGTTAGTCCCAGAACCATACATTCCACATTTTTATTGAAAGAGCAATGTTTGTTAAGAGACAAAGTATCATCCTACCTAGGAAAAATAGTTGAAGCTTAAATTCCAAATCAAAGTGGATGCACCAAGCAAGTTCAGCAGGACGTGCTGGAAAATTTCCACTCTCCCTGTCTCCCCACCCTCTGAGTCAAAATGCACTCTTACCTGTTAGAAAAAGTCTGCCCTACCTGGTACACCTATCAGGCCTCCTTTCTCAACCAGTGCAGGAAACTATTGCTCTTTCCTAGGGTTAAGAGACTGAGAAACTAGAGTCAGGAATGCCCCCAATTAATGGCAGGAAGCTAAGTGGAGCAGGAACCATCCCCACACAGTGACATCCACACACCCTTGTGAATTTTTGTATGCAGTGGCCTGTGAAACAGCGCACTGGTGCTTATAGTTAGGAAGGGTGTGTTTCTACTTACCATTGGTGTCCTCTCCTGGAGAAATAAAGGAGTCAAATGTACAAAAAGACATAGTTTTTAAAAGCTTTAACTGTCTTATTTTCTTTTTTCCTAAGTAGAGGGCCAGTTTAACCTGTTTAGAGTATAGGTTCTGAAATTTGACCACCTGGCTTCAAATCCTGACTTGATTGCATACTAACTGTGGGTAACTTTGGACGAGGAACTTCAGCTGTGTTCAGATTATATTCAGGGTGACACTGAGAAGTGTTTCATATGCATTTAGTATGGATCAACATAATTGCAGGGCTTGTCGAACTACTGGTTGCCTGGTCTGGATTCCAGAGCCTGTAATTCGGGAGGGCTGGGCTAGGATCTGCTGCTCTGCATTTCCAACAGGTTTCCAGGTGGTGCTGTTAGTGATCTGAGCCCCCACGCTGAGAACCACTGCTCCAGAGCAGGGTTTGTTAGCCTTAGCATTGTGGCCGGTCGGGACTGGATCACATTCGTTGTGGGCACTGCCCTGTGCTTCCTGTAAGAGGTTTAATAGTAGCATCCCTGGTGTGTACCTCCTGGATACCAATAGCTCCCACTCAGTTGTTACAACTAGAAGTTTCTCATAGGGAGCAAGATCTCCCCCGGTTGAGAATCACTGCTGTGGAGACAGTCATTCCAGGTGAGCTCGAGCTTTCCCCTTCTCATGATTTTGTGGGGGTGGTGAGTTGGAGCTCCAGTTGGTGTTAATAGAGCTTCTTGGAATTAAAAGAGAGGTTATGACCCTTGAGGCAGAGTTTCATGCCCTAATGTGGTTGACTGCAATTACCTTTAAATTTTAGTCTATTACTATCCTGAAACACCCTGCAGATGTTAACTCAAGAGTTTACGAGAACTGGTAGGTGACAGATTTTTTTTTTTTTTTAATTAAAATACCCATACCACAAAGTTCTTTTGAAGTGCACAATTCAGTGCTCTGTGGTGTGATCACAGATTGTGCAACCATCACTGCTGTCTAATTCCAAGAACATTTTTATCACCTCTGAAGAGAATTCCACAGAGAGAGTCTGTCTGGGACCTGCATTATTTTATCTCAAAGCAGAGATGGACACCTTCACAAGCAGCTAAAAAACCTCAAGAGCCAACTCAGAAAATAATTTTTTGGAAGCCACATTTAAAAAATTAAAATGAAAATAGTTTTAAGTCCCAGGAGAGAAACAGATAAAGTCTTACAAGTAAATTACTTGCATTACTGAATTGCCTGCTTTATTGAGTTTTTTTCTTCTGATTGCCCAGTGGCAGTTTTCTGATCTTTCATCCTTTGCATTTGGTAACGCTTTGGATCAGAGGGCTCCACCTGCCAAACCGGTGCTCTAGCACAGAAGATTATTTGATGAGCTTGTTAAAAATAGACTCCCAGTCCTCTCCAACTTCCCAATTGATTCAGTGTACACCTAGGTCTGGGAACTATTGCTTAAGGCTTTTACAGGTACCTGATGTGCGTTTGTTTTCTCATTCATTCTTAAAGCATCCCTCCAGAAGCTATTTTTCCCAATTCCCAGGTTGAAAAACTGGTATTACAAGAGGTAAAATGGCATATCCAAGGTCACACAGCCAGCAGATTAGGCGCAAACCTGGAGATGGAGTTAGTTGTTTTGTTTTTTGAGGGGAGGGGGACGCCCACGCGGCAGGTGGGATCCTTTTTCCCCAACTAGGGATCAGACCAGTGCCCCCTGCGCCCCCTGCACCCCCTGCACCCCCTGCTTTGGAAGCGTGGAGTCTTAACCGCGGGACTGCCAGTGAAGTCGCTGTAGTTACTGTTTACCTTCCGAGCATGTTCAGTGAGAGGTCTTCTGGGTCAGACTGGGGGTCAGAAGATGAGTGAGGTGTGCACTCACCCGCTGCTCTTTTTTATTGTAAGCCTACAAGAAAGAGATGTATTCAGCAACTGTAGGATGACAGTGCGTATTTAGTTCTTTTTAAACTATTCAATACATTGTCACCACCACATTATCATTGAGAAGGCGATGGGCGCTTGAGGGTGTGGAGTACAATTCAGTGTCATTCCTACAGGTGATGTTTATCGGGTCCATTTATTCATTTACTAACAACATATTGAGCCTCTGCCTCCCATAAGATTAATGTCAGGGGGCCTGACAGGCGCTCTTTCATCACCTCTCCCAAATAGACATCCGAGTGAAAACCACTCACTACAAGATCTTTTAAGTCATTTCCTTAGTTCCCGCTGTGTAACCATCTCCACCCACCAGACTTTGCAGAAAATGTGAAGAAGCTACTGACTGCACTTGTTCATAGCTCTTGGTTTAAAGATTTGATAGATGGCACGGCACAGAGACGTGGACACTGCCCCGCTGTGGGACAGTAGATTGCTGCAGCATTCGTCAGGGGCAGCTTGGCGATATTTATCAGAAACTTTAAAACGTTCATACTCTTTGGTCCAGCAAATTTACTTCTAGGAATATGACCCCGTAAGTAAAACATATTGGAGGCAGATGGTCCCCTGAACATTATTTGCATTGTTTCCATGGTCGTTACCTGGTTTGACCTCAGCTGTGTTAACATGCAGTCAAGGCTATGGTTTTCCCAGTAGTCATGTATGGATGTGAGAGTTGAACCATAAAGAAAGCTGAGCACCGAAGAATTGATGCTTTTGAACTGTGGTGTTGGAGAAGACTCTTGAGAGTCCCTTGGACTGCAAGGAGATCAAACCAGTCTATCCTAAAGGAAATCGGTCCTGAATATTCATTGGCAGGATTGATGCTGAAGCTGAAGCTCCAATACTTTGGCCACCTGATGCGAAGAACTGACTCACTGGGAAAGACCCTGATGCTAAGAAAGATTGAAGGCCAGAGGAGATGGGGACAACAGAGGATGAGATGGTTGGATAGCATCACCGACTCAATGGACGTGAGTGTGAACAAGCTCTGGGAGTTGGTGATGGACAGAGAAGCCTGGCGTGCTGCAGTCCGTGGGGTCGCAAAGAGTTGGACACGACTGAGCGACTGAACTGAATTGAACTGTGTGAACATATAAACCTGTTATGTTAACACAGGCCTCCCTGCCTCCTCCGTGCAGGCCTTTCTTCACGCTGCAGCTGCTGCAATCCTTGTACTATGCAGATGGCTCAGCCTCCCTCTCCTGCTTAGAATCCTTTGCCTGTTTCCCTTGCTCTGAGGATAAAATCCTAACATGGCTTGTGAGGATTTGCAGGATGATGCTTCCTTCTTTAACCGTGTCTTCCACCGTTTACCCTCTTCCCTGTTCTATCCTCTGATGCCCGAACTCTTCCATTTTACTAACCTATAAACTGCAGAGCACAGCGTTTATCTGTTCTCAGAGATTATTTCTTTCCAAGTCCTGGTTGCACTACTGAGTAGAGTCATTGTTGGCTCAGTGTGGTATCTTGCTCAGAAATAACAAATGTGGCTACTGATTCTCAGCTACATCATGTTAGTGGTAATTCATGATATGTTTCAAATCAAAGTGAATTGAGGATATAACTCAGCTGTAGCTGTGATTTCTACATATGTATAAAGCTGATTTGGTTCTTTCTTTTTTCTGGCTGAGCCCCTTGCAGCATGCAGGATCCTGGTTCCCCAATCAGGGATCAAACCCGTGCCCCTAGCCGTGGACGTGCAGAGTCTTAACCCCTGGACCACCAGGAAGTCTCCCACAATACTTTGGTTCTGAGTAAAAGAAATCTCAGCTTGGCCAGATGTAAAGAAGAGATGGATCTCGCATCACAGGAGACTCTGAGGTTTAGTTCGGTTGCTCAGTTTTGGCCTGCAGGACCTCATTCTTCTGTTCCTCTTCTTTGCCATTTACTGCATTGGCCTCATCCTAGCAGTCACAAGATGCCTGCTCATGGCCATTGAAGCCGCCAGCATCCTTATTCACACCAGGGGAGGTTGGCGTTCCTTCCCTGGAAGCCCACGTAAGCCTCTCTCTGCGTCCGTTTGGTCCAGATTGTCTTTGCCTGAGCGCCTGTGAGCCAGTCACTGGCAGAGTGAGTGCAGGTGCCCTGACTTTCTTAGGGAGGATGTTGAATGCGGGGAAGCTGGCCAGCATCCGCCACAGCTCCTTTTACCAAAAGGAAAAACTGGCAGTGCAGCCTGCAGGAAATTCCCCAGAAGGGAAAACATTTCTTACTGTTCTGCTTTTTTTTTTTTAATAGTCAGATCTTTATTTAAAACTCCAATCTGCCAGCTTAGTGTTTTCCACTAGCTCAGGGAGCAGAAGCCTTCATAGGCTTCCCAGCCTTCTGCTGAGAGGCTGCCTTCGTGGGAGCCTTTGCAGCAGCCATCGCTGCCCTTTTAGATGCTTGCTGAGCCTTTTTTGCTTCCTTGGCGGCCCTGCCGGTTTCTTCTCATTGAGCCTTCCGAAGTTCAGGTTCTGATTTCCTCTTGGCCATCACATCAGCAAGAGATGCGCCCGTTTCAGCCCTCTGGAATTTGAGTGCACGGCAGGTTCTTTTCTTTTGAATTTCTTCTGACTGTCCCTTTCTGTGCTTGCTTCTGAAGAGGACAGTCCAGTTGATCTGACGAGGACTCCTCTTGGAGAGGAATGCCAGCTCACATTTCGCATCAAGAAACTGGAAAACCTTCCCATCAGTCCAGGCATAGCACACCACCCCCCCACCCCCATGCCCTGGGTAGATCTTGAACCCGCTGAAATGGCCCAGCTCCACCTTCAGGGCGGCTAATGCCAGAGAGAAGGAAAGATCTGTTCCGCTTTTTAAAAATGTATTCAACTCCAAGATGAGGTAAAGAATCCTGAGAATTCTGCTGTATGGTTAACCGTGAAATCTTTCTTTTCTCTCTCTCTTTTTTTTCCCCCTTTTCTCCAGATCCAGACGTTTAACGTGGACGCGCCATGCCAGACCGTGGAAGATTTAACGAATGGGGTTGTGATGGCCCAGGTTCTTCAAAAGATGTAAGAATAAATTGCTTTATCTTTTTCTGTGTTATGTACATGGATATTTATTAGATTGAAAACATGGCCAAAAAATAAAGTGTTCGCATGACACACGAGTTGCCTGTAGCCTGGGAACTGAGCAGCACGTGGTTTTGGTGGTCCATGCTTATTTCAGCTGCAGGGCAGTTAAGGCTGCAATGTTACAATACTCTAGCAGGTTTGGAATTCTTCGTGTGTTTTCAGCAAGTGTGGCAGACATTTTCATGTAAGCATCCCAATTTTGCCATTCTAGAACGCTCTTAAGAGGCTTCCTCTTTCTGTAGGACTCTGCCCAGATGTCTCATCAGCAAGGCTTATATTTTTATATTTTATAAATATGTTTCCTTTATAGAATAAAGGAAAGGCATGCCCCATGTTCTGTGTCCCTGTTAACCTTCTGGTTGCTTCTAGAGTTAGGTAGCACCGTCTCATATGCCATGTATTTTGCTTGTTTATTTGTTATCTGCTGCTTTCGCAGACACACGTCTGCGGAGACACACACACGCAGACACACATCTGTAGAGACACACACACACACACACATAAGCTCCCCTTGGAGGTGGGAGGTTTCTTTTGTTTGTTGCCGTATCCTGGCACCTAGGACAGTACCTGGTTTTGGAGTAAGCCATCTGAAAATGCCCTTCTTTGTGGATCTAAAATAGTCAAATGTCAGCATCTCTGGTTCCATCTGTATCATGGGTGCTCTGTTTACTGACTAATGGAAGGAGTGAGATACTCGTTTGAGATATATGATGTAAAATAATCCCAGTTCTTTCCTTCTAAGCACTTTGAAAGCATAATAGTTATAAAATTGATATTGTTAGGTTGTCTGGAACTTTTGACCTAGGAGTTTTCAAATAAAGGGTTACCTGTGAATTCACGATGTCATTAAGTGTGGCGTGATCTGGGGGACACGGTTGTCTACTGAAGCCTGAGACAGATTTGCCGGTGACTTGCTGAGGTTTCCTGCAGCTGGGTTGAGCACCAGTGTCATCCCTGAAGGCGTCTTGCTCATGCTCGCCTTGCAGGGAGCTGTGTAGAGCTGCTTGTCTGAGAAGCAACTCAGACGCCCGCCTTTCAGGGAATCTGCCTGCCTTTCACGTTAGGGGTCCGTGCCTAAGAACTATAGCTTGCTATCTTTCTTCTGCACTCACGTGGCACATCCCTCCTGATACACAGGCATGTAGGCTTTTTGGTGGAACTCCAGGAGGCTTGCCTAAAACCTGACCAGCCCTGGTTCTAGCGCTGAGAGGAGTGGGGCTTGTGATTGCCTTGGTCACCTTTAAGTGGTGCCCTAATAATGAGGGTTTCACTCACATTCTTGTTAAGAATTATTTGTGGCCAAGTGGGCATAGTTACGTGAGCTTTCCAAGTTGGTGTCAGTAAAGGAGTTCTTTGTTTAAGTTACTTTGGGTAGGATTCCTCTCAATTGTAGAAACCAGGAGAAAGCCTGTTTGTACGTATTCTTTTACCAAACCAAGATCCTGACATACACGCTGTTCTGCCAAGTGGTGGTTCTAATTTACTGTAGTCTTGTAGATGTGTTTCTCATCAAGATTTCACTTTTTTTTCTCAAACTGAATCCCTTTTTTCACTTTGTTGTGGTATAACACAGAGCAAAAAGCATACCAAAAAAAAGGTGACTTTTTTGTGTGTGTTTGTATGTATTGTATGGGTATGCATGGATGTGTGCACACATCGGTGTGACCACCTCCCAGGTAGAACTGTATAACATTTCAGGCTCCCAGATGGTTCCCCCGCGTGCCCTTCCGTAATCAATAACCTCTTGTCTCCAAGATAGCCATGATTCTGAGTTCCACAGCATCCTTCTTACAAGTGGAATCTTACAGTTGATACTGTTTTGTGCCTGATTATTTCAACATAATGTCTGCGTGACTCATCCATGTTGTTCTGTATTATCTGTTTTAAATAATTGCGTCATACAGCTTCGCAGAAGCTTCCTCCTCTGTCAGTTTGATACTTCCTGAACAGCTACTCTGTGTCCAGCGCTGGTGATACAAGGGCAAAGCACAGACCGCAGGGTAATTGTGTTCAGAGAGTTTATAACCTACAGAGAAACCGATTTTTAAATAACTGTGGAAACAAACTTGCTAATATAACAAGCGCTGCAGAGAAAGTTGTGAAAGTTTCGAAGTTAGCAGGCAGGCAACTCAGCAGAGCTCACATTCAGAAGAGTCCAAGAGGGAGATGTGCATTTGGGTGTCTCTCAATGGAAGCCGTGAGTATGGATTAATTACATCACTCAGGGAAGAATATGGAGTAAGAAGAACACGTGTACATGAACCGTGAAGACCTTCGATGTTCAGCTGTTGGTCAGAACATCTACCAGCAGAGGGACCAGGACGACCCCAGGAATGCCCGTGAAATGTGGGTGCCCAGAGAAAGGGCAGGTCTCTTCATTTGTCTGAGCTGAGCGGTAAAACCTGGATCTGTTGTTTTAGTAGAGATTTTATCAAATATATTCAGAGTATCCTTATTGTTAGTACAACTTATTTTCCTCTCTCCTCTTGTAAGTCATTTTCTGCTCATCGGCTTTTCTGCTTCCAGCATCTTGTTGCTGCCTCCTCTCTCGCTGTTTGCCCACGTAGGTTCACCTCTCCCTGTTTTTTTGTTTTTAATCAGTAGACTTTGTTTTTTGGAGCAGTTTTAGTTTCACAGCAAAACTGAGTGGAAGAAAGTTTCAGTACGAGACAATGAGAAAGTTCTGGAGGTGGATGGTGGTGATGGTCGGACAACGGTGTGAACGTACTTAATGGTCTGGATGATAAATCATACGTATATTTTACTACAATAAGAGAAATTTTTAAAAGCTGAGCCAACAGTCTGGTGAGTTCCCATCTGCTCCGTGCCGTACCCCACACAGACCCTCCCCGGCTGTCAGAGTCCCCACCGCGTGGGACATTTGTTACCATTGCTGAGCCTGCGTGGAAGCAGCGTCATCACCCAGCCCCGAGTTTACGGCAGCGTTCACTCCATGTCATACACTCTTGAGTTTCATTACAGCGCAGAGAATAGCATCTGCCCTGAAAATCCCAGAGCTCTGCCTAGTCACCCCCCACCCCCCAGTCACGGATCTTATTGTCTCCACTGTTTGGCCTTTTCTGGTCACACGGGATGTAGACTGGTTTCTTTCACTTAATAATGCGCATTTAAGATTCCTCCTTGTCTCTTCCTGGCTCATCTGTTCATTTCTTTTGAGGGCTTACCCCTCATTTTCTAAATAGCTTTGTTGAAATCAAAGTGACGTGCTTTGAATCACACATTGGTAGAGTAGAATTTGATGGTTTTTTTTTTTTTTAAACTGATGGAGATGCCCAGGAAACTGTCAAGATAATGAGCATATCAATCACTTCAAAAGATTTTTCTGAGCCCCTCCTTCCAGCACCCCCCTCCACCCTTCCACATCCCCAGGGCAACCACAGATTTGCTTCTTGTCAATTAATTTGCATTTTATAGAGAGTTATGTAAATAGGCTGATAGTATGTTTTGCTTTAAGAGGGAGAGGTGGTGGCTGCTTTTCCTGCAGCGCAATCTGAGATTCATCCGTGTTGCTGCCCGTGTCACTGGAGTGTCACAGGCACGCTGTAGTCCGTCCCTCCACTCCGGGCTGTTACAGGTAGAGTGAGGCTCTGTTAGCATCACAGTCGATCACAGATGCTGGGAGCACTGGTGTCCCCATCTTTGTATGCACATACACTTTGGTTTCTCTTGGGCAAAATTCCATGCAATGGTGAAATGACTGGTTGTATGTTTAATGTTCAAGAAGCTGCCAGTCTGTTTCCGAAGTAAGTGCGCCATTCACATTTCCACAAGCAGTGTGTGAGTCTTCCGGTTGCCCTGCGGCCTCAGCAACACTTGCTGAAGCCGGTATTTTTCATTATAGCCATTCTAGTGGCTGTCTAGGGGTGCATCACTGTAGGGTTTATTTGTATTTCTCTCGATATGATGACTAGTGACGTTGGGCGTCGTGTGTGTGTGTGTGTGTGTGTGTGTGTGTATACACATGTCTGTATCTCCTTTGGTGAACAGTTTGTGGTAGTCTTTTTTAAATTTTTTAAAACTGAATATAATTGATTCACAAAGCTGTGTTAGCTTTTCGGGTACAGTAGGGTGATTCAGTTATACACATACTTAAAATATTCTTTTCTATCAGAGTTTATTACAGTTTATTATATATAGGTCCCTGTGCTACACAGTAGGACTTTATTTTACATATGGTAATTTATATCTGCTAACCCCAAACTCCTCGGAGAAGGCAATGGCACCCCACTCCAGTACTCTTGCCTGGAAAATCCCATGGATGGAGGAGCCTGGAAGGCTGCAGTCCATGGGGTCGCTAAGAGTCAGACGTGACTGAGCGAGTTCACTTTCACTTTTCACTTTCATGCATTGCAGAAGGAAATGGCAACCCACTCCAGTGTTCTTGCCCGGAGAATCCCAGGGCTGGGGGAGCCTGGTGGGCTGCCGTCTATGGGGTCGCACAGAGTGGGACACGACTGAAGCGACTTAGCAGCAGCAGCAGCCCCAAACTCCTAATTTATCTGTCGTCTACCCTCTTTCCCCTTTGGTAAACATAGGTTTGTTTTGCGTCTCTGCGTCCATTTCCGTTTCACGGACAGGTTCATTTGTGCCATGTTTTAGATTCCACCTGTTAGTGATAGCATGCAGTATTTGTCTTTCTCTTTGCCTTCCTTCACTTAGTATGATAATTAGTCTCTGGTTGTATCCATGTTGCTGCACGTGATGGTGTTTCCTCCCTTTTCGTGGCTGAGTAATATCGCATTGTCTATATGCACCCCATCTTCTTGACCCTTTCCTCTGTTGATGGACATGCAGGTTGCTTCCATGTCTTGGTTATTATAAATTGTGCTGCTGTGAACATTGGGCTGCGTGTATCTTTTCCAGTTACAGTTTTTTTTTTCCCCAGATACGTACCCAGGAATGGGATTGCAGGATCATACGGTAGCTGCGTTTTTTTAGTTTTTTAAGGAACCTCCATACTCCTCGCCATAGGGGCCGCTCCAGTTTGCATTCCCACCAGCAGTGTGAAAGGGTTCCCTTTTCTCTGTCCCCTCTCCTGTCTGCCTTTTCTTTTTTTTGATACTTTTATTCATTTATCGGCTGTGCTGGGTCTTTGTGGCTGCGCAGGCTTTTCTCTCGTTGGGGAGCGCAGGAGGTGCTCTTCCTCGCGGTGCGGGAGCTTCTCTCCGCGGTGGCCTCCCTTGTTGCGGTGGCCTCCCTTGTTGCGGGGCATGGGCTCTGGGGCCTGCCGGCTTCAGTCGCTGCGGCCCGTGGGCTCAGGAGTCACGTCTCCCGGGCTCTAGAGCGCAGACTCACTAGTTGTGGTGCACAGGCTTAGTTGCTTCGCGGCATGTGGGGTCTTCCTGGCCCAGGGATCAAACCCGTGTCTCCTGCATTATTGCAAGTGGGTTCTTTACCACTGAACCAGCAGGGAAGCCCCTTTTGCCTATTTTTTTAATTGAATTATCTGTCTTATTGAATTTATAGTTCTTTATTTTAAATACATGTTCTCTCTCAGATATAGGTTTTAAAATATTTTCTCCAAAAAAAAAAAAAAAAAAAATTTTCTCCCAGCCTGAGGCTTCCCTTTTAACTTTTTTAATAGTGTCTTTGCAGAGCAAATGTTTTTGAACTTTTTATTATTAAATAATTATTATTTAATAATAATGTTTTTTTAGTTCACCTGTTTTGTTTTGTTTTTTACACTGTATTAAGAAGCCTTTGCTAGACCCACGGTCACTAAGATTTTCTCCTGTGTTTTCCTCTAGAAGTTTTATAGTTTCAGTGCTTATGTTTAGGTCTGTGATGCAGGTGAGCCCGGCTGGTAAAAACACCGACATGCTGGGATGCGTCATTCTGCGTTCCCCGGCACGAGCCCTTGGTCACCCGGTATCAGTGCTGCCCCAGCCCTGCCGTCTCCTTCTAGGGGGCTGCCTCCCGCTGTCCTGTCTGCAGACCCCCAGCACTGCATCCCCACCTCTCCTGATCACCTTCCAAGGTAGGGGCCACCATACTTCTGAGAAAGTTGAGACACAGGAAAATCTCCCTGGCATCCCCGACTCCATCCCCGCCCACACCGCCGCCACCAGCATGCGTGTGGCCGCCTCGCTGCCCATGGCCGCCTGCGGGCTGGGCTGGGGCCTGCAGTCCCACCGTCTCGCCCACCCCTGTGGGCCCTGTGCTGGCTCCCACCACCTCTCCCCTGCTCTGCGGGGTCACATCCATCAACAGGCTTCTTTGTCTTTAAACAGACTTCGCAGGACCCTGCTCCTGTCCGCTAGCATGCCGGTTGTCCTCCCGGTGGAGCGTCTGTCCCGGACCACCCCCCCGCCCCCACCAACCTCTCTCACATCCACTTACGGCAGAGTGTCCCCACCATCACTTTGGAGCCGCTCTTGTTCGGGACATCAGTTATGTGCGTGCTGCTGATGCCATTCTCTGTCCTCGCCTGGACCAGCAGGAACGCTCCAAGGATCTCTCAGTCCTCGCTGGGACCGATGAGAGCGCTCCAGGGACAGATGCTCATCTGCTTACTGCTTCTTCCTTGTGACACTCACTCGCATTTGGCCTCCAGGGTGCTGTGGCCAGCCGGATTGCTCTCCTGTCTCGCTGGGTGGTCTGCATTTCCTGGGCCCGTCTCCCTCTCCTGTGCTCCCTCCTTGGGGTGCAGAGCCTTAGACTCAGGCCTCACCCCTCTTCCCTTCTCTTTGGTTTGCTTCACCTCTTGGTGATTCGTCTCACAGCCTGGAATATCATCCCTATCCTGATGATGCTCAGGTTTTATCTCCAGCGTGAATCTCTCCTCTGGCAACCGGACTTGGTTTAGGCTCAGCATCTCCGGTCAGATCTGAAAGACATCTCAGAGTCATCACATCTAAAGCTAAGCCCTGCCTTCTACCCAGACCCACTCAGTCAGACGTCCTCTCGTTTCAGTGGTTGGCATTGCTGGCCTTGAGCTGCTCAGACCTTAAAACCTCCCTCTCCGATTTCTCCAAATCCCACATCCAACCCATAGCAGATACTGATGGCTACATTTTTAAACTGTCGCTATATCTAGCCTTTAGATCTGACTTCCAGAGAGCTACAGAGGAAGAGGTGAAACTAAGTCACAAGGAAAGGGCCAGACAAATCCAGAAAGTGGACTGTTCCGTAAGAAAGGGGGGAACGGTTCTAGATCAGAGAGCCCGGACAGACACTGACCGAACACGTCCGATGGCTCTTCTTGGAAGACCTACTGTGGCCAGCAGCGTGGACACCCCCAAGGATGTCGTGCCAGGCGGTAGCCGACCGGCTACCAGGAGGCCAGACTCCACCCTTGACGTCCGGGAGGTGTCTGAGGTGGTCAGACTCGTGGAGTGGTGGCTGCCAGGGATGGGATTTGGGGAAACGCGGAGTTGCTATTCTGCACGTATAGAGTTTCCATTCCACGCGACGCACAAGCCCTAGGTCTGCCGTGCTGCGCTGCACCTGTGGCCAACAGGACTGAACCCCGACCTTGAATGTCTCTTGAGAGGGCAGAGCTCATGTTAAGTGTTCTTACCACAGCTTCAGAAACAAAAAAGCAAGTGCAGTGCATGACTCTTGGGTTTTGTTTGAACAAATACACCTCAAGGATGTAATGGAGGAGATCTGAGTGTAGACTGAATATCAGATGGTATTCTGGGACCGTTTCTTTGTTATGTGAGGTGTAGCATCAGAACCGTGGTGGGTGAGGTGCAGGTAAGTGCCTCACTTATCAGAGGTGTATTGTGGAATTTTTAGGACTAAAAACGGTTTATGATGAAAATTACTCGGTTTACCGCTACTGGATTTATTGGTCTAGCCGCCCTGATCGTGTTAATTTCCAGGCTAGCGTCAGGGTGTCTGCAGTTGCCTGCCTGCAGGCTGACGTGCGTGCAGCAGCCGGAGGGTCTCTTGGTCAGGTGTCCAGCTTCAGGCCGGCCCTGGCGCCCCAGGTCACTCGGGGTGAACACCGCGGGCCCACAGTGACACGTCAGAGCCCACGTGGCCTGCACACTTGGCACCGTCCTGACCTCACTTCCCTGTGTTCTCTCCCGCACCGGCTCCAGGCTCATCCTCACGTGTGTCCCACCCCAGGGCTTTTGCACGGCCGGGCCACTGCCTCCAGTGTTTATCAGCCAGACCTCCCAATGCCGCTCCTCCTCACCAGCCGCCAGGCCCCCCGATAGCCGTCCATCTCCCCATGTACCCCCCTCCGCCCCCTGACCAGCCGTTTAAGTTGCTGCTGGCCTCACCTTCCAGACCCACTTGTCCAGCTATGCAGTAGGAGTTCTGTAAACGTTAGCTGAATGAATGAATCTGGAATTACAAACGTTGACTTTGAAATGAAAAGAAAGCAACTTTTATCTTCTTTTATCGTTTATCTCCAAGAAGAGTTCCCCCCTCTTATGTCATTTTCCATCAAGTTTCCCTGACGCCAACATCCCAAGGAGACTGAGGCCCCACAAGTTGAGACTGAAGTCCTTTGATTCTGACAGTTAGGGCAGACTTAGCCTTAAGGCCCAGTCCCACGGGACCGCCCCCACTGCAGATGCCAGGTGGATGTGGGCAGGGTCCTGGGGCACCATACTCCTGCCCAGCCAACTGCAAATGCTGGAGTTTGTATGAACCCCCTCGTGTTTGATATTTGTGAGAATGACGCAGAACTCAGAGAAGCCCTGTGCTTTACGATAACAGTTTTATTGTAAAAGATCCAACTCAGAAACCAAATGAAAGAGATGCCCAGGGGAGCGTGGGGTTGAGGGCAGGGCAGAGCTCCGTGCCCCCGGCCCACTGCCCTCCCTGCACAGGGCTGTGCTCACCCACCCTGAGGCTCCTGAACCCTGTCGTATAGAGTTTATTTGGGGGTTTCACTACAGAGCCGTAAGTGAAGTCATTAGCCTCAGGGGAGTTTGAACTTATCTCCATCCCTTCCTGGAGGTTGGGCGTGGGGCTGTACGTTCCTCTGGGGCCAGCCATGGTCTTAAAGCTGTCTAGGGGTCCCACAGTGAGTCACCCCCTTAGCATTAGTATGGCTGGAAACAGCTCACGATGAATTGTGAGAGACACTGCATCACTCAGGAAACTCACAGGGTTTTAGGAGTTCAGCCCAGGAATCAGAGCCAGAGACCAAACCTGTTTCTTGCTCTGCCGCAGCCACATGTTGGGTGAAAGAGCCAGATCAGAAGCTGTAAGAGGTGCCGCTCAGTGCCACCAGGTTTTATATTTCAGAGACCAAGAACGAGGGAAAAGGAAGGAGGTGAAATGACGGCCAAGCTGTGGACAGTGGTGGATGGGCTCTTTGGGCCTGTGGGACCGGATCGCCTGCCTTACTTTATTTATTTATTTTTTTTTTAATTTATTTTTTTTTTTCGCCTGCCTTACT
Source organism: Ovis canadensis (assembly GCF_042477335.2). Classification (NCBI taxonomy): domain Eukaryota; kingdom Metazoa; phylum Chordata; class Mammalia; order Artiodactyla; family Bovidae; genus Ovis; species Ovis canadensis. Next base: position 53,212,083 of record NC_091270.1, read on the forward strand.
TTAGATAGAGCCTGTCCCTTCTGAGCCTGTGTTGCTCATTCGGACACAGCCGGGGCTAAAGCATAGTTCACTTTATTTTTGTTGTCATTAAGGATGTCAAATATAAATATCATAGCTAACTCTTCAATATCCATTTAATGGCAGAAGACCAAAATGATTGTTTTATGTAATGAAAAGATGATGAGAAAATAGACCTAAGAATCAACATATCTGTTTTAAAAAATAGTAAAGTTTGCTGCTAAAAATGCCATATCAAGGATATTTGTGTAATGTAGCTGATTCGCTTTGTTGTACAGTAGAAACTGACACACTGTAAAGGAACTGTACCCCGTTTTTTTTAAATGCCTTACTAAGAAATCAAACTGCAGTGTTTGTTTCAGACCTCGTCTTCATTTGGGGGATTCAGGAAGAATATTATGGTACTTTAATAATTGCAGCGGTAGAAATAAAATTCAATGTTTTGGTTTCTGTGGAGGCAGTTGACTGCAGGAAGGCAGTGTTATTTGTGGAATTACACGAAGGATTAAAATTAATGGGCTTTTCCTTTAGCTTAAGCTGTGATAAAGAAGCTACAGCCAAGTAGATGTGTTACTGGAAAAGTCGAGGAAATGGCTTTGTATGTTTTGTGGTTGGTTTGTGTTTTCTTAGCAGAGTCAGAAGGTAGTAAGAAGCTAAAGATAGTCCCTTACTCACGAGGAACACTCCCAGTAAGATTATCCCTTGTTGGTTACATATCTATGCAGAACTATAATCTGTTACGATTTTGGAGAAGATTGCCTTTATGTTCTTTGATCCTAGCCTGAAAACGTTAATTAGGGTTTTTAAGAAAACACTGGAAATTGTCAACTACATAGAGAAACAGAGTTGTGGCTAGATGGCAGCATGTTGAGTCAAAGTTCATGACTACAAAGTGGAAGTAGTGGGGGACCACTTTAAGTGGAAGCCGGCTGGGGACCACGGTTCCTTTTTTTTTTTTTTTTTAATTGAAGTATAGCTGATTTATGGTGGTGTTAATTACTGCTGTGCAGCCAAGTGATTCATTTTACATACACGTTCTTTTTTAAAAAACACTCTTTTCCATTATGATTTCTCCCAGGATAGTGAATACAGTCCCCTGGGCTGTGCAGGAGGACCTCGCTGTTTATCCATTCTCTGTACAGCGGTTTCCCTCGCCAACCCCGACCTCCCCCACTTCCTCCCGCCCCGCCCAGTCTGCTCTCTGCCTCCGTGGTTCCGTTCTGTTTCACGGATTGTTCATTTGTGTCGTAGTTTAGATCTGTGGACTCCTGTTGTTGTTGTGTTCCACCCAACTGGCAGATTGGAAGCTTATTCAGTAAAAGCGCTGCGACTTTTTCCAAGCGTTGTTCGGTGCACAGGTATCGCTGGGGACTGCCGTGTGTCAGAGGTGCTCGGCGGACAGCGGTGGCCGGGCCTACTCATCTGTTGTCAGAAAAACGGCAGTACCATCACGTTAACCGCGTGAATGGGGGCCGGTCACTCACCTCCTGCGTCTGATGTTCCGCAGTGCCACGCGGGGGCGCTGATGACCTTCCTGCAGAGTCACCGTGAACGCGGACGCTCCCGGTGCTGTTCGGGGTAGTAACAGCCGCCTGGGCTGTCCTTCTCTGCTCAGGCACCGTTTTGGGGTTCTGATGCGGTGGTCCTTTTAGGAAGAAACAAACTGTGTCATAGTGCTTGGCTTGAAAAGTTTTATTCAGATTTTCCCAAGTTCTTCGATTTGTGTTACTCTAAATTGTAAATGAAGTATTTCATAGTCTTGGAGTCCTCAGAGTGTATAGTTTCTTAAGCATTGTAAAGCGATCTTTTTTATAAGTTAAGGGGTTTCCTGTTGAGATGGAAGTCTCTTTTAGCTGTGTGACCCTGAATCACAACTCAACCAGCAAGTCTAGTGTGCCTTTGGCTTTGGGTGAGTATCCCCCACTTAGCACCAGACTCACAAGTTGCCCTGCCCATGAGTCCTTCTTATTTGGAAAGACTGTTACTTGGCTGGCAGTGATAATGATTTTTAGACTATGGTTTTTTCAATGATTTAAGTATTAAAAATACAGAATTTTTTATTTTCTGAATTATTTTCATGATAATTCTTTAATATTTTAGTAGAATTCACTTACATTTTCTTTTTTCTTGCATAATCCCTATTGTTGCTAGAGGTTTTAAGCCCAAAGGCCCCTCTTTTTTTGAGGGGTTGTCTGCTCAGTGTGTGTCCCACTCCATCCTTCTGGTCACATGAAAGTCAGACTGGGGATGGAAACAGACTCTGGCTTCATCGCTTGCAGTTTCCTGGGAATTTAGAATTGGGATTGGCTGGGGGCTGCTCATCAAAACTCACTCCTTGAACTGGCATGGTGAAGACTTGGAGCATGTGTGGAGACACAGAAAGAGCTGGTCTTCAGAGAGAAAATGTATGGATGGGTGGAAGCGAAGGGGAAAGTCAGGCGAGTACCGTCCAGACTCCTAACAGCCTTCCTGTCCTCAGTCTAGTTCTCGAGGAGGCCCCACTGCTTTTCTGTACTGCAGCGTACCTCCGTGTCTTCCGCAGGTTCCTTCTTTTTGCAGTTTTGCTCAAATTAGTTTTGACTAAAGAAGCTACATTAAGCTTGGAAGAAAAATAGTTGAGTGTGAATATCTACATGCAGAAAAATGAAGTTAGAGCCTTTACTTACACTATGCACATGGGTCATAACCTACCGAAAACACACCTACATTTAAAACTGAAGCTGTTGAAAATCATAGATGAAGACATAGGAATAAGTCCTCCTGACCTTGAATTAGGTAAAAGCTTCTTAGATATAATACAAAAAGCAGGCATAGATGAAATTGAACTTTATCAAGACTAAAGGAGTCTGGTAGGCTGCAGTCCATGGGGTCGCTAAGAGTCGGACAGCACTGAGTGACTTCACTTTCACTTTTCACTTTCATGCATTGGAAAAGGAAATGGCAACCCACTCCAGTGTTCTTGCCCAGAGAATCCCAGGGACGGGGGAGCCTGGTGGGCTTCCATCTATGGGGTTGCACAGAGTCGGACATGATTGAAGTGACTTAGCAGCAGCAGCAAGATTAAAAACAATTGTGCCACAAATTGTGCCATCAAGAAGTTGTAAAAAGATAACTCACAGAATGCCAGAAAGTATTTACACATCTTATGTCTGATAAAGGGCTTTTATCCTGAATACTGAAAAAAAAAGCAAAACCAAAAACTAACAACTCAAAAACAAAAACCCAGTTGTTAAATTGGAAAGACTCTGAATAGACTTGTCCAAAGAGGATATACAGACGGCCAATAAACACGTGAAGAGATGCCCCACATTGTTAGTTATTAAGACGATGCAGATCACAGCCACAGTGAAACAGTACTTCACATCCATTCTGACAGACGTAGCTAGAAAGAGGGATAGCACCAAAGAGCAAGACTGGAAGAAGTGGGGATGATGTGTGCTGCTGCTGAGAATGTAAAGTGGTACAGCTGCTTTGGGAAACAGTTGAGTCATCTTTCACGTGTTAAACAGGGTTGATAGGGGACCCAGCAATTCCGTTCCTAGGCACATACCCAAGTGAAGCGTGTATATCAGCTGATGAATAGATTATAGTGCATCCATAAATGGAATATTATTCAGCCTTGAAAAGGAAAGAAGGGATGACGCATGCTGCAACATGGATGAACTTTAAAAAACGTACTAAATGAAGGAAAGCAGACACGAAAAACCACACAGTGCATAACTTCATGAAATGTACAAAACAGCAAGCTCATGAAGGTGAAAAGCAGATTAGTGATTCCTAGCGGCCAGAAAGAGAAACAGGAGTGATGGCTAAATGAATAAAGGATTTCTTTGGGGGATGATGGAGAAGTTCTAAAATTCGATTGTGGTAATGGGAATATACTAAAATCCACTTCAGACAGGTGAATTGTATGGTCTGTGAATTATATCTCAATTAAAAAAATTAAAGAGAATAAAGTGAGTATGTTAACTTTGGTACAAGCTTCAAAAATAATCATAGTAGATTTCTGTAGAGATAACTTATTTGTAACTTTTCTCATAAATACATATGCCTAAATAAGTACATCTTTCTTTTTTAATAATAAAATTTTGAAACTCTAGAGAGCATGTTATTTCATTTAAAGGTAACTTGAGATTCAGTACTGATTGTGCATATCCGTTTGAGTGGTAGCTTAAGCTGAGACTGCTGATTTTGTCCTAACATGTTTTTCCGGTTGCTGTTACATTTTTTGGGCGAATGGAGACAGTTATGTTGTGAATAGATCTTTCAACTCAGCACTTGCTAGAGCAGGGCAGAGGTGTTCAACCTACAATCTAATTTCTTAGAGGATCTGTGTCAAGAACTTCAAGGTAAATATCATGCCAGGCTAAAACTTTTTCTTTCTTTTCTTTCTTTCTAGTATTTATAGAAGTTTTGGAGGTTTTCCTGAGAAAAATAAGCATAAGTATATTCAGGTTATATCCTTGTTTCGGTTTGTTTGTCCACACCGAATCCAAGTGTTATCTTAGATTTAGGGCTTCTGCAAAAAGAAACAGTATCCAGTTTTGTCTGATGCCTACTATTACATAAACAGGTCTCTGTTTATATTATTTAAGCACATTAAAACTTTAGTAATGTTGTTGGTGACCTTCAAAGTAGTAGGGGATGAAAGGCATTGAAATATTAACTGAATAGCTTATTTTAACCTTCTTCCTAATATATTTCATTGACCTTTTTAAAACAATCGTCATTAACTTTGACTGCTTTTAGATATTAGTGTGGTATCTACTAATTCCAGATTAGTGTATAATTTTAAAAATATATTTAACTTTATGTTATCACTTTTCACCTTTTAGCTTGTTTTTGATTAAAAAATGTTTTTAACGAGCTGATAAGGGTTGATTTTAGAGAAACTTACTGTAATTGCATTCAGTCTCGTATTGAGTTATTTTGTAACTTACATGTGTCAAATAAATTTTTACATAGCAATTAAGTGATGATGCGAAATGAATTTCAGTTGTGTTTGTGTGTGTGTTTTGTTTTAGCTTGAAAGCTACATGATCTTAATATGCTAGCTTTTTCTTATTTGCAGAGATCCTGCGTATTTTGATGAAAATTGGTTAAACAGAATCAAAACTGAAGTAGGAGATAACTGGAGGCTAAAGGTATTTTACTTTTATGTCTTTTGTTTGGGTGACTGTGACACTTGTTGACTTTTGATCTGATGTGTCTGAAATAGCGTTTGGTGAATAATCTAGAACTAAAGATGGAGGTGAGCTGAAACAGCTCACCACAGTGCCATCTAGTGAAGCACCGTGACCAGGCTCCAGAGCCGGGCTGCCTGTGTCCACAGCCCAGCCCAGCGCTCACGACCCCGGCCAAGTCTTCAGCCCTCCAGAGCCTGAGTTTCCCGTTTGTAAAATGAGGATTGTGACAGGGTCTACCCCACGGAAATAAATAAGTTAACACATGTAATGTACTTAGGACAGTCATGTTAGTTACTAGTATTGTTATTAAAGATGAGGAAGTAGTCATCAGTATTAACTGTGTCCACAGCACTCAGAGAATGAATTATTTTTATTTCCATCCTAATAACCTTAGTTTTCAGTACTTCTTAAGCATCTTTGACCGAAACTCATAGTGAGAAATGCAGTTCACAGGGAAGCCTCCCACCCGCCTAAGTGTACGTGCATGTAATCTTGGTCTATGCAGTAATGTTTTTATTTTATTTTTAAAAATACAGATCGCAGCCCATCTGTAAATTATTTTTTTTACCTTTCTGTCTTGAAATGATTATAGACTCATAATAGGTTGGGAAAAGAAAAGTACAGAGAATTTCCACGTACCGATCCCCCGGTTTTTGTGAAACCTAAGGACTGACGTGCGTGTACTGCGCAGTGTGTGTGGCCCTGCCTGCCTCTGTCCACGTGCACGTCCCCACATCCGCACACACCACCCGCATCACCCGGGCCCTCGGCTACTGCCGCCTCCCTCTCCATCTCTAATCTTGTTATACAAAGTCATTCTGTGGTCGTAACTGGCAGTGTGGAGAACTCTAGAATCGTTTATTTTTGACACAGCTTGTTGTTTGTTATTTACTCACTAAAAGTCGTGTCCACTAAAAGTCTTTGCAGCCTCATGAACTATAGCCCGACCAGGCTCCTCTGTCCATGGGATTCTCCAGGCAAGAATACTGGAGTGGGTTGCTGTGCCCTTCTCCAGGGGATCTTCCTGACCCAGGGATCGAACCTGCAACTTCTGCGTTGGCAGGAGGGTTCTTTACCCCTGAGCCACGAAGCCCTTGATACAGCTTAGTAGCGACTCAAATGCAGATGAATGAGCTTGTGAAATCCCTGGACTTCATGATGGGCCAAGCTTGGTTTGTTTTTATCTTTCCATAAAGCACATGTTTGAGGAAAATATTTATTCATTGACTAGACATTGGGTGTGACAGAATCTAATTCCTCTTTTTCACTAAACTCAAGTTAATGGATGCTGTTTAATGGCACTGTTTTAATTTCGAAATAGCCTTTGAAGAATAGGCAGTTACAGAGGTGGCTCTTTAGTGTTATGACATAGAAATCAGGCTGCTCATCAGCTCATGTTTGCTACTGAAGGAGCTGCATGCCCCACGCCTGTGTACACGGTTTGTACACAGACACACACACAAACCCACACGGTCGTCAGTGTCGGGAGGGTGGCAGGGCAGTAACCTAGAGAAGGGGGAGTGTTTATCGCGTTCTCCATGTTCAGAACTGAACGGCACCGCTGCGATTTGCATTCCTGTTCTCTGTATCACATCCTGTGGTCTATTTCTTCAGCTGTATTTCTTCAATTTTAAGATGCCATTGATTTTACGATACCGTTGATGAATGAATAATAAGATTTGTAGTTTTTCCAGTGGAGAATAAACTACTGTTTTAAACGAATGCATTGATCTTCAAGACTTTTTCTAAGTTAAAATGTTAAAAGATAAATGAACACCATAGAACCAAAGAAAGTATATATTTCCCATGACTCCCCATTTTCTTAGGGATGCGAACATGTTTTATTTCTGAGTTGTTTTTTTTTTTTAAGGATGATGTTTTCAGTTCATTGTCTTCCCTTAAAACTAAGTATGGCTTCGATGACCCTGAACCCCACTGCTGTGGAATCTTTTCTTTGATGGCGCCCACTGCTCCTGCCCTCTGTCCTAGAATGTCTTCCGCTAGGAGCATCCAGCAGGGGCAGCCAGGTGGATGATCAAAGGAATCCTGCCGTACGTGCATCCTGACACAGATCCAGCCGTACGAGTTGGGTCCAGAAAACAAGGGGGGAAATGCAAGTCTGTAGGAAATAGTGCAGGTGACTGTGCCTGTGATTTCACCCAGGCGGCAAAAGCAAGAGCCTGCACCCGGAGCTGAGTGGCTGTTAGTCCCTCAGCCTGTCTTGTTTCTGAGACGCTCCTGATAGCATTGTTGTCTTGCAATGCTGAGTATTGTACAAACATTTAAAGATAGTTTTTTTTTTCTTTTTTAACTTAATGGCTCCTAAATATTTCCTTGGTCTCAGCTGAATGAACGCAGTCTTTTTCTGACCATGGAGAAGCTTGCTGCTGCTGCTGCTAAGTTGCTTCAGTCGTGTCCCACTCTGTGCGACCCCACAGACGGCAGCCCATTGGGCTCTGCCGTCCCTGGGATTCTCCAGGCAAGAACACTGGAGTGGGTTGCCATTTCCTTCTCCAGTGCATGAAAGTGAAAAGTGAAAGTGAAGTCACTCAGGCCTGTCTGACTCTTAGTGACCCCATGGACTGCAGCCTACCAGGCTACTCCGTCCATGGGAGTTTCCAGGCAAGAGTACTGGAGTGGGGTGCCATTGCCTTCTCCGATGGAGAAGCTTAGAGACATTCTTTCATAGGTGACAACCTGTTTCATAGGTTGCTTTGAGACATTCTCTCATAGGTTGCTTTGCAAGGATAATTTTGACTATAATTTTTGTTTAATTCTCTAACTTTAGAACTTAACCTCTGTGTAAGATGTAACTCTGCTTTTCTGGGGAAAACGGCCCTGAACTCAAGTCTTCAGTAAGGATGCCACATTTTTTTTTTTTAATTTCCCTGCAGAAAATCTACATACTCTGATCCTACTGTTAAGTCTTCTACAATTACCTTCTGATTCTGTCAATGTGGTTGGAACACTGAAAATTAATAATTGGAAGCTTAATTAATTTGCTTTATAAATCCCTTAGATCAAATAAACCAGAGTCCTTTTTTATGATGGTGATTCAAATGTACTGTTGAATTTATTTTTTATGTTTACTTTATGATTAACAAGAATGACTGGTTGATTCAGAAATTTTTTAGCTCAAAGTATGTTTTCATCTGTGGTTGGCTTTTACCCAGTTGATTTTTTTCTCTCTTTAAACAGATAAGCAACTTAAAGAAAATTTTGAAAGGAATCCTGGATTACAATCATGAGGTAAGGGCATTTTTTTCATTTTCCTTGGAAGTATTATTATAGAATAGTTTAATTTTACAGTACTTGAAAATAGTTTCAGGTAAAGGAAAAACTAATTCAGAATTAATAATCAGCTTTATTTTCCAATGTATAGTCTTTATGATGTTGGTTCAGGAAACCAGCTAGATTTTTATACAAATAATGTTTTTCACTGTAATATGGATAGTTTGTGAGGGTTTACTCATCTATGTAAGCATTCCTTTCTTCTATACGTTAACTCTGTCCTCACTTTCCTGACTCGTGAAGGTGCAAAATTACTCACAAGTCCCTTCCCTGCTTCCGTCTTATTCCTTGGCAGACTCCCATCCTAAGATTAGCTCAGTTTATCCACTGAGTCTGTATCAGGATGGTCAGGACATCGATGGAGAAAAGAATCAGGCAGTGGAACTAGTTTTTCTTTAAATTTCGTGATCACAGATAGCAAATGAGCACGGCACAGCCTAGAAACACCTGTTATTTCCTTCCTGTGTTTTTCGACAAACCGACTTGCATTTAAGCCTACATCTGTGCTTAGGTTACCTGTCCTCATCATCTCAGCACGTGACCCCGCCATCCACCCTCCTGTCTGAGTCCAAGCCCTGCAAGCCATCTTACAGTCCTCCTCCTCCTGATGCCCTCAGCAAGGCCTGTTGGTTAACTCTCCAGAATGCCATTTTCTCCGTCTCTGCTGCCAGCGCCCTACACCAGGCCGTCGTCAGCTTTTGCTCGGGTCGCTGGTGTAGCCCAGCTGGCAGCGCTGGCCTCACTCTTGCCCCTCTGCCGTCTGTTCTCCACTCTCAAGCCAGGCTGCTTTTTTTTTTTTTTAATGGAAATTCAGTTCCGTCACTCTCGTCCCCCACATCGTCCCCCTTGGTCTCCCTGTTGTGTTGAAAATGAAACCCTCACTTCTCACCAGGAATCGCCGGGTGCCACGTGACCCCCTCTCCTCCTCTCTCACAGCTCTTTGCTCACCTCCCAACTGCGGCCACAGTGGTCTTGCTTTCGTGCTTTTAGGGTCTTCTTCACCATACCATCATCAGACAGAAACCTACCCAGTTGTCCTCAGATACTTCATTTGGGGCCAGTCTCCCTTCTCTTTCCTGATACGGGCGTCTTGCTATTAGCATTTTGGAGTCATGTGGAGTGAAAGTGACCAGGGGAATCCTGCTGCTGCCGGCGTGAACCTACATTCAGTTTTTGCTCTTTCCGCTGCCCCCCAGGTTTCAGAGCCTCTTGGGCTCCACTTCTCTAGAGAGTGCACAGCCAGTCGTCTGGGGGAGCTGGGGGGCTCAGTAGTGTCCACACCACATAGGAGATTAGAGACTAAGTTGACTCAGGAGGGTTATAACTTACGCGTGGGAGGTAGAACTAGGCACTGGGAGTGAGGTCGACCAGCCAGCTCTGCTCTGAGCCGGGAGTTTCTGGTGTGACGACTGCTCTCTCATCTGATATTTTATTTGGCCGTGTGGATGTCATTGCATCTTTCAAGCGTTTCTCTCTGGCCAGGTTCTAGGGCAGCAGATCAATGACTTTACCCTTCCCGACGTGAACCTGATTGCGGAGCACTCTGACGCCGCAGAGCTGGGAAGGATGCTTCAGCTCATTTTAGGCTGTGCTGTGAACTGCGAACAGAAGCAAGGTAACATATTTGAAGTTAGCGCATGCATGTAAAATAACCGAGGAAAGCAGTTCATATCATACGTGTATACAGATCACATGTTCAAACGAGAACATCTTAAGGCCACTCATGAGGAATGCCCTTTTCTATGATTTTGCCAGTAATCTGTTTTCAAGCTTAAAAAGAGTTTTACAGGTTAGAACAAATTTGATTGCAATGATGTCCTTCCCCTTTCTGCAAGGCTGCCTAATTCTTTGAGTAGATTATTTTTAACTACACCAAGTCTGATGAAATTTACTGTTAATTGGACAAGGTCCAGCCAAATTAATTACTGATTAATAGTAATTAATACCTATGATCAGTTCAGCTATGGGAACTTAAAATTTGATATTTTAGATGGCAAGATATATAATTTACCTAAAATTAGATAATTTAGATTGAAGGATTTATTTCATAGACACTTAACTGAATATATGCATCACGCTCGGGTTTGGGACAGTGTCAGACAGTCGACCTAGTACCTGCCCTCGTAGAACTCTTAAGTTGAGTGGGACGGGCATTTCTAAGTAGGCGCTTTGATTTTAAAAGGCAGATGAAAATTATTTAGCATAGTTCATTAAATTCAGATAAATTCTGTTAGGAGCGTTCTCAGCTCTTGGAAGTGTGTAACCATTAAGAGTGGCTGGTTACAGGGTCCAAATAGGAAAAGATGAAAATGTTACCTGTATCTGTAGTCTGTGGGAAAGAAATCATAGCATTCATTGAGCTGCTCACACAGACCATGTGTTCTGTGGAACACCTAGATTGAGTGCTTCCCTGAAACTTATGTGAGCAATGAACACTCTGAACAGGATTTTAACACCCCACTGTCCAGAGGGCATTCTCTGTCCTCAGGAGTGCAGCTGAGAGCTTGCATCAAATGCCGTGAATCTCTGGGTTGCTGAGTGTCCCTGTCCTGGGCACGCGGGACACAAGCTGTGAGGCTGGCCAGGGGGCTCTGCTGTCTCCCTCCCGCTCCGGGATTTGGTGCTCAGCCTGCTTCCTCGTGGCTGAAGTGAGGGCGTGACACCTGGTTGTCGTGAGGAGTCAGTGAATCCGTGTGTGTGTGTTTGCTCTGTAATCCGTAAAGCGTGGCAGAAACACATGCTTTCTGTTCAGAGGATGTTTTTCAGTTCCTAGAGTGAAGAGCCACTGCTCAGAGCGTTTGCTCAGCGTCCATTTATCTCGGCTACCTGACTTCTCAAACCAGGGCAAATACACAGTGGTGGATTAGAAAAAGCAAAGATTAGTAGTAAAAACACACTAATAATAATACTTAATTGAATGTCTCCCTTCTGCCGGGTAACCCAACAAAGAACACTTTTTGTAGACTGGGAAACCGAGACTCATATAAGTATTATTCACCCCAGGTCTCTTGCTCGTGGGAAGACAGTGAGGACAAAACCCTGTGTCTCATTCACATGAGACCTTGGTACTCTTTGTGCTAAACTGTGCTGTAAGTTCTGGACCTAGGCGCTCGCTTTTCAGGATAAGCTCTCTGATAAAGCCCGCCTCATGTCCCACTGCTCCTGAGTCTGCGCCCAGCAATCGTACATGCTTGGATTTTTAACTTGTAAGATTTAACTTACTTTTTTTGTTGTTTTTTTTTTTCTACTTTTGAAAAAGCGTGCACTAACCTGGTTCTCACGTCATTTTATGTCATCCAGCATTTTACGGTGTTCGCGGGGAAGGGCCTTGACGTGGCAACACCGCTTCTTAACTAACGCTTCCCCTCTCACACCTGACTAACCCCCCGCCCGCCCCCTCTGCACACCCCCCGGGGCTGCCGCCAGTTTCCCCACCGACTGGGCCCCGCCCCCCCCACCGCGCCCCCAGTCTCAGCCTTCCGTTCTGCTCCCAGCCGCGCCCAGCCGCGTGGCTGCGGCCTAACATGCCTTGTTCCCAGCGCTCGTAGACAGTGCCTCGTGACAAACCAAACGAACGAAATCTTGAGCTCAGACTAAAGGGATTTCTTTCTTGACCAGAGAGAGTGACTCAGTTACGACGTCCACGATTCCTGCCTCTGACGGCGCCTGTGGTTTACGCATGTAAGGTGTTGTGTATGTCTGAGTGCGCCGCCACACATCTGCTGGAGTACAAGTATCCTTAGGGCAGTACTTCCTTAAAAACGTGTTTTGTTTAACTAGAAGCTTCGGCATTAACAACTAGAATGTCATGATTTAATAATTCGGTCACATTAAAAAAAAAAAAACAAGTTACCTGTCAAGCAAAGGATTATAGTTTGGCATTAAAGATCCAGGAGTCTCTTGCCAAAAGATCACTATAACAATTGCACAGTCGGACTCCCTTTATCTCATATTAGAATGTTGAGACAGTTTTTTTGGTGTTTTTATGGATATAGAGTGGAGAGAAGCAGATTAAGGCTAAAATTTCCTAATGATTTTAATTTTTGAAACATTTCTTATTAAAATATATTTACCATATTTGTTGAAACCCACCTGGCCTATTGGTTTTTTATGCTTCATCCTCACTTTTTTATCTGTTATTGGATCTGAAAATAAAATTACTTCAGGGCTTTTTTACAAGGCAAGAATTTTTTTTTTTTTTTCCCAACTATGTCACTACTAACAACTCATGGATTCTTCTCTTTTTTGGCAGTGGTGAGGACAAGATTGATGAAATTGGTACTTTCACTTTTTAAAGATGTGGATCGTTAATTTAAAGCCCAGGGTTACACAGTATTTTTAAACTGTGATATCAGTTTCTATCTCAAAACCATCTTAATTCTTTGTTCTAAGCAGCTCTCAGATTCCCTAAGTTTTGTGTTTTTTTTTAATTGTAGAAAATATTAAGGTAAAAATTACCATTATGAGACGGTTAGATAGCATCACCGACTCAACGGACACGCTTCTGAACAAACTCCAGGAAATAGTGAAGGGACAGGGAAGCCTGGCATGCTGCAGTCCATAGGGTCGCAAAGAGTTGGACACGACTTAGCAACTGAACAACAACAAGAAATTATACAATTCAATACAATACAATACTTTGATGTCACGTAAGAATAAAATATAGACATCAAAGTTTTATAACATGTAACACAGAACAATGTGAAAGGTGTTTAAATTTTAGGAACAGAATTCAGAGTCCTTTCCTTCTTGGCCTTAGGCTTTACCGTTTCATTGCTTTACAATCCTGAAATCCTCCATTCCTGGGACTTTGAGCTGCAGCCTCAACTTTATGGGGAAGGGGAGAGTCAGTTTCAGGAAAGAAACGTGCTGATGTTCAGTTTTCACTTTACCTCCAACACATGTACTTAACCACGTACGAGAAATTCTGAGGAAGAATCAAAACACGGGACGCTTCTCACCAGAACTGATGAAGTCTTAGCCTTTACTCCCTTGGTCGTCTGTCCCTCGAACACTGACATTCCAGGTTGTTCTTGCTTTCAGAGTACATCCAAGCCATCATGGTGATGGAGGAGTCTGTCCAGCACGTTGTCATGACAGCCATCCAGGAGGTACGTGGACCTTCGTGCTCACAGTTCGTGAGGAACTAAGGGAGCAAACCTGAGTTTGAGTGTCTGAGTTAGGGATTTTAGAGACATTCTCCTACTTAGCTTCTGAGAATCTTTTCTTTATACTTATGCTCTGGCTTATCTCATTTTTGTTGTAAATGGTAAACATTCCTCTTGCAGGTGTAGATATTTGGTAACTATTCTTAATTTTTTTTCAATACACTGATTAATTAGGAATAGTAGACTGACTGATTCTTAAAACCATTTTAGGTAGTATCTGTCTTAACCTGCAGACTGCCTCACACCTAAGTATGGGTCTCTTGTTTAGAAGAAAATCAGTCTTCAACTCCTGCCAGACTCAAAGCAATTTCTAGATGAATATTTATTTGCAACTGTAGGAGAGGAAAAATACTTCTTTCCTCTACCCTTCCAAGTTGTCTGCTGGGTCCTCTAAAAAACAACAAAAGCATTAACAACAGCGAAGCATACAACCGTATTTAATGTAAGTTTTACACAACACAAGAAGCTTTGTGAAGAAATGAAGGCTGAAGAAGTGTTTCAGGCTGCGTGGATTTGATGAAAGAGTGGAGAGTCTTGCGGGAAAGTGTGACAGGGTGGAAAAAGGGCAGCAACGGGCCCTGGTATTCAGGTTCCTCTCGAATCCCTGTGACCTTGGAGGCTTGGATACATCTCCTCTGACGTTGGGAGGGTACCTCTCCCGAGAGGGGCTTAAGACCTGCTTCTGAGGAAGGTCAGGAAATCTTTCCTGTCCCTATTCTTTCTCAATTCCTTCAGCTTGAAGTAGTCAACAGGTCAGGGTGCATATTTTGGGGCAGCATGTTCTTAACTCCATCAGATGTTAAACATAGAACTGTAGTATTGTAAATGAAATATAGATTAATAACTGGTGGGTCTTAGGAGGGGAGAAGTTTTTAATCATAAAAGCAACGGGAGAGACTTTTAAAGGAACTGTAGAATGTAAGTAACAGGAAAAAATACAGCAGACAAACAGGAGAAATGCCAAATGCAAATTAAGTACCTTCTATTCAGCCCAGCTGACCGACTGTGAATGCAGAGGTTCCCGCTCACCTTTGCATGAGATCATTTGCCGGAATGACTTGTAGAGCTCAGTGATGATGACTCCCTACAGTGGAGGTCTGCGAGGGTCCTTAACTCAGTCCCTGTTGTCCCTCCCTGTGGAATCAAAGGCTGTTACCTCTGGCACATTAATGTGTGACGGTGCGCAGAGTGCTGCTGCCAACCGGGGAAGTTCACCTGCGCTTTCGTGTCCAGAGTTTTGGTGGGGCTTCGTTTTATAAATATGAATGATTAGATCGTTGGTCACGAGGTTGAATGAAATTTCCAGCCCCCTCCCCCCACCCTCCTCCCCAGAAGTCAGACTGATACCCAGGGGCTCCAAGCCCCAACCCTCCCTCTAATACGTGGGGACAGAGGTCAGCCAGAGTGTTCTTTATTACACAGGACCTTACTACAAAGTGAAGCTTTTAACAAAGGATCGGTTTGGCAGTCTAGCACTGATCGGGGTAGGAAAGTAAGATTCAGGGTTGTGGGTGTTCAGATAACACAGCGGCGGTCACAAAGCGAGGCGAGTCTGAATTGCCCTTAAGTGGTCTCGGGTTGGCTCTGTGGGCGTCAGGAGCCCGGCTCTGTGCTGCTCCTTGTCTGCCATCCCTAACGTGATTCCATCCCTGTGGTGTGCCCTGGTGGCGTGTGCACCAGTCCTCACATCGCATCCTGGCCAGCGGGCGGGCCCGAAGGATGGTTCTCCACCGCCTCTTAGAAAACATCTAGGAATTCTCACGCTTGTTATCCAGCTGTTTCTTGCATTGGCACTCGGGGAAGCTGGAGAATGTGTTCTTTATTCCAGGTGGTCACGGACTGAGTCAGAACGTGAGGGTCCTGTTACTAAGCAAAAACAGGAAGAAATAATGGAGGGGGGGCGCTACCTGTCCTGCCTTCCTGTGGTTGATCCTGTAATTCCACTGTTAGGAATTTATCCTGAGGAAGTCCGAAGTACAAAGATAGACAGCAATAATAGTAATAGCAAGCGTGTATCCACACCCGCTCTTTGCTGGTACTCTGTAAACACGTCACATCTGTTAGTACTAACTCACTCAACAGTCACTGCAGCCGGGATTAATGCTGCTAAAGTGTGCGCATAACAGTCGTTAGAATGACAGCTTTTCTGCTACAGATATCTCACCACAATCTAACCCTTTCAAAAGGTCGCATCTCATCCTTTGAAGGATGTACCATCACTGTCCCCGTTCCAGAAGAGAGGAGGCGGGGGCCTCGGCAGCGTGAGCAAGCAGCTCAGGTCCGCACCAGAAGCAGCGGCAGAGCTAGAGCTCGGATAACGCAGAGCCCACACCTTAAGGCTGTGCTGTTTCACCCCAGGTCTGTTTATTCAGCCTTACTTTCTGGGACTGAAACACCGGAAACAGCCTCACTGCCCGGCAACAGGGGAAGGACAAATGAAGTATGATTCGACCATATATTGGCATTTTATGTAAGCATTGAAGCATATTTTTTGAAAAGTAATGACATGGGCCAAGTTTAGAACATATTAGGTTTAAAAAGGTAGTATACAGAGCACACAAGCAGTGTAATCTCATTTTTGTTAAACGGTAAAAATTAAGATGTGTGAGAACAAACTTTCCAAAATGTTAACTGTCTCCACATGATTGGATGTTTTCTATTCTGCATTCTCAAATTTTTCTATAATAAAAGGTATCTTTAATTGGGTTTTTCTTTCTCACTGAAATCTGTAACTGAGTGATTTTCATTCTGTGAATCTTATCCCAAGGAATTATGTAGAAATTCAGGCCATGATTGGGCACAGCTTTATCAGCCTATTTTATATTAACGAAAATGTGAAAATAGTATATTTCCATTGGCAAGAAGGTGACATTATAGCACCTCCACCTGGGGTTTCTTTGGAAGGACTGATGCTAAAGCTGAAACTCCAGTACTTTGGCTACCTCACGCAAAGAGTTGACCCATTGGAAAAGACTCTGATGCTGGGAAGGATTGGGGGCAGGAGGAGAAGGGGACGACAGAGGATGCGATGGCTGGATGGCATCACTGACTCTATGGACGTGAGTCTGAGTGAACTCCGGGAGTTGGTGATGGACAGGGAGGCCTGGCGTGCTGTGATTCATGGGGTCGCAAAGAGTGGGACACAACTGAGCGACTGAACTGAACTGGTAAAAATTTGTCACCAAAAAAAAGGTATCTTCCGACAAAGGGAAGACCTTTAAAACGTCAAGTGAACGAAGCAATGTATGAAAAGGTATGTACAGGTGGATGTTCAGGTGATGTCTGTTCTGTGCATATTCATCTTGTTCACTTAGCAGATACCCATTGGGTGTTTAGAATGCAGAGGGACAGTAGCAGCCTGCCAGTGGATGCAGCCGTGGAAAAGGGAGATGTGGTCTCCTGCCACACAGGGCGCGAGTCTAGAGGAAGAGCTGGCCAGACAAGGAGTTCAGACGTCTCCAGTGTTCAGAGTGAAAATCACCGTCGTGGGGAAAAGTCAGTCGGTATGGGGACAGTGAGGAGGGCTTACTAGAGGACGTGGCATCTCAGCTGAGCCCTGGGGGAGGAGATGAGGTGCAGTCCTCAGGGCTGGGGGGGGGTGGACACAGGAGCTGCAAACCTGGCTAAAGATACAGTACCTTTTGTTATAGAAAAATAGGAGAATGCAGAAGAGAAAGCCTCCAGCCATCCAGAGACTGTTAACATTCTGGAAAGTTTGCTTTCGCTCAGCAGATGTGGGAGGTGGTGGGGGCTGGAGGTGAGGCAGGAGAGCCCTAAAATCAGTAGGATGTTGAACGAGTTGGAATTTTGGAAACCAGTGAATAGACTTTCAAGGAGAAAACACAGTGAAGTCTGTATCTGAGAAACTCTAGGCAATGAGAAGGATGGATTGGAGGAAAACATGGCCAGAAACAGCAGAGCAGGCGTGACCTCAGTTAACTGTCCGCTGAGAAGGATGGGAGCTGACCTGGGTTACAGGGTCGGGTCGAGTGTGGGCTGACTGCGTGCTACCAGAGCTGTGGTCGGCAGGCCTGGTGACTGGTCAGGCCTTGGAGGAGGGCCGGGGGCTGGACAGATGTGTAGAGATGAAGAAGGAGTTTTGTAAGATGACTGTATTGTCTTTATTCAGGTGCTGCTGATGGCGATTTTTTTTTCTATTGTGGTAAAATACACATAACTATAAACTCTGTCATTTTCAAGGTTATTCTGTAGCACGTCTCAATATTCAGCTCCGTTTGTGGCTGAATGGTGGTCCCCGGTGCGGGCGGGCCTCACCGTGTTTGTGCATTGTCAGTGGACACTTGAGCTGTCTCCACCTTTGGGCTGTTGTGAGTAGTGCTGCTATGAATGTGTGTATGGGGTTGGTTTTTTTTTTTTGGACACCTGTTTTTTAATTTTTTCGAATCTATACCGAGAAACTGAATTGCTGGGGCATGTGGTGACCCTGTGTATAACTTTGAGGAAGTGCCAGGGTGCTTCCCACAGGTGCTGGCATCGCTGTCCACTCCCCCCAGCAGTGCCACGGATTCTGGTTCCTCTCCCCCATCGTCGGCCTTTGTAACTGCCCCTCATCCGAGTGGATAAGGACGAGTTTTCTCATCGTGGCCTATTTGTATTTCCCTCCAGGCTAGTGATGTTGAGCTTCTTTTCATGTGTTTCCTGGCCATGTTATAGTATCTTCTTTGGAGAAATGTGGATGGTAGTCAAATACACTTCAGTTCTTTAAATGCTAATAGGAGGAAGCCACAGGAGAGAGCAAGAGAGAGGTTGAGATAACACAAGAGAATGTAAGTGGTCCACGGTCTGAGAAGCTGGGAAGAGACAGGGTTGGGAGTGTTAAGTAGAGGGATCAGCCTGGAGTGGGAGGAACAGCACTTCCGTTTTAACCAGATTGAAGGAGGAAGGGTGGGCATGAATGTTGTCCGTTCTACAGGAAACTGAGGAATTTCTTACCTGAAGACAAAGTCTGGTCATAAAGAGTAGGGAGAGTTGCTGAGGTTTGAGAAGCAGGAACGGTTTGGAATAATCTCTAATGGAATAAAGAGGGCTGCTGATGGGGAAGCAGCTGTACTTTGGGGCAACTTTGAAGGCTTAGCTGACCCTGGAAACTGTACGTCATGTTTTGTGGTTTAAAAAATATCTTGACTATCTCCGTACTTAGCGGTCACGGTTTACAGCCAGAAGAGAAAGGTGGTTGGGTTGGTTTTGGATTGAGATTTTCCCCGGGAGAAGGTACTAAGGTAAGAGAATTGATTATATTAAAACCAAATAATAGACCACGAAGTCTAGGCCAGAAGGAGAAGGTAACTGATTAAACAGATGCTGAACCAGTCCATTCTGAAGGAGATCAGCCCTGGGATTTCTTTGGAGGGAATGATGCTGAAGCTGAAACTCCAGTAATTTGGCCACCTCATGCGAAGAGTTGACTCATTGGAAAAGACTGATGCTGGGAGGGACTGGGGGCAGGAGGAGAAGGGGACGACAGAGGATGAGATGGCTGGATGGCATCACTGACTCGATGGATGCGAGTCTGAGTGAACTCCGGGAGTTGGTGATGGACAGGGAGGCCTGGCGTGCTGTGATTCATGGGGTCGCAAGGAGTCGGACATGACTGAGCAACTGATTTGAACTGAACTGTGTCAGCCGACGTCCGGGGTGAGGCGATTGCCAAAGAGAAGGCGACAAAAGAGTAAACCCTGGGCAGGCTCGTTAGTGACGTTCACCGGAGAGCCTGAGCAGAGCGAGGCGGGAAGTGCCTGTAAGAGTGAAAACCAGAGGGCAGTACGGAGGCGCAGGGCCCGGGAGGGAGGGGCGGGCAGACCCCCTGTCTGTGAGTGCCCTGGAGAAGGCGGTGTTGGGCGTGGGGTGCCAGGCGTGAACTAACATGTAACAGTGGGGACGGGAAGAACGCAGGAAAACGCTTCCAGACACCCCCTCCACCCCTGCCCTGAATCAGATCCCTCACAGCCCTTATCACTGAGCTGCCTTTCTTACGTGAGCTGTGTGTGGCCCATAGCACAGGTGGGTTCTTAAATAGTTCAGAATTACAGAAGTGGTTATTTCCAGATGGTAGAAGAATGGATTTTTTTTATATATATATTTTTTTTCTGAATTTAATCTTCTCTGTGTTGGGTGGTTTCTTTTTTCCCCAATTGGAAGAAAACCCTTTGGATCATCTTTTTATTAATATTCTTACCATGAGAGCATAAAAAAATTGAAGCCAATTTTTTTTATACTTCCTGGGATTTTTTTTTTCCCCCCTAATTATGCTAAGGGACTTTGACTCTTCTCATGACAGGATTAGAGAGCAGTGGTTCTCAACTTCAGGGTGCGTCCTGGACCCTAACCCCAGAGTCTCTGATTCAGTAAATCTGAGCTGGGGACCCAAGAATGTGCATTTCTGGCAAGTTCTTAGGATGCTGCTGGTGTTGGTGTAGGGACCTCACTTGGAGAACCACTGATACAGAGAAGAAGGTGCAGCTGAGCAGAGCAGCTCTGTAAAGAGTGGGATAGAGGCTGAAGTGACAAAATCTCTCAATAAGGTGTTCCCACCTTTCTAATCGTCCCTCTCTTTTGACCTTTTTACAGAATATAAGACAGGAAACAGGAGAAAACGGGGACGTTTTTTGTCTGCCCCCAACATTTGTCACAGTCAGAATTTCACCCTTTCTCCCCAAACCCCCTCGCACTGCCTGGGTGTTCTTTGTGAGCAGCACAAGGGTGGGAGAGGCTGAGAGGTAGATTTGTGTTTGCACGCGTCATCTCTGAGCATGAGCAGTTCATTTGGGCTGACACTGATCTGACCCACATTTATTCTTCAGAAATAGTTCCCTAGCAATGCTATTTTTTGGTACTGAAAAGCCAATGTTTTAAAATATTTAGCCACATTTCAGCTTAAAGATTTGTCTTTTTCTCGTGGTGAGGATAGGTAACACTTGATTCTCATGACTGGCCCCGCCCTGAAGTTGCACACGTATGATTTTAGGTGAAGGCTAACCCCTGCTGCAAAACAAAGCTTCGATGCATAAGGAAATGTTCCTTTTACATTTGTGTTTTTCATTGTAATTTTTACAATTCTCCAGCAGCCAGGCATTCACGTTTGTTGTTGTAAGTGTATTATGTCGAATGTCATTTTTGTCTCCTGGTTGTAATCATTTAAATCTTGATTTCAGCTGATGAGTAAAGAGTCCCCTGTGTCTGCTGGGAATGACGCCTATGTTGACCTTGATCGCCAGGTACCTGGTTTTACATTGTTTCTCTATGTGCAGAGGTTGAAGGGTAAACTTTGGATGTTAATGAAAAGGGTGTTTCAACTCTTGAAATATACTGGTGTAATTCTTTATTTTTTACCTAACATGTAAGAATTACACTTTTTTTTTAAAGCCACTTTCCTGCTGCTGCTGCTGCTGCTAAGTCGCTTCAGTCGTGTCCGACTCTGTGCGACCCCATAGACAGAAGCCCACCAGTAAACATTTGTAATAAAACTTGTAACTTGCAACTAACATAATTTATTAAATAAACTAGCTTCTTCAATTTATTATATTTTGTGTTTTCTAGTCATGGTTTTTCTTTTTCTGTTAGTGATAGCTTTCTGTATGCCACATTTAAGAAAACAGACGCAGTCCTAGAACATGGCATGCATTTAGTCCTACGATTTATTTTGAACACAAAAGATATTTTGCCTTTTATTTCATGTTACTCTTCAATGGAAAAAGTTTCTTTTTCCTTTCATCTTTCTGAAGATGTGAAGTCTGTCAGGAGATATTTAAACGCGCTAAGGAGCTACTATATTTTTTTAAGGAACTCTACAATATATTCTTATGGTTTTTAACAGAAAAGTTGATTTGTAATTTTAATTACTGCTTTTTAATAAAATGTTGTTACGTTGTCATTGCTGTAATCTGCTATTCTGGGACATCTGTTCCATAGCATGAATAGAAATCTTTGTGTTCTTTGTCTTCTCTCATTTCTTCCCCATGGTTTCTAAGTGTTTTGCAGGAAAATCTTCGGATATGCTATAATTTTAGCCCAAATTGTAATTTGTCTTTTCCTGACTCTGTGGCATCTGAGTTTAAACTTGTTACCTTGAATGCACATTTTGTTTTTGTATCCATTACACAGAGATTTGATCACATGAAATGAAAAGCCAATATGATTTTATTTTCATCAATTTTTTTCTTCTAAAAAGTCAGTTAACTTTAATGTTTTCATACACAGCTAACTTAGAGTTAATTGGGACCCAGCTCGGGACTGTTTGGTTTGTGCTGAGAATCAGGATAATAAAAACCTTTCATTTTGAAACTGATAAAATTAACACAGAGGTTTAATATGATTGAACATTTGTGTTGAAATACACTAGCTGTTTATTTTAACAGTTGAACCCTTGTTCTAGCATGTATAGATTTTACCAAAGTAAAATTTCCCAGTTATTACAGAATCAAAACATTACCAAGAACCAGGTAGCCCAGATAAGAAAAGCTGTATAAGAGAACCAAATTCCAAGTTCAGAAAAGACAAAGCTTAGGACTAAAAGATATTCACAGTTAGAAGTGGCTTCTTAACAACAGAAATTTGGTCTAAATCGTTTCCAAAGAACGCGAAGTTTATAAATTTCCAGATTTGTTCACTGAACATTTATCAAGCATCAGGAAAAAAAAAGAAATGTCTTGTTTTGACTCCTGCAAGAGGGTTCTTCATTTCTGCTGTCCCCAGAAAGAGAAGGGAGTTCTGTGCTCTACATGTGTGGTTATTAGCTGTTGCCCTGTCATATTCCAGTGTTGACTGTAGCTCTTTGTTTCTACCCAGCTGAAGAAAACTTCAGAAGAACTAAATGAGGCTTTGTCAGCCAAGGAAGAAATTGCTCAAAGGTGCCATGAGTTGGATCTGCAGGTAAGAGGGCTGTTCCCGGACCACCTGTCTGAAACGCGCTCTGTGAGTCCCACCACACACAGCGGGTCCCGCTTGCAGTTCAGTTTGACTATAACACAACCTAATTAGAGAAGAAAAATCCTGGGAAAAGAGTGCAGACCTAGCAAAGATCAGAGTTTTCCTTCCTTCTCACAACTCTATTAAATTCACAATAAATGAATTAAAATGGGATAAGCCCACAAAAAGAGAAAGAGGAGGGAGACCAGCACTCAGGAGACCGGGGGAGATTTTTAAAAGTCCTGACTTTTGTAGTGTTTGCCAGTCTCCACGGTATACACACTCCCAGTGACCAGTACCAGTTGCTAATGGTGTAACAGTTGGCTCACCTGTCTCTTGAGTATTTAAGAAGCAGCTCGGTTTCAGCCGGCAATAGCACACCACACTCGTTATCCACTTCTGAAGGCCAAAGACAGTTGGGAAAAGTGCTGAATGGCCTAAGAGGAGTAAAGAATGCAGTGACCAGACTTCCTATAAAAGGGGATGGGGACTTCCCTGGTGTTCCAATAGGTAAGAATCTGCCTGCCGGCCCAGGGGATGTGGGTTCAGTCCCTGGCCCCGAAGGTTCCACATGCTGCAGGGCAGCTAAGCCTGTGCCCCGTAGCCTCTGAGTCCACACTGTAGGGCCTAAGGGCTGTAGTTACTGAGCCTGGGCGCCTGCAGCCCCTGCTCTGCAATAAGAGAAGCCACCAAGTAAGACGGCCATGCACCCCAATTGGAGAGGAACACCCACTTGCTGCAACTGGTAAGTCCAAGTGCAACAACAGAGGCCCAGTGCCCCCCAAAATAAAAATAAATAGTTTTAAACCCAGAGAACTGCAGGGAGCCCCCCCACCCCCGCGTGGCAGAAGACTGCAGCGAGGTGCAACGGGGTCTCCTATAGGAGAGCGCCCCCAGCGCCCGTCACCCACTGCAGACACCCTGACCTGAAGCCAGCTTGCTACCAGAGAGTTCTCTTCTAAAGAGTTAAGCAAACAGAAGTATGGGAGGATAGACTCAGTGTTAGTATCGCAGGGTTAGACTCTTTGCATTTTGACCTTTCCAGGTTCTCGAATTTACAGAGAGCAAGGGAGGAAAAATGCATAGTGAAAAAGAGCAGGGTCAAGGTGAGCGGGAAACTAGCCCTAGAGGAAGTGGAGAAATTGGGGTAGTAGAAAAGTTTTCTCTTTGATTATTTAATGCCCCTGTGAAACTGGCAAAGATGCTGCATCTCTAAAGTAAGGGCAAGATGCTGTTCTAAAAAGAAAAAAGTCAGAGATGAAGAAACACGTGAAGTATTAGTCACTCAGTCATGTCTGACACTTTGTGACCCTATGGACTGTAGGCTCTTCCAGGCTCTTCTTTCCATGGAATGCTCCAGGCAGGAATACTGGAGTGGGGTGCCATTTACTGTTCCAGAGGATCTTCCTGACCCAGGGATTAAACCCAGGTTTCCTGCATTACAGGCAGATTCTTTCCCGTTTGAGCCACCAGGGAGGCCCCTCAGACTGAGAGGAACACTTAAGTAAATTAGAATTGTCAAAATAAAAATCCAGTAGAATAGTTAAAAAAGAAGTTGGAGAAATCTTTTGTAGATTAAAAATAGAATAAGAAATAAAATGTATTTGTCTTGGATTTACAACAAAACCATAGGGGAGGAGAGAATGCACGAGGTCCAGATGGCACATGATTGGCTACATATTGATACTTACTAAAGCTGGGTAGTAGGCACTCAGTTCATGGTATTTTCCGCCAGAAGCATTTTACTTTGAAGGCATTAATAGTTGATCATTGCTTTGGATGCAGGTAGAATTGTGATGAGAGCACTCTTGTTGGGTTATATAGTAAATAATACCTAGTCAAATGTAAGTGCCCTTGGAGAAGGAAATGGCAACCCGCTCCAGGATTCTTGCCTGGGAAATCCCATGGACAGAGGAGCCTGGTGGGCTACAGTCCATGGGGTCGCAAAGAGTCGGACACAACTGAGCGACTGAGCGTGCACACAGTGTAAGTGCTGTTAATTGCTTTTCAGATTTTAAAATTTAGCTATGTGTAAATTATTCACGATAATAAGATTGGTTGTTTTTACGAGCAGAATGGAAGTATTATCCTTGGTAGCATAACCGGAGAAGGCAATGGCACCCCACTCCAGTAGTCTTGCCTGGAAAATCCCATGGGCAGAGGAGCCTGATAGGCTGCGGTCCATGGGGTCGCTAAGAGTCAGACAGGACTGAGCGACTTCACTTTCATGCATTGGAGAAGGCAATGGCAACCCACTCCAGTGTTCTTGCCTGGAGAATCCCAGGGACGGGGGAGCCTGGTGGGCTGCCGTCTATGGGGTCACACAGAGTCGGACACGACTGAAGCGACTTAGCAGCAGCAGAGCATAGCATCCAGTTGTGCACTGGGATTGGCCTCTGTCTCAGGAGTGAAGTGGCGGCACAGGCCGGCTCATTGCTCGGTGTGTTGTCTGTGGTGCTTTTGTGCTGCGGAATCGGGGCTGAGGACCCATGGTGAGACCCGTGGCTCTGAAGGGCTGAGCTGTTCACAACCTGTACTCTGGCCTGGAGAATTCCGCGAGCCATACATAGTCCATGGGGTCACAAACAGTCAGACACGACTGAGCGACTTTTACTTTCATGAACTGATTACAATGTTGTATGGCAGAAACCAGTACAACATTGTAAAGCAGTTATCCTCCAGTTAAAATGAGTACACAAATAAAAAGAAATTAGCAGCAAAGAAATGAGTTTTTAAGATTTAAAGCTTTAAATATTTACTTTAAAAAGAATACAAGAGCAGAAATAGACCCACAGTATAGAATTGAGCTGTTGCTCTATTCTGAGAAAACACTCATGCGGTTATGGAAATCTGACAAGATAGAGAGCTGGCATTTCAGATTCATTTGTTTATTCAGCAGACATGGAGCACCCACTCCAGACCTTCCCCTGCTCTGTAGCTGCTGTGGATACAGTGAAGTTGAGGGGAAACACAGAACTGGATAAAATATCCTTGCCCCCAGGTGCTTACGTGCACATGAAGAAGACAGGCCATAAACAGGATAAGAATCAGTCTGTCGTGTACCGATAAGGGTTCTAGAGAGAAGGAGACTCGGGGGAGCAGGGTGGGAGGAATTTGTTCTGATGGGTCCTCAGCAAAGCCTGCCAGCGGAGGCAGTGAGTTTGTAAGAGATCCTAAGAACGTGGAGGAGCTGGCCTCCCAGTCTTCCCCAGAGGAGCATCCAGATCAGCGCACCTGATTGGAGCTGGAGAGAGGAACTGTCCACAGAGGCCAGACAGGCCTTGGGAAAGGCTCAGTAAGGGGGAGGCCATTGCAGGCTTGCGAGCAGAGTCATCCTGTGATCTGAGTTTTATTTTCTTGGGTTTTGATGGCTCCTCGGTGGAGACTAGACTGAGGGTGAGGGCCAACTCATGGAGACTGAATCAGACGCCTTTGGGACAGTCAGGTGAAAACTTAGGTTGGCTTAAATCAGAATTGGGGGTGGTGAGAAGTGGCGGGAATCTGTTTGAAGGCAGAGCTGCTGATGTTTGCTGAAAGAGTGGATGTGAGGATGAGCTGTGACAGGTCCTGACCAAGCAAGTGGAAGGACAGAGTTAGCACTGCTGAGATGGGAGACGGCAGGCGGGCTGGCCGGGGTGCAGGTGAGAGTCCCACCTGCACAGGTTGAAGTCGAACGCCTCGTGGGCGTGATGCCCAGTTTGGGATCCCAAGCTGGAAATAGAAATGTGCGAGCTCTCAGTGAATACATGGTGTTTACAGCCCAGCTACTGAAAGACATCAGTGTATTTAGGAAGGAAAAGCCACGGGTTCCCCAAGGCAGGAGGCCATGGAGAGGACCAGGAGAGGGAGGTGTTCCAGGAGCCGCAGGAAGCAGAGCTCTGCTGGTCCTGGGGGCGGTGGGGCAGGAGCCCTTCTGGAACAGGTTCGAGAGGAAATGGGGGCGGAGATGGAGAACTGAAAGTGGAGGCGGCTTCTGCTTTTCCAGGTTCTTGAGATGTAGTTGACCTGCAGTAAACTGCCCACTTTTGAAGTGTACAATTCTGATGCCTGTTGGCATCACCACAGTCAGGATAACGCTTTCTCTGTCGTCTTCCTCCAGCCCTGGCGCTGCTTTCTGTCTCTGGATTAGCTTGTATCTTCTAGAATCACATATGAAAGGAGTCACGCACACTGTACTCTTTTTCTGCCTGGCTTCTTTTTCTTTTTTTTTGAGGTTCATTCATATTGTTGGTAGCAGTAGTTAATTCCTTTGTTGTCAAGCAGTGTTCTGTTGAATGGCTGTGCTGTTATTCAGCTGTTCACCGGTCGATAAATCTGTTTTTCTGCGTTTGTGTTAGTCACTCATGTCCGACTCTTTGCGACCCCGTGGACTGTAGCTCGCCAGGCTCCTCTGTCCGTGGGATTTTCCAGACAAGAAAACTGGTGAGGGTTGCCATTCCCTTCTCCAGGGGATCTTCCCGACCCAGGGATCGAACCTGGGTCTCTTGCATTACAGGCAGATTCTTTGCCATCTGAGCCGCCAGGGAAGCCGTTACAAACGAAGCTGCTATTAACATTCTGCATCTCTGTGAACATATGTTTTGTTTCTCTGTGGTAAATAAATACCTAAGAGTAAACTGTCTGTGTCATGTGGTAGTTCCGTGATTAATTTTTTAGGAAAATGCAAACGAGGTATTCACAGCGTTCAGAACATTACACATTCTCACCAGGTGTGTTAAATCCCACTTGCGTGCATCTTCGCCAGCATTTGGTACAGCCAGTCTCTCTAATATCCGGCTTCCTAGTGGGAGTGGTGTGTGGCTATAACATTATGGTCTCACTTTGCTTTTCCTTAGTGAGTAATCGTGAGTGTCTTTTTGTGTACTTAGTTGCCATTGGGTGTGTATCTGCCTTCTCACTCAGTCCTGCCCTACTCTCTGCGGCCACATGTGCGTAGCACAGCAGGTCTTCTGTCCATGGAATTTTCCCAGGAGGAAGACTGGAGTGGGTTGCCATTTCCTACTCCAGGGGATCTTCCTGACCCAAGGATCGAACCTGCATCTCTGCGTCTCCTTCATTGGCAGGTGGATTCCTTACCGCTGAGCCACCTGTGAAGCCTTTTACATGTCTTCTTTGGCGAATTATCTTTTCAAATCTGAAATTTTTAAAATGAATTATTGCTTACTTTTACATACTGCTCTGTCTGTGCAATATTGCTAAATAATATAAATGTTTTAAGTGGAGGTTACTTGTACCTCTTTAAAGACAGGCTTTAATTCATACTGGCTTCCCTGGTGGCTCAGATGGTAAAGAATCTGCCTGCAGTGTAGAAGACCTGGGTTTGATCCCTAGGTTGGGAAGATCCCCTGGAGAAGGGAATGGCCACCCACCTCAAGTATTCTTGCCTGGAGAGTTCCATGAACAGAGGATCCTGGTAGGCTACAGTCTGCGGGGTCACAAAGAGTTGGACACAACTGAGCGACTGACACACACACACAATTCATAATGGTAATTTACAAGTGGTTACTGCGGATTCCAGTGTAATTGGAGAAAACAGCCCCTGTCTTTCTACGTTCTAACAGGTCGCAGCACTGCAGGAGGAGAAAAGCAGTCTGTTGGCAGAGAATCAGGTATTAATGGAAAGACTTAATCAGTCAGATTCTATAGAAGATCCTAACAGTCCAGCAGGAAGGAGGCATCTGCAGCTCCAGACTCAGTTAGAGCAGCTCCAGGAAGAAACATTCAGGTAAAGGACCCCTCACTCAGACCTAATCTTTTAAAATCTGGTAATGTCTTTTGCAGTTAAGAATATAGTGTTAGGGCTTCCAGGTAACTGCAGACCAAGGTGGCTCTGTGATTAGCCACTTCCCAAAAGTCTTCCCACACACCGTGAAATAAGCGCACGTCTACGAAAGTTCTCACCCTCAACCTGACTTGCAGACAGAACGCCCCAGTTGAACCGTGACTGTGGATGAAGGGAAGGAGCATTCTTTACCATCCCACCCCTACCCCACCAGGTGCTTAGAGACAGCTAAAGTCAGACTGAGAAAAACGTCAGGAAGAAGTAGCAAAGGGGCCCGAGGGTGATTTGGAACGGTCACTGGAAAGATTAAGTTCATGCAAAACTGGAAATCAAATTTAAAACAAAAGAAAGGAAGTTAGATCACAAACTGCAGGGATAGGGTTTCAAATTAAGTCTATCTTCTTAAAGGGCCAGATGCCAAAAAAAAAAAAAAAATTAACCAGGCGTGGAATTTAGCGATTGTGCCTTCCAGGGCACAGTCTAAGGGCATAAGAGAAAGGCCCGGGGCAAAGTTTATAGAGACAGATGTAGTTAAAGGGCAAGCCGATGTAAAGGAGTCCTCCTTTAACACATCTTCTTGAGGAGGAAAGGGCCAAAAAGGAAGAGGGCCCACGAGCAGTTGGGTGGTAAAAAAGAAAATCTGCTGTCCTGCAAGACAGAACAGAGCGGCAAAGTCTAAGGACCTGGCAGGATGATAGAAATACTATGTTACGAATTTCTAGAAAATGTATCATGACCCATTTCTTACGTAGCCATAGATTTTCAATGTTAAAACTGTGGGTAAAATTAAGTATCATTACTTATCCACTAACTTAATATGGTTACATATCTACCAGTCTTTATTTTTCTCCAGTGATGTGATGTTTTGTTTTGTTTTGTTTGCCTTGACCGGAAAAAAGTGCACTTTATCTTAGTATTCCCAGAAACCTAAGACAAATGTCCATTGCTTATGGTCTGCAACCGCAGTTTAGACTGTGATCTGAGGACCGTTTCAGAGAGTCTTCAGGCTCTGTCTCTTCCAGCTGCATATCTGTGTTAGACTAAATTTCCTTCATGAACCTCAGCCAAAAAACCCTCACATCAGATGCATGTAGAAACAGGAGAACCCAGCTGTCTTCTAGTAAACCAGTGATTTGAATCGCAGAATGTAAAAAACATTGCCATCACCATTTTTAGAAAGTAGTTGTGTTTCATAAACAATATATTGTATTAACATAATGGGTTTATTACTGTTATTTTCAAATGACTAACATCTCATTTATAAGTATTCTTTAAACAATTCTGAAAAGAAGAGTAGCAAACTCAATCCAGTGCTATAGTAAAAATAAGCTTTATCCCAGAAATATTATTAAATCTGTTGTAGTAACTGTTAAATCTATTACAGTAGATAAATGTATTATGCTGCCTCCAATCCATAAGTTAAAGAAGGAAGAATAAAAAATAAGCTTGGTACGTGAAATTATCAGTAAAGTTAAGAACATAAGGTGAAGATGAGTATTAATCTATTAATATTATTTGACTTTTTTCTTGATACTCTAAAATTCCTGGCTTTGCCCCTCACTAGCTGTATAACCTTCGGCATACCTCCATTTCTCTAAGATGGTCTAATAGTTTTGTCTACCCTCTAGAATTTTTGTGAGCATTAAATGATTTAACATATGTAAAGTATTTTAAGAATATTTCCTGGCACATAGAAGCTATATAAGATTTAGCTGTTGTTACTTTTCTAGAACATGAAATAAGAAAAAGAAATGAGATGAGAATACTGGAAAGACAAAAAGTAAATGATCATTATTTATAGATAATGTGTGTCCACCCAGAAGCTAGAAGAGAACCAGCTGAGAAGTCCTCAGAACCAGTAAACATTTAAGAGAGAGAGGGTTATGTGACACCTTTGCTTATGTTGCAAGCCTTGCTAACAGTAACTAGTATCACCAGGAACATTCTGCTTATATAAATGAAGAAGAAGAAAGAATTGTAATGCTTACCCTAATGGAAACAGCCTGGCACCCGTGCAGCAAAATACAGACCCGGTGACACAAAGGATCCATAAACCAGTCCAAGCATATGTAAACGTTCGTAATATGATAAAAGTGGCATTTTCTAATCAATAGGGAAAGGTTATTTGTTAAATGGTTTGGGAAAGATTGGTAGGTATTATGACAGGAAAAGTTAGATTCCTGCAGTGTATCATATACCCAAATGGTTTCCAGAGAAATTGAAAACTTTAATGTTAAAAAATGAAACCTTATAAATAACTAACAGAAAATAATGAATTAGAAGAAAAAAGTTCTAATTGTGCATTAGAAGCAAAAACTATGAAGTGTGAGATTCATTAGTTGAATTGGATAAAAACTAAGAATCTTTATACATTAAATACGTAAACAAAATTAAAATAACCAGTGATAAAGATTTGTGACGTGAGAGAGGATCCTGTAAATCCAAAGGAAAGGTGTATGTATTAAGCAAAACAAATTCATACATGGAATTCCCCAGCAGCCCAGTGGCTAGGACTCTGCACTTTTATTGCAGAGGGGCTAAGTTCAATCCCACAAGCCGTGAGGTTCAGCCAAAAAAGCAACAACGAATTAAAATAAATTAGGAACCATATTATCCATATTTTAGAGGTGAAAAGATCTATGAAAAGAAGTCAGGCTAGAAGATACACTCCATAAATGTTAACAGTAGGTACCCGTCTAGAGAGTAATGCATGATTTTTTTCTTCCTTGTTTTTCTGCATTTTTTAAGCTTTCAAAAGGAGTATGTTTATTTCCTAATTAAAAATAAAACTTAATGGCTGATACATTTTGAAACATACCACTTGGTGTCTGACTTTCTGAGTGGAGGAATGGCAGTTGGTTGTTGTCTTTCTTCAAGTCTTAGAACGGCAGGATCTGTTTCCGGGATAGTTAAAACTTGGAAATGCAGCATGCATACGGTCACAAAAGTGGGAGACAAGTTCAAGAACGTATTGTCATTGTTTTCAACTTACTTTTGCTGTTCTAAGAAGCATTATTAGACAGCAGAGCTTTCTGGGTCTGTTTCGTTTCGATGACAGGCTGGAAGCAGCCAAAGATGACTATCGAATACGCTGCGAAGAGCTAGAGAAGGAGCTCTCTGAACTTCGGCAGCAGAACGATGAGCTGACCGCTCTGGCAGACGACGCTCAGTCTCTGAAGGACGAAATAGATGTTCTTAGGTAACCGACCCCCCATCCCCCTGGGATCTCAGACCCGCCAGGCCCCCAGGGTTCACCTCCACGGAACCATTTCTCATCTGTAGAGTGGGAACAGCACACACGCCCACTCAGGCTGACGTGTGGAACTGGGTGAGTCTGATTCTAGGCCCGCGGGACAGTATCAGGCAGATCAGCGCTGCATATGAATGCTGGTTAAGTAGGAATAATCTCTGACCAGCACTTCCTGCTTGCGTAGCTGTGAGCGTTCTCTCTGCTGCTCCTGGGTTGTCATTCTGCGTCGTCCGGCTGATCGGTTGTCCGCTTGCTCAGATCCTATCTCCCCACGAGGCTCATTTCCTTGCTGGAATCAACTGCTCTCTCACCGGGCCCCTCGCTCCCTGCCTCTTCAGTTCTCCACCGTTCTGCCAGTATAACCTGCCCTCCGTCGGATCATTCCAACCATCTGTATCTTACCCTTTGGCTCTTAAATGCTGAGAACAAATAGAGAAAATCACATAGTGATGTCATTTTTGTCCTCCCACAGACTAATGATCCTCGCCCTCCTCTGGGCTCCCCCCATTGGTCCCCCATTCTGCTGCCCACCCACGAACGGCTCTGTCCCCACTTAGCTTGTCGCTGCTCTGAGTTTTCCTGACTCTTCTCACTTGTCTGTTCCCCCGCCCCCACCCCTCCTGAGCTGCAGTCTCGGTGGATGACGTTGCCCCCTGCACCGAGGGGCGGGGTCATGACCCGTGGACCCGCTGCGTGCTGTCTCCTGCATCCCCACCGTCTTTGGCCTCTGCTGCCTGCATGCAGACTGGTGCCCATCGCCCCGTCCACTGCTGACTCCTGGTGCTCTGGTCGCAGCCCTTCTTGGCTCTGCAGGGACCAGTGCCACACCAGTTATCACCTCTCTTCCCATTTGAATCCCCCCCCACCACCCGCCACCCCCAAGCATCTATTTGTGTTTCAGTCCCTCTCTTCTTACAAATCGTGAGAGAAGTACGACTCTCTGCTTCTCTCCAGAACAGATTTAGATTACACGGGGTCAGAGTTACATTCTCTCCTTCACCCACTAGCGTTCGCTACCCCCCGCCCCCACTGCTGCTCTGAAACAGCTGTTCCTCTGGTCACTAACAACATCCACTTGCCAAATTATTTGGACATCGTTCAGTTTATTTTGCTTTTGTGCTGCATGGAACTCTGTGACTACCTGCTCCTGCTTGCATTCCTCAAATTTTATGTGATGCTCTTCATTACAAATTTTGCTGTCACTTTGGTCACACTTTTGAACCTGCCCAAAAAGCTAAGCTGGACTCAACCTTTGGTCTTGTCGTTTCATTAGAACGTGTTACTTCCTGGCGACCTTCCTGGCTTAGCCCTGTCTGCAGCAGCTCTACAGCTTTGGGTGTGTTTGTGATTCCTGGTTTCCCATCTCATTCTAGACATTCTTCTGATAAAGTTTCTAAACTAGAAGGCCAAGTAGAATCATATAAGAAGAAGCTAGAAGATCTAGGTGATTTGAGGCGGCAAGTTAAGCTCTTAGAAGAAAAGAATACTATGTATATGCAGAACACAGTCAGTCTGGAGGAGGAGCTGCGAAAAGCCAACGCGGCTCGAAGTCAACTCGAGACGTATAAGAGACAGGTAAGAAGAATCTCGTGGTTTCTTAACGTTGTTTGCAGCTGAATTCCCCAGAGTCACACCGGCTCACCAGAGTCCACCGACTTGTTTTCACAGTATTCGGTTTTTCACCTCTGAAACTCGGTTCTTATCCGGAGGTTATCGATGGGTCCCTGCAGCAGATGCTTCTGTTACGTCTTAATGTATTGCACTGCGTCTTGGCCGCTGTGCTCAGACTGCCTCTGGTTGCAGCAGTCAGGGGCTCCTCTTTGTTGAGGTGCACAGGTTTATCCTTGCGGCGGCCTCTCTTGCTGTAGAGCCTGGGCTCTAGGAGCCCAGGCTTCAGTAACTGGCACATGGGCTCAGTGGTTGTGGCACACGGGCTTAGTTGCCCTGCAGCATATGGGATCTTCCCAGACCAAGAACTGAACCCACGTGCCCTGCGTTGGCAGGCAGATTCTTAAATGTTGGAAGGGAAGTCCTATACGCTGATTTTACAATCTTGTCAAATTCCCATATTACTACTTTTGGGGGGGGACCATTTGTAAAGTCTTTATTAAATTTGTTTTGATATTGCTTCTATACTTTGACTTTTTGGCCATAAAGTATGTGGGATCTTAGCCCCCTGACCAGGGATGGAACCTGAATCCCCTGCGCTGGAAGGCAGGGTCTTAATCCCTGGACCACCACGGAAGTCACCCATATTACTTCTAACGATGTCTGTTAGTTTTCTTGTCAGAAGTCATATTTTACACAAATAAAAATCTTTTTTTGTTTCTTTCTTTTTACAGCATACCCTTTTTTTCCTTCTTAATCAGCGCACCTGACTTTTACTATAGTCTTGAACAGAAGCAATAATAATAGACAACCATTTCTTGTTGTTGATTTTTTATGCAGTACTTTAAATGTTTTACCAGTATGTTATAAGCATGGCTTTAGGTTAAGGTAGCCACCTTTTCTTAAGAGTAACAAAATTTCGTTGTCTTCCTAATTTCATGGGTATTTTTCGTAAGCGGATGTTGAATTTAATCAGCTACACCTGTCGAGAGACTCCTGTGCTGCTGCTCCTTTCTGTTGGTCTGATGAATTATAGTAGTAGATCTCTGCCTAAACCATCCTTGCATTCCTGGGACAAGCTTAGTTTACTCATAGCAGGTTTATTTGTCGTTTCACGTTGTTAGATTCACTTGGTTTATTTTACTTGGAATATGTTACCTCTACAATTCGTTTACTCAAAGTTTTCTATCTCGTGCTTTCCTTGTCTTCTGATTTTGGCATCAAAATTATATTCAATTAATATAATAGAGACGTTTTAGTAGAACAACCCAACCCTGTACACCATGTATGGCTGGTGGGGGTATTTGGTGAATACATTTTTCCACATTTCATTATGAAAATTTTCAACATACAACTAAGTTGAAAGAATTACTGAAAGTTAAATATAGTCCAGAGAAGCTATAAATGTGATTAAAGGGTATTAAGTTAAAATAAGAAATGATTTTATCGGAGTTCCAGAGAGAAGAACAGAATTATAGAGGGACATTATTTGAAGGAAGGAATGGCTGAGCGTTTTTCAGAATTCATAAAAGACATCAGATTTAGTATTAACCATGAATTACAAACAGAAGAAATAGAATTCTACACCTATAATTATTATGGTGAAATTGCGCTATAGAATATAGAAATATTACACTCATTTTCTCTCTTTCTGATCTTGTTCAGTCGCTAAGTCGTCTCCAATTCTGCGACCCCATGAACTAGTTTCTGATCTGGAGCTTAATGTTATTTTATTTTTTGTTGTAATACTCTTTCTGCAGCTTCTCTCTTGGTGGGTATTCATACCTGCGTGATCATATTTGGTGGTATTTTTTTCCTTTTGTAATTTAGGTTTCTTTATTTTCTTCAAGTATTTAACTCCAATTTAACGTCCTTGGAGGGCTTATTCTGCTGTTTTGCTTTTGTTCATACTGTTAATGTTCTTCTGCTGACTGTTGTTCTTAGTGGTTTATTTCTTGAACACTTTTGTGATTTGGGGTTTTGCTCTCATCTTTAGCTTTGAGAGTACCGGGGACCTGGTTGAGGCTGTGTTCCTCCAGGCAATATGTGTGTTTCGTATGCCAGATTTACCACCGCGTTACCAGCCAGAGTGACTTAAATTAATTGCTTGGTTTAGGGTTTGCCAGACAAGACATATGGCAAAAATTCTAACACAAATCCATGTATCCACAGGCTATGGTTACACATTTTCAAGTTACACTCACTTTAAGGCAGGCAAGTTTCCTTATTGACTTTGCCAGCTGATGGGTTTTTTTCCCTAACCTACTGACTCACCATCTTTCAAAACCCAAGGTAGTTTAACAACCACCACCTGTCTCCCCATATGTTAAAGTTCTGGATCCCTGGTACTTCCGGTGGCATCTCACAGTGCCCTTAGCTTCCTCACAAACCTCCACTCCAATTTTAGCCTCTGATGACCTCCCACACTTTCTTATAAACTTAGCAATGCTGTCGGACTCTTTTCCCCTTTAGCATTTCTTTTGCTTCATGCTGAAAGGACTTCCAGACTGCCCAGTTACCTGTGTTACAGGAAACAAAAGTCCCGTAGGTTTTTCTAGGTCTGAGCATTTGTTCTTCCAGATGATCTGGTTTTAGAACCACAGTATCTAGGCAGATTTCTGTACCTAGGTTCTCTCCATTGAGTCAGGCTTCTGTAACTTATCTATTTTTTTTTTGAGTATCTATGGGGAAGATAATCCTCATAGATCCGTAGAAGACATTTGATAATTTCTAATGTATCAAATTATAAAAATTAATGATACCTTTCTATACCAGGTAGTAGAACTGCAAAATAGATTATCTGAAGAATCGAAGAAAGCGGATAAATTAGATTTTGAATATAAGCGGCTAAAAGAAAAAGTTGACAGTCTTCAAAAAGAAAAGGATGTGAGTATATATATGGGCATTTTGGTTTTGATCAGTGCTGAAATTAAGAAAGTGATATTTAATTCTTATTTTGGGTATGTTAATTTCTTCTGTTTATAAATTTAAAGTTTAGAGACCCTATTGATTTTTAAAATTATTTATTTTTAATTGGCAGATAATTGCTTTACAGCACTGTTTGGTTTCTGCCATCTATCAGCATGAATCAGCTATAGGTATATGCATGTCCCCTCCCTCTTGAACCTCTCTCCTGCCTCCCACCCTTCTAGGTTGTCACAGAGCATTGGATTTGAGCTCCCTGCACCTGTTGATTTTTAAATTAAAGAAGATTTATATTTGTATTTCAGAAATAGATCTAAAATGAAAGATTGAGAGACTGTTCACTCTTATTTTCTATATATTTAACTTTTATACCACTGTTGCGTCTTTTCCATCATCTTACTTGTGATTTGCTATAAATTTATGTAGCTTTTCTGTTTCCTGTATGTTTAATACAGAGGACACAATTCTTTTTGTTGTTGTTCAGCACATTTTGAAGCTTTTTTAAAAAATATTTTTACTTTGTCATAATTCATGAATTGTGTCTTTGTTGTGTGATTTTTATGTTTCATGAAAAGAATTTTATTTACATAATAAGATGCTCATTGTTAAGAATGGAGTAGATAGTTTTGTTTCTTACAGTTAACTAGATAAAATACTGCCTCGCCCATATAATATATTCAGTATGGTTGAACTGGAAAAAATCTAATCTTTTCCTTCTGTGATTGTTCTGTAAAAGATTAAAAGCTATAACATGTTCATGTTGCACACTGTTTATCATTCTGTCAGATAAGGCAGAGACCGCTAATGAGTAAATCCATGAAGGTTGAAGCTGACTTCCCTTGTTCTTAATGTCCCTCCAGAGGTTGCGATCGGAAAGGGATTCTCTGAAGGAAACCATTGAAGAGCTTCGCTGTGTTCAGGCTCAGGAAGGACAGCTCACAACTCAAGGTAACTAATGTTTCAAAAGCCCAAACAAGACTATTTGTTTCGGTAGTATCAGGAAAAATGTTAAGATTCATTTTAAGGTGATTGCACCAAAAAAACAAGAACTTCAAGTTGGAGAAGAGGCCATGAGATTGATACAAATTTTGAACTGTTACCCAGACTTTATGGAAAATGGACGATAGTTATGAGACCAAATTTATTTACCTACTTTTTAATTTTAATTCAAATGTTTATATATAACATATATATATATGCCACTTAGTTGTGTCCAACTCTTTGCAGCCCTGTGGACTATAGCCTGCCAGGCTCCTCCGTCCATGAAATTTTCCAGGCAAGAATATTGGAGTAGGTTGCCATATTCCCATCGCAGGGATTGAACCCTCATTTCTTGTGTCTCCTGCATTGGCGAGCAGTTTTTTTTACTGCTAGTGCCACCTGGGAATGCATTCAAATGTTTGGGTTTTATTAAATCATTTGTTAAATCATTTGTGTTAATAGTAAACCTGAAAAGTTTCTAGTGACCTCTTTAAAAGTATATCAGACTTTCTAAATCAATGATCTTTCTTTCAGCTGAGAAGTGAGGTGGGTAGCAGTTCACTAACACCCACTACTTGGGAGCTTAACGTCCAAAGTAGAAACCTTTTCCTCCTCACAGGAAAGGAGCTGCACTTTGTTGAGAGTTTGCCTTCCACCTCTTGGGAAGCATGTGAGCCTGGCTGAGGACTCATACACTTCACCATCTGTTCACTCCCACTCACGTTTCCAGCCCCTGGCTTTCCTGTTACCAGAGACTAGACTCTCTCTTTTCCTCTGATTACAGCCTCCTTTTCCCTGCGCCCTCTTTCTGCCAAACCTGCTCGTTAGCTCCATCCTCCTTCAGCCCCCTCTGTGATCTCTAATGACCATACTGATCGCCTGCTTTCCCAGCTCACCCAACCTGCATACCTGCATTTCAGTATCCTCTTGACCTGTTTCTGAACCAGCTTGTCAAACCCTAGCTCAGTTTTTTGTTTTTGTTTTTATAATTTTATTTCTCTGTTTGTTTATTTTCTTGCTGTGGTGGGTCTCTGTTGCTGCATGTGGGCTTTTATCTAGTTGCATGAGCAGGGACTGCTCTTCGTTAGTGTGCTCGAGCTGCTCATTGCTGTGGCTTCTCTTGGTGGAAAGCACGGGCTCTCTGCGTGTGGGCTTCGGTAGTGGGGGTTCACGGGCTTAGCTGCTCCGCAGTATGTGGAATCTTCCTGGACCAGGGCTCGACCCCGTGTGCCGTGCACTGGCAGGTGGATTCTTAACCACTGGACCCACCAGGGAAGTCCTGTGGTTTACTTTATACACAGTAGCTTGCATCTGCCAATCCTGAGCTCCTGATTTATCCCCCCACCCACCCACTTTCCCCTTTGGTAAGCATAAGTTTGTTTTCTATGTCAGTGAGTCTGTCTCCATTTTGTAAATAAGTCATGGTAAATACTCTTAGCAATCTCGGAATAGAAGGAAACTTCTGCAGCCTAGTAAAGGTCATCTGTGAACATCCTACAACTGACCTCATACTTAGTGATGGAAGACAAAGTGCTTTTCCCCTAAGACCAGGAACAAGGCAAGGCTGTTCAGTCTAGCCACCAGTGTTCAACCTGGAGTTTCTCGCCAGTGCAGTCACGGAAGAAAAAGAAGAAAGAAATGAAGGGCATTCAGATTGGAAAGGAGATCTGACAGCTGAGTTCAGCAAGGTCTCAATGTCCAAGATCAGTGTATAAATACATTTCTGTGTACTATTAGTAAATAATCTGAAAATGAAATTGCAGTAGTTATCTTAAGGAATAAACTGCAGACAAGTTTAGCAAAGAAATGCAAGACTTCTGCACTGAAAACTATGAATCATTACTAAGATAAATATATAAATAAGTGTAAAGACATTCCGCATTCAGTTGTGAAGAGAGACTGCAGTTCTCTTCATATTGGTCTAAAGATTCAATACAATCCCAATCAGATTCTCAGCAGACTTTTTTGTAGAAATTGATAAGCTGATTCTACTGATACAATTTATATGAAAAAAGAAAGGGTCCACTATAACCAAAAAAAAAAAAAACTTAAAAAATAGAAAGTTGGAGAGCTTACACATCCTGATTTCAAGAGTTACTTTAGGGACTTCCCTAGTGGTCCAGTGGTTAAGACTTCACCTTCCAACACAGGCCGTGCAGATTGAATCCCTGGTTGGGGAGCTCAGATCCCTCATGCCTCAGGGCCAAAAAATGCAAACATAAAAAACAAAAGCAATATTGTAATAAATTCCATAAAGACTTTAAAAATGGTCCATGTCAAAAAACAGAAAAAAAAGTTACTGTAAAACTGCTCTAATTGAACAAGGTGAAACTCGCATAGAATAGAGACATAGAGATTAGTGTAGTATATGCCACATTAATAGAATGAAGGAAAAAACCACATCATCATCTCAATTGATGCAGAAGAGGCAACTGACAAAGCCCAAAACTCTTTCTTTAAAAAAATAATGTAAACTAGAAAGGAAACTTCCGCAGCATGAGAAAGGTCGTACGAAAAACCCACAGCTAACGGCACACTCAGTGATGAAGAACTAGAAGCTTTTCTTCTAAGATCAGAAATAAGACAGT
Organism: Ovis canadensis; assembly: GCF_042477335.2. Lineage (NCBI taxonomy): Eukaryota > Metazoa > Chordata > Mammalia > Artiodactyla > Bovidae > Ovis > Ovis canadensis. The sequence goes on from NC_091270.1 coordinate 53,251,805, forward strand.
GATGCCTGCTAGCACCGCTTCTATACTTTTGTTCAACATGCTACAGGAAGTTCTAGCCAGAGCAATTGGACAAAGAAAAAAAAAATCTGAATTGGGAAGGAAGAACCAAAAATATTTCTGTTTGCAGATGACATGCTCTTATATGTTGAAACCCTTTAAAAACTACACACAGGAAAAAAAAACTGTGAGAACTAATAAAATGAATTCAGCAAATTTACGGGATATAAAATCAAACCACAAAAATGAGTTACATTTCTATACACTAGCAGTGAACAATATGGAAAGTAAATTAAGAAAACAATTTGATTTATAATAGGATTAAAAAGAGTAAAATACTTGGGAATAAATCTAACCAGGAAGACACTTGCACCCTGAAAAGTACAAAATACTGCTGAAAAAAATCAAAACCTAAATGGGAAGATATCCATGTTCATTTGAGACTTAATATTGTTAAGATGACATCACCGAAACAGTCTACAGATTTCAGTGCAATTCTTATTAAAATGCTGATAGTACTTTTTGCAGAAATAGAAAAACCCAGCCTAAAGTTTACATAGACTTTCAAGGGATCCTGAAAAGCCAAAACAATCTTGAAGAAGAAAAAATTTAGCTTGAGGACTTCCACTTCCTGATTTTAAAACTTAGTAAAATGTTAGAGTAATCCAAATAGTATGTATAGGTGAAAGGACAGATGTATAGACCAATGGAGTAGAATATAAAAAGCCTGGAAATAAACCGTCCCATGGACAGACAGTTGATTTTCAAGAGGAGCATCAAGACAACTTAGTGCGGGAAAGGAAAGTCTTTCAAGCAGATAGTGCTGGGAAAGCTGGATGTCCACATCCAGAAGAAGGAAGGTGTCCACCCTGATACCATATACGAAAAAGAAGTCAACATGGAACCCTAAATGTAAGGACTACAACTGTAAAACTTAAGAAGAAAACATAGAAGAAAATCATCATGCTGTTGGATTCAGCAGGGATTCCTTGGAATTGATACCAAAAGTATAGGCAGCGAAAGGAGTCACAGGTACACTGGACTTCATCAAAATTAAAATCTTCTCTGTGTCAAACAACACTGTCAGTAGAGTGAAAAGGTGGTGTGCAAGATGGGAGGGAATGTTTGCAGATCCTTTATCTGACAAGTGATTGATGTCCAGAGAGTATAATGGACTTCTGCAACTTAGCAGCAAACAAGCAAAGGACTTAAAGGACACGTTTCTCCAAAGAAGATATCCAGATGGCCAGTATTTAAAGGACTTCTACAACTTAGCAGCAAACAAGCAAAGGACTTAAGGACGCGTTTCTCCAAAGAAGATATCCAGATGGCCAGTATTTGTATATGAAACAGTGCTCAACATCGTTAGTCATTAGAGAAATGCAGGTCAAACCCACAGTGAGGTCCCACTTCATACCCATTAGGATGGCTGTTATCAAAAATGAAAGAAAAGGGAGATAACAAGTGTTGAGGATGTGGAGAGATCAGAGCCCTCTTGCATTGCTGGTGGGAATGTAAGATGGGTCAGCCACTGTGGAAGAGTTTGGTGGTTCTTCATAATAAAAAGTTAAAGTTCCCATATGATCTAAAAATTCTGTTCCTAAGTATATACCCAAAAGAATCAAAGCAAGACTCAACTAGATCCTGGTACGCCAGTGTTCACAGCAGCATCATTCACAGGAGCCAAAAGGCAGGAACAACCCGTGTGTCCGTCAACAGATAAATGAATAAAGAAAATGCGATATGTATGTACAATGGAATATTATTGGGCCATATAAAGAGGTGAAATTCTGATTAATGCTGCAGTGTAGATGAATATTGAAAGCAGCATGTTAGGTGAAGTGAGCCAGGCACCAAAGGACAGATGCTGATATGAGGTATCTAGAATGGCCAGACATTGGAATTAAAGTTACAAGGGGCTAAAGGAGAAAGCACTGGGGAGTAGTTACTGCTTAATGGTTACAGATTTTGTGTATTGAGTGATGGAAGCATTTGGAAATAGACAGTAGTGATGGTTTCCACAAAATGATGCCTTGGTGTCAGCACAGGACTTCGCGTTACTCAACTGTACACTTAAAAATGTTAAAATGATAATGATGATGATGGAAGGCAACTGTGACGTAGTTTTTGTACTTTAATGCTCAAAGTAGGGTTCATATAGGGACTAAAGGAGGTAGTTGTGGTCTATCTTGACCTTAAGTCAATGCTTGTGTGTTTATAGGGTTGATGCCTCTGGGAAGTCAGGAGTCTTCAGACAGTCTTGCAGCAGAGATCATCACACCGGAAATCAGGTAAGGAGATGGTGAAGTCCAGTCACACTTCACAGTACTGTTGTAGAAACCTTACTCCTCTGTGATACAGAGGACCAGTTCCTTACTCTTTATCACTAACGCTTTCAACCTGAACTCGAGGTTCTGTGTCCTTGATTTCAGCACCTTAGAGACCTTCTCAGCTGGCCATACAGAAGCTTGGTTTCTCTCTTGGGAGGACAGGGTCTCACACATACACAGCAGACAAACACATCTCTGCTTGGGTATCCTCAGCAGACATTTAGCCGTGAAACCACTTGGCCCAAAGACAAAGGTTATGCTTAGCCTTCGGCCTGCAAAATTCTTAGTCACTGAGATTTATTACCTAAGTGCAAGGAATGGTCTGGGGAAGACAGAAGCAGAGACAGGAGGAAACATCGCCCTGTCTCTATTGCTCTTCCCTCAGTAGTTCCTTACATTTGTATTTTAAATATTCCGTTTATTTTAGTGTATGCCTGGCTTTATGTATAAGAACGAGTGATTGGAAAGCATCAGCTGTCCAGCAAAAGGTTAATGATTAATCCTAAATATTGCTTTTACCTTATTTGGGCTGATTAATTTGCCCCCTTTTTAAGTTGACACCAGCCCTGAATCTTGATAGCATCCTTGGAGGTATTAGCTAAAATAACAGTTATTAAAAGTTTTATAAACTGTGAAAGTTGCCATAAGCATTCAAACATTTGTTGAATAAAAGAAGACAGTATTTATTATTGAAGGTGTGTAATGCAACACCAATTTTGGAAGCATCTTGGATACCTTTTACTTTTTTGCCATCTGATATGATACTTTATTATTGGACCAATAAAATTTGTTTCACAAATGAATACTTATTTTTATGAATATTTATAAATAAATGCATGCTGCATGCTAAGTCGCTTCAGTCGTGTCCGGTTCTGCAACCCTATGGACTGTGGCCCACCAGTCTGACCATGGGATTCTCTAGGCAAGGATACTGCAGGGGGTTGCCATTTCCTTCTCCAGGGGGTCTTCCCAACCCAGGGGTGAAACCTGCATCTCTTGTGTCTCCTGCATTGGCAGGCAGGCTCTTTACCACTGGCGCCATGTGGGAAGCCCCTGTAAATAAACAGTTATGTCCAAAAAACAAATTTTAAGGAAGTTTGTAGGTAATGAGGTTGGATTTTTAAACTGAGAGGAGAGAACAATGAAAATTCAACAAAATGGCTTTTATTGAGTATTACTCAGTACAAATTAAAATATGCTCTGTGTCTACAAGAGCTACCAAGGTGAAACAGTGCAAGGGGTGAAACTTCTCAATACATTAATAGACCAGTATTGACATAGGTCAGTATTCTTGACACATAGTGAGATTTTCTTTTCCAGTTTGCAAAAATCTATTAAAAGTGATAATTTTCACTAATGTTAAGGGTGTGGAAAAGTTAGAAACCTCATAAACTAAAAATAAAAGAGATACAATTTTTTAATTGAGATATTTGACGTATAACTCTGTAGTATGTTTAGGTATACAACATAATGATTTGACATGTGAATGAAGGATATGTATATATTGTGAAATGATCACCAGAGTAAGTTCAGTTAGTATCCATCGCCACACAGAACTACAAAAAAAATTTTTTTTCTTGCAGTTATATAGCTTTTCTTTTAAGCAGTTTGGCAGAATGTGTAAATGTTTAAATTAGAAAGAAAATAGGATTTTGAAACCTCATTCATTACACATCATGATATTTGGAGATTGTTTATCTTCAGACCATCAATTCTATTATAAAAAGAAAGAGCTTGAGACCTGAGATGTGCTGTCTCAGCCAGTTAGGAGCTAAATTTCTTGCAGGTTCTTTTTTTTTTTTTCATTTCTGTTCTATGTATTAAATCTGTAACGGTGCCTCGCTGGATTTTGATAACCCTGTTAATCAGTTTTTCTTCTGCTCTCAGGGAGAAGCTCATTCGTCTTCAGCATGAGAATAAGATGTTGAAAATCAACCAGGAGGGTTCCGACAATGAGAAGATCGCCTTGCTGCAGAGCCTTCTGGATGACGCCAACCTCCGCAAGAACGAGCTGGAGACGGAGAACAGGTGAGGGCACGGCGGCCACTCCGCTCGCTGTGATCTGATCCCTTCAAACACAGATCCGAGCTATAGGCGCAAGTGGAGCGTTCTCCTCCATTGCATTTCATGAGTCCTTTTTCCCACTTACGGGCAGATTTGCCCAAAAAGGCTGTGTGTCTGTGATAGAAGCCCCATCTCCAGTTCTTCAGGCAAAACGATACCAAAGTCCTGCCATTCCCCCTTCCTAATCACTAATTAAAACTAGAAGCTTAAACAGCCTGGCATTGCAGGAGACATGGGTTCGATCCCTGGTCCAGGAAGCCCCCATGTGCTGAGGATCAGTGAAGCCCGTGTACCACAGCTCCTGAGCCCGTGCTCTAGAGCCCAGGGGACGTGACTCCTGAGCCCGAGCTCTAGAGCCCAGGGAACGTGACCCCTGAGCCCTGCTCTAGAGCCCGGGGGTCAGGACTCCCGAGCCTGAGCTCTAGAGCCTGGGGGACATGACTCCTGAGCCCTGCTCTAGAGCCCGGGGGACGTGACTCCCGAGCCCGTGCTCTAGAGCCCGAGGGATGCGGCTCCTGAGCCCGTGCTCTAGAGCCCGGGGGATATGACTCCCGAGCCCTGCTCTAGAGCCCGAGGGATGCGGCTCCCGAGCCCTGCTCTAGAGCCCGGGGGACGTGACTCCTGAGCCCTGCTCTAGAGCCCGGGGGACAGGACTCCTGAGCCCTGCTCTAGAGCCCGGGGGACGTGACCCCTGAGCCCTGCTCTAGAGCCCGGGGGACACGGCCCCCGAGCCTCTGCTCTAGGGCCCAGGGACACGGCTACTGAAGCCCGAACGCCCCAGAGCAGCAGAGAAGGTTGGCAATGAGAAGCCCGCGCACGACAACTGGAGAGTAGCCCGTGCTTGCCACAGCTAGAGAAATCCCCACGCAGCAACGAAGACCCAGCACAGCTGAAAGCAAAATTAATTCATTAAAGATAAATAAAGTCTTTAAAAAAACTTAGAGGATAAAATAATGTCACCATTCATTGACAGTCTTTGGAGACACTTTTACTTTGTCATCATGATCAGATTAATAAGTATGCCTTGTTTAGACAAGCTCATGTTTCAAAGAATCAGTTGGTGTAAGGAAAATAGTGGGAACCCCCATAATGAATTGATAGAGCTTCCTTTTTTTAATCTGTTAATCCTTGCTACTCTAGTTGGAAATCATCCATCTTATGAATAATTCAATTATTTTGAGAATTTAGAATCTGCAAATCTAATAAGCACATCACTTTCCTGCTTGTAAGTTTTCAGAGTATTGCAGTAGGCAGTCATTCCAACTACTTTTAAAAGCAGTTCTTACTCTGGCAAGGATTACTTTTATATTTTGTTGTGACAGTCTTCTGATTCTTCTCCTTTTTGGAAACGTTTCTTACATCCCAAACATATGGTGTCTTTTCTTTCTCTTAGAGCTGTGATATTCCATCATTTTTTGAGGGATTTGACATTTTTATAAATAGTTTCACAGTTTATATGATATTACAGATTCTTTGCTTATTATGCCTGATAGATTTGGCATTTTCCAGGTATGAGTCAGTCTTGAGAGTCAAAATTGTTATGACAGCTTTATGTACTCCACCTTTCTTCCTGTGACTTTAATTTTTAAACCTGCTGAGGGAGACTCAGCAAACAGTGTGCACAGTAGGGTGATTTATTAGAGCGTAATTGAATATAAACAGAAGGAGACATTTGCACCTCAGCTCTCAGGAGCATGGATAATGAGTACTTTATTTAAAAAGAATACTTAGAAAAAGTGGGAAAAGAGAAGGGAAAGGAATAAGAACAGTGGAAAATAGGTGGCAATCATGCAGAGCCCAGGTGAGAGCACCTGGAATTACCCCTCCATCCTCGGCCTCCTCTGTATCTTAGCGTCTTAGTCAGGAGAGCCTACTCCCGACACTAATTTCTTGTCAGGGAATCAGCACCTGCTACATCTATAACACTCTGCCGTGTCTTTCACAGGCCTTCCTACAGCTTTTGCCCTTTTCTCCTTAAAAACAGAACAACTAGTTGTCATTCGTACTATAGCACTTGTACGTCCAGATGACTGGTTACCTCCCAAGTGCCTGTTATTTACGGCTGTGTTGGTTTATCAGATTGCAACACCAATAACTTACCTGTAGGTCATAGCCATCTGTGGGTTTTATGACCTGCCACAGTAATAATAATAATAGCAGCTAGCATTTATTAAGCCACTGTTTGTTCCAAACACTGTGCTGAGTGTTTTAAACATGTGGTCTTACTTACTAGAGCTTTGCAGATGGAGGAATTTGGACTGAGACCCGGGCCACCTGACTGCAAAGCCTCTAGTCAGCCAGTTTATCTTCTGCCCTATTTGTAAAACATTTTCTTTCACATCTTCCCCCTCACTGGATGCTTTTCCTCTTAGGTGGATTATCATGTGTTGTCTTGCTGAGTTTAATAAGTACTTACATTACCTGGTCTCTCCCTTAACCTCCTAGTAGTTGACAGCCCTGGACTAGAACCGCGCAAGCAGAGTTTCAGTCCCGCTGAGTCTTATAGCTGTGTGACCGTAAATCCAATTTGCTCACACCATACCTCACCTTAGAAGGAGAGCCCAGCCTCCAAAGTCCTTTCCAGTTGGTTTTTCCAGTAAGCTGGCATTTGTTAAAATCCGTGATACCTCCTGACCTTCCTGCTGACCTCTGACTATTAGGAGAAGCACAAAGGATCCGGAGTAGAGCCACATCAGAATCTCTCACCCACGAGGTCGGCATTATAATCCTCACTTCTTTTGCGGTGAACTTTTTCATGTGTATTTACATACATGTTATAGCTTCGTACATGTGTGTGCATGCTTGATCCGTACTTTAACCAGTATTTTAGACTATGTGTTACGACATTTACAGTGGCCTCCACTGGTAGTAATATTTGTTGACTAAATAAATTTCAAAAATCGCTAGGATGGGAAGTTGAAATAGTCTCAGAGTTTGATATATTTTCCATATTGCTTCCTGAGAAGATTAAAGTTACAGTCAGTAATGTACTTATGTCCCTCTGTTCCCTTATTGAATATGAATTTTCAGATAATTCTTTCACTGAGTGTAAAAGCAGATTCCTTTGTGTGAAAAACATCAGTTATAACTATGGGTTTCTTATATCTTTACTGTGATTCTCAGTAAATTATAGCACCTGGAGGTTTATAATAAGAATTTCTTGTTGAGTGTAAAAAGTTTCATGCTGAAATTCTTGGCCGTTTGGATTCTAAATAGTCATTGCCCTGTTTCGTCCTTAATTGGGGGGCATCTGTCTTTTCCTAAAGTGTTTATTACTAGACCCGCCAGCCCTGTAGGAGCATCCTGGACTTGTCCTCCTCCCCTTTTTACCGTGTTCATTGCTGATCACTTCCCCCTCCTCAGTTCTTCTCAGCTTCAGGAGTAGCCCTGGCTCGTTCCTTCTGAGTCCCTGGTTCCTCTCCAGGGTGAGCCGTCCCTTCCGCCCTCTGCTTGGTGATCTGCCAGGGGCCTTTCTGGTCTCTCGTGCACTGGGCTGCACTTTCTGCGGCCACTGTCGTTCATGCTCATGGCTCCAGTCATCGCCAGACGGCCCTCGGGTCTGTAGGGTCCACTGCGCCCTCCTGCTGGGCGCCAGTTGCACGGGTCCAGCCATTGTAACAGGCATTTCCCGTCGCTCCATTTTCAACAAATAGCGAGCAGGTTTCTTTGTGCTGCGGCTCAGCCTGTTCCTCCTGTGTTCCCTTTCGTGGTGAATGGCTCTTGGTCACTGAGAGTAAAATCCTCGCTTGTTTTTTCCTCCTTCTGTTCGTTTGTTTTCTGCACATCTCCTCCTCGGACCCCTTTTGTTTCAGGGGAGCATGGTCATCACCGTGGTGGCCTCCGCCCGGGCTTCCTGCTTTCCTGCTGCTTTCCTGCTGCTCTCCGCCTTCCAAAATGATCTCTTCAACTAGCACAACACCGTCGTCTTTCTGAAATACTGTCGGCTCCTTCAGCATCACCCGAGACCCACTAGTCCCCCGACCCTTGCAGCCTAATGATCTATAGAGAATTTGTGGAGACAGTGCTCCAGAGTCAGCATTTTTAGAGGCTGGCTGGGCTATTCCCTTGCAACCAAATTTTAGGCCCAATTATAGGAAATGGCAGCCCACTCCAATATTCTTGCTTGGGAAATCCCATGGACAGGGGAGCCTGGCGGGCTACAGTCCATGGGATAGCAAAGAGTCGGACACAGCTGAGCGACTGAGCGTAGGATAAATGAAAACACACTTGAATTTCACACAGGGTGGCCCATCCTCTCCTCTGGTTTCCTCTGCAACCTTCCTTCCCCTCACAACGCCGTCATAACGTAGAATTCAGCCATATTATTCCCGAACTCATCGTGCCTGCTCCCTTTCTGTGTGCTGTGGACGTGCTGAAGTCTCGGTCTCGGATCCCCTTTCCACCATTCACCACACAAGCATTTTATTTCTTGTTCTGGTCTCAGCTCAGGTGAGGCCTGACTCCTCCACGCTATTAGGTGTGGTCCTCGCTTCTTTGAGCAGTTCTCACTCCTCCCTGTACTTCTGTCTGCTGTGTCGAAGTATTTATCTCATATATCATTTGTTTACAGCTTGCCTCCCCAGGTGCAGTTTTTTTGTTTTTGTTTTTTGGCTGCACCCGGAGACTTGCCCAACCTTAGTTCCCTGACCAGGGACTGAACCCAGGTCCCTGGGAGTGAAAGTGCTGAATCCTAACCCCTGGACCACCAGGGACATCCCACGAGGGTCTTTTAGCACTACACTGAGCACTCATTTGAATAAATGCATATTGAAGTGAATTTCAAATGAATATATGTGCACAGGTATACCAGCTCAACACAATGTGTCTGTCAAAAACACTGCATTGGATGTCATCGTCAAAATTTCAAGCTACACAAAAAATAATGAGAAAAGTGAATTGCTCCGACTGTAATGTGAGACTTTGTTTTGCTCATTATATGAAAACCTAAGGGAAAAGGTATAAGTTCAGTCAGAACTTGGAAAATTAATGTACGTTTGATTTCTAGGCTGGTGAATCAAAGACTCCTAGAAGTACAGTCACAAGTGGAAGAACTGCAAAAGTCTTTACAAGATCAAGGCTCAAAGGCAGAAGATGTAAGTCTTACTTATACAGTGATGGTCCAATAGTTTCATAATGTTTAGAAAAGCTGTGACTTTCTTTTTTTATGGTCTCTATCAACGTAATTGTGATAATATTGGTTATAGAAAAGAAACTGTTTTCCTTTTACTAACGTTGCTTATAAAAAGACCAGACAGTGCTTTTTGTCTCAGATTCACCCTGCTGGGAATTAGAAGTTCATCTGTAGTTTTTAGCTAAGGAATTGGGCTTCTGTGTTCCACGAATGCTCAACTCAGTTTTCAGAGTATTGATTTTCCTTCTGGTCAAAAAAAAAAAAGTGCTGACACAATCTTAGCATGTTTAAGTAGCACTGTTTGATGTAAATTTGGTTTTACGAAAATAATGCCCTTCCTAGAATCCTACCCTCTCCAGGTTTATGAGTCCCTCTTTCTGTCCCTGCCCTTGGCCATACACACGCTCAGATAGAAGCTCACTGACCTTTTTTCCCTTTGCCCGTCTGTCACACCCCTGCCTGCTTGCCTAGGATACAGCACGAATGTGGAGGCAGAAACAGCTCCTCCTCCACCTCCTCCTGCTCCCCGGCCATCAGGGTCTGATGAAGGAGTGCAGCAGTCATGTTTTGCAAATCTGTACATTTAATGAGCTGTGTACAATAGAGCTACACTTGCAGAGTGCTCAAAACTAACGTGAAGAGGGGATAAAAACTGAATGTTCATGACCAATCTTTGCTTCCGTCAATTGGTGATTTTTTTCCCATTGCCAGCGTAATCTGCTGGCTTTTGAGTATAAACCTGTTTGGTTGTTCTCATTGTTGGAGTCACTCTAGGCGCTCCGCATCAAAACTGTAGACCCATCCAGTTCCATCCAGCCTTAGTAACGCAAGAGAGTGCGAAGGCAAAACAGTACTGCTCAAGGCCTAAGAGTGTGAGATCCGAAAGCTCATCTGCGACCTGATCCCTTGGGTTCCTTAATCACCGTCTGGGTTACGCTGGCCACGTGCCCTCTGAGGTCACAGGTTGCAGCTTATCCTCTAACGTGTTGTCCTTCTTAGCTCCCCACGTGGATTCCCAGTTGCCCAGATTCTCACCAGCATTTAAACTACCTCATTTCCTCATTAAAATGGAACTGGTTTACTTTTTACACATGCCTTTATCCAGAAGGCTAAGTGCCAAGCAGAGCCGCCATTCGGGTGTGAGAATATTAGTAAACCTCGCCAAGAGGGTCTTAGAGGTGAGCCAAAGTGACGTTCCGCACCACTAGGTCCCTTAAACTGAGGTAAATGTAGTCTTGGTTTTGGTCTCGGAAACTTTGAGGAGACTTCCTGTTGATCTGCACAGAGGAGAAGAATGTGTGGGTCATCGGAAGCAAACATGGTAAAACATCAGTATCTGTTCAGCCTCAGAGCAATCACCGCTATACTTGTTTCTCTAATATTAAAACATACAGAAAGAGACAAAAAATAATTTCACATGGCCTGATTAAATACCGCTGTGGGAATGAACTCTAATTAAATATGCTGCGTGTCACTACTTCAAGAGACGATATTTCAGAAATGAGTTGCCAACCCTAAAAGTACTGTTAGCATAAATTAGTTTATTTGACTGTTGAGGTGCTAATGAGATGTTTTGCTGTAAATTCCTGAAATTCCTCTCAGAGCTCTGTACTCTATAAAGACTCAGATAGAAGCTTTCCTCACCCTGAGGATAGGCTGGCTGCTCACGACGTGGAGGAAGATGTGGTCCCCGCCGTGCGGTTCTTCCCCAGCAGATGTTTCATGCATTTGCCTCTGTCTCTCAGCCTACAGTGTTGCCTCAACAAACGTGCAATACACAGAACCACCTGCCGAGTGAGATGGGTCCTCTCTGAAGACCAACACAATTTCCCCCCATTTCTGTTATCAAAAGCACAGGCGTGTGACCTTAAGGCAGAGTAGCATGGTTTGCACATTTTTATTATTATTTTTATGTCATTTATTTTTAGCGTGAAAGCAGAAAAGCATTGGTTCTATCCAGGCATATGGATAATTTGAGCTAGCCACAGTGTGTAAAACTCCAGAGAACAAGACAGGATGAGATCATAGAAGAAAGGAAAATGTACATTTTTTGAACAAAATGCATGTCTTTTACTTCTGTTCATGAATTACTAAGTCGTTCCTCCTGTCGGCTGCTGTGTATGCTTCATACTAATGTGTCCTCTCTGTCTCTTGGCACGGTCTCTGCTCAAGGCTATTGTAAGTATGGCTTCCTATTCATTTCTATATATTGAGCAGTGTTTTGATTTATGTATTATCTGCCATCATAGTTGACGATGTTGGAGTTTTAAGTTACGGGGCTTCTATGCAAAATGAAGATAACCAATATTACCTACAGGCTTATGTCCTTCACAGTTAAGATACTTGAAGGATATCAAAAACCTAACAAGTCAGACTGAAAGGAACTGGGCTCCTTTCTCTCCCCACTGCACTCCCACCCCAGTGTCATAACTAGTTTGTCTTTATAAAGTGTTCTGATGCGAGCTTGCTGCCACAGTCTGGCCCCCTCCTGCCACGCTGTGAGAGTACCAGTCTTCAGCTGGGGGGGGCTTGGGGCTCAGGACGCAGGGGCATGAAGGCCATGCATAGACGCTGGGGTCTGCAGGCCTGGGCCCTGGTGCAGGCTTGGCCTCTGGAAACGCCCGGGCGTCCCCCAAGCCTCACCTTCCTCAGCCCTGAGAGGGGTTGGTGGCACCCACTGTGGTGAGGTTAACACCCACTGTGGTGAGTCAATGCCCGCGACAAGCTTCAGTGCCTTGCCCGGCCTGGTAACCGCTCATTAAATCATCATCTTACTTCCTGCATACTGTCTCAGAATAAACATTGACAATGAATTTTGCTTAGAGCCTAATCAAAACATAAATGCAAAATGAAAACTAAGATGTTTTTTAAAAATGCCTTCATTTCACCCTTGGCACTGGATAAGGGACAGCAGTAATCAAAAGCCTGCAGGATTGTCGTCATTCTCTCCGCCTGGGGGACGCAGTGGTGGAGAACGCTGTGGCCCATTCACCTGGCTGCAGTTGACACACTCAGCAGAGCAGGGCATTTGAATATTCCAGGGCTGGCTCAGAATGGGCTGGAGTAAGCAAGTACAGCAATCATTATTGAGTTGGGGCTGAAACTGGAAGGGCCCGGTGTGAAGGGTGTGTCCCCCCATGTGGCTCTGCGCTAATTGGACAGTCTGTTTTCTAAGTCCGTATTATTTGAATTCGGCCGAATTAATTCTGTAACCATGTATCTCAACATACGCTTCATAAAATTCATTCATAATGTGTACCCCGCTAGTGCTGGGTTTGATCATGAAACCTGGCGGTCCTGTATGGAATGCCATTATTCGTTGCTTATTTTGCGTACGTTCTGATCTCCTGAATCTCAGGAGACTTTTTTTTTTAATACCCAGTCAAAGCTGCATTCCCCAGCATGTTAAATGCTGTGGCTAACTTTTCTTTCATTTTCCCATTCCGTCATATAAATTACTTGCAGCCTGTGCATATCAGAAATCTCTGATTAAGTCACTGTTTGCATAAGTTGATCCCATGACACAGAAAACAATTTAGCAGATAAAAAGTATCTTGTGTGTGTGTTTGTCACTCAGTTGTGTCTGACTTCGTAACCCTGGGCTGTAGCCTACCAGGATCCTCTGTCCGTGGGATTTTCCCAGGCGAGAATACTGGAGTGCATTGCCGTTTACAGGAGATCTTCCCGACCCAGGGATCAAACCTGTGTCTCCTGCTTTGCAGGCAGATTCTGTATGGTCTGAGCCACCAGGGAATCCCAAAAGTCTTAGGGAAAATCTGTTGCTATTCTTAGACTTTACCTGCCTGTTGTGTCCAGGAATATTAGGTCTGTACCTGAAGGACTTTTTTATTCATTTCCCTGGCTATAAATAGAGAATTCAGATATGCAGTTTTGGGGTTTTTTATACTGATTGCTATCACTTATGAGCTGTTGTCTCCCTTATCAGAGAGAAACAAACTTGGGTACATCATGTATTTTCAGACTTTGACCAGAGAACTTACTGAGGGCTTGCTCAGAGTTACTTGCTACCCTGAACAAGTACTCTTCATTAAAAAAAAAAGGTAATGTATTCGTTAAAACGCCAAATAATAAACTATTTTCTATTTTCCATTTTCAGTCAGTCCTTCTGAAGAAGAAGCTTGAAGAGCATCTGTGAGTATAAAAGCTGTTGCGGCCCATTGTCGGGTTGTCCAGAGAAGCAGAAGTGTTTTGTGTTGGTGGTTACAGAGCATCTAGGTGGGGGCCTGGGTGGCCCTCAAGGTAGAGACAATCATGAGACATGTTAATAGAGACTGGTTTTCACAGAAGACAGTTTTTCCACGAACAGGGGAGATGGCTTCGGGATGATTCAAGCACGTGACATTTATTAACGCCCCTGCTGATCTGACGGGAGGCGGGGCTCAGGTGTGGATGCAACCAGCAGGGAGCGGCCGTAAATACAGATGAAGCTTCCTCGCTGGCTGCTCACCTCCTGCTATGCCACCTGGTTCCTAACCGGCCACGGACTGGTGCCAGCCTGTGGCCCCGGGGTTGGGGGTCTCCTGGTCTGAAGGGTCATCTGCACCCAAGGTCCTTGAATCAAACCAGTTGCTGCATTAGGACTGTGTAACTCAGTCGGTAAAGAATCTGCCTGCAGTGCAGGAGACTTGGGTTCAATCCCTGGGTTGGGAAGATCCCCTGGAGAAGGAAATGGCAACTCACTCCAATATCCTTGCCTGGAAAATCTCATGGACAGAAGAGCCTGGTGGGCTGCAGTCCATGGGGTCGCAAAGAGTCGGGCACGACTGAGCGACTAACACTCTCATGTGAGCTTCCAGAGTTTTCTGTCTTCACAGTAGTATTTATGGTCCCAGGTAGGACTGTGTGACCCTCCAGATCAGGAGGCAGAAGTGTTTCCTATAAGAACAGAGAGCAGTTGCTTTAGGTTCTGCAGACCATGCTCTGAGCCACAGCCACTTAGCTGTGGTTCGAAGGCAGCGGTGGATAGTATATAAACCAGTGCTCTGACTGTGTCCCCAAAGCTTTCTACCCTGAAACCGGCCACAGGCTGAATTTGGCCCCCCAGACTGCACTCTGCCAGCTCTGGAGCCTGTGGCCAGCTGAAACTTTCTTTTTATATAAATGTTTTAAAGTATCATTAAGCTTGTCACAGTAGCAGCTTTTCAAACACTTGCTTGCATTGCAAGCATACCCAAACACGACTTTTTAATCTAGAAGATTCCATTTTAAAATACAGCATTTGTTTTCTCATGAAGAAGTGTTTGTCCCTCTTTATCGGAGGTTGACAATGTTAGGCGTGTTTTGTGATTTCTCTCACACCTAGTATCAACTTGAGTCCTTCTCTCTGTCGTACCCTGGCCGAACTCTGTCCTTACAGACGTTGAGTGTGGGTGCCCATGGGTTGCCAGCCTGGTGGAGTGTTCCATTGGTGGGCTGTGGTGAACCAGACACCCTGGGTGCCACAGAGCTCGTGTGCTTGTCCTGCGGGGATTGGAAAGCATTCTCCGGGCTGGCAGTTTGCTGCATGCTGTCCGCTTCCTTCTTCAATGTGGGGAAAGCGAGTGCTCCGAGCCACTGACACTTGGTAGCAAGTCTAGCCCTGGGCAGTTCTTAAACTTCTAGAACAGCACCTGTCGCCTCCCAGCCACTGGGAGGTTACCTGCAGGGAGAATTTTATGCTGAAGTCTGTCCTTTTGTCATTTCCCACCCCTTTGTTGCAGAAAATAGAACACCTGTTGTTTCATAAAACTACTGTCTGACCATGGTTCTGTATTCAGTCATTTACATGGTGAAAGTCTTCATCAAAAACACCCTATTAGTGAAGGGGAGGCCTGTATTTAGTTCCCCATGGCTCCCGTGACAAATTAACACAAGCACAAGCTGCAAGGGGAAAAACAACAGTCTTGACAGTAGTATTTACAGTCCCAGACTCTGCGACCCTCTGGATCAGGAATCAGAAACGTTTTCTATAAGGAACAGAAAGCAATGGCTTTAGGTTTTACAAACCATAGTCTGTGTCACAGCCACTGAGTTCTGATTTGAGAGCAACTGTAGACAGTGTGTAAACCAAGGCTCTGTGTCCTAACGGCTTTCTACACAGAAACGGGCCATGAGCTGAACTCGGCCCCCCGGGCTGAAGGTTTATCTGAAAGGATGGCTGCTATCTCAGACTCTGGGATTTTTGTCTCTATGTTTTAGTTGTTTAGAAAATACAAATATGCTTATGTTGGTTAAGTCTTTGCATCTTTGTTTCATAGCCTTTGTGTGCTATATGCTACTGTACCCTAAGAGTAAAGAACTTACATCTTTCAAGTGGAGAAAGTACAGTAGTAGGTGACAGAGTTACATATTTTGTCACAGAGAGAAGCTGCATGAAGCCAACAACGAGCTGCAGAAGAAGAGGGCCATCATCGAAGATCTTGAGCCAAGATTTAACAACAGCTGTGAGTTTTTCCTGATTATCAGTTTTCAGTTGGTTCGCCATGCATTACCCTCGTGATAATAAGTTTATGTAAAATTTTGGTTCTTTTAGAAATAGGCCCTGTTATATTTTCTAGCAATTAAGGAATGAGCCCTGTGCACAGAAAGAGAGTGTGTGTGTGTGTGTGTGTGTGTGTGTGTGTGTGTGGTCATCTATACATTAGTGCTTGGATTTCTGATTCCATCGCGATTTTCCCTTAACTGTGAATGCTAATGTGTATTTTATGAAATAATTTTCATAGCGCAGTTGCAGTATGTCAGCCAGACTTTTTTTGCTTTTGTCGATATTTGCACATGTAGGTAACTTGACTTTATCAGTTCTTTTGTGTGGAGGTGGGAGCAATACAGACTTTTACTTTTTTCATGTTGTGAAATATAAATAACATAAAAATGACCATTTTGACCATTTTTAAGTATACAGTTAAGTGACATATAAGTACATTTTCAGTGTCATACAGCCACTGTCTATCTCTCAAACTTGTTCATCTGCCTAAACTGAAACTCCCTACTAATTAAACACCCACTCCACGCCTCCTCTCTTCCCAGCCCCTGGTCTCCTCCATTCTGCTTTCAGTCCCTTGCACTTGACTCTTGTATACAACTCGTATAAGTGGAGTCATACAATATTTGTCCTTTTTTTTCTGGCTTATTTCACTTCACATAATGGCTTTCATTTTCACTTGGTATAATGCCTCCATGCTGTAGCATGTATCAGGATTGAAGCTGAATAATATTCAACTATTTGTATACATAGACCACATTTTGTTATCCCTTTAGCCTTCAATGAATGCTTTTTATAATTTGTGTACTTCCATAGTGTAGTTTTTATTTCTAAGAAAAGCTTTCTGTTAAAAGAAAAAAGATTGTGAATTTTTAAAAATAAAATTACATATAAGAATAGACCAAACAGTCTCTCAAAGCTGTTAAACTATTTACTGTTTTGTCAGTTGAAGTATTTTTAAAGTTGTTATGGTCTACTATCTCATCAATAGCCTTAAAAATTGAAGAATTACAAGAAGCTTTACGAAAGAAAGAGGAGGAGATGAAGCAAATGGAAGAACGGTACAAGAAGTACCTGGAGAAAGCCAAAAGCGTAAGTGTGAGTCGGCAGGTCTCACTGCTTTCCCATCGTGGTTCAGTGACGTCTCGTGATACGCACCTGAACCATGACCTCTCAGACCACGAGGAGACCGGACCAAAAGCGCCCAAGCAGGAGGCAGTGACCGAAACGTGCCCCAGCCCCGGGCTACTTCCGATTATCAAGAGGAAAGCACCTTTCCACGTAGGAGAGGAGGGACAGTCCTCACCTCGCCTAATAGTTCACGTTAGCTGCGTGAGCAACCCCCCTGGTGGTCCAGCCGTTAGGACTCCACACTTCCAAGGCCGGGGGGCGTGGGTTCCTTCCCTGGTCAGGGAACTAAGATCCCACATGCTGCACTGTGCGGCCAAAACAAAAAGATGAGTTGCACGCCCTAGGAGGACCAGCCTCTGCCTCCCGAAGAGCCTCAGCTATGGTCAGCCTGAATCTAAACTGGCTTTTGGGCCTAGCTGGCAGTTCCCAGGGAGAATGAGGTTATTGGAACCAGTTAAATAAATTACCTTTAGAAAGTCATCAGATAAATCCAGATTTGGGGATGAAAATCCATGTTATGAAAAGTAGAAATAGCCACTAGAGTGGAGGGGGAGCCTAAGAAGTCTGTGTTAAAGGAAGTGCGGTTTCACTGTTCTGCTCTTTCCAGTGTTCTGTAGACTTGATCATTTCTCTGCAGGCTTGACTGGTTTTGATAGTAAAACTGTTGGGCAAAAAAGACCCTTCCCAGAAGCCCGCAGGTGCCCCTGCTAGACTTGTGTCCCCCGCCCAAGTACAAACCCCAGCCTCTGGCAGAGGAGACGGTCACAGTGACTGGCATGTGGACATCGAGCCCCGTTCCCTTCTCACACACCTGGTCAGAGGCAGAGGCCCCTGAATCAAGTCAGAGGACCAGAAAGGGGAAGACTGCCATCAGTCGTGTCTACTGTACTGTGGTTGATGAATTTTAAGCCAGAATTACTTCTTGTAATGGACTCTTACTCTTAATTTTAAATTTTTCTATAATTAAAAGTTGTAACAACAGAACATCATTTCATACATTCAAACTTTCATGTATCCTCATGAGATAGTTTTGGACTCTCATAATGTTTTGTTTTTTTTTTTAATAACTGCTGCCGTAGATGTTACACACTGTAGATTTGAGACTTAAATTTTTTTCTTTTATTCCTTTTTGCAGGTTATCCGTACTTTAGATCCTAAACAAAATCAAGGAGCAGCACCAGAAATACAAGCTCTTAAAAATCAGCTCCAGGAGCGGGACCGGCAGTTCCATTCATTGGAGGTAGTTTACTATAATATGATAAGACATTTGATTTTTTTATTTTGATTCTAGAAGCCTTGCTGTGTACAGTCTCCACATCTGTAAGGCACAGTTACCAAAGTCTGTGGATGCATAAGTCCCTTGTAGACGGTAGTGAATGTGGTTATTTGCAGACAGTCTCTGCACATCATCCACGTGCTCTAAACCATCTCCAGATTAGTTATGCAAGGTCTTCCCTGGTTGCTCAGGCAGTAACGAATCTGCCTGCAATGTAATACCTAATGCACTGTAAATGCTATGGATTTTTTTGTGTGTTTTTCTATTTTGGAATATATGGCTTTTTGTTTCTTTTGTCATTGTTTAGTCGCTAAGTTGTGTCCAACTCTTTGTGGCCCCTGACCTCATGGATTGTAGCCCCCCAGGCTCCTCTGTCCATGGAATCTCTCAGGCAAGAACACTGGAGTGGGTTGCCATTTCCTTCTCCAGGGGAGCTTCCCGACCGAGGGATGGAACCCGTGTCCCTTGCCTTAGCAAGAGGGTTCTTTACTACTGAGCCACCTGGGAAGCCCTGTGTTTACTGTTTTGGGCCTGGAGTGGGTTGACTCTGTGGCTGTGGACCCTGTGGATATAGAGGGCCAGCTGCACAGCTGTGCCCGTGAATTTAGATGGGCATGAACTAGGTTTTTACTAATGTTGAATGTTTTTCATGTTTATGTGCTTACGTGTGCTTGCTTTTTAGAAAGAATATGAGAAAACAAAGAGTCAAAGAGAGATGGAAGAGAAATACATTGTCAGTGCCTGGTACAACATGGTAAGAAAATAACACGTCAAAGCACTTTGCAAAGTGCAGTGAATGTGTATTATTTGTTATACTCCCTTTAGCGTAGAAGACCTTCTACCGAATGAATCTGAAAAGTAATTGCCGTCCTAACACACTAACAAAACCCTAACACTGATCTTAGGGCCGGACGGCAGATACGAGAACCCCCCATAAACGGGGTTAGAACACTGTGGGCACTGTCCTGAAGGATGGAAAAATTTCTTTCTCTCAGAACCATTTGTCCTTGGGCATAGTGACTTCAGTCATATCTAAACACAGATGGACTAGGTTTTTTTTGTGGGACTGTTTCACTGGCTTTGCAGGACTGGTTCTTATAACAAAGATAGTTTAATTGTCTCACAGGGTTTGGTAAATGTTCAGTGTGGGACCCTGAACAAATGCAGGCTTTGAAATTGAATTTTCCAACACACAAAAAATGTACGTATGGCAGGGGGAAATAAATGCTCACCAGCATTTTGACTTTCAGTAAGATTTTTCCAGATACGAAGAGCTATGGATTTTGACAAATTTCTTCAATATTTTTTTTCCTAGGCCTTTTCGTCTTCTTTTTAATAACTTTATTATTTCCTTTCGGGCTGCGTTGGGTCTTTGTTGCGGTGTGGGCTCTTCTCTAGCTGCAGTGCGGGGGGTGGGGGGCTCTCTGTAGTTGGGGTGTGCAGGCTTATTACTGCCGTGGCTTCTCTTGTTGGGAGCACCGACTCTAGGGCCCGTGGGCTCAGCAGTTGCCATTCCCGGGCTCTAGAGCACAGACTCAGCGGTTGTGGCACACGGGCTGCGTTGCCCCGCAGCATGTGGGGTCTCCCCGGACCAGGGATCGAGCCCATGTCTCCTGCATTGACAGGCGGATTCTTTACCACCGAGCCAACCAGGGCAGCCCTTCTTTTTCTTGTTCTTCTTCCCAACACGACTACTTCTGCCTTTTTAAGATGTGAGTTTAGTTGCCTGAAACAGATTCCTTTCCCCCATATCCATTTGACCCTGTAGTTGGGTTCATAACACAATACCATTTTGCAATTATAGTTGTGAATTATACCATTTCACAGTTACAGTTGGTAGTGTGTCGTAAAGGTTAGTGTCCCAGGTCTGCTAATAGTGTGATTTGAGCTTTTGTCAGAAATTCACACAATTTTATGCCATGTCCACATTTATATTTATTTGCCTTGGTTAAAGCTACATATTTAAGATTTTATCCCAATTTTAAAAAAGAAAAGAGGGAATCTTACTGGGTTTATGGTACTGCTACTGTTAATATAGATTAATTGAAAATAAAATGTAAAAAAAAATAAGAAAAAACTGTATTAAAGGGAGGTCTCTGGGAACTGGTCCTGACTCCACCCGTGCTGTTTCATCTCTGTCATCCGTCAGGGTTAGTTAGCAGCAGCCTTGGAGCTTGGTTCCTCAGTCCTTACTAGTAATTTCATGTAGCTGATTGATTTTTATGACTTCGCATATTATGGAACCAAACTGATTTACTCCATGATATGGTATTAAAGAAGAATCCTATTGATAGTTTTCAACTCCACAGAGAATGAAGGGATATCTCCCAGTAGGATCTCAAAAGTTACGTTCAGATAAGATAGCTGGGAAAGCTTCATAGGGCTTCCCTGGTGGCTTAGTGGTAAAGAATCCACCTGCCAGTGCAGGAGACAAGGATTCAATCCCTGGGCTGGGAAGATCCCCTGGAGAAGGAAATGGCAGCCCACTCTAGTATTCTTGCCTAGAGAATTCCACGGACAGAGGAACCTGGTGGGCTATAGTCCATGGAGTCACAAAGAGTCGATGTAACTAAGTGATTAAAGCAACAACAACAACAAAAACTTCATAAATATATTCAGAAAGTTCTGCATCTCAGACAGCTGAAATGGAAGTGAAGGTGATGAGTAGCTTAGTACCTGGTGAAAGGTATTAAGTATCTCAGAGAATGGTCTTGTGATGGATCCTGAGATCTTAAACATTGTGTCAAGAAGTTGAATAAGTTGTTTCGATTATGAAAGTTTTTTTTTAAGGTATATTTTAAATAAAATAGTTATTAATATATTAGGCAAATCAATAGGTTAAATATTACCAATAGATATTTGTCCATTTTCTTCAGATCCTTAAATGGTTTAGTTTCAAACTGAGTGGAAAGTACATCCTGGATTTTTTCACTGGGAAAATGGAGGATGTTGTGTCCTTGGGCCTACCTAAAATGCTAAGCCCTGACCCCTGTTTCTGTGGAGCTAACCGGTGATGGGAGGTGTATCTCGTCTTCTGTGCTGGTTGCCCAGCTCCTCTGGGCATCTCTCTGCCTCTCCTTCTGGCCGTGGTCCTTCCATCTCCTTGTCGCCAGCGTCCACTTGCTCCCATCGTCTTGTCTGCAGTCACTGGCCAGAGGAGCCGGCCGCCCTCGGCTCCTCCCGTTTCTCTGGCCAGGATTCTCTCCAGCTCATTCGATGAGCACCGAGGCCGTCTTTCCCCATCTGCTCAGAGTGCTCACTGTTGCCTCCTCCCAGTTTAGAGAGGGCCGCAGCCTGCCTCCCTCCTGTTTGGAGGTCCTGGGCCCGGTGGGTGGGCTCCTCTCCAGTCCTCAGGAAAGCCCCCTGCGCTCAGTGGGCCCTCTGTCGGGGGCCGTCAAGAGCTTCCCTTAACTTGACAACGCAAGTCTGCCTGGGAAGAAAAGCAGTGCGGTGGTATGTATTGCACCTGGTGTGACTCTCCGCCTTCACAAAGGACAAGTGCTATGTGGTCTTTGGTTCTCCCTGAACCCTGTGATTTCCGTTCCCCCACCTGAATCAGCCGCTACCAATCGACTGCCCTTTTTCTGCCTTGGAAAATCACTTTATACATCTGATCTGAAAGGGAAGGGTGTATGATTTCATGTGGTGATGTAATTCCAAAGATCCATCTCTTATTATCTACCATCTGGATTATTTGTAAATTCAGAAAATTCAGCCTTCATTTCTCCATAGGAAGATTTGTACCTAACTGTTGGAACTAAAATGTGTCTAAGACCTTAATCTGTAATGAACAGAATTGCAGATTAAATCGTGCCTTTTGACCCCACGTAACAAATTCTGCATGATCATTTTCCCCTGTGAAAGTGTGTTCCCCTGTTTTCTGATGATTTCTTTTCCCTGTGATGTAGGGGATGACTCTGCACAAAAAGGCGGCTGAAGACAGGCTTGCTAGCACAGGGTCGGGGCAGTCATTCCTGGCGAGGCAGAGGCAGGCCACCAGCACGCGGAGGTCTTACCCGGGTCACGTCCAGCCGGCCACCGCAAGGTAGACAAGTCCCGCCGCTGGGATAAAAACACCCACGTTCAACACACTTCTGTTACATGTCACGGCGTTTCAGGAAATTCAGCCAGCTTGTATTTCGTCTCTATTTTATGTTACCATTTAGTCGTGTCTCATTTGAGGACTTTCTCTTCTGTATCTATGATGCTTTAGTTTCTCAGTCCTTTATTTTGTAGTCCTGTTAGTTCCTTTTAATGTGCCAAAAACTTTTTAAATGCCCAATTAAACGTGTTGTATATTAGTGTAGTACTTTTCTTTGTACGAAAATGTCCTTTCCCCAACGTTGTAGGCTTTGTAATGAATTAGATTTTCTGCCAATAATTGATATACAATTTATATTCTTTATTGTGCCTCTGTGTTACCATGCTTTCTAAGAATGTCTTTGTTTAAAGGGAATTAATCTTTTTATGATGTATTAATCTGTGTTTTCAATTGTTTTCCAAATGCACTTCAAATAACTTACATATTTACTATATAAAATGGTTGGCAAGTGCACTTTTTGCAAAGACATAAATAGTCGGCAGAGGTGCTAATCAGCTCTCACCCAAGGCACCTGAGAGAATTATTTAGAGGGAAAAAACGAGTTTTCACATTGTTTTATAGGAAATTAAATTTGTCTGAAGATTTGGAAACTATTTTTAAAACATAAATAGAATTTCATTATTTCCTGCTATATTGTTTGCTGGCAGAAGTGAATGTGTTGGTTAGGCTATTCTGGGAGAAGTTACAGAAGAAAAAAATCAGGCAGTACATTCTTTTTTTTTTTTTTTTTTTCTTGTTTTGGAATACCACAGTAACTGAGGATCAGATTCTAGCAATGGGGATAACACTGAATTTCAACCACCTTCCACGTCTACATGATTTATTTTTTATATACTTACGAGTCACAGGTAGCCTTACCTTCGGGGTAATTTCCTTGCTGACTTGCACCTCATTTGTCTTACTTATTCCTTAATATAGACCCTTCTGTTTCTTACTAATTGCTAATACTTAACATCTTAATATCAGTCATTAAGATCAGTAAGTGACTTCCTGTGTGTGACGTTTATGACAGGTCTCTTTCTTAATTCTGTGGACGAGTCTAAGAATTTGCTCCTGAGCAGATTCTCTCTCGGGTATTTGGTTGCCCCAAAGTGCTTACATTTGTTGACAGATTATAAACTGTTTATTTACATTGATGAATGGCTGTCAAGTAACAGAGATTGTGCAGCACTTTGACTGTACAAGGTGCTATATAAATGCAAAATATCATTCATTTGAACATGAAATGTCTCTGGCTCGCTTTCCATATTGGCTTAAATATTTGGCCCCAAATTATATTAAATATATTCCCCTCCAGCCTTTCTTTTGCACCACAGCCCATTTTTTTAAAAGCAAAAATTTACTGAAATTAGGTTGATCGTTTGTTTGGTTTTGGTTTTAGATAGGTTACCTATTAAGAGGATTGTATTTCTTGTACTTGCTGTTTGGAAGTTCAGGTTTCATTTAGTTTTGTATATTGAATATAAATGAGTAACTTTAAGTCAAGCTAAATGTAGTTAAGAATTTTCAGAAACTATATTTGGATGTCTGATTCTAAATCCTTATTTCCTTTTTCTAAGAAAATGGACCTAAAATTATTTTAGGTGTTTTCATTTGTCCTCGGAAACTGTACCTAAAGAAAGGCATTAGAAAGCGTGCAGGAATGACTCCGTGCGTTGAGCTAATTTTTTACATTAAGTACAGAAGTCTGAGCTCAGTGTGACTGCCTGCACCTGGTAAGAAGAAAAGCGGGAGGACTTGGCAGTGAAGGTCAGAACCATGCGAGTAGGTGCATCTTGGGGCTTCCGGAGGCTGGGCAGACCCAAGCCCATAGACTGTTTTGACAATAAAAGATTAAAATCTAAGATGGTTCAGCCTCGCCCACCCCACCACTTCCCATCCCCTCATTTTACTAATTAGAGAATGGATCCAACTGTTTTAAAATAAGGCATGAACACTAACCTTGGTAAAAAAAAAAAAAAAAAAAACAAAAACTGGTAAATACACCTGCAGAATAAGATAGACTAAAACCAGAGTCCCTGAGCTGTTTCTTACGTGGATTCTATCCCATGAGATAAGGAGTTGTCATTTTAATTCTCTGTTTGCTAGCCCCGCCCTGGCCTCCTACCCACCTGCTTACCCAGATTTGTTTCTCTACGTGGGAAAGAGCCAAGCTCCTGGAAGGAGATGTTCGTCCCATTTTTCTTCAGCATCCCATTATTTTGGTGTTTACATTCATAACCTTCATTCACCTTTACAGTATCCTGAAGTTTTAACATATTGCTTTCATTCCATAGCAGGAATTTTATTTCTGAACATTCTGTGATGTTTTTTGAAAAGCAGGAGTAAACTGCACTGTCCCAGTAAGAATGCTATTTCCTTGGCCCAGCTTTTGGGCAGGGTTTTATGAATTGCTCTTTCCTCAGTGATGATTGTTAATCTCCAGGAGGTCTGTGCCAACGCTCGGTCTCTCTGCAGGTTGCAAGACACTGGGTGCCTTAGATGGATGGGAGCTGGGCTGGGCCGTGCTGGACGGATGCCCATGTGCAGTGGCTCCCTGAAGCCTGCACGCTCTGGGGCAGTGGAGCCGGTCCTGATGCACCACAGAGTCAGCACAGCGTTACTGCATTAAGGGTGGGGCGAGGCGTCACCCCAGGTCTGAATTCTTCTAAATAAAAACACTATTTTATGTTTTCCTTCTAACCAGGGTGAGAAAATACAAAGTTAATAATTAAAGACCACAAAAGCTTAAGTTTTATATTCTGCAGTGTGTATTTAACAAGTTTGTAATGGGGGAGAAAATCCAGCAAATATTACAATTTACCACATCTTTAAAAGAGAATAAAAAATAGAGTTGTACATATCTTACAAGAACTCATACAAACTCCATCATATCTTTTTAGTATTTGTCTGATTACCTAATAACCAAGAAAAAAAGACTCAAAATAAAGGCTCCATTTTTTTTTTTTTTTTTTTTGGCCATACCACGTGGCATGTGGGATCTTAGTTTCCCGACCAGGGATCGAACCCGTGTCCTCTGCGTTAGGAGCAGGAGAGTCTTAACCACTGGCCCACCAGGGTAGTCCCAAGGCTCCTTTTCTAAACACTAATCAGGATTGGATTATTTCTGTTTGATAAAACTGGCTAGTGAGATGATTCTTTATAATAAGGATGATATTGTCAGCTATTGTTTTGTTGAGGTCTTAAGCACTTTGTCCCTATAGTAACAGCTCAACTGCACAAATTTAAGCTAAATGTTTCCACTCAGAAGCATCCGCCCACATTCCATCAGCAGGTGGCAGGAAGGCATACGATTCTGTGCTGTTAAGGACAGACCAGCAGTAACCAGCAGTAAGTGATGTGAAGGGAAGCGGGGTTTAGGTTGAAGGAGAGGGACATTTTTATTTATGAATTCTTTTACTCACACTTCCTCCTCAGTTGCAGTTTTATTTATTCACATCTAATGATAGAAGATATTTTTTGGACTCTTGCTCTCCGACAAGCATTCATCTTTTAAAGAAGTTTGAAAATCTTTATCCCAATATAAGAATTGTCTAGAAGCAAAACTCTAGATTTTTGAACATATCCTAACTTCCTGCATTAAATCTCCAGTGGTCCAGATCTCAGACTCCGGGAGTATTAGAACTTTTCCCCAGTTGGAACACATAAGGTTTATCTGACAAAGCACTCGTAACCCAGATAGTGTAAACCTCATTAGTTTAGAGCCACCTAGATAAGAACTTCTGTGACCCTAAAGGGAGAGGACAGTGCTTGGTGTTTTCCTTTTTTTGCTGAGAGCAAAATAGCAACATGAGTTTTGTTATCTGTTCACTAAGCTGTGGGCGCCTGTTTTGACTTTTTATCCTCAAATTACAAAGTGACTCTGCCTAGAAATGGCTGTGGAACTATGAAGTGCATTTCTCAGCAGTGATGTCTGTGTGGTACCCCACAGGGTAGGAACAAAATTAAGAGGGGATCTCAGAATCTTTGAAAATTATCTTAGCGTGCTTTTTCCATTTTTTTTCCCTTTTTGTAATGATCATCTCTGTTCCTCTAGTTCCAGCTGTCAGAATGGCAGCTCATCTTAGTATATGTACATCCCAGTCTCACTACATTGAGAAAGCAGTTTCAGAGCTTATTCTTTGTAACTATAATGATTCAAATATTTTGTATCATGATGCTTTTTATATGAGGGAGGCTGTTCTCTGTCATCCAGTTTTTTACTTTCTATAAAGCATATTTAAATAGTAATTGGTGTATGATCATTCTATTGAAAACTTTGAAAATGTTTTAGTGACCAATTTAAGCACGGTAATTTTATTGTTCTTCAGTTGTGCAATAAACAATGTTTATTTCTCAGAAGCCTAAAAAACATAAAATAATTTGCTACTGACGCAGCTCCCCCTCCCCATTCCCCTAAATCATGGAAGGGTCAAAATTTTTCTCCCTTTTTTCATAAAGTAAAGGACAGGGCAGGTGTGATGACCGCCATCTCTTTTCAGACACTGATTATGTTCTTGAGAAATATGTACCAATAATTTGTTTTAAAACAGCCTTTTATCAACCCAATTCTCATATATTTATAAATATAAAAGCTTTAAAATTTGTATTTAATGTTATCCTGAAATATACTTGGATTCTTCACACTGAACCTAAAATGATAGAGAAGGGACATTGCTTGAGAAACAAGAGACCCGAACCTAATTATGGCAAGCATATGAGTGGCAGTTGCGGCCTGTCAGTGTTTCCCAAGAATTCTCTTTCAGCAGTTATGCCTCTCTTGTGTACTTCTCTGCCTTCTAACATTTTCCAGTAATATCCTTTGAGATACATTTGAATGCTACATGTAAGACAGCATAGAACTCTGAGGAAGGAATCTAAGGCTGCCAAGGCAGATCCATTCCTAGAGAGTAGATCGATTATTGGAAGAAGAAAAGACCTAATTATAAACAAACATCCAGGCAGATGGAAGTGCTGACACCATTCAGCCTACACTTGGTCTTAATAGTAATACTAAAGTAATAGTTTACATAAAATCTGACTTTATTACATGGTCATTCTGTTAAAAATAAAAAAAGAGTAGACAAAAATAATTTATTTTCTAATCGTCCTTCCTTTCAGTGGGCACTCACTGGGCATAGATTAACTGTACATGTTTGTGAGTGGAGAGGAAAGCATCAGTTTTCATCTTGAAACTGGTAACCCATTACTCAATCTAAGATAGATCTTTTAAGACTGTGAAGATAGGATGGTGTGATGAGATGAGGCATCTCTGGTGGCTGAAACTCACTCCCAGCTCCCTAGCAGTAACCTGGCTCTGCTGCTGTGTGCGGTTTACAAACCATACACTCAGTTTTGTGTCTGCCTTAATTATACATAGTGGCCCCGCAGAAAATCTTGTTTAAAATGAAGGCAAGAGTAGACTTCCTGTGTGTGTGTATTCAAGGAGAGCCTCTGTATACCTGGTAACCAGACTGCCCGGCTCTGAACTAGGTGTTCAGGGTCTGAAGATGAAATCATCAGAGAAGGTGTGTAGGTAGCCTCGGAATGTAAGGACGATGGGGCTATCAAATACCCTAAATTATATCAACTCAGAGCTTAAAAGGATAAGTAAGTTTCAAGCTCAGAGTGAGAAAAAGAAATTCACCAAAGCATGCTGAGGCTTTAATGCATGTGGGAGACTTCTGAGCAGTCATCATTGCTTTAGAGATCTCTGAACTGACAAAGGAAAATAATTAGATTAGCCTTGATACTGTAAAACTTATAAAAGGGACTCGTGTTTATTCTCGGTGTAATTTGTCAGCCTGTGGACAGTGATTACTGTATATACATTCTGTATATGTAGGATATATATATAGTGTGTGTATTTTATATATGTCACTATTAGAGTTGAATGTCTTAATATTATTTGCTACTTCTACTCACTTGTGTATTATTTATACTTTACTGCAAGAGTCACAGCACTTTACTTACTAACATTAGATAAGTATTTTCCTTCTACCTTTCTGTGGCATTTTCCATGTACATCTTTTCCACCGGGATTCTTTTCCTTATTTTGGAAGACTCACTAAGGAAGCCGTATAAGACAGCCCAAATAAATGGGCTGTGCTCTCTTCCTGAAATGTTTAAAGTCTGATTTGAAGTTCTGAGTCTAGAACTCCATCTGAAGCTGGGTTGTGGCTGCGAGTCATTAATTATACTTCATATGTCATGTTAATAAGACTCATGAAGTTAATACTTACAAAGCCAAGGTCTCTCATATACAGACACACTTAAGACTCCTTTGTTTCCTGGAGTTGCAGTAATAAAAAATGAACAGTCTTCTGGTTAATCAGAAGATGCTCTCCCCGTTCATTTACCTGTCTCCAAAAATACAGACTGGCAAACTCTCCTCCACGTTCACAGCTTCTTCATCATTGCTTGTACTCAGACACAGGAGAAAGCAAGCCAGCCTCCAGGAGCTGTGATGTCCAAGAATCTGGAAAACGCTGGGGGTGAGGTGATGGGAAAAAGCAGGTACCAACCTTGGCAGGATGCTACAAAAGTGGTCTTAGTTTTACTATAACATATGCCTTATGAACTTGGCCATTTTCTTAAGTTCAAATATGGCAAAGTTTTCCGCTTTTTCTGTTGAGAGATGTTTTGGGGAGTCAGGACTCTCTTCATTTGTACTTGAATATATTTGTATTCAAATCATAGTCAAAACATACTGAAATATTTGTTGTTACATAAACATTAACACAGTGATTACTGCCAAAGAACAGGAAGATGTGCTCGTTAAGAACATGCTCGTAAGAGTTTTGTCTGATGTTTAGATGAGAGGAGGGCTTTTAGAGTGTGAACAGTTTCCGCAGTGCTTCCTTCCATGTTACCCTCTGTTCTGCTGATGTGCTTGGCGTAGGCAGGTCATCTGGAAGACAGAAGCACAAGTAGAGAAGGCTAGACTCTAACTTGTGAGAGGAGAGCCACTTTTTATCCTCCCAGAGTGAAATTAAACACACGGTCACTCTCACACATGGGGACAGAACGTTGAACGGATAAATCACCTTCTAAATGTCTTGAGCATCCTTTGGCTTCTTGATAATCTAGTTAAGAGCAGATACTAGACCTGCATTGTCCAGTCCACTAGCCAATTCACAGCCACATGTGCTGATTTAAATTCAAGTAAAATTAAGAATCCAGTTTCCCAGTCCCCCAGCCATGTTTCATCAGAAGCCACCCGTGGAAAGCAGTTACCATACCAGGCAGCACAGATCCAGAATGCATCTGTCATTGAAAAAGGCGCTTTTGACGTTTGGTGCCCAAAGAGAGCATAAGGATGAAATAAAGACGTTCGGTTAACTTATGATACACTTATAGATTTTTCTGGCATCATTAAAGAAAGGTGTTTTTTTTTTTAATATAAAAATTAATACCAGCCCTTTTTAAAGACCTTGAAAAATCAAAACCCCATTCTTTGAAATGAGTTTTCAATATATTTTTTTAAACAGATTCTTAGCACTTTACTTTTTAAGTGGTATAATTAAATAACTCCATAAATCATAACTTAGTATCTTCAGGTTCTTCCCTTTTTTAAGTAGTCTCTTAAAATTGATGATAGTTTCTAACACTTACCCAGCAGAAACTGATGAATGCTTATTTATTTACAAGTAAAAGTCGATAGACATCATAGTCCTCTGTTCTGTTACTTTTAAATCTCTGTTCTGTTTCTTTTACATCTATGTAGATCTAAGGAGATTTGCCAACAGTTTTTCATTTCTGCCCCCAAAATCACGTTTGATCATCTGTCACCTGAAAGGCATATCAAGATCTAAATAGTTTCTTTGATTTTCTTCCTAGTTTCTTGCTCTTAACTACTTAGATTATGAATCAAGTCAAGTATGAAGCAGATTTTATTCCAGCGACTTAGTTAATGAAACATTTTTTTAAGGTTTATTAATTGCCTTGGCTTATTACTAAAGCACTTAGCATGACTAAACAGATCTATACAAATGCATCTTTGAATTTTTTTAATGAATAGAAGAGACTAATTGTAACTCTTTTGGAGTCAGCTTGGTATTTAGTGAAACCTGTACTGTCAGGAAGTCAGATACTTTCCTTTGCCTTTTCAGTCTTTTTAATCAAGCTGCAGACTTGATCCAGTAGTGTCAAATTACAAACAACTGTAAAGAAATTCTTATTCAAGTACCGATGAGTAAATGGCATGATTTGAGTTTATTATTTTTTGGTGGCAGAATTTAACTCTATATTCTGCAGAGACTCATATTCTTAGTTAAGGGAAATTTTCAAGATGCTTGAAATAAGAAAGAACATGCTAGTATAAATACAGGAAGTGACTGTACACAAATGCCAATCAATGATTTGGGGCCTTTTATTTTTTTTTAATAGTAGTCTTTTGTTTTTTTATAGTTATTAAAATTCAGATGCACTAATATGCCATTGCTGTCACTAACTTTGCTGTTTACAGATTATATGTAATTCATAATGCTTTGTGCTCAGAAGAATAATTTCCAGGTTTAATCTTGTTTTGCAATTTTGTGGTTTGAAATTTGCCCCACCATTTATAGCACCCAATTTTTGGTTGTGTAACGAATGGTAAAATTCAAACATATCTAATAGTTTAATAATTTGCTTTATTTTGATTAACAAATTCTATCAAAGATTTGGGGATAGAAAGAGGCTTTTTTTTTTTCCTACAGTATTTTTTAAACTTTTCAGATGAGCTGGAAAACACTTTAGTACATTGGAGTTGGCGTTGTATTGGTTACAGTCCCAGCTCTATAGCCTTATACTCATGTCTTAAGTATTACTGATTGTTCTATGAATTGTTAGTTTGACATTTGACATTGTAGTTATCCACCTTGCAGTTTCGCCTTTGCAAAAAGGATATTGCTAGGTATGTTCTTATTTCTGGTTGACTATTGAATTTGTAATTTCACAGTTTCTTTCTGAGTCATTGTAATCCAAAAAGGAAACCCATGTAGGACTAACTTTTTCACCTCACGAGTTTTAGCAACCTCGTACAAAAATGCATCCAAGCAGTGTCACACCTGTTTACCAGTCATTGACTCTGTTAGATTCGTGAGTTTTCTCACTGTTTCTCTGAGGTAAATGGCTTGTTAGAGAGCCTCAGTAAGAAATTTTCACCAAACTCACAAAAACATGAAGTCCAAGAAATCACCAGAAGACAGATTTTTAATTTTTTGAAATCTTATATTGTATTTCCTTTTGATGTCACTTATTCATTTTAATTTTATGACTGCCAACTTGTTATGGTATTAATTATATGTATATGTTTATATGTATGCATATAATATATGTATATGTATATGAAGAATAAAGTTAAGATTTGGTCAAACTATATTTTCCCATTCAAGTACAAAAATGTTTTCAAGGCTGCAAAAAGTGTACAGTTGTTAAACAAGTTGTAAATAAAGACTTGTATAAAAATTCAGCTTAGATTATTTTTTGTTCTCTTAAACCCCAACACAAACATGTTTAAGAATTGTCTTAATAGTATCCATCCACTTGCCATCATGTCCTGTCAATTTAAATATTATGCCACTGACTTACTGTAAATCAGGAATGTTCTTTGAACTTTTTCGCAGTACTTAGGATGGGTTCTCTTTTGATTTAGGCTGGTACATAACGTGTGTAAGTTGACTGTCCAAAGTTCTGAGGGATAAAAGATAAACCTAGCTTCTCCCCTCTTCACAGACAGTCCAAGAGGAACCACAATAGGTACTTTACCTTCTTTCACAATATATTATTCTGGAAGCATCCTGTTTAGGCCATGGGGCTTCCCAGGTGGCTCTGTGGTAAAGAAATCAGCTGCCAAGCAGGAGACGTGGGTTTGCCCTGGCTCAGGAAGATGCCCTGGAGGAGGGCATGACAACCCACTCTAGTATTCTTGGCTGGGAGACCCCAGGGCAGAGGAGCCTGGCAGCGACTACATTCCAGGGAGTCACAAAGAGTCGGACACAACTTAGTGACTAAACAACAGCAACACTAAAATTTAGGCCATAAGTGTCCCTTTTCCTGCCTGTAGACCTTTAGAATTCAGCCCTGTCTGCCACGTCTACCCTCAACATGACTGAACTGTGTGGTATGTTCAGTGTTAAGCAGATTGTAGCAGGGCTTCCCTGGTATCTCAGCTGGTAAAGAATCCACCTACAGTGCAGGAGACCCTGGTTCGATTCCTGGGTCAGGAAGATCCCCTGGAGAAGGGATAGGCTACCCACTCCAGTGTTCCTGAGCTTCCCTGGTGGCTCAGACAGTAAAGAATCTGCCTGCAGTGTGAGAGACCTGGGTTTCATCCCTGGGTTGGGAAGATCCCCTGGAGAAGGTCATGGCAACCCACTCCAGTGTTCTTGCCTGGAGAATCCCCATGGACAGAGGAGCCGGGGGAGCTACAGCCCAAGGGGTCGCAAAGAGTCGGACACGCCTGAGTGACAAAGCACAGCACAGAGTGGAAGCAACTGTGGAGACATTGATCATATTTACAATAATTCCAAAGTGAAGTAACGGCACCCCACTCCAGTACTTTGCCTGGAAAATCCCAGGGATGGGGGAGCCTGGTGGGCTGCAGTCCATGGGGTCGCTAAAAGTCAGACATGACTGAGCGACTTCACCTTTCACTTTTCACTTTTGTGCACTGGAGAAGGAAATGGCAACCCACTCCAGTGTTCTTGCCTGGAGAATCCCAGGGGTGGGGAAGCCTGGTGGCTGCCTTATATGGGGTCGCAGTCGGACACGACTGAAGTGACTTAGCAGCAGCAGCAGCAAAGTGAAGTTGGCACCAGAATTAAACAAACCCTGTTCTGCACCTGGCCAGAATAGTGCCCATTTTATGTGCATTTAAATATGACAAGTGTCAGAAAGCAAAATATAAGTGTTCTTCCTTTACCAGCCTGGATGCAACCATGTTAAATTTAGCCTTTATTGACTGTCTGCCCTAAGGACTGAATACTGAAGCAGAGGTGAAGGGAGTAAGAAGGTAGGTTGAATCACAAAACTAGAAGCAATATATATATATTTTTTTGCCTTCAAACTGGTATGTGATCAAATGGGGCCCAAAACAGGAAACTTCCCACCTAGCATCGTCCAGCCGCCAGACCCCGGCTGGCCGTGGGGATGGTTAGCGGCATCCGGTCATCCTTGCAGCGCAGAGTGCAGCATGACCACGTGGCTTTGGCAATACTGTGCCCTCCCCGGGGCTGGGACAGGCCAGCCTGTCTCCATCGGAGCCCCTCGCTCACTCACAGTTCTGGTGATGGCCACGGTTAGGGATGTCTGCAGACTGTTCTCCCATGTGGCACCCAGACTGGGGTGCACAGAGCACCCGGGAGGGATCAGACCGCTCCTCACACAAACTCCTCACGTAGCCAGGAGGGCCACTCACCCGGTGGAGTCTCGGGAGGAGAGGGACTTGCATGACGCAGCTGCTTCCCGCAAGCAGGAGGCCTGAGAAGCCCGAGAGAGAACTCCGAAGCTTGTCAGGACCTAGCCTCCGAAACTGCAAGCATCAGTTCTCCTTTACGTGTCAGAATTGTCCCGAACGAGACCAGGTCCAAGGGGCTGACCCTCCACTTCGCAGTTACTCTAGCTGCGTTGTTCTGGAGTCAAAGAGCAGGAAGACTGTTGCTACGAAGGTCATACTTCTGAAGTCAGAATATTTTCCCGTTTTCTAATCCCTGAACCAAATGCATCTCCAGGGGTGCAGAACCAGTAGGTGTGTAACTAAACTGTGAACAATACCTGCAAAGCTTGAAGCCACAAAAAAACACTCAGACTTCTCTTGAAGGTATCTAGTTGTATGTGAAAAGTCAAAAGTGTTAGTTGCTCAGTCGTGCCTGACTCTTTGCAACCCCATGGACTGTAGCCCACCTGGCTCCTCCATCCATGGAATTCTCCAGGCCAGAATACTGGAGTGGCTTGCTATTTCCCTCTCCAGGGGATCTTGCTGACCCGGGGACTGAACCCCAGTCTTCTTCATTGCAGGCAGATTGCATGTAACATGAGCTATAAAATGTTTCCACTCCCTACTTTGACAGTTAACTTCTGGGATGATATTTTAAGGAATCTGCCCAAAATATGAATGCCTCTGTGAGGTGAGGAACTGTCCGTGTTCCTTGCTGAAGTCCTTCGTCTGCCCAGTGGCTCCTCCTAAAGGACATGTTTTCAGACACCTCCCCCATGTCCCAGGCTGGCATTGTCAGTGTTTTCCACTCTCCTGAATCCTTCCTGTTAACATACAAGGGTGCTGGTTTTTTTTCCTCATATCTCCAGCCTGTCTTTATTAATGAATTATTGTTCATTTTTAAACTGTGTATTCTTAAGTGTGCGGGTCAATAATTTTTGATCACAACAATCAAAATAATGACCAAGTACTTCCATCACCCCAGAAGGTTCTCTCAGGCCCCCTGGTGACCTCTCCCAGCCCTCTAGCTCCCCTCCATCCCTCTATATCCCTGGATGGGATACCTATGCATTCTGACGCTGTGGCCTGTTCTACATAGTGTACAATTCTATGTAAACGGAATCCTGTGGTGTGTGCTCATTTTTATCTGGCTACTTTTACTCAGCGTAATTAGAGGTTTACCCATATTGTGTGTACCCATAGCTCTTTTTATTGCTGAGTGGTGTCCCATTGGACAGATACGCTATAATTAGTTTACTCATTCACCTGTTCATTTTATTTGAGTGTTTCCAATTTGCGGCTGGCTATTCCAAGTGAAGCTCTGGATGCGTGCTTCACTTCTCTCGGTTAAACCCCTAGAGTGGGACGGCTAGGTCATATGGTAGGTTTAGATACTGTATACATATTACCAATGTTGACTTAGTTTTTTTATATGGTGCAAGTGCAAGGTATGAATTGTAGGAGTTTTTGGTTTATTTGGATAGCCATATAGAATGATTCGGCACCATTTGGTGAAATTATCTTTTCTCCACTGAAATGCATTTTACACTTTTGTTAAACATCTGTTGTCTATATGTGTCTTATTTCTGGATGTCAGCTGTTACATTGATCTGTCTTGACACCGGCAATATCCCATCTTGATTATTGCAGCTTTATAAGAAGTATTGAAGCCACATAATGTAAACCCTCCATCTTTTTCCTATTTCAAAGTTGCTTTAACTGTTTAGGTCCTTTGCATTACTTACCATATGAATTTTATTTATTTTTTTTAATGTTAGTTTTTCCTGATACTCTTTTTTTTTTTCCATTTTGTTTTTTATTGTCTGGCCCCACGATGTGGCAAGTGGGATCTTAGTTACCAACCAGGGATTGGAACCCTGCCTCCCTACAGTGGAAGCACAGAGTCTTAACCACTGGACCACCAGGAAAATCCTACCGTATGAGTTTTAGAATCAGCTCATCAATTTCTACAGAAGAAAGCCTGGTGGGATTTTGATTGGGATAGTATTAAATCTATAGATCAGTTTGGGAGAGTTGGCACCTTAAGGTTTTCATCTATTTAGGTCTTCCTTAATTTTTCTCATCAGTGTTTTATAGTTTTCAGTGTACATTTTTTTTCTTTTTTTCAGATTTATCCTAAGTATATATATCATATTTTTGATGCTTTTGTAAACAATATTATCTTTCCATTTAAATTTCCAGTTCCATGCTGACACATAGAGATAGATTTCAACTATCTCTTGGATGCTTAATTTTCTTTATTTTTTTGCTTTTGATTTCTAGTTCATTGATACCTATTCTGATATTTGTTATTTCCATCCTTAAACTTATTTTGGTCTTAATTTGCTCTTCTTTCTCTAGTTTCTCAAGTAAAAACTGAGGTAATTAGCTTGAAACCTTTCTTTTTTCTAATATAGGCCCTTAATGCTAAAAAATTTCCTTCTCATTACTACCTGAGCCACATTGCAAGGTGGATTCCTAACCACTGGACCACCTGGGAAGCTCCCACCTGTCGTGTGAAGCTTTGAAGCCAGGCACTGACTTCTCTCTAGCTATGGAAATCCTAGATGGTATCTGCTTCCAGAAGACTGTTTTGTTTGCACTTGAGTATCTGTTGTTCAGCACAGCCACCTTCACGAATTACCTTGGCTAGATCTTCTGGCAACTTGCTACACCTTCTGTATCAGCGCTTTTTCGTTTTTATGCTATACAAATAGCTTCTTTCCTTAAACCTGATGATTAAACCCTGCTGCTTCAAACTTTTCCTTTGCAGCCTGCTCACCTCTCTCAGCCTTCACAGAATTGAAGAGAATTGGGGCCTTATTGTGGATTAGCCTTTGGCTTAGGGGAATGTTCTGCCTGCTTTGACGATCTATCCAGACCACTAAACCTTCTCCACGTCAACAGGAAGGCTGTTTCACTGTCTTTTCATTCATGTGTTCACTGGAGGAACACTTGTGATCTCCTCCAAGAAGCTTTCCTCTGCATTCACAACTCGGCTAAATGGTACAAGAGGCCTAGCTTTTAGCCTGTCTTGGCTTTCAGCATACCTTCCTCACAAAGCTTAATCATTTCTAGCTTTTGATTTAAAGTAGATGTATGACTCTTCCTTTGATTTAAACATTTCCTTTTACTTAAACACTTAGAGATCAATGTATGGTACTAGCTGGCCTAATTTCAAAAATTGTTGTGTCTTGGCGAATCGGGAGGCCCAGGAGATGGGGGAACAGTCAATTGATGGAACCAGAACACACACATTTATCAATTAAGGTCACTAATTTATGTGGGCATTTTTCGTGTTACTTCAATGGTGTTTCAAAACCTGATATATATATATATATATCACCAAAGATCGGTGATCATAGATCATCATAACAAATATAATAAGAGTGAAAAAGTTTGAAATATTGTGAGAATTACCAAATTGTGACACAGAGACACAAACTGAGCAAATAGTGTTGGAAAAATGGTGCCAATAGACTTGCTCAATACAGGGTTGCCACACCCCTTCAACTTGTGAAAAACACAGCATCTATGAAGTGCAATAGAGCAAAGTGCAATAAAACGAGGTATCATTATTGCCTCTGTTCTACTTCTAAAAAGCTAGTCCTGAAGTCCAGCTTGGGGAGTGAGTGACAGGAGGTGGGCTCACTAGGAACCATCTGGAGATGGCAGCTTCCAGTGAGCCGTCTGCTCAGCCTGTTTGTTCTGCACGTGGTGTGTCTTGCTCTGGCTAATTTTAAGAGCATCATTGGTTTTAAGCAACTTGACTTTGATTTGCCATTATGTCTTTTTTTTTTTTTCACATTTCTTGAGTTTGGCTTTCATTGAGCCTCATGAATCCCTAAGTATATACTTTTCCTCCAGCTTATAAAAATTGCAACCCTTATTTATGCAAATACTTATCTGTCTCCCTGCTCTTCCCCATTGGGAGCCCCAGTTACACATGTATTAGTGAGCTGAAGTCCTTGCAGTTCATTGGTGCTGTTAATCTCTCTCTTTCATTCTGGGTAGTTTCTACTGCTGTGTCTTCAAATTCACTTTTCTTCTGTAATGTCTAATTTGCCATTAGTGCCGCACAGTATACTTTTCATTTCTAGAAGCTCTAATGTTTTTATTATTCTGTATACTATATATTTTTTTCCATGTCTCTACTTAACATGTTTAATCTCTCCTGTCACTTCTTGACCAATATAGAACACAATTATACCTATATTAATGTCCATGTCTGTTGATTATAATATCTGTGTCAGTTCTGGGTCAATTATGATTCATAGGTTTTTGTTTTCATTATAAGCCAAATTTTCCTGCTTCTTTGCATGCCTACTAAGTTTTAATTGGATACTATACACTGTGAATTTTATTGTGGTGAGTGCTGAATATTTTTTAAATTTCTGTAGCAGTTCTTGAATTTGTTTACGGGTAAAGTTCACAGGAAAAAGTTTGATCCCTTTGGGTCTTGCCCAAACAGAGCAGAGCTTAGTCTAGGATCATTTTGTCCCAACACTGAGGCAAGAACCTTTTTTTAAAAAAACAGGCTTTTTTAATGCAGTTTTATGTTCATAGCAAAACCAAGCAGAAGGTATAGAGGTTTCCCATATACCCTCTGTCCCCACTCATGCACAGCCTCCTGCATTATCAACATCTCCACGAGAGGGTACATTTGTTGCAAATGAGGGACCTACACTCACACAGGGTTATCACTCAAGGTCCACAGTTTACATCAAGGCTCCCAGCTGGTCATGTACATTCTATGGGTCTGGCCAAACGTGTCATGATGGGTATAGGCCGTTGTGGCACCATACAGTGTACTGTCACTGACTTCCAAAACTCCTCTGTGCTCCTGCTGGTTCTCCCTTTCCCCCCGCTAACCTCTAGCAGCCACTGATCTTTTTATAGTCTCTATAGTTTGACTTTTCCAGAATGTCATATAGTTGGAGTTGTACAATGTGTAGCCTTTTCAGACTGGCTCCTTTCCCTTAGTAATATGCATTTAAGTTTCCTCTATTTTCAAGGCTTGATAGCTCGTTTCTTACGGCACTGAATAATATTCCATTGTCTGGGATGAACCACAGTGTTTTTTTAATCCATCTGAAAGACATTTAATTCGTTTAATCCAACTGAAAGACATCTTGGTTGCTTCCAGGCTTTGGTAATTATGAATAAAGAAAGGAAGAAAGTGAAGTCGCTCAGACGTGTCCGATTCTTTGCAACTCCATGGACTATAGCCCATCAGTCTCCTCTGTCCATGGAATTTTCCAGGCAAGAGTACTGGAGTGGGTTGCCATTTCCTTCTCCAAGGAATCTTCCTGACCCAGGGATCAAACCTGGGTCTCCTGCATTGCAGGCAGATGCTTTACCATCTGAGCCATCTGGGAAGCCACATAAACAGTCCTGTGCAAGTTTTTGTATAGAGCTAAGTTTTCAACTCCTGTGGGTAAATCCAGTGCAATTTCTGGATCATATAGTAAAAGTATGTTTAGTTTGTAAGAAACTACCAAGCTCGTCTTCCACAGTGGCTGAGCCATTTTGCATTCCCAGCAGCAGTGAATGAGAGTTCCTGTGGCTCCACATCCTCATCAACGTTTGGTGGTGTTGGTGTTCTGGATTCTGGCCATTCTAGTAGGTGTGTACTGGCGTCTCAGTGCTGTTTCAAGGCAAGATCCTTCTGAGTGCTCCACCCAGTGCCCTTGTGGGTTATGAGATTTTTACTCTAGAAAGGGAAAACGGGCAGTATTTCTGAGCCTGTGTTTGCCTGGGGAATTCTTCTGTCTTATCTTTTGTGGTGTTGGAGAAGATTCTTGAGATTCCTTGGACTGCAAGGAGATCCAACCAGTCCATCCTGAAGGAAATCAGTCCTGAATATTCATTGGAAGGACTGATGCTGAAGCTGAAACTCCAGTACTTTGGCCACCTGGTGAGAAGAACTGACTCTTCGGAAAAGACCCTGATGCTGGGAAAGATTGAAGGCGGGAGGAGAAGGGGATGACAGAGGATGAGATGGCTGGATGGCATCACTGACTTAATGGACATGAGTTTGGGTAAGCTCTGGGAGTTGGTGATGGACAGGGAGGCTGTGCTGCAGTCCACGGGGTCACAAAGAGTCGGACACGACTGCGCAGCTGAACTGAACTGAACTGAACTGAATCTTTTGTGTGACACTTTGTCCAGCTTTGGTTACTTTCCTCTCATGCATACACTGATCACTATATCTGCATACACAGATCCTCTGCAAGGCTTCAGAGCTCTCTTTGTAGTGTTTCTGTTCAGATACTCTGCTCTGCAAAACTGAGCCTCTCGTCTCCAGATGACCACTGTGTCTTGCCTGGTCTCCCCTCACCATGCCATGACCTGGAGGTGTTTCCTGGCCTGGAAGCTGGCCTGGTCTCCCCTCACCATGCCATGACCTGGAGGTGTTTCCTGGCCTGGAAGCTGGCCTGGTCTCCCCTCACCACGCCATGACCTGGAGGTGTTTCCTGCCTGGAAGCTGGGACAGTCACTGGATTTGCCTTGTGTGTCTCCCATCACCCAGGAATCATGGTCATTTTCCTGAGGTCCAGTGATCTGAGGACCGTTTGCCTCACTTTTTTGACCTAATTTTCTAGTTGTTTCATGTTGAAGGGTAAATCCAGTCCCTGATACTCTGTGTTTGCTGTAGCTGAAATTCTCACTGTTAAAAATGTAGGCAGGATAATTGCACTAGAGTTGTATTTTTTATGTTATAATAAAATTATACGATGCTTGGATTTGCTTCAAAATGATCCACTAGACTGTGAAATCAAATGAGGGATATTGATGAAACGGGTTTCCATGAGGGGATGATTTCAGTATTTGTCTGACAGGTAAAAATGGTGGTTCCACTGTATTATTTTTCCTCTGTATTTGTGTATATTTGAAATGTTCAATTATGAAAAATAAAGTACTCATGCATGCTAATTTTAAAATTTACTACAAATCAACAGTAATCAAACCAATGTGATACTTAGAAAAGTTATACGTAGACATCAGGGAATAGAAGTGAGAGTCAAGAAACAACCATTTTATTTATGGTTAATTGCTTTTTGACAAAGGTATCAAGACCCTCCAATGGGGCAAGAGAATTATTTTCAACAAAGTGTGCTAGGACAAGTGGCTACACATGCAGAAGAGTGGAGGTGGACCCCCGTACTGTGCTCAGTCGTCCAGTCATGTCCGACTCTGCAACTTCATGGACTGTAGCCCACCGGGCTCTTCCGCTCATGGAATTCTCCAGGCAAGAATATCGGAGCGGGTTGCCATGCCCTCTTCCAGGGGATCTTCCCAACCCAGGGATTGAACCCTGGGTCTCCCGCATTGCGGGTGGATTCTTTACCGTCTGAGCCACCGGGAAGCTTTTTAGTAAAAGTGGACCCCTAGCTCACACCATATATAAAGATGAAATC
This sequence comes from Ovis canadensis, assembly GCF_042477335.2. Taxonomy (NCBI): domain Eukaryota; kingdom Metazoa; phylum Chordata; class Mammalia; order Artiodactyla; family Bovidae; genus Ovis; species Ovis canadensis. Next base: position 53,293,136 of record NC_091270.1, read on the forward strand.
AAATTCAATGATACACCTAAATTTAAGAGTTCATTGTGAAACTTAGAAGGAAAACACAGAAGTCAGTCTTGTTGGCAGTGGATCACCCTCGCCTCCATCAAACACTGACCATCAGGACACAATGTTTTCTTAGTTATTCCACTGATACCCTGTCTACAGGGTTCTCGTTTGGTTCTTTTACTGGAGCTGCCCCTTCTCCTCAGCCTCCAGTGTTGAAATGCCCCAGTATTGGCCCTTAGCCCCGTTCTCTTTACTCTCTCCGCTGGGGATCTCATTCAGTTTCATGCCAGTTCTATAACATCTTTGGACTAAAGATTCCCAAATTCGAATCTCCAGCATTGGCCAGAATGCCAGAACTCCTATGCCTACTCAGTCTATAGACTTGGATTTGTAAGAGGTTTCTAAATCCTAACACCTCCGAAACAGCTCCTAACCATCGCCACCCCAGTCACCGTGCGTGTACACGTAAAGAAACAGAATTTCTGCTGTCGCAGCAGAATTTCCACGTCTGCACATGTCAGCTCCATTCTTGTCATTGCTCAGGCCTTGGCATCATTCCTGCCCTGCCCTTTTGGTCATCCCACTCCCATATCCAATAGGTCAACAACTCAACAATTCTCCCTTCAAATTTTAGCCAGATTTTGACCTCTTCTTCCATTTCCACCCTACTCTACCTCACTCTCTCTCCTGGTCAAGGCAGCAGCCTCCTCTCTGGTCTTCCCTGCTTTTACCTCGCGCCACTCTCCCCCTGTTTTTGAAGAGCTGAAAGACAGCCCGTTCTCATCGCTGAAGGCACAGGTTGTGTCACGGCCCTCCACTCCGCAGAATCCTTCAGTGACCTCTCAACCAACTCCAGAGTGAAAGCCAGAATTCCGCCACCCCTGCGTGTTGTGCTCTGCTTAACCCTCTGGCTCCTCGCCTACTACCCCTTCTACTCACTCCACTCCAGCCACACTGGCCTCCCAGGCCGGTCAGCCCATCAGCCTGTCTTTCTTCGGAGTCTGGACTTCTGCCAGGAGTGGTCCTCTGCACACACAATCACACTGAACCACTATTTTATTTCCCCCGGTTCTTTATTCACACGTCACTTATGACCTGAGCGCTTCCCTAGCAACATCCATAAGAACCCACCCCTACACTCTGTACCCCCTTGCCTGAGTTTTTTTCTTTCACATTTATCACTATTCAATAAATATTATGTTTGTCATTTTTTATCTCTCTCTTTAGGATGAAAATACCATAAGAGCAGGAATTTTGTTGAGTTTTTTCCCTTGCAGTTGAGAACAGAAACTGGTCCATTGAAGTCACAAAATGAACATTTACTAGATAATGTGTATTAAAATGAAGATATTCATTGAATGAAATAACAGGAGAAAATTATAAACAATGTTAAATACTCAACCATGGATAAGTTACTAAGTATTATATAAAGTATAATATCTAAAAGGAATATCATTCATTAAAAACTCTGTTCGTGGAAGAAGCCAAGTTATACATTATATTTGGCCAATGTATTTTAACAGTTGTCTGAGTGTTCAGACAGAAGCAAGCTGCCTTAATTAAATTAAAGCTGTGGCTCTTCCCTCACATAATTTCATGCAGCCTTCACAAAAAGGCAAGGTACAGCTTTCTTGCATAACAGAAAATTGTTTTAACACAGTACAGTTTTTACACAATTTTCTACAAAAGTCATCACTTTCAAATCAACCTAGCACAAAACCTTTAGCTAGAGTTGGTTTGACTTATATGAAACTCCAGAAAAACAGGATTCTACATTCCTCGCCTTTGGTATTTTTTTTCCAGCACCATCTTCATCACACTTATATGTGTATAAATTGAATGACAATTGATGCTTGAATGACAGGGTTTTAACTGCATGGGTCCACTTATACACAGATTTGTTTTTTTAATAAATAGAGGCTGCAGTACTATGGGATCTATGGTTGGTTGAATCCACAGATGCAGAAAGAACCAATGCCAAGAGTCAACTGTAAACTTATGTGTAGGTTTTCTATTGCACAGGTGTTGGCACCCCAACCCCTGGGTTTTTCAACTGTCAAATGTAATTTGTTTTCGTTTGGGGCTTCTCACCATTTTACTCCAATTTTGTTTCCTTAAAATATTTTTTATTCTAAAATATAATACAAAAACATAAAAATACATAGGATGAAAATATACTTACTATAGTACAGAGTACAGTTTTACAAGTTGTCCTATGGTGAATACCAATGTACCACATCCCAGAAAAAAGTGAAAGTGTCAGTCGCTCAGTCGTGTCTGTGTCTTTGTGATTCCGTGGACTGTAGCCCACAAGGCTCCTCTGTCCATGGAATTCCCCAGGCAAGAATACTGGAGTGGGCAGCCCATCCCTTCTCTAGGGGATCGTCCCGATCCCAGGGCAATTAAATATTGCAGGTGCCTGAGAATCTCCACATATGTCCCTTCTCAATCTCCTCCTTCCCCAGAGGTAACCAATAGCCTGACTATGGTAATGATTCCCAGTTTGTTTATAGTTTCACTGTTAAGTAAAAACAAGATGGTATGATGTTGCTTGTTCCAAACTTGGAGTAAATAGAACTATACAGTCTGGTTTCCTTTGCTCAGCATTTTGTTTATACAGTCATCCTTATTATCATGTGAGCTCTCGTTAATTTAATTTCTGAATGGTGGTGATGTTTTCGTTACTAAGTCATGTCTAATTCTCTCGACCCCATGGACTGTAGCCCTCCAGGCTCCTCTGTCCAAAGGATTTTCCAGGCGAGAATACTGGAGTGGGTTGCCATTTCCTTCTCCAGGGGATCTTCCCGACCCAAGGATCCAACAGGGGTCTCCTGCACTGCAGGCAGATTCTTTACCACTGAGCTACCAGGGAAGCCCATAGCATTCCATTTATACCATACACTGCACAGCCTTGGTGAGCACTTTGACTGTTTCCAGTCTGTGGCAACTGCAGACAGTGTTCATATATTCTGATTCATAGGAGTTGCATTTCTTTGGGGATGTAAGAGTAGAATTACTGGGTCAGTAGGATAGGCACCTTCAACTGTCCTCAGTTAAGTCACTCAGTCGTGTCCGACTCTTTGCGACCCCATGGACTGTAGCACACCAGGCTTCCCTGTCCATCACCAACTCCCAGAGCTTACTTAAACTCATGTCCATCGAGTTGGTGATGCCATCCAAGCATCGCATCCTCTGTCATCCCCTTCTCCTCCCGCCTTCAATCTTTCCCAGCATCAGGGTCTTTTCCAATGAGTCAGTTCTTCGCATCAGGTGGCCAAAGTACTGGAGTTTCAGCTTCAGCATCAGTCTTTCCAATGAATATTCAGGACTGATTTTCTTTAGGATTGACTGGTTTGATCTCCTTGCTGTCCAAAGGACTCTCAAGAGTCTTCTCCAGCACCACAGTTCAACTTTCCTAGTTAATGCCAAACTTTTCCCAGAGCAGAGCAGTCACTGGGGTGTTATATAAACATGTCTTTAATTTGCATTTTCCTGATTACTAATAAGATTGGTTACTTTGTCGTGTATTTACTTGCCATTTGGGTTTCTCCCTTTGTACAGGATCTGTTCCAATCAATTTTTAGACTTGTATTTTTATTTGTAGGAATCTAAAAGAGGAGAGTGAAAAAGTTGGCTTAAAGCTCAACATTCAGAAAACAAAGATCATGGCATCCCGTCCCATCACTTCATGGGAAATAGATGGGGAAACAGTGGAAACAGTGTCAGACTTTATTTTTGGGGGCTCCAAAATCACTGCAGATGGTGACTGCAGCCATAAAGTTAAAGACGCTTACTCCTTGGAAGAAAAGTTATGTGCAACCTAGATAGCATATTCAAAAGCAGAGACATTACTTTGCCGACTAAGGTCCGTCTAGTCAAGGCTATGGTTTTTCCTGTAGTCATGTATGGATGTGAGAGTTGGACTGTGAAGAAGGCTGAGCGCCGAAGAATTGATACTTTTGAACTGTGGTGTTAGAGAAGACTTGAGAGTCCCTTGGACTGCAAGGAGATCCAACCAGTCCATTCTGAAGGAGATCAACCCTGGGATTTCTTTGGAAGGACTGATGCTAAAGCTGAAACTCCAGTACTTTGGCCACCTGATGCGAAGAGTTGACTCATTGGAAAGGACCCTAATGCTGGCAGGGATTAGGGGCAGGAGGAGAAGCGGATGACTGAGGATGAGATGGCTGGATGGCATCACTGACTCAATGGACGTGAGTCTGAGGGAACTCCGGGAGTTGGTGATGGACAGGGAGGCCTGGCGTGCTGCGATTCATGGGGTCGCAAAGAGTCGGACACGACTGAGCGACTGAACTGAACTGAACTGAATTGCTATTTTGGATTTAAATCCTCTGTAGTTTGTCTTCTCTTCAGGGTGTATTCTGATGAATTCAGGGTGTATTCTGATGAATAGAAAGTTCTTAATTTTAACATAATCAGGTTTATTACTTTTTCTTATTATATTTTATTATAATAATTATAATATTTATGCCTTAAGAAAATTTTTCTGACTCTAAAGACTGAAGATTTCCACCTATATTATCATCTAAGAGCTTTATCATTTGCATCTCACATTTAAGAACAAAGGGTAAGATGTGAGATAGCATACACACATACACAGGGATACAGTTTCTTTTTTTTTTTTTTTCCTGTGTTGATGCCTAGTTGAACAAGTACCATTATTCAGGGTCTTCCCAGGTGGCACTAGTGGTAAAGAACCTGCCTGCCAATGCAGGAGATGTAAGAGTCACAAGTTCGATCCCTGGGTCTGGACGATCCCCTGGAGGAGCACACAGCAACCTACTTCAATGTTCTGGTCTGGAGAATCCTATGAACAGAGGAGCCTGGCAGGCTATGGTCCATAGGGTCACAAAGAATTGGACACAACTGAGAGCGATTTAGCATGCACTCACCATTATTCAGAACACTGTCGGTTTCTCGCTTCTCTGCAGCGAAGGCTTCATCATGTCTCAAGCATCCATGTATATTCATGGGTTTCTTCTGAGTTCTCCACCATGTTCTGTCTCTCGATTTGCCTATTTCTTAATCTCTAAATCTTACTCTCTTCAAGTATTTGAATTAATAAAAATTAGCAAAGTGCTTAGAAGGCAATGGCACCCCACTCCAGTACTCTTGCCTGGAAAATCCCATGGACAGAGGAGCCTGGTGGGCTGCAGTCCATGGAGTCGCTAAGAGTCGGACACGACTGAGCGACTTCACTTTCACTCTTCACTTTCATGCATTGGAGAAGGAAATGGCAACCCACACCAGTGTTCTTGCCTAGAGAATCCCAGGGACGGGGCAGCCTGGTGGGCTGCCGTCTATAGGGTCACACAGAGTCGGACACGACTGAAGCGACGTAGGAGCAGCAGCAACAGCAAAGTGCTTACATATAAAAGTCAATTTTACTTTTGTATCCCAGAAACAGAAAAGAGAGCTCTAAATCTAACAACATACACAGAAGCTATAAAACTTCATGGGAGACGATAAAAAGCTAAATTAGCAAACATATGCCACATTCATGGACTGGAAGATTTAACGTAGTAGAATTGTCTGTTACCCCAAGATTGATCTACAGCTTTATTACACTCCCAATCAAGCTCTCATTGAGATGCTGGGTTTTGGGTTTGCTCTTTGATTTAAGAAGTTGACAGGCTGTCAGATGGAAAGGGAGCCTGGGAAGCATAAGAACTTTCAAAGAGTCTATTGACCCCCTAATGAACTTTTATGCTATTGTTTGCATGCATTCTAAGTTTATATGTTAGTAAATTGCACAATACTTTACCATTAATACCATGACTCTAATGTCATCAATATTCACATAGTGCGTTTTCTTTGCTCTTTTTTCCCTCCTCCATCTCTGATACTTTCATCTGGGGATATTTCCCTTCTGCCTAAAATACACGATTTAGAAAATCCTACATTTAGAGGCTTCTCTGGTGGCTCAGTGGTATAGAGTCCACCCGCCAATGCGAGAGACACGAGTTCAATCCCACATGCTGATTCCACATGCTGCAGAGCAACTAAGCGCCACGGGCCACAACTACTGAGCCTGTGTTCCAGAGCTTGGGAGCCACAGTTGAAGCCCGAGTGCCCTAGAGCCTGTGCTCAGCAATAAAAGAAGCTACTGCAGTGAGAAGCCTGTGCACCCCAACTAGAGAGTGGCCCCCGCGCTCCGCAACTACAGAGAAGCCCGAGCGGCAACACAGACCGAGCACAGCCAATAAATACATTTTAAAAATTATTTACAAAAAAATCCTACTTTTGAGTGTCTACTAGTGGCAAACCACTCAATTTTTGCTTATCTGAAAATTCACTACTTTGCTTTCTTTCTTGAAGGATACTTTTGCTGGCCACAGACTTCTACCTTAGCAGGGGTCCTCTTTCAGCACCTTGAGGACATCCTGCCCTGCCCGGGTCACTATCTCATGTAGTGACTGGGCTCCACTCGGTCACTGCCTTGGGGTAGTTGAAAGCTCAAGCATTTAACACAGTCCCCGGGCACCTAATGACTATCCAACTGATGGGGAAACTTCTAGAAGAGTGCAATCAAACTGAGAGCATCAGGACTTCTGGGGTGGCCCAAGGGCTAAGACTCCAAGTTCCTCATGCAGGGGGCCTAGGTTTGATCCCTGATCAGGGAACTAAATCCCACATGTGGCAACCAAGACTTCCCATGACACAACTAAAGATCCCGCATACTGCAATTAAACCTGGCACAACCGAAAATATGTGAGAGTGTCATTTAGCCATACCAGTGAAAAGCTCATATCAACAATCCCTAAAAGTCAGAAATAAACTGATGATGAACTGGACATATGAAAAAAGTAAATTTTGCAACAAGTAAAATATACCTCAATAAAAAAAAACTGATGGGCCTTCCTTGATGGCACAGTGGATAAAAATCTGCCTGCAAGTGCAGAGGATACAGGTTCAATCCCTGGTTGGGGAAGATTTCTCATGCTGCACAGCAGCTAAGCCCATGGGCCACACCTGCTGAGCCCCCAGCTCTAGCACCCATGAGCCACAACTACTGAAGTCCTTTTGCCTAAAGCTTGCACTCCACAGCAAACAGTAGCCCCTGCTCGCCACAACTAGAGAAGGCCCAAGCGCAGCAACAAAGACCCAATGCAACCAAAAAATTAGTAATAATAATAAAAGAACTGATGAACAATTTGCACGATTTATATCACTTAAGTAGTTTTATTTACACACACGTGTGATTTAGTTTATTTATATAATAAATGGTAATCCATTTTAAGTTGGACCATAAAGAAGGCTGAGCATTGAAGAATTGATGCTTCTGAACTGTCGTGCTGGACAAGACTCTTGACAGTCCCTTGGACTGCAAGGAGATCCAACCAGTTAATCCTAAATATTCATTGAATAACCCTGAATATTCATTGGAAGGACTGATGCTGAAACTCCAATATCTGGCCACCTGATGGGAAGAGCTGACTCTTTGGAAAAGACCCTGATGCTGGGAAAGGTTGAGGGCAGGAGGAGAAGGGGACGACAGAGGATGAGATGGTTGGATGGCATCGCCGACTCAATGGACATGAGTTTGAGCATACTCCAAGAGATGGTGAAGGACAGGGAAGCTTGACATGCTGCAGTCCATGAGGTTGCAAAGAGTTAGACCCTCCTTAGTGACTAAACAAAACAACAAAACTATTTTAAAGTTGTTTATTGATTGGCTGATTTCTACATTTAGCACAGCTGTGTGTGTGTGTAAGTTGTTCAGTCGTGTCCAACTCTTTGTGACCGCATGGACTGCAGCCTGTCAGGTTCTTTGTTCCATGAATTCTCCAGGCAAGAATACCATACTTGTTGCTAAGCAACCCTGCCTAGGCGCTCTCCCTAGTGTTACGGCATCTTAACATCCCCAGGAAACCTGACAACAAAGTAGCAGACTGCACCACGGACTCAGCAGGGCAGTTGTTTTCAACCTGGGCTGCATCTCAGAATCATGAGGGGAGCTTTGAAAATACACCGATGCCATGCCCTCACCCTTGACCAGTGAAATTAGGATTCCTGAGTCTGGGGCTCAGCCACTGGAGTTTGAGTAAAACTGTCCAGGTGGGCCTTCCCTGGTTGTCCAATGGTTAAGACCGTGCTTCCATTGCTGGGGCACAGGTTCAATCCCTGGTCAAGGAACTAATATCCCACATGCCGCGGGACACCTAAGATTGCCTGCCACGATGAAAGGCTTGCATGGTGCCATGGAAATGGAAGCTCTTGGGTACCACAACTAAGACCTGATGCAGCCAAATAATTTTTTTTTTCTTAAAGAAAAAAAAAAGAAATACTGGACGGAGGAAGGCATCCTTTGAAACAGGGTTGGCTGGCCGGGTTTCATGAGTGTTGGCGTCTTACTCTTGACCTTCTCCATGTCCTGTAACAAGTGCATCAGGTCTGGCCCAGGTTCTCATTTGTAAAGTGGGGGACCAGCAACTGCCCTGCTTCTCCCCAGGGTTCTTCTCATCTGAGATGTCTGTGTGTCCCGCAAGCCCCTGTTCTTACGGATATTTGTCCAGATCCCATCTGTCCCTCCTCCTCTTTGGTGATGACTTTCTTCTACCCCATCTTACAGCTTCCCTTCTCTGACTTCCAGCTCTCTGATCATATATTCACCAAGCATCTTTAGGCTGCTTCTCATATAACCTCAGGGACTGGTATGAAGGCAGGGGGTGTTAGTGGATATTGTTAGTGCACAATTCCAAGCATATTGCAAGGATCGAGAAGACAAGGACATGTTGAGACGGTCCACGTGCTGACAGGTATCCAGCTGTCTTGAAGGAGGCTCAGCCAGTCTTCTTACTCAGACTGTATTCCTATTTGGACTGATTTGTGGGCGGAGCTAATAGAGTGTAGTGTACCTACCTTGAAAGAGTGGCAACAGTCATTGATTTTCCCTTCCTATAACTAACAACTTGAAACAGTATGTTCTGTAATTCATTATATTTTGGAGGAATCATTATGTTATTGGGGTTTGGAGAGCTACATATCACCGGATCAAGGACAGAGAGGATATATTGTGACCAAAAAAATATATATTTTTTTTCATTCAATACTAAAGTCTGCCATATAAAAATGACTTTTGTTTTTAAGTCATTAGAAATACATATGTGTGGATGTAGAACCATAGAGAAAGAACACGGTGGATTACTGAAATAAAACAGGACTGGATGGTCAAAGGGTTTTGTCTACTCTGATCAAAAGGAACACTGACCTTGGTGTCATTCTTAACTATTTTTGGGTCTTGCATCCTCCATCCAGCTAATCCATCCAAGCCGTCAGCAAATCCTATCAGATTAACCTTCAAAGAACATCCAGAATCCATCCACTGCTCATCACCTCCACCTCAACTGATCAGTCCATTGCTTTCCAAAACTGTTAATCATGACCCAGGGTAAGAAGTACATTTCACAACATGATCTATTACTCCTCAACATGTAGAAATTAACAAAACTTCACCCCCAAATTACTTTCTTTTTCTAAGTGCACTGTGCACTATTTCCCATTCCATTATGTTTCATTTTTTTAAATGCTGGTCACACACACCAAAAAATGCTGGTCGTGGGATCAGATACCAAGAAGGACCTTGGGATGTAAGGTTAGGGACAAATACCCGAGGGTCAAACGGCAAGGCAGGCACTGGGCAGCCTCAGTTTCGCGGGTGTGGGGGTGTCTGTCAGTGTTCCCCGTCAGGCTGCAATGGCCAGACCTCCCTGGCTCTGCCTCCCTCAGTGGGCTGTCCTCAGGCCACGATGCAGGAGGCTGACCGCTGACTGCACTCCCCAAAGCTGGGCAGCAAGTCCTTACTTGGAGGAGACTGGTGGGTCACCTTGTCCTCATAGGATCCACTCAAATGATTATATTATCCATTGGTGAATTGTGAACCGTAATTTAAACACTCTGACCTTTGGCCCGGACTGCTACAATAGCTTTACATTCATCTGTTTCCATTCTTGCCTTTCTATTGCGTGTATTTCACACACAGTAGCTAAAGGAGTCCTTTAAAAACGTAAATCACATATTCCTCCCTTACTCAAAACCGTCCACTAATTTCCACTTAAAATCCAATCCCACAAATTGTCAATAAGCATGTGAAAAGATGCTCAACATCACTAAACATTAGGGAAACGCAAATCAAAACCGCAAGTGACGATACCAGTTCACACTCATTCAGATGGCTATGAAAACAAAACCAAGAAACAAGCCTGCGGGAGTATGGAAAGAAAGGGAACCCTTGCACACAGACTGTGGAAAGCAGTTCCTCAAAAAAACTAAGAATTACCGGATGTCAAGCAATCCCACCCAGGGTAAACACTCAAAAGTGAAAGCAGGGACTCTTAACAGATATTCCACTGATCACAACAGCAAAAAGGTGGAAACAACCCAAATGTTCATTATTAAATGAACGGATTAAAAAAATGTGGCCCATCCATGCAATGGAATATTATTCAGCCTCAAAAAAAGAAGGAAATTCTGACACACAGTACAACATGGATAAACCTGGAGGCTGTTACACAAATTGAACAGGCCAGGTATGAAAGGACAAATACTACATGATTCCACTTCTGTGGGAGGATGTAGAACAGTCACAGTTACAGAGAAAGAACGTAGAATAGTAGTTACAAGGGCTGGGTGTGGGGGACAGGGAGAACTTGATGGAGACAGTTTCAGTTTGGGAGGAGGATGATCAAGTTTTGGAAGCTGATGGTAGAAATGGTTATACAGCCGTGTGCACGCACTTACCACCACCAAACTACACACTTAAAAATGAGGGCAAAGGTAAGTTTTATGCTATAACTATTTTAAAACAATAAAAATAAAAATCCAAATTCTTACCACAGTCCCCGGCTGCTGCTGCAGTCCTTGTTGTTCAGTCGCTCAGTCATGTCTGACTCTTTGGGACCCCATGGACTGCAGCGTGCCAGGCTTCCCTGTCCTTCACTATTTCCTGGAAATTAATCAAACTCATGTCCATTGAGGTGGACATGAGTGATGCTATCCAACCATCTCGTTCTCTGTCGTCCCCTTCTCCTCCTGCCTTCAATCTTCCCCAGCATCAGGTCTAGGGCAAGACTTAGCACCTCCAGTTCCTTCCCCTCACTCACAGGCCTTCAGCCCTGCTGGCATCCTTTCTGAACCAAGACCAAGAATGCACTCCTGTTCTCTGATTGCTGTGCTTTTCCTTCTCACAGGTCTCTGCTCAAACAGCCCCTGAAAAGCCTCCAGACCATCTACTATGGAGGGTGAAGAGTAATTTTACCTCCACCCTTCTGAGTTCTTGGTTGAGAGCCCAGCAACAAAAGACCAATTAACAAGAGAAAAACATGGTATATATTAATATGTATATCTTGTGTACACCTAGAGAAAATACAGAATACCTATAGATACCCAAAGGAAAACTAACAACTCCCTGAGGTTGCTTGAACATCTGGAAGTTCACAGTTCATGTACTGCTGAAGCCTGGCTTGGAGAATCTTGAGCATTACTTTGCTAGCGTGTGAGATGAGTACAATTGTGTGGTAGTTTGAGCATTCTTTGGCATTGCTTTTCTTTGGAATTGGAATGAAAACGGACCCTTTCCAGTCCTGTGGCCATTGCTGAGTTTTCCAAATTTGCTGGCATATTGAGTGCAGCACTTTCACAGCATCATCCTTCAGGATTTGAAATAGCTCCACTGGAATTCCATCACCTCCACTAGCTTTGTTCGTAGTGGTGCTTCCTGAGGCCCACTTGACTTCACATTCCAGGATGTCTGGCTCTAGGCGAGTGATCACACCATCGTGATTATCTGGGTCATGAAGATCTTTTTTGTACAGTTCTTCTGTGTATTCTTGCCACCTCTTCTTAATATCTTCTGCTTCTGTTAGGTCCATACCATTTCTGTCCTTTATCGAGCCAACCTTTGCATGAAATGTTCCCTTGGTGTCTCTAATTTTCTTGAAGAGATCTCTAGTCTTTCTCATTCTGTTGTTTTCCTCTATTTTTTTGCATTGATCACTGAGGAAGGCTTTCTTATCTCTTCTTGCTATCCTTTGGAACTCTGCATCTTTCCTTTTCTCCTTTGCTTTTTGCTTCTCTTCTTTTCACAACTATTTGTAAGGCCTCTTCAGACAGCCATTTTGCTTTTTGCATTTCTTTTCCATGGGGATGGTCTTGAACCCTGTCTCCTGTACAATGTCATAAACCTCCATTCATAGTTCATCAGGGACTCTGTCTGTCAGATCTAGTCCCTTAAATCTATTTCTCACTTCCTCTGTATAATCATAAGGGATTTGATTTAGGTCATACCTGAATGGTCTAGTGGTTTTCCCTACTTTCTTCAATTTAAGTCTGAATTTGGCAATAAGGAGTTCATGATCTGAGCCACAGTCAGCTCCCAGTCTTGTTTTTGCTGACTGTATAGAGCTTCTCCATCTTTGGCTGCAAAGAATATAATCAATCTGATTTCAGTGTTGACCATCTGGTGATGTCCATGTGTAGAGTCTTCTCTTGTGTTGTTGGAAGAGGGTGTTTGCTATGACTAGGTTTTAGAAAAGGCAGAGGAACCAGAGATCAAATTGCCAACATCCGCTGGATCATCTAAAAAGCAAGAGAGTTTCAGAAAAACATCTATTTTTGCTTTATTGACTATGCCAAAGCCTTTGACCATGTGGATCACAAGAAACTGTGGAAAATTCTGAAAGAGATGGGAATACCAGACTACCTGACCTGCCTCTTGAGAAACCTATATGCAGGTCAGGAAGCAACAGTTAGAACTGGACATGGAACAACAGACTGGTTCCAAATAGGAAAAGGAGTACATCAAGGCTGTATATTGTCACCCTGCTTATTTAATTTATATGCAGAGTACATCATGAGAAACGCTGGGCTGAAAGAAGCACAAGCAGAAATCAAGTTTGCCGGGAGAAATATCAGTGACCTCAGATATGCAGATGACACCACCCTTATGGCAGAAAGTGAAGACGAACTAAAAAGCCTCTTGATGAAAGTGGAGAGTGAAAAAGTTGGCTTAAAGCTCAACATTCAGAAAACGAAGATCATGGCATCTGGTCCCATCACTCCATGGGAAATAGATGGAGAAACAGTGGAAAAAGTGTCACACTTTACTTTGGGGGGCTCCAAAATCACTGCAGATGGTGATTGCAGTCATGAAATTAAAAGACATTTACTCTTTGGAAGGAAAGTTATGAACAACTTAAATAGCATATTAAAAAGCAGAGACATTACTTTACCAACAAAGGTCCATCTAGTCAAGGCTATGGTTTTTCCAGTGGTCATGTATGGATGTGAGAATTGGTCTGTGAAGAAAGTTGAGTGCCGATAAATGGATGCTTTTGAACTGTGGTGTTGGAGAAGACTCTTGAGAGTCCCTTGGACTGCAAGGAGATCCAACCAGTCCATTCTAAAGGAGATCAGTCCTGGGTGTTCATTGGAAGGACTGATGCTGAAGCCGAAGCTCCAGTACTTTGGCCACCTCATGCGAAGAGTTGACTCATTGGAAAAGACCCTGATGCTCGGAGGGATTGGGGGCAGGAGGAGAAGGGGACGACAGAGGTTGAGATGGCTGGATGGCATCACCTACTCGATGCACATTAGTTTGGGTGATCTCCGGGAGTTGGTGATGGACAGGGAGGCCTGGAGTGCTGCCATTCACGGGGTCGCGAAGAGTCGGACAGGAGTGAGCGACTGAACTGAACTGAACTGAGGTGGCTTAGAATTCAGGTTTAGGGAATTCCCTGGAGCTCTAGGCTTAGGACCTAGACTTTCACTGAGAGGATGGGTCAGTCCCTGGCTGGGGGAAATAAGATCCCACAAGCTGGGCAGCATGGCCAAAAAGAAACAAAAACGAATTCAGGCTTAGGGGAGTTGAAGACCTCTTGTGGGGAGAGTAAAAGGTTTTTAGGAACAATGAAAGTGGACGATGGGACCTTAGAAGAATAGGTTGGAGATATGAGAGTTGAACAAAACTTGTCTGGGTGTGGCATCCACTCCTACTCTTGAAACTCCCTGGGAGAGGGCTTAGTTTCATTGAGCTCTTCTTTGGAGGGTCTGTGTTTAGGCAGGTGAGGGAGTTCCGAGAAAGCTTCTCCCGCATTTGCTGTTTAAGTGCCTGCAGCTCAAAACAACCAAAACACCAAAGCACCATCTGTGGAGTGTCTCGTCCTGGACTCTCACAGGCATATTTTAGAGCAGAGACTTTATTTTGATCACGAGCAAGCCCTGCCTACACTTGGTAGTCAGTGTGTGTTAAATGAATGGTTACCTTCCCTATAACGTACACACATCTTCCTTGTATAATCAGAACTTTAATTTCAAAAGACAAAAGCCCTGGTCTACCGGAATTCTTCAGTCTAAACTCTTAGCATCCAAAAGGAAAAAAAAAAAAAAAAAGGTGTACGAGGAATGTAAATGCCAGTGCCGTTGGAAGGCTGACGCGGAGCATCGGCGCCAGCCGCTCATCCAGGCTTCCGAGGCTCCCCCGGCGGCACCAACAGCCACCGAACAGTACGAGCACGTTCGGGGCACCACCCACAGGCATTCAGTCACACCCGCGGACCGGGCGTGGGGGAAACCAACGTCCAAGCGAGCGAGACGCGGCCCGCCGGCGCGCAGCCGCGTATACCGAAGACCGCCGGGCCCGGGCGCGGGGCCCTCTGGCCCGCGTCTCTATGGTAGGCGCGGGACACCGGAAGTGGCCGCTGTGGGGGGGGCGGGGCTGGGGGCGGGGTCTCAGCCACCTCCTCAGCTCTGGGCAGAGCAGTGATGGCGGCCGCCGACGGGGTCGGGGAGGCCGCGCAGGGCGGGGAACCTGGTCAGCCGGAGCCGCCGCCGCCTCCTCAGCCTCATCCTCCTCCGCCGCCTCCCCAGCCGCCGCAGGAAGAAGCGGCGGCGGCGGCGGCGTCCCCTATGGACGACGGGTTCCTGAGCCTGGACTCGCCCACCTATGTCCTGTACAGGTAACGCCCACGGCAGGCCGTCTGGCGCCGCAGACCCCAGTCGCCCGCTCCGGGCTAGCTGGCGGGGCGGCCGCGGCCGGCACTGTGGCGCGGCCTCGGGAGTCCGCGGCGGGGGTGGGGCCCGCGCCAGCCCTGCGCCGGGCGGGCAGAGGTTGTCCGCGGCGCTGGCCTGCCGTGGTCCGGAGCCTGAGGGCTCGTGTGCGGCGGGGCTGCTGGCAGGGAGTGATTTCCTCAAGGTCCCAGGCTGGCTCGATTTGGGGACGGGTCTTCCTTGTGGTTTTGTCCTGCCGACACGCAGAGAGCTCGCCTGAAAATCTTAGGGACCCCGGGACGTTTCCCTTCAGCGTTGTCTTTCAGCGGTTTTAGCGCCGAGTTAGGCTCTGAGGATGAGAAGGGGGTAACAAACCCCGTTACGCGTCCCCTCGCCGCCCGGACCGCGGTGCCAGCGGCGCGCGGTGTAGGCGCTGCCGCAACTTTCTCGCTTTTTCGTCCCCGACTTTTGCCTGGCACTCGGTCCGTCCCCATCCCCATCAGTCGCTTTCTATCGGTCATGCTCATTCCATCCCTCCAAACTCCACTTGAACCTGCAGAGTCGAATGACGAATTTTTAACTTTGCTCGCGTGTCTTATTTTCCCTCCCGTAATTCTAGGTAAAAACCCCATCCGATAGCTGATTTGCCTAGATTTTACGAACCGAGTTTGAAAGGCACCCCTCCAGGTTGCGTCCTCGAAGTTAATGTGTTCGAGCTCTCCGTTTGTGGAGGTGGCCCCCACAGCCCTCAGAGCTCCTCACCGAGCCGTGCTATAGTCGAGTTTCCTCCCTGACCTGTGTCAGATTTCCCTTCCCCCGAAGCTTTCTTGTGAAGTGAAAGTGAAAGTCGCTCAGTCGTGTCCGGCTCTTTGCGACCCCACGGACTATACAGTCCATGGGATTCTCCAGGCCAGAACACTGGAGTGGGTAGCCTTCCCTTCTCCACGGGATCTTCCCAACCCAGGGATCGAACCCACATTGCGGGCGGATTCTTTACCAGCTGAGCCACCAGGGAAGCCCAAGAGTACTGGAGTGGATAGCCTTTCCCTTCTCCAGCGAATCTTACCAACTCAGGGATCGAATCCCGGTCTCCTACATTGCAGGCAGATTCTTTACCAGCTGAACCACCAGGGAAGCCCAAAAATACTGGAGTGGGTAGCCTGTGCCTTCTCCAGGGGATCTTTCCGATGGAGGGATCCAGCCCCCGGTCTTCCGCATTGCGGGGGGATTCTTTACCAGCTGAGGTACCAGGGAAGGCCTCAGTTCAGTTCAGTCACCCAGTCGTGTCCGACTCTTTTCGACCCCATGAATTGCAGCACGCCAGGCCTCCCTGTCCATCACCATCTCCCGGAGTTCACTCAGACTCACGTCCATCCAGTCCGTGATGCCATCCAGCCATCTCATCCTCTGTCGTCCCCTTCTCCTGCCCTCAATCTCTCTAGTTTTCTTATACCACTCCGCACCGAGGTCTCACACCTCAGGAAACGCATGCTTTCCTCTGCGTTTCTCCTTATAAAATGGACACAATTTTAGGATTTGTCTACATACCACAGAATTTTTGCTGTCCATAGCTGATGAGTACACAGAACTGAGAAATGGGCAATAGGGTAAGAATATAAGTAAAAGAGTGGTTAAAGAAAATTTGGTCACACTGAGCAGTTTACACAGAAGTGTCTATAGGCACCCATTGTTGCCACTATAATCTGTTTTAGCTTTGATAATGAGAAGTAGTAGTCACTGAATGTTTGCTATATGCGTTTTTAGGTGCTGTGTTTATAACGTACAGCATATATACTTAAGCATATAGTAATATTATATGGTACATTTAGTGTGTCTAGTGTATAATACATGCTAATTGTGTAGTGTATATAGGCATATTTACTATGTACTGTATGCTTACTATTATGCACGTTTTCAGTGTCTCAGACCTCCAGATAGCCTTCTAAAGTTGGTTGGTAATAGTATCATCTCCATTTTATAAATGACAAAATTGCTGCCCAGAGAGTGTAAGTAACTTTCTCAAGGTCACAGTGGCTAGCTTAGTGGTAGAGCCAGTGTTCCAGATTCCAAGCTCTACTGACCACCTGGGCCACCTCTCTGTGTACAAGCAAATGACAGTGGTTACTTTTATTTTAAATATCAGTTTCTAGTTTTTCAGATTATTCAAATAAAAAAGCATTATTTAAATTTTAAAAAAATGTTGATTGACTCCAAAGAGTCTTATTAGACCAATGAATTGGATTGATTTCTAATTTAAAACTATTGTGTACTTGCTACAGAAACCTACTTTTGCATTTATGTAAAACTTTAGATTTGAAAACTATTGATTTAAATTACTTTAATTGGAAAATTATTCACTTTATTTTAAAGTTTAATATTGTAAAACAAAGTGATAGACTTGTTCATGAAGAATCTCACCGTGATTACATTAGCTTTGTTAAAGTGTAATCATTGACATTTTAAAGTACATCAAATTTCATTTTTTCTTTACATGCTTGAATATAATCACTGAAAAATATCTATATTTTCAGGGACAGAGCAGAATGGGCTGATATAGATCCAGTGCCGCAGAATGATGGCCCCAATCCAGTGGTCCAGATCATTTATAGTGAGAAATGTAAGTTTATTTATTGGGAAAAGGCCTGTAAGTCAAATTAGTAGCAAAATTGAAATTCACAACTATAGATAGATGACAGATTTTTGTCTGATAAAAGTATAAATGACTTAAACTAATCTTGTGGGTGTTTTGTAATTTACTTTCATGATAACAAATTTCATTTTGTCTTAAGAATGGACATAGTGTAAATATAAGTCCTAAATGTTATTTTATAATACATAGTGGTTACTATGTGATTGTGCTTTTCATTTACTATTTAATCTGCACATAAAATTGATATTGTATCCCTATATCATATCTTACATAAAATAAATTACATGTGGATAAATGATTTATTGTTTCATTTAGAATAAACTTTGGTTGTTGAAGCATGAGCATTTTAAACTATATTTTAACTATGAAATGTTTGACTCAGTTTGAATGCATTTCTGATATTAAAGTGAGTGGATTATTTTCTTTGACAAAGTGTTCTTTCATAATGAATGTGAAATGCTTTGTAAATTGAAGATCATGCAGATGTTATTCTTCAAGGAAAGGATAAACAAGAGAGAATGCTTGTTTTGTAGTTTTGTGTGTGTGTGTGTGTATGTGTGTATGTTTCTTTCAGTTAAGGCTCTGTTATCTGAAGTCATTCCTCTTTTACAAAAACCACTTGTTTTTTCTGATTATAAGATAATGTCAAGAAATGTTTGTAAAGAAAGGATAATGGTATGAGACTTTGCCTTACCAAATATGAAAGTGTACTGCTCAACTTAATAATTAACATGTGGAACTGGTGTAGAAATAAATAGATTAATAAATAATTAAAAATTATCAATGTAGGTAAGAACTTAATACTTGATAAAAAGGACATTTCATATCTTTATGAAAGATGGATTAATCAAGTAATGATGTGCATTTGGCTGTAAATAAAGTTATATCCCTGTATCATATCTTACATAAAATAGATTACATGTGGATTTAAGTTCTAAAACAGAACTGTAAACATACTAGGAGCAAATAGTGTAATCTTTCGTTCTTAGGGTAAAGAAAGAATTATTAGGGAAGATGTAAAACCCAGAATTGATTGAGAAAAAGATCAGAAGGTATGAAACTGAAAAGCTTCCAAATTATGAGAGGGATTATACATGAAGAGATAATTAACTGGAAGAAATAGAAATGTCAGTGAAGAGCTATTAACCTCACCAGTGATCAGATAAATGAAAACTGCAACTTTTCCAGATTTGTAAGGCACTTTATGGAAACTTACAAAGCCATACATTTCTCTTTCAGTTAAAAATAATAAAATCTTTTTTTCAGGTTTAAAAATAATAACATTTTAAATTCTTAAATATATCATTATTAGAAAGCACAAAGGAAAAGAGGAAAATGACCCATCAATCAAAACTGATCTATGAGTGTATCAGAATATTTTCCTTTGTGCAACAGAAGACACCATGAGTAAGTTAAAAGGCAGTCCGCAGTGTGAGAGAAGATGTATAAACAGAAGGTTGATACTCAGAACCTTATAAGGAATTTCTAAAGAAAGTTAAAGAAACTGGCAGACTAATCAAAAAACAGACAAAGGGTGTGAAGTGGCACTTCATAGAAGATGTAATTTCATTGACCATTAAATAAGGGGGAAAAATCCATTATCATTAGAAATGAAAAATAATTTAAGCTATTTTGTGATGTCAGATAATTGAGAAGTATGAACAGATCTATAGTGTTCAGTTGGAAATTTTTGTATGTTTAGCCATTTTAGAAAGCACTGTCATGTATATATTTAGTGAAAGTGGGAAATTCTCACATCTTACAGCCTTTAAGTGCTGCTTCTCATGATTCGTTCTGGGTTCACTCTGGCTTATGGCTTCAAAGACATGTCCCTGGACTTCCCCTGGTGGTACAGTGGATAAGAATGTGCCTGCCAGTGCAAGGGACAGGGTTTGATTCCTGGCTCAGGAAGATCTTACATATCTCAGAACAACTAAGCCCATGTGCCGCAACTACTGATCCCACGCTCTAGGGCCTGGCCTGAGCTGTAGCTACGAGCCTGTGTCTAAAGCTCAGCAACAGGAGAAGCCCCTGTGATGAATAGCCCGAACACCACAACCAGAGGGTAGCACCCACTCTGCACAACTAGAGGAAACCTGCGTGCAGTAACTAAGACCCATTGCAACCAAAAAAATTAATAAAAAAAAAAAGACATGTCCTAGGAGGCTAAGAGCACAGACTTCAGAGCCAGACCACCTGGTTCAGATTCTTAACTGTACCGCTTTACTGGCTCTGTAACCTTGGACAAGTCATTTTACCTCTCAGTACCTCTGTTTCCTCCTGTGTAAAGCGAGGATAATAGAAATAACTACTGTGTGTGTGTCTGTGTGTGTGTGTCTGTGTGTCACTCAGTCATGTCTGACTCTTTGCAACCCCATGGACTATAGCCGGCCAGGCTCCTCTGTCCATGGGATTTCCCAGGCAAGAATACTGGAGTGGGTTGCCATTCCTTTCTCCAGGGAATCTTCCCAACCCAGGGATTGAACCTGGGTCTCCTGCATTGCAGGCTGATTGTTTACCATCTGAGCCACCAGGGAAGATAACTACTTTATAAGCCACCAGGGAAGATAAGTGAGTGAATTATGCACATGAAATAAAGAAATATTGCTAATAACTATTATAATTTACAGTAATTTTTGAAAAAAGAAAATATTGGAAACCAACTATATATTTGTGTTTTGAAGAATAGATAAATGTATTGTCATACAATTGTATGCTGTATAACCAGTAAGAGGATCGTGTTTGTGTGTGTGTGTGTGTGTGTGTGTGTGTGTGTGTGTGTGTGTGTGAGTATGTGTGAGAGTTGCTCAGTCGTCTACGACTGTGACCCCATGGACTGTAGTCTGCCAGGATCCTCTGTGCATGGAATTCTCTAGGCAAGAATACTGGAGTGGGTTACCATCCCCTTCTCCATTGGATCTTCCTGACCCAGGGGTCAAACCCAAGTCTTCTACATTGCAGACAGATTCTTTGCCAACGGAGCCATCAGGGAAGCCCAAGAGGATCTTAGATCTGTTATAATAGGGACAGATTGTGGAAACAATATTGAGTGAAAAGGGGGCACATAAGTTTTAGAAACTTTGAGTATGATAGTATATTAAATTTGTAATTTTTAATTAAAAGACTTTTAATATAAAAATTTTAATATCAAAAATTTAATGAATATAAAATTCTATTTATTAACCCAAAATTTATTCATGATTCTGTCGATTTAAAATATATAACCTTAAGACTGAGTATCTTAGTCCCACTTTAAAAAAAATAGCATTGACCTGTAAATTATGCCATGTCCACTGTATGGAAAAGTGAACAAAGAATGACAGAGATGTATATACACAGGCATGAAAGGACATATCACGGAGGGGGAAAATGCCAAAAAGCAGAATGAAAATGTTATACCAACTTCATTAAAAATAAACAAGAACAGAGCTACATTTATCTGCTTGGAAAAATGTCTGGAGAGACATGTAAACTGAACTGGTAGCAGCCATTCCCACTGGGGGTTGTATTCTAAGGACACACATACCTGTGTGTGGTGTGCGTGCTGAGTCACATCTGACTCTTGCCACCCCATGGACTGTAGCCCGCCAGGCTCCTTGCCCATGGGAATTTCCAGGCGAGAATACTGGAGTGGGTTGCCATTTCCTCCCCAGGGGATCTTCCCAACCCAGGGATTAAACCTGTGTCTCCTGTGTTGCAGGTGTATTGTTTACCGCTGAGCCACTGGGGAGGGCACACACATAAACACATTCATGTGTATTGTTTATTTTTTAATGAAAAGTCATTGGATGCTTAAAGTAGTGATTTTTATAAAACAAAATTGTAAAAAAGCTGCATCAGCAGTAGCAGCAGAATGGTTAGGCAGATTAGGATATACTGACATCCATACTGCATGCAGCCGGCTAAAAGTTTGTGAGCTCTTGTCAGTAACTGGAAAATTGTATGCTATAAGAAAAATAGCATAGCATGTCCACATAGATTTTTAATTGTGGCAAAAGAAGTATGGGAATATTTAACGTCTGGGTTATTTTAGCAGTCTGTCTGGGGCCTTAATCTGTTCTTTAATCTGTGCTGTGACATGAGGGCAGTTCAACTGCAGTGCCTCCTACCTAGTTCATTGTGACTAGCGATATGGTCTTGGGTATCAGACTGGATTTGCATGTTTAACCTCTACCTCCAAAGTACTCTGGGCCATGTGAACTTGTGAATCTCTCTAAGTCTCAGTTTCTCTTGTGGAAATGAGAATAAAACAGGATAAAAATTGTCAGTCTAAAGTTCCTTCAGTTGAGAGGATGGCAAAGAGCAGAAAGTCTGATACTGTCTCAGTGAGGATGTGGAAAGTACAGGTGTTTTCATGCCTTCCTGGAGGCACTGTATGTTGATCAGACCTTTCTTGAGAGGTTCGCCTGGCACTGTCTGTTAGCACCAACAATGCATGTACTCTTGATCCACATGTACAGCCCACGGAGGTGCTGAATTTGCACGTGTGCACAGAATACAGTGACAGGACAGTGAAAGAAGGAAAGCAACTTAAACACACATTGACAGGGGTGAATTAGATACAGAGGCCATACAACGCAGTGCTGTGCAGCTGTTTCAAAAATGCAGTAAACTTTGTAGTGGAATGCAGTGGGAAATTATGTCTTCTTCCCATTCTTGTTCCTCCAACTGGTATCATTCATAAATAAGCATATATTGGGCTTCCCTGGTGGTCCAGTAGATAAGAATCCATCTTCTAGTGCAGGTGGGTCTGGGAGGATCCTGCATGCCATGGAGCAGCTAAGCCCTTGCGCTCTGGAACCCAGCTTCCACCGCAAGAGTAGCCACAACAATGAGAAGCCCATGCACCATAACCGCGTGAAGACCCAGCACAGCCATAAAAAATAAATAAGCATATTTTTTTAACAAGCCTGTATTTTAAATGAATAGCTGCTATTATACACCTTCCTTTTTTCACTCAACAGCATCTTAGTAATTATTCCACTTCAGTATATTACAGAGCAGCATTGTTACTAATAGCTGCACAGGGTTTTGTTGTATGGGTGTACCGTGAGGGACTTACCTCATTCTTTACTAATGGGAATTTGTTTCCAAGTTTTCTTGCTTTTTTATTTCTTATGTTATCAAATACTCTCATAAATGTCCTTGGATGCTTTGGGTACATACAGGAGTTTATTTGTAAGAAAACTTAACTGGATTAAGAACTAGGGTCAATGAGTAGTCAGTTTTAATTTTTAATAGAAATTACCAAGTGGTTTTCTGTAGAGATGTGTACTAGTTTATATGACCTTGAATAATGTATTAGTGAATTTTCAGATGTTCTGGATTTAGAAAAGGCAGGGGAACCAGAGATCAAATTGCCAATATCCGTTGGATCATTGAAAAAGGACAAGAGTTCCAGAAAAACATCTGCTTTATTGACTACACCAAAGCCTTTCACTGTGTGAATCACAACAGACTGTGAAAAATTATTAGAGTTGAGAATACCAGCCCACCTGACTTGGATCCTGAGAAATCTGTATGCAGGTCAAGAAGCAACAGTTAGAACCGGACATGGAACAACATCCTGGTTCCAAATCAGGAAAGGAGTATAGGTCAAGGCTGTATATTGTCACTCTGCTTATTTAACGTATATGCAGAGTACATCATGCGAAATGCTGTGTTGGATGAAGCACAAGCTGGAATCAGGATTGCCGGGAAAAATATCAATAACCTGAGATACGCAGATGACACCACCCTTATGGCAGAAAGAGAAGAAGAACTAAGGAGCCTCTTGATAAAAGAGGAGAGTGAAAAAGTTGGCTTAAAGCTCAACATTCAGAAAACGAAGATCATGGCATCTCGTCCCATCACTTCAGGGGAAATAGATGGGGAAACAGTGGAAACAGTGTCAGATGTTTTTTTTGGGGGGGGGGGCTCCAAAATCACTGCAGATGGTTCCTGCAGCCATGAAATTAAAAGACGCTTACTCCTTGGAAGAAAAGCTATGACCAACCTAGACAGCGTATTAAAAAGCAGAGACATTACTCTGCCAACAAAGGTCCATCTAGTCAAAGCTATGGCTTTTCCAGTGGTCATGTATGGATGTGAGAGTTGGACTATAAAGAAAGCTGAGTGCTAAAGAATTGATGCTTTTGAACTGTAGTGTTGGAAAAGACTCTTGAGAGTACCTTGGACTGCAAGGAGATCCAACCAGTCCATCCTAAAGGAAATTAGTCCTGAATATTCATTGGAAGGACTGATGCTGAAAGCTGAAACTCCAATCCTTTGGCCACCTAATGCGAAGAACTGACTCCTTGGAAAAGACCCTGATGCTGGGAAAGATTGAAGGCGGGAGGAGCAGAGGATGACAGAGGATGAGATGGTTGGATGACGTCACCAACTTGATGGACATGAGTTTGAGCAAGTTCCGGGAGTTGGTGATGGACAGGGAAGCCTGGCGTGCTACAGTCCATGGGGTTGCCAAGAGTTGGACACGACTGAGCAGCTGAACTGAATATGTATTAGTGAAAAAAAGACAGCCCAGAGCATGAGAGTGTGATGTGAACTCATTTGTATTAAAAAAAAAAAAGGATAGAATTAGAATCACCTAATATTTGATAGGATATATTTAGAAAGCTATACTAGAATCACTCTGCAGTTGCTTCTCGGGAGAAGGACTGGAAATTGAGTGGAATGGAAGCTTACTGTGAACTTTCTGTACTGTTTGAGTTTTCTGTCATGGTGTGTATTCCTTTTTCAGTTTAAGAAACTGATCAAAATAAAATGTGAAAAAAATAGCCGAGTGAATATTTGAGTATATGCATGCTTAGTTTTTCCTTAATACACAACATCATTGGGGAATCTGGAGTCTGGCATCAACCCCGAATGTGCAGTAAGCTCGGTCACATGCATTGTGGCTGTGACAAATTCCCAGGTTGGTGGTCACCATCGCTGGGCTTGCTTTCTTTCGCTTATTGTTGTAAATCGTATACATGCAATAAGATATCTTCCTCCTAGACATAGAAAACAAACAACATTTTGTACTGTAGTGGTAGTTCTAAGCAAGAAAGACCGTCCTAATGCAGTTGTGTGCTCCATTTTTAGTTCAGGACGTCTATGATTATTTCCGGGCTGTCCTGCAGCGCGACGAGAGAAGTGAGCGGGCTTTTAAATTAACCAGAGATGCTATTGAGTTAAATGCAGCCAACTACACAGTGTGGTAAGACACATCATCACTATTCTCTGTCTAAATGTCTAAGGTTTTCATTTGGATGGCTTTTTTTAACTTTAATTTTTATCAAAATAATAAGTTACATGTGAGTTTAAAGGTCACATTGAATGAAAAATAGCAGTCTCTGCCCCATTCTTCCTCACTCACGGTCCCATTCCCTGAGGTAACAACTCCTCGGTGTTTTTCCTTAAAATCTCCTCTATAAATAACATACTTGGTTGTTTTTAATTTTTTAATTTTAAATATTAGTCTTGCCATGGAAGACACAGAATTCCATCTCCTATTCTGTCTCCATCACAGTTTGTTTTCTCTTTACCAAGGAATAACTTGTCTTCCAAACTCTGTTCCTGTCGAGCGTCTTGTTCCTGTTGAGCACAGTGGGGACCCTTCAGCTCTCTTCTCCACAGATTTGGGCCCGTCACATCAGGCCTGCAGCTCTCCCCTGTGTCTCGTCCCTGTCTTTGAGATCCCACACCTGTCCCTTTCCTGATTTACTCTCATTTTATAGATCAGATCCTCGAATAGAGGAAAACTTATAAAAGGATGTATGGGAAATTGTTACTGAGATTTTTTTTTTATGTTTTAGAGTGTCTTTAGTCCCTTCTCAGCTTTACTAATAGAATTCAAGATTGGAAATCATTTTCCTTCAGGTTTTCAAAACCGTCCTTCTCTTTCCTTCAGCCTCTGTTGAGAAGATTCCTGTTCCTTCATTTTAACCTTTTCTTTAACTTTGGGGGTAGAGTTTTTTTATATTCTTTGGATAACTACTTCTCTCCTCTGTTCTTTCTGAAGTGTCTTTTAGTTGCATGTTGTAGTTCTGAGACTTGTCTTCTTATTTTCAACTCTTTTTTATCTGCTTTTGAGATACTTCCCCAACTTTATCTTCTAACTCTTTGGTCTGCACTCTTTTTTTTTTCCCTAACATGTATTTATTTATTCGGCTGCACTGGGTCTTAGTTGCAGAATGTCGGCTCTAGTTCTCTGACCAGGGATCAAACCCATGCCCCCTGCATTGGGAGCATAGAGTCTTAGCCACTGAACCACCAGGGAAGTCCCTGCACTCATTTTTATTTTACAAGAGCTCTTTTTCTGTTCTCTGGGTAGTCCTTTTTAGTAGCATTTTTTTTTTTAATTTCATGGATGGGATATATTTTCATTTTTCTATTTGTTTGTTTTGGTCTCTTTCCTCCATGTACACATTTCTCTCAAATGACTGGTAGTTCTTGGCTCTCCTTTCACACCTACAGTGGAAGCAGGAAAAACCTGCTTTGGCATCTCTGCGTGTAGCAGAACTGCTCACCGAGAGGGCTTCACTGTGAAGTTAGTGGAGGTGTGGCTGTTCTGTGTGAAATCTTCGTATGTCAGCATTTCTGGGTCTTTTCTTCTGGCTGGTTTGTGGTTTTGAAGAAGAGCTATCAGAGGAGTGTCCGTTTGGCTCCCCAGTTCTGGGGGTCAGTTCTGGCAGGGAAGTCGGGTAGGGTGGGGTTTCTGGCCTGTTATTTGTGTTACTGTTTTAAATTTCCTTGTTTCCAGCCTTTACCTCACCCTGCTTTGCGTTGTGTCTGATATTTCTTTCTGCTTCCGATTTTTCCAGAAAATAAAGCCACTTGTGTGTTGTTGAGGTTTTTTAGGAAAACCCCAGTCCTCCTTCTCCTGCACGTTTTCTTCACTTGCGCATAGCGCACTTCACTTCTGGTCCCCGAGTGTGTGTGGGATTTTCCCCTACCAGGTGCTTCTCTGTGACAGCCCACAGGTGTCCTGTAATTTAACTGTAATGCTATTCGCTTGGAGGTAGTGTTGGATTCCGCAGGTTAAGGGCTCTGCTCCACAAGCTACCCCCACCCGGGGCCAATTGCAAATCCTGTGCTTCTGCCTGGTGGGCTGTAAATCAGAGGCTCCAGCATCCACTCCTGGGGCTGACTGATTTTTGAAAGCCGCTCACAGAAGTCAGGGAAACACTTAGGTTCACCAGTTGATTAAAGGGTCTGATAAAAGGTGGAGACACGCAGCCAGGGGAAGAAGTCCATAGGGTAAGGTCGGGGGGGCGGGGGGCAGGGGTCCTGAGCACAGGAGCTTCTGTGCCCGCGGAGTGGGGGGTGTCACCCTCCCAGTGTGTGGATGCGTTCACCCAGGTGGAAGCTCTCCGAACCCCTCCTGCTGGGATCTGATGGCGGCCTCCTCGTGGGCATGATTGCTTGGGACTCCATTTCCAGTCCTTCTCCCTCCCCTGTCTGGAGTATGGGAGGCGGGCCTGAACGTTCTAAGCTTCTGAATCAAAGCTGGTCTTTCAGGGGACCGGAAGCCCATCCAGAGTTGCCTCAGGAGAACTTGGTGTTTTTATAAGTCACTCAGAACTGTCAGTTTCCCATTTTCCATAGTTTGTTGATCTCTTGCAGTTGCTATGGTATCCCCTCATCCCTGTGGATGCATGCTTTTTCTTTATTGTCATTTTAGTAGGATCCTTATTAGAGGGTGAAGTTTGTCTGGAACTATTAGTGTCATCTTCCTTCACTTTGTGTCTGTAATACGCACTTCTTAGCTTGTAAGAAATTCTTTACTGTATACAGCTCAGAACAAATTAGAATTTATTTAAAATCCCTAAACTTATTTGCTGTTTTCTTAAAAACAGTACACCTGAAATTACCTTATAAACCAAACGGAATATGTATGTGCTCTGTGAAACCTAATTTTTAAAATTATAATAGAAATTCTGTCATTTCTTCTATTTAGCACTTCATTTTAAAAGGTAACTTAGAATAGTTCTTTTGTCCCTTCTTATATACTGAGTTGAAATGTTTTGAGATTTTGAAGTAAAAATAGACCAGAACTAATTGTGTCTTTAGAGAAAAGGTGTTATTTAATGGTTTGACTTTACCTATGAAGAAATTGAAGAGAAACTTGTTTCAGTTATAAGTAGCGTTGTTATGATGGTTTTAAAAGTCAAATACTTGGTAATATTTGTAATGAAATTTGTGTATTATATGAACAATGTATCTAAATGAGCGAGTTATACCATGTGAGGAAAGAAGTTGTTGATGCTTGTGCAGTAGAAACTAGTAACCAGAGTCTTACCTGAAAATAATCACTGATTGGTTGTCTTTTCTTCTGTCTCACACTTGCTGCGTTTCACTATTTTTCTTCAAAATTCTTGATTCTTCCAGTCACCAGTTGTACAAGTTTGGACAACCACAAGCAGTTAAATCCCTGCCTTACTGGTTACATAGAATACTTACCAGAAATGTGTCTGTGTTGTTATCTTCTGGCTTCATCTGATGCTGTGCCTGGCCATGTATGTGGAGTAATGACACTATGGATACTTATTATTTGCTGTAGGCATTTCCGGAGAGTTCTCTTAAAGTCGCTTCAGAAGGATCTACATGAGGAAATGAACTACATCTCAGCAATAATTGAGGAACAGCCCAAAAACTATCAAGTGTGGTAAGATGAACACAAGAAGGAAATGAGTTGCTGTGCTAGTCAGTTGGTGCCTGCCAGTGGGTGACGAACCATGAGGCATTGTTCCTTCGTTTATGATCATAGTTGCTGCACTGGAGCTAATGTCACCTGTCTTACGTGTTGTTAGAACTGAGGTGACTTTTTGTTTAGTGTGTGAAATGGCACTTGACCCACAGTTGACACACAAATGTTTGCCGCCATATGATTTAAGACTTTGACATTAACTGTAATACTGCTAGAATCAGGCAAAAATTTGAGCAGAAAATCTTTTCAGTTTTCTGTTCAGTTTTCTATTCAGTGTGTTATAAAACGAGTCCCTGGTATTTGGTCTTTTGTTCATTTGTTTATTAAAAATTTTTTCATTGATGCTGGAGATACAAAGATGAATGAAAGTCTGAAAAGGAAAGCAGATAGTGAAACCAGTTATTTTGCAGAGCAGTGTGGAAAGTATGATAGTAGGGCTCTTACAGTGTGTGTTCTAAAAATGAAGCTCCTGACTTAGACAAGAGTATGGGTTTTATTAAGGAGGGAGGAGAGAAGTTTGGAGCAGCAGGACAGAGAACAAATAGGAGAGAAAGGCAGAGTCTGGACAGTTCCCAGCGTTGAGTGGGCCCGCATGCAGGGAGCATGCAGGGAGGCGGCTGTGGGGGGGTGGGGGGCACCGGGCTGCCGGGTCCTGGTGCAGGAGGAGCGGCCCGTGGCGCCCGCCAGAGCTGTCCCCACCCCGCACCACTGGCTGCCTGCTTTTCCTCAGGGTCACCACCACTCGGTGTACAGTGACCGACACGCACACACACTGCCCCATCGTTATGCCTGGTGTTGAGGATGATTTCTGAAAGGAAAGACTGCTGAGGCCAAGAGAGGACTCTGGGGAGAAACATGAAAGGGCGTGATGCGCTCAGGGAGCTGCGTGTGGTTCCATGTGGCTGGTGGGCCTTTGGGGAGTCCTGCAGTAGGAGCATAAAGAGCCTCAGGGACATTGACAAGGGTTTGGACTTGACCTTAGCCGCAGTGGAGAGCTTCTGACACATCTTAATGTAGGTTAGGTGTGTGTCTCAGGAGGTTTACTCTGCCAGCAGGTGGAGGATAGCAGAGTAGGCCCAGGGTCCTGGCGGGCTGTTGCCATGTGGGGGTTATGGGAGAGGGTGTGGTAGGGCCAGGGAGGTAGAGGGATACATGTGAGAGAGGCTTTGGAGACAGAAGTTAAACTTCTCAGGGGAGCGGCGGCGAAGAGTGATGTCTGTATTTTGGCTTGACCACTGGGTGAGAATGATGGTGCCAGCCACTTGGGGAATTTTGGGGGAAAAAAGCAGCACATTTCTGGAAAAGAAGGGTAGATTCAGGATTGGACAAGTGGGCTTTGATGTGCTTATAGAAAACCTGGCTGAAGTTGCCCAGGGAGTGGTTGAACCATGCTCCCCTGTGGTTGAAGTCACAGCTTCGGATGAGGATGCTCTGGGAGAATTAGAGGAGGCTGGGGACAGAACACAGGTGAGCATCGGCATTTGAGAGGCAGAGAAGTGCTCCAGGATGACAGAGGAAGGAAGCCAGATGTTAGTGTGCTCACAGAAACCAAGAGAAGGGAGTTTCAGGAAGAAAGGAGTAGATGAGAGTATCTCTTCCTGCTGAGAGGTCCAGGAGAGCAGGAGGTGGAGACAGCCCATGGGTTTGTTCCACAGGCGGTTGTCAGTGAGCAGTCCCCCGCCAGGGTGGGGTGGGCAGCCGGGCGGTGGTGAGGTGTCAGGGAGGGTGGCAGGGGCAGGAAGAGGAAACGAGCATGCAGCACCTACAGGGGACGCAGGAGGCTGTTAGGAAAAGAGACAGAGGAAGCAGCTGGTCAGGCTGTGTCTTTTGGGTTTTATTTTCCCCAAGCGGTAAAGACTTTATGATGTGGGGAAAAGTGTTAATGAAAGGGAAAAGGCGAGAAATCTGGAGAAAAAGGGAACAGAGTCAGGGCTTGCTTGGAGTTGGGAAGGGACCCAGTGCACAGGTTAGCCTTTGGAGAAGGAATGGCTCTCAGCTGCAGACCTGTGGTGGAGGGGACTGCTCTCTGGCCCAGTTGGATAATGATTATCTGCATAATCCAATACTGTCCTTAAGAAGGAGTATGAACCCTAAATAGATACTTATCTTCTCAAACAGTTACAACATAATAGATGTGAGAGGAAGTAGCACTTGGCAAGGCATGGAAGTGATAGCTATTGCGGATTTCCATCTGTAGAATTTTAAACAGCTTTGCCTCTGTCACTTCTTTCTTTCTGAGAAGATGATGGTTATATTCCTGAAAATTTGCATTATAAAAGTTATTTTAGTAGAAAAGTGACTAGACCGTTTTAGTCCCTCTTTTAAAAGTTATTACATCCTTCGTAATAAGGTGTTTTTATATAAAAGCTGTAAAAGTCCAGACGGGAGTTCCCTGGTGGTCTAGTGGTTAGGATTTGGGGCTTTCACTGCCATGGCCTGGATTCAGTCCCTAATCAGAGAACTGAGGTTGTACAACCATACAGCATGGCCCCCCCAAAAAAAAAAAATCCAGAAAATTACCTGAAGAGATTGTATAGACTATGTACTATTTTATCTTAAAAAAAGAAGTGTCCAGACATCACAAGCTTTCTCAGGATTTGACTGCATCTGGCTTTTGCTGAAGAGAAGTAGCTGCTTTCTCTGGACACTGCAGACTCTCATTAACACATTACCATCTATCATTATGAAAAGCAAAATACAGAGCTACCCAGAGCAGTGCTGTTGGAAACCTAGGAGTTCTTAATTGCAGTACATTTTATTTTTTAATTTTCTAAATTCAGTTTTTAAAATTTATATTTACTTATTTTTGACTGCACTGAGTCTTCACTGCTGCACATGGGCTTTCTGTAGTTGTGGCAGGCGAGGGCTGCTCTTCATTGCCCTGTGCAGGCTTATAGCAGTGGCTTCTCTTGTTGCCCAGTACAGACTCTCGAGCAGGAGGGCTCAGTAGTTGCAGTTCCTGGATTCTAGAGCACAGACCCAATAGTTGGCTCACAGGCTTAGCTCCTCCACGGCATGTGGGATCTTCCCAGGCTAGGGATCAGCCCTGTGTCCCCTGCATTGGCAAGCGGATTCTTACCCACTCTAAAACCAGGGAAGTCCCGCGGTGCGTTTTAAATTCCCCACTCCACTAGTTGCTGTCATAACTAGGATAGTACAAGTAATTCAAATCATGTATGCCAATTAATTGCACTTTTTATTAAATTCTCACCATGAAAACTTACACTGTAAGATCAACCCCTGTATTTAATTAATAATCTTTAAATCATGGAACATCTTAGTATTTTGCTCTGATAAATCATCTTGACATGGTGGAGGACCTAATTCTTAAGTTTTTCCTGAATTACAGAATTTATCAGTAACCTGGAAAAATAAATTGTTACTAGTGTTCACCGACTTATAAGTCTTCTTAAATAAATTATGTAGAAAACTTTCCCTCTGGGATCTTCCTTTTGGTAGAATCTTAGCTTCTTAATATTGTCTAAGATGAAGTTTTAAATTTTCCATGCATGTAGAGTAGGTCATCCATTAAGCATTAAATCTTTCTTTAGCCATTTTCTCCATCACCTCTGGTCATTTTAATATAATGAATATTAATGGTTTTTTAAAAATAGCTCCATTGAGATAAAATTCACATATCATACTGTTTACCCATTTAAGGGGTATATATGTCCAGCCATTACATTATGTCCAGTAAATTTTGGAACATTTTCACTGATAGATTTTTGTAAATATCTCAGCTAAAAGAAATTATACAAATAGAACCCAACAGAGAACTCTTAAAGTATTTTCCTAGTACAGAAATTCCTCTTCTGACCAACTTGTCACAGCTGCTTGCCAGAGTAGACGTGGATTCTGTTTTGCCCATGAGCTGGTGAAATAAGCAGTTGCTTGAATGGTCACCCTTCGGCCTTAAGGAAAACCGGCAGCCTGTTGGTACACAGAGGGGCTTCCATACTTGATGAGACAGGATCATGCTCCCTATAGTCAGGCTGTGACATCTGGGCATGTTGAAAAGTCTTTCGCAGGATATTGTGGTTGTTGAGAGATTACTGTTCTTCCAGATTCAGCTGCCTTTAGACCTGTGCGCCCTTGGTACACGGGTTCATTTTACATGGAAATCGCGGTTTCTGTTTCTCAGTTGTTACTCAGCGTTCTGAAATTTTTTCTCTTAGAGTTTCCCCTGTGGTACCTTTTCTCCCCAGTAGAGTCTTGAGAATTAGAGGTGAATTTCAGTTTCTTGCATGTCCCTCCGCATCACCTAGTACAACACATGCAGCTGATACTTTGGTTTGGGGGTAAATTCACATAAAACTTCCTTCTGTTGAATTCAGGCATCATAGGCGAGTGCTGGTGGAATGGCTGAGAGACCCATCACAGGAGCTTGAGTTTATTGCGGATATTCTTACTCAGGATGCAAAGAATTACCATGCCTGGCAACACCGACAGTGGGTTATTCAGGTATCATCTTCTTATTAGAGTGTTATTCACATTTTAATTTTTTTAACAAATAATTTAAATTACTATCAGATTATAAGTATACTTAAACTGAAACACATATAGATCATTACACACAATGATGATTAAGATGATTAAGAACTATCAAGATACTTAATTAAACCTGACATCCTTCATGTTGGTTAACTTTCATGATCTATTGGGATATGTTGATGAGTAACTTCACATTAAAGAATAATAATAGTGACTTTTTAATAGTTTTTGATTGAGTTTACATCACATATTATATTTGCTAGCAAATTGAATAGAAAAAGTAGTTGTAAATTTTTGATCAGTTCAGTTCAGTCGCTCAGTCATGTCCGACTCTGCAGCACGCCAGGCTTCCCTGTGCTTCACCAGCTCCCAGAGCTTGCACAAACTCATCTGCATCGAGTCAGTGATGCCATCTGGCCATCTCATCCTCTGTCATCCCCTTCTCCTGCCTTCAGTCTTTGCCGGCAGTGAAGTTTTAATACAGCTGTGTTATTTTCATTAACAAGGACATTTTATGTATTAAGGTATTGCATACATAAACCTTGTAATCTGATTTTACAGTAACGAGTATTTTATTTCTGCCTACTTGTTAAAATTTTATGCTAAATCCTGAATAGAAGAAAATAGTTACAACTCCCACTCTGGGCATTTTTATTTGTTCCATCAAACAATTGTAGTGTTGTGTCTTGTGAATTTTTTCCAGTGATTGCTGCTTTCTGCACTATTTATTATACCATGAGTATTTCACCAAAAATTTTCAAGTTGTCTTTGTTAGTTCTCTTCTCTCCATAATTTTAGAAATTAAAACAGCTTTGTAACGTAAAAATTTATATCTAAATCCAATTGTGTATATTTATCTACACATATTTTAATATAATATTACCATATATGTGCATTTTTGAATACTTTTTAATATATGTAATAATATCAAATCACATAAAATTAATATACAGTAGTATAGGTAATCATTGTCTTATTACTGAGTTTGGCTTTTTCTTCTACATTTTCAGCTTAAAGAATGCATAAGGACTTCCTTCGTGGTCCAGTGGCTAAGACTCCGCCTCCCAATGCAGGGGCCTAGATTCAGTCCCTGGTTAGGGAAGTAGATCCCACATGCCACAGCCAAAGTTCCTGTGTGCCACAGCTAAGAGCCACACAGCCGAAACAAACCCAAAAGCAGTACATAAGCACTTAGTTAGATATACTTTTTTTTCCCTTTGGATTTAATCTTTAGAATAGTTCTAAAAAGTTGGGTCAAGTAGTTAAAACATCCTTCTAGGTATCTAGATTGTTTTCCACAGGATGGTACTGCATTGCAGCCACTTTGGCTGCTAACTCTTACTCCCTAATTTTTCATTGCTCATGACCCTTCCTATCTTTCTTTGTGGCTGCGCCATGAAGCGTGCAGGATCTTAGTTCCCAGACCTAGGATCAAGCCTGTGCCCCCTGCAGTGGAAGGCAGAGTCTTAACCCCTGGACCAGCAGGAAAGTCCCCCATGCCCCTGTCTTTGATGACTTTTCCTTCCCTTCCGTCTCCTTGACCTGCAGCATCACTCCCCTCCAAATACGTAATGAGTCCGTGTCTTCAGTTCTACCTGCTTAACTTTGTTAAAGTTTTATTTCTGTTTTTTAAAAAAATTTTTGATTATTTATTTATGGCTACACTGGGTCTTTGTTTGCTGCATAGGGCGTTTCTCTAGCAGGGGCTAGTCTTGCTCATGTGCAGGCTCCTTGTTACAGAGCACAGGCTCGGGGGCTTCAGTAGTTGGAGCACACAGGCTCAGCAGTGGCGGCTTGTGGGCTTTAGAGCACAGACTATTAAGTTGCTCCGTGGCACGTGGAATCTTCCCGAACGAGGGATCAAACCCATGTCTCCTGCACTGACAGGTGGATTTCTGTCCACTTCGCTAACAGGAAAGTCCTTATTTATTTCTTTTCATTGTTTATAAATAATAAGACATTCCTAATTGAATGTTTTATTTTTTAATGTTCTTTTAGGAATTTAAACTTTGGGATAATGAGCTGCAGTATGTAGACCAACTTCTCAAAGAGGATGTGAGAAATAACTCTGTCTGGAACCAAAGATATTTCGTAATTTGTAACACTACGGGCTACAATGATCGTGCTATATTGGAGAGAGAAGTCCAGTTAGTAATCTTCACTTGTTCACTCCTTAAAAGAATATTTGTGTGCCTGCATGTCTCACGCATCAGGATACAGCATAGATGAAGACTGCCCCAGTCCTACCCTCTCATGGAACAAATAGGGCAGGATAGTTAGATGAAACCTATAATGATAAATATAAAATTAATACTGTGTATAGGAAACCTTTACTTTTAGTGTCTTAAGTTTCTTGAAATATTGTTGGTACTGTAGATTGAGGAGAAATCATATTTCATAGTGTCTGAGGAGCTTTTTTTAAAACTGTCTCATTAAATGTTAGGTAACAGTCCCTGATGCTCCGTTACTTACTCTGGTGCAGGGTTTGGGGCCCAGTGCGTCTGTATTGTCCTGTGTATTCTGCATTGTGTGGCCACATTCTCTGCCTTGATGCCCTGGATCTCAGTAGTAAACCCCATCCTAAGCCCCATCACCTCCGGTTGAAAAATGCTCTAGCATACAAAATCCTGTCAGAAGATCTCCAAAGTTTTGAATTGACATGAATTTCTATATTTTATCCATAACCATCTTTTCTGTCTTTGTCTGCTTTATCTCATTGTCTGTTTAAAATTTGAAAAAGTTTATTGTTTTTATAGCCTGGTGAGACCATAGTCATATTGTAATGGTGAAATTTGTTTGAGCAGCTCCTAGGAAGAGCTGATTTTATGGTACGTCTGCCTCTCCCTTGCCCTTATTCTACTTGAAACAGGGCAGCTGGCAGCTGGGTCTGGTGATTTAAATTAACACACACACACAGAGTCTACAATCCAGTGTCCTACATTAATTCTCTTCTCCAGATTTCTTTATAATTTTCATAATGATGAATGAGTTTATTACTTTCTGTGAAAAAAAATGCTATTAAAACTGCACCGCAGCAAAACTAAGATTACTAACCTTTAGTCAGTGACTTACTCATTTGAGCAAGTATGTAATGAAGCAGAGTTCTATAACTCCCTTGGAATTTTGTCTGATTGGATTTAAATTAATAATCTTGTTAAGGGGAAGAGAAAAGTAGAGAGTGGCCATTTGGAATGGGAACCACTAGTGATAGTTTACTAGTAATCTTGTTTTGGAATTGACTATATAATCTTCTTGTCTATTTTTTTTATTATAGCTTTGAAGATTATTTAGTTCTCCTTTCTCAGTGAGTAATGATTTTTCTGGTATAAGTAGATGTAAGACAAGATTTTTTCCCCAAGGTTGCTTTAGCGAAAAAAGGAAAGTCTCCTCATTTTGCTGACATTTCCTTCATAGGGAATGCCTAAGTGAAAGGAAATCTCCCACATTAACTTCTTTTCCATTTGTAAATTGAGCCTTCATATTACTAGTAAATAAGCATTGACCACTGCAGCCTCAGGGAGTCTCTAATTTAGACACAATAACCGAGGGAGGTCCCAGGTCCACCAGGAGAGGTCAGTGGAAGCATACAGCCGCGTTGTGAGGCAGCTGTACAGAAGCTGTTCCTCATTATTGTCACTGCTCTTATAAAGTGATACATGTTTATTTGTGACCTTTTCCTTACAGGTACACTCTGGAAATGATCAAACTAGTCCCACATAATGAAAGTGCGTGGAATTATTTGAAAGGGTAAGAGGTTGTTTTTGCTTTTATTTTTTAACCTCCTAATATGAGAGATCATAAAATGTGTTCCATCATCAGAATCCAGAAGGATACTAAAGAATTCTCCAGTTCTCTGTCTCTAAGAAGGTAAGTGGAAGAGTGTTGTGACAGCACCCAGGAACAGTGCCCTCTGCCCTTTTCTTTACCTCTTAAGCACATCCCAGCACAGTTTTTAGAGTAGTCCGTGAGTAAACAGTAGTACCATTTTAACTGTATTGATGAATCCTGTGTCTTTATGTCACAGAATGGAAGACACACACCAGTCTCTGTTCAGCTCAGGATCACAGGAACATGAGATACATCATTTCTAAGCAGATTGCACAGATGCATACCCACTCTTTCTGTTGCATTTCTGGAGATCTCCTGTAACACAGCTCACTCCTTAAGCCAGCATGCTCTCTCTTGCCTGGCCTCTGACTCAGCAGGCCGTTTGTTGAACTGAAAGGTCTCCAAGGGCACTAGGCCCAAAGAGCACAGAGTATGGAGCCCAGTGGCGTCTGCGTCTGTCAGAGGCCGGGCTCGGCGATGGCTGGGGAGCTGAAGGGATGCGCGACCATCTCAGGGAGCAGAGACAGCTCTCCTGTCTTTTTTTCCTC
Source organism: Ovis canadensis (assembly GCF_042477335.2). NCBI lineage: Eukaryota > Metazoa > Chordata > Mammalia > Artiodactyla > Bovidae > Ovis > Ovis canadensis. Next base: position 53,330,352 of record NC_091270.1, read on the forward strand.
GCTTTTAAATTTTGAGATGGTTTTGTTTTGTTTTTTCCTTTAGTTTTGTGTGTTACAGTTTGAGTTATAAATGATTATCTTTAAACTTCATTATTCTTTTTAGCTAATTTTACTCTGCTCTTAATTATCCATCATAAAGCTCAGATTTCATTTAAAAATTTCATTTTAGAGCCCTGCTAATCTTTTAATGACCTATGAGGAAAGAATCTAAAAATGAATGGATATATGTGTGTGTATAACTGATTCACTTTGCTGTATAGCAGAAATACAACATTGTAAATCAGCTATACTCTAATAAAAATTTCATTTCAACCCCACTCAAAATACTTTTTTTGCTTATATTACAGGGCTCATTTTCTCTTAATCTTTCTACTATTCTTGTTCTTCCTTGTCGAAATTGAGAATAGTTTTATTTATTTTTTAGGATTTTGCAGGATCGTGGTCTTTCCAAATATCCCAATCTGTTAAATCAATTACTTGACTTACAACCAAGTCACAGCTCTCCCTACCTAATTGCCTTTCTCGTGGATATCTATGAAGACATGCTAGAAAACCAATGTGACAACAAGGAGGACGTTCTTAATAAAGCGTTAGAGGTGAGCTGGCAGGACACAGCGCTTTTCTTCTGGAATCTCAGTGCCCCAGTACGCATGCCCTTTTCAAAATACGGTTACTCAGAACTCCGTGTAGGGCTCTTTTGCTGTTCAGGGCTACACCCACGTCACTAGTGCACGTGGTCTATGGTCTGTTTCATTTGATCGTGACCTGAATTAAGCTGTATTAGCCCAGAATCCCTGTTTGCCCTAGGGACTGAATTACACATTCCCTTTAATGAATTTTTGTTTTTCATTTTTAGTTATGTGAAATCTTAGCTAAAGAAAAGGACACTATAAGAAAGGAATATTGGAGATACATTGGAAGATCCCTTCAAAGCAAACACAGCACAGAAAGTGACCCGCCTACAAACGTACAGCAATAACACCATCTCGACGAACTTGATGGGATGCTTTTATTTTTTTAAGAGACTCTAATGAAGGAGTTAAAAACTAGAGCGATCATTCCCTTGGCCTGTGGTGTAAAGCATACGACGCACAGGCACTGCTTCTTAACATGAACTAAGTGTGATGCTCCTTGGGTGCTGCTGCTATTCAGACTAGTTCCAAGTAACTTGATTTTTTTTTAAGCAGGGAATTTGGGGGAGGGAGAGAAAACAGAAAGTCACATAAAGGAACTTTTGTAGTCTTATCAACATTTACTCTAACCCCTTAGCATCAACTCCTCCCTGAGTGGTTTGTGTGTCAGGATTTGCAGCGTTAATGTTTGCAGGTATGTAAAGGATATAAGTAACTTACCTTCCGTTTCAGAAAACAGGGAATGCAGTTGTTAGATCAGAGCTGCTCTGCCACACACAGCATCATGCTCTTGCTGTAACCAACTAATGCCAAAAGAATGGTTTTGTAATAAAATGACAGATGTATCCTAAAACAATGCCATAGTAGTTTGATTTTTTAACTAGCATTTAACTGTATACAAGGGACATTGTCTCAGCTAGAAAAGCAGAGAATACATTGCTATAAACCTGAAGAAACCAGAAGTATGACTGTATTAGAAGAAATGTAATTAAAACGGGGAGTGGTCAGTTCTCAACTACAAGCCACAAAATTCACTCAAGGTGGTTTAAACTCATAGAGTTTGTTGAGGTATATAGATAGCTCACAGAATACATCCAGTCTTTCAGAAATATATCCCAGCACACCCCCTGCAGAGCTGGGCCGTCAGATTGCTGTACCTGTGCTGGGATCTGGAACTGCTGGGTGAGGGAGCCAGCTCCGTGTCCACCCCTGCCACGTTCCACATCAGCTCACCTGCTTCCCTTCCCACGGACGCAGCTCCAGCGTGAAGGCTCCCTTTAGTGCATCTGATTGGAAAGAACCTAAAGGGCATCCAGCACCCGTAACTGCAAAGGAATCTGGGGAAGGCAGTCGCCACAGTTCAGGAGACACGCTAGAAAGGAGCTGAAAGTTGAACAAGCTAGTTCTCTGTAGCTGCACATAATTAAATCTCACCTCACCAATAAAGAATAATTTGATCAGTGTTGAAAGCACCAAACTAAAACTAAAGAAATTATATAGTGTAGAACAGGGAATTCCTTGGTGGTCCAGTGGTTAGGACTTGGTGCTTTCACTCAATGGGGCCTGAGTTCAATCCCTGGTTAGGGAACTAAGATCCTACAAGCTGCAAGGCATGACCAAAAGAACAAAAAGAACAGTCATCTTTAGAATTCAGAAGATAACTATATTTTTTTAAATAATTTTTTTGTTTTCGGCCAAGGGTCAGTTTGTATGGTATTAGTTCCCCAACCAAGGATTACACCTGGCCACAGAAGTGAAAGTACCAAGTCCTAACTACTGGACTGCCAGGGAAATGCCAATAACAGTATTTTAATAATTGCTGGAGGAAATAATACTCTGTGGGTATTATTGTCAGTTTTTGGTTTTAGACTCCGAAAGTCCCTGATTATATATTTGAAATTTTCATAAAGCATCATCCCTATATAGACAGTTTCAAAGGTGTCGTCGTTCTTTAGTCAGTCAGTCGTGTCTGGCTTTTTGCAACCCCATGGACTGTAGCCAGCCAGGCTCCTCTGTCCATGGGATTTCCCAGGCAAGAATGCTGGTCAAAGGTGTCATAAGGAACAAAAGTTGTATAGAAAAGTTCCCAGAAACTACCTCATCAGTGTCCCCAGATGGATTGGATTCAGGGTTGCTGACTCAGCCTCATAAGAGATTTTAATAAAAAGCATAGTGGCAGTTCACGTTGAGAAACGTAACAGGCAGACCAAGCAGTTCCATCAGCCTAGCCACTTGGCATTTCCTGCCTGATGTTTAACTAGATGGCAATTCATTTATCAAAAGGTTGCTTAGTGCATATAGGGTCAAGTGAGGAGACTCCATGGTTAAAATGTACAGTGACTTATTTTGATAATCCTCACGAGGGCCATCTCCTCATGGGCAGCTGGACAGAGAGACCTGGGGGTACATTTTTTTTCACTGGACTAACAACATGTTAGTCCAATGAAACATTGGACTGTTAACATGTTAATAAACATTGGACGATTAACAATTAACATGTCAGCCTCAGGGGCCTTCTAGCTCAGAATTCATTGTTCAGTAATACTTTGACTGTGTTGCCATCTGCACTGCTGGTGCCTTAAGTTCCTTCAAGGCGGTGGCACTGAGTCGTCATCGTATTCTTCACTGCCTGCACTCGTTGAACAATGTACTTGATGCATCAGTAATTACAGACTTTATTCACTATACTCCTGTCTTCGGTATTTTCTGTGACTGAATGGAAGCATGCCTAAGGTATATTTTCTGGTTCTCTTGAAGAAAAACATTTTTTGTGGCCCCAAACAGGGCACTCTTCTTGCTACACCATTTGTACTTGAACAACTATTCGTAAAATTTGTGCTTTCAAGGGAAAATTGTAATCTACCACAGTGAGCCTGACAGCTTCCCAGTACCTACAGACCCTTCTGATGAAATCAAAGTGATATTAATGAATTAATTCATTGTTGAGTCAAGAATGAATAGTTAAACGTGTCAACAATTGGTGGGTCCATATAGCTCGATAGACCCCACATTTTCCAATAACCCATCTATGATATTGCGCATGCGTAAACAATCCATTCATATTACAAGCTGTAACAACACAAAAGGTACATTGATAAGGTTGCAGATTTCCACACTGCAACTAACCTTTGAGAAACTACCACTTGTCAAGTTTTGGTGTAGTATCAAAGATATATACAGCTTCATAAAAGACTATGGAAATACTGCCTTTCCGACTATGTATGTGTGTATGAGTGAATTTTCTTCATGTACTTTAACCCAAAACGTCACATTGCACCAGATTGAATATAGCACCAGATAGGAGAATCTGGGTATCTTCTATTAAGTCCGACAAAAGAGATTCACAAAAATGTAAAGCAACGCCATTTTCCTGGTTGGTTGGTTTTTTGGAAAATGTAAGTTTTATAAAATGTTATTTTTGTCAACGTGTGACGGGTTTATTGCTTTATTAATGAGTGAAAAAGTTTTTTAACTTCAAATATGGTAAACAGCACTAGCTTGGACGCCCATTAAAGGAAATCTGGACCTAGAAAACCGAGTAAGATGCTACTATCTCTGACCTCAGGGACCCCAACTTTTGAGAGAGACCGAGCGTGTGTGCGTGCTCACTTGCTCAGTTGTGGCTGACTCTTTGTGACCCCATGGGCTGTAGTGCACCAGTCTCCTGTGTCTATGGAATTTTTCAGGCAAGAATACTGGAGCGGGTTGCCACTTCCTTCTCCAGAGTATCTTCCCAACTTAGGGATCAAACCTACATCTCCAGCATTGGCAGGTGGATTCATTACCACTGAGCCACCTGGGAAGCCCATATTACACATAGTTACATTGAGAACCCCATCAGATAATTTTGTACTTTTGCATTCAGCCACCAAGCATATTTTGATTCAGTAAGAGTAGTCTATCACATTTACCCAAAGACATACCATTTTTGTTATTTTTCTTTCAGTCCTCATGTTCCAAGTTTCCCTCTGGTATAATTTCTCTTTTGTCTGAAGAAGTTTCTTTCAGCAATTCTTTCAGATTAGTTCCAATGATTGCAAATTCTCTTTAGTTTTCCTTCAGTTGAGAATGTCTTTATTTCATCTTCATTCCTGAAGGATATTTTTTCAGGGTATGGAATTCTGCGTTTACAGATCTTTCAGCACTTAAGAAATGTCATGCCACCTTGTGTCTTTAGAATGGTTGTTCAGGTACATGTCCTTTCTCTGCTTACAAAATCTTTAGTTTGTGTTAGCAATTTCACTTTGCTGTGTCTGGAAATGGAGATCTTTGGGTTCATTCAGTTTGCTCAGCTTCTTGACTCCGTAGATTTGTGTTTTTCACCAAACTTAGGCTATTTTAAGCCATTATTCCTTCAAATAATATCTTCTGTGGGACTCTGATGGCAAGAAGGTTAGAGTGTTCTTGTCCAGCAGGTGGCTTTTGTTCTTTTTTCTATTTTTTTTCTCTCTATTGGTCACCTTAGCTCATTTATATTTCTATATATCTATTCATTTCTATATAGCTGTCCAGGTCCACTGACATTTTTCTGTCATCTGCACTCTGCTATTGAACCTTTCTGGTGAGTTTGATTATTTTTCAGTTCTAGACATGGGCATCGTAAGGGTTGCAGCTTATTAATTATTGTGAAGTGATGGAGAGTTCTCTGAAATCTACTGCAAAAGTTGTAACCCCAGATGTGGGTAAGTGTGGCTCTAACACACGAACTGAGGACACTGGGAGACGCTGAGGTGTGTGCGCATGTGTGTTCCGTGCATTCCTGTGCACGGCTCAGCTGGGTGCATTTTTCTGCATTCACCTAGGGTTTTTCCAGGATGAAGCCACACTTTAACAAATGTGCACGCCCAGCATGGGCATCCCCGGAGGCCTGTAAAGCCCAGAGCGCTGGGCTCCAGCCCTGGGTCTGGGATGCAGGCCAGAATTTGCACCTCTAGAAAGTTCCCTGGAGCCCTGAAGCTTTGGTACCAGGTTAAAGGACCACCCTTTGGAAGCCAGGCTTTTCGCTGGGCGGGTCTAGAGCGTACCGGTCCTTATTGTTCCCGCCCCGCCCCGCCCTCGAATCACCGGCCCGCAGCTTCATCACCACCCTCGCGCACTTGAGAGTACCAGCCGGAACAAGGGCCGGCCCAGTGCGCGGGGGCTGGTTCCGGGTGCGCTCCGACTCCTGCTTTGCGTTCCGGCCTCCGGCGTTTCCGCGTGCGTAGCGGGAGACGGAGCCCGCGGGGCAGCCTGGCGCTGGTCCTAGCGGGCGCGCTTCCGGCCACGCAGGCGCAGGAGCCCTCGTGCCTGGCCCGGGGAGGGGACCGCAGGTAGGGGCGGCGGCCGACGGGGGAGGGCACCGCAGGTAGGGTGGCAGAGGCGCCGCGCCAGCCCGCACCCGGAGCCGCGCGTGCAGCCGGCGAGCGGCTAGGGGCTGCGGGCGAGAACGAGGGCAGCTGGTCCGCGTACTGCCCGGCGCCTGGAGCCGGACTGGAGCCGACGGACACTCCGCCGGGACGGACACCTCCGGCGGAGGTGGTCGGCGCCGCGCTGCCCCTGCCTCCGGGGGCGGCTCTGGGTCCGGTGCAGTCGTCTGCTGGCCCCACTTTTGAAAAACAGGGTTGAGCCGTGTTCTTCGGTGGTCTCGTCTTCTCCACCCTTGATGTCTGCTTTAGAACCTTAAGGCTAAGCAGGCATCCAGCATATTTAAAATAATTAATGTACCTGTGCTTCGTTGGCAACGTGGGGTACAACCAGAGTTGTATTGTGGAGCACGAATTCGTTTCTTCTCTGGTTGTAAAAGATATTCTATAGATGGCAGAAACCAGTTTTGTTCCATTGCTTTTCTTTTTCTTCACGCTTCTCCCTCTCTCTTTCTTTTTTAAAAATTAAGCTGTGAGTGTATAGCAGTAGTTTCCACTTTTCCTGTTACCAGTGTTTTCTTATTATTGTCAGAAATCCAGTGTGTCTTAAGCAGTGCCTAAGCAGTCGCTTTCGGTATCGGTTTGCTCTTTTCTGGGCAAGAACATTCCCTTAGCCGTACAACCTTATCCCTTAACTCTGGGCAGCCTACTCCAGAAATATGTGTTTAAAACAAACAAAAAAATCAGGTGATGGGGTGAGTAAAAGACTTCTTTAATAAGTGGATGGACAGTCTCAGGGTCTCAGCGTGGATCCCCTAATCCTTGCGGTGACCTAGCTGTATTCAATTCAGTCCATTGTCTGAGGCTGTAGGATTTAGAGGAAGAATGTTAATTTGAGGCCAGAAAGCTTGACTTCTCTGTGTACAGTTTTAGTCACCTTGGGTAATTAACTCTGCCTCAGTTTTTCTTATCTGTGAAATGGGAATAATAGCAGTTCTAGCTAGCTCACAGAATCCGTGTCAGACTGACACTGTAAATGGTAGCTGAACTTTGGGGTGCGTGTCTTTCTGAGATGGGATTCAGAAGTGCTTGAGGGGACTTCGGGATCATTGAAAGGCTGTTGAGGCGCACGGCTGTCAAGTGGACAAGAAATACGTTAAAGGGGTAATGATGAGAGTCCAGCGCAGATTCGAAGATGTGAACGTGTCCTGAGGTTGGCAGCCTTGAGTGGCAGGGAAGAAACCGACGTCCCTCCAAAAGAAAACAAAGTAAGCTTCAGACCTTGTAAGATCTGACTCTACCCCTGGCGGTGCAGGGTAGGATTGGTGGGAGGTGAGGGGCTGCTCCACTCCGCGGAGCGGGTGGTGAGTGAGAGCGACAGGGCACCGAGAGCGAACACGGGAGGAGTGACGCAGAAGGGGTAGGCGGCGTCTGAGCCCGTGAGGACCGGGGAGTAAGGGATCCAGCCCCTGCCGCCCGCCAGCCGCCGGGATACCTGGGTACACGCAGCAGGCAGGGGGTCCTCGACTTCACAGTCAAGGAGGAAGGAACCGGCATCCTGCAAGGGGGCCTGCAGGGATGAGGAGAGCCGGGGGCGGCAGTGTCAGGGCAGGGCTGGGTCTGGAGAAGGGGCACTGAGGCTGCTCTTTTTCGGGGTAGGTATCAAGAGTCGAGTTTATCCTGAGGGCAGAGAAAGTGAAAGTATTCGTTGCTCACTCATGTCTGTCCCTTTGCAGCCCCCTGGTCTCTAGGCCGCCAGCCTCCTTTATCCGTGGAATTCTCCAGCAAGGATATTGGAGTGGGTTGCCATTCCCTTCTCCAGGGGATCTTCCCGACCCAGGTCTCCTGCATTGCAGGCAGGTTCTTTACTGTCTGAGCCACCTGGGAAACCCCTGAGGGCAGAGAGGGCTGTCAAATGTTTTTAAAGCCAAGAGTGACAAAATTTGTGCTTCATTGTGTATACCAGAGAGGACGTCTTCCACGCGGGCACGGGAAGTGTGTGCAAAACCTGCTTTGCCAGCAGTTGTATAGTCAGTCCACAAGAGTGAACTAGAGTTTCATGTATGCACTTGGGTAAAACCTCAGAAATGTAAAGCTGGGCTTTTAAAAGAAGCAAGTTTACAAGGATATACTCTTAGCGCTCCCTGAATTCCGCATCCCTGATGCGGGGACACTGTGCCATTTCAGAGGAGGGACTTGAGCCCCCACAGACGTTGATGTTGATGGGAGTCCTGGAACCAGGCCCCTGTGGTTACAAGGACAGGACCGCTTGTGTAAAGCTTGGAAACATTTGTGTGTTCTGGGTTGTTACTTAGGAGCACACATCTATGTGGTGAAAATAAAACCGGGCCGTCACTGGGTGCTGCTGGCAGGACTTGGGCCATGGGTGAGCACCCCACCTGGTCCCAGAGAGGAGGGGGGTCCCTGAGCTCCTCGCGGTGACGGCAGAGATGATAAAAGCCCCGCGTTCTCTTCCGATAAGGGCAAAGTACACTGACCCGTGGAAGAGTCCTCCCTTCTCCCATCCACCTACTAACCCGGCCTGACCCCGCTTAGCTTCGGAGGGGAGATGCGGTCTGGCGTGTCCAGGGTGGTGTGGCTGAGACGAGTCCCTCCCCTCTGACAGTCCCTGCTCAGCAGAAGCGCTGTCACTGCTGACCCCTGCAGCCTGGTCACTGGGAGATTACAGCTGGCACCTCTAAGATCGCGAGCACTGAAAAGAGCGGATTTGAGGGGGGGAGGGTTGAGTTTGGGAAGTATTTTTTTTATCTTTTCGTGTTAAGATTTTATATATATATATATATATATATATACACACACACACATAAAAATACATACAGCATCTTCATTCTCTGTTGACAGACACTGTTCCTTCCATGTCTTGACTCTTGTGAATAATGATGCTATGGACATAGGGGTGCATGTATCTTTTCAAAGTAGTAGGGGTTTTTTGGGGTTTTTTTTGGATATGCACCCAGGAGTGAGATTGCTGGATCATATGATGGTTCTAATTTTAGTGTTTTGAGGCACTTTCACCTGGCTTTCCGTAGCAGCTGCACCAATGAACGTTCCCACCAACAGAGTCAGAGTGCTCCCTTTTCTTCACCTCCTCACCAGCGTTTGTTATCTCTTGTCTCTTTTGCTGATGGCCATTCTGACAGATGTGAGGTGATGACCTCAAATTTACAGTGTGTGAATTACATCTCAGCCTAAGTTTTTAATTGAATTATAGGTGATTTACACTATTTCGTTAGTTTCAAGCATACAACATGGTGACTCAGTATTTTTAAAGCTTATGTTCCACTTAAAAGTTACTACAAAATAATGGCTGTATTCCCTGTGCTCAACTCTGGGTCAGAGACAGAAGTGGCTTCTCCAGGCAGAGCGACTTAGCTGCTCCAGACGAGAGCGGAGGCATCGAGCTCCCAGCCAGGTCCTGGGGCTGCAGACTTTCTGTTTGTCTGTGCTTGCAGAGAACAGTTTGCAGTGAGAAGGCAGGCGTTGTTCAAAGAGGATGGCCTGGCGCTTGGCAGTGCCCACAGTAGGGCACGTACAGGCTGCCTAAGACATGTGGGAGGAGTGGGTTCCAGGAGGGAGTGATGGAGGTCATGGGGGTGGCAGGGGGCGAAGAGGGGCTGGCGGGGAGGCCTGGGCTCCCGGCCCCCCTGCACCAACCCGGAGATCGGGAGCCTGGGAGACCCCCCTAGCTGGGAGGGCCTGGGAAAGGGAGCTGCTTGGACTGTGGCCGTTTGTCTGTGTGCAGAGTCACAAGTCTTATTCAACAGACCTCCTGTTTGGTACTTAGAGGAAGAGTGCTTTGAAACCAGCGCGCGGAGCCAGCTGGAGCCTTGACCGATCCAGGAGTCTGGCCAGAAACCTGAGCAAGAAGGAAGGCCCTCCCGGCAGGTAAGGCTTTGTGTCGCCGTCGCCGTGTCCTCGGCCCCGAGACCCAGGGTCCGTCAGGCACTGTGTCTCATGTGCCCGGTGCTGCGGCTAAGTCCGTGCCCTCTGCTCTGGCCGCTCCCGGTGGGTGGCAACCAGCGTCCACCCCGGGATCCTGGAGGGCCCGATATCCAGGTTCCTCCCAGCCCCCTGTGGCCAGGCAGCAGTCCCTGCCTCGCACTGGCCCGGCACCTGCGCCCGGGCCGCTGAGAGTCACCTGCGCCCCCACCTCACCCCTGTCAGGCCACCTGCCTTCTTATCAGCGCTCATCCTGGATTCCGGCCCGGGCCCCCACCCAGCCTCTCCCACCACCGCCTCCCCTACCACCGCCTCCCCCACCAACCTCCCGGGGCACCCTTTCACACCTTTGCTTCTTAAAAGCATCAGGGGGCTTCTGAGCACCTCCCAAGGAGCACCCCAGCCCCTCAGCATCCCGGACGGCCCCCAGCCCAGCTTCTCTCTCCCTTGCCGTCTCCAGAGCCGCGCTTTGCTTTCCTCTTAGCATTGCTAGCTGCACGGTGCTTGCCTTTCCTCACTGCAGGTGGCTGTAGGGGAGACAGAGACACGGCCGGACAGGCCCAAGACTGCCTTCTGCTCGACCCTGCAGTCAAAAGTCGGGGCTCCGGGAGAAGCCGGCATCGGGCACGCGGCCCGCGGCTGCTCATGGCGGCCCCGGGCCCCTCCGTCCTTCCTGAGTCTGCCTGGGCTGTGACCACGCCTCATGTCTCCGTCTGAGGGGCCGGCGGAGCGCAGTGCCATGGAGACGAGGCCCCCGGAGGGCAGGAAGGGGCCTGCGCCCAGGGAGCTGCCCCCGGCCGTGGGGCTGCTGCTGTCCATGGCGCTCATGAACGTCCTCCTCTACCTCTGCCTCGACCGGCTCGTCACCGCGCCCCGCAGCCCCACGGCGCACCCCGGCCGCTGCCCGCCCGGCCACTTCAGCATGGGGCAGGCGGCCACCTGCTCCCCGTGGCTGTCCTGCGAGCAGCTGAGGACGGAAGTGAGGCCTCTGAAGCGCGTCGGGGAGGGAGCCGTGAAGACGGTGAGTCCCACTCGCCATCGAGGGGGCGGGCGGCCTGGGGGAGGGCCGGCGTCACCCCAGAAACCTCACTGCAGGGACGCCACCCTGGTAAAGGGTGGCCCACCCATTGTAGGGTGTTCCGCGGTCAGCAGGGGTCGTTAGGAAGCTTGTGTCACAGCCTGAGAGTGCTGCCCTAAGGAGAAAAGCAAAATGGAAAGCTGTGCCAGAGGCTGTTCCTATCTGCAAGATTACATACGTAAAAAATATAAAAATGATAGAAATCGTGCAATGCTGAAGGAGGCAAATTTTTTGGTTCTTATTTTTCCAACTGTACAGTGCTGTTTTTTAAAAACTTTTTATTTTACTTTGGAGTATAGACAGTTAACAGCGTTGTGATAGTTTCAGATGAACGCCAAAGGGACTCAGCTGCACATAGGCATGTATCCATTCTCCCCCAACTCCCCTCCCATCCGGGCTGCCGCATAGCACTGAGCAGAGTTCCCTGTGCTGGACAGGAGGTCCTTGTTATCCGTTTTATGTATTTATTATCTATGTCTTTTTTTAAAAATTCATTTTGTTTATTTTGGGGGGCTGCGCTGGGTCTCCATTGCAGGGCCTGGGCTTTCTCTGGTTCCGGTGAGGGGGCCAGCTCTGGTTGGGGTGCATGGCCTTCTTGTAGTGGCTTCTCTTGTTGCAGAGCAGAGGTCTGGGCACGCCGGCTCTAGAGCACAGGCTCAGCAGTGGTGGCGCAGCGGGCTTAGTTGCTCTGAGGCTTGTGGAATCTACCCAGACCAGGGATCGAACCCATGTCCCCTGCTCTGACAGATGGATTCTTTACCACTGATTCACCAGGAGGACCGGGTGGTTTGTTTTGATGCCATTAAGCGGTCATTCGAGCAAGCTGTTTGTAAATTTTGGAGACTAATCCCTCGTGGGTCACATCAGTTGCAAATATTTTCTCCCAGTCTGTGGGTTGTCTTTTCCTTTTGTTTATTGTTTCCTTTGCCATTCAAAAGTTTTTGAGTTTAAGTAGGTCCCATTTGTTTATTTCTGTTTTGTTTCCATTATTCTAGGAGACAGATGGAAAAAGATATTGCTGTGATTTATATCAGCATGCTATTACATTGATTAAGAAACTTTTTTATACTTTAAAAAGAGAAACCAAAGGGGCCAATTCAGTTCTCATTAGAAGCCTCCAGAGCCCCATCTCATGGGCTGTGTTTCAGCAGCGGTTGTGCCCGTGTTAACTGAGGCAGGATGACTCTAGAAGTCAGTTAAGGGTGTGGCTTGTGCATTAAAATGAAGGGCGACCAAAAGGCTGTTACCCTGAGATTTTGTTTCTTTGGCTAAAACTTGCCCTTGGGGCAAGGAAGAGAGCCGTGGGCTTCTCATCCCAGAGGGTCAAGGTGATAGTGGGTATCTGGGGACAAGGGTCCAGCAGGAAACCCAGGGACGAGCTGAGGCTGTGCCTGGCTGTCTGGGGACCAGAGGCAGGATGCAAGGAAGGAGTCAGAGGTGAATCGTTTGTCTATCACCAACTCCCAGAGTTTGCTCAAACTCATGTCCATCAAGTTGGTGATACCATCCAACCATCTCATCCTCTGTTGCCCCCTTCTCCTCCCGCCTTCAGTCTTTCCCAGCATCAGGGTCTTCTCTAATGAGTCAGTTCTTTGCATCAGGTGGCCAAAGTATTGGAGTTTCAGCTTTAGCATCAGTTCTTTTAATGAATATTCAGGACTGATTTCCTTTAGGATGGACTGGTTGGATCTCCTTGCCGTCCACGGGACTCTCAAGAGTCTTCTCCAACACCACAGTTCAAAAGCATCAATTCTTCGGCGCTCCTGTTTCTTGATGGTCCATATCCGTACATGACTGTGGGAAAAACCATAGCTTTGATTAGATAGACCTTTGTCGGCGAAGTAATGTCTTTGCTTTTTAATATGCTGTCTAGTTTTGTCATAGCTTTTCTTCTAAGGAGCAAGTGTCTTTTAATTTCTTGGCTGCAGTCACTATCTGCAGTGATTCTGGAGCCCCAAAAAATAAAGTCAGCCACTGTTTCCTCTGTTTCCCCATCTATTTGCCATGAAGTGATGGGACTGGATGCCATGATCTTAGTTTTCTGAATGTTGAGTTTTAAGCCAACTTTTTCACTCTCCTCTTTTACTTTCATCAAGAGGCTCTTTAGTTCTTCTTCGCTTTCTGCCATAAGGGTGGTGTCATCTGCATGTCTGAGGTTATTGATATTTCTCCCGCAATCCTGATTCCAGCTTGTGCTTCATCCAGCTTCACATTTCGCATGATGTACTCTGCATGTAAGTTAAATAAGCAGGGCAACAGTGTACAGCCTTGATGTGCTGCTTTCCCAGTTTGGAACCAGTCCATTGTTCCATGTCCAGTTCTAACCGTTGCTTCTTGACCTGCATACAGATTTCTCAGGAAGCAGGTAAAGTGGTCTGGTATTCCCTTCTGTTGAAGAATTTTCCACAGTTTGTTGTGATCCACACAGTCAAAGGCTTTGCCATAGTCAATAAAGCAGAAGTAGATATTTATCTGGAACTTTCTTGCTTTATCTGTGATCCCAGTTTCCCCCCCAGTCAGTCTTGCCCATCAGGAAGCTTCCATAAGCCTCTTATCCTTCTCCATCAGAGGGCAGACAGGTTGAAAACTGCAGTCACAGAACACTAATTAAACTGATCACACGGACCACAGCCGCCTCTAACCCAGAGAAGCTATGAGCCATGCCGTGTGGGGCCGCCCAAGACAGACCGTCATGGTAGCGACGTCTGACAAACTGTGGTCCGCTGGAGAAAGGAATGGCAAGCCCCTTGAGTGTTCTTGCCTTGAGGACCCCATGAGCGGTGCGGAAAGGTCCTCTACAGAGGCAGAGCGTCTGGGTTGGTGCCCGTCAGAAGAACCGCTTCGGTTCTTTCTCTTCCTCTGTCGCCCTCTGGCTTTGTGTAACCCCAGAAAGGGCTGGAGGTGATGTTTTCCATGTGGAAGGCTGGCTGGAGCGCAGATGTGTGAAAAAGCAGTGTCCACCCTTCGGCCACCTCCTCATCCAGGACCTCTCTTCTCCTCTGTGCCGATGCCTGGGTGGCCTCATCCGGCCCCGTCCCTACCTTTGTCCCCTGGTGAACTCTGGACTTTTCTATCCCCTGCCTCCCCCACATCTTGGCTGTTGAAAGACTTCTCACACTAGGTGTGTCGCAGACCATCCCCTCAGCCTCCTCCCTCTCGCCATCACCCAGCTACTCACACCACAGCCAGGAGGCCTCCGTTTTCTTTTAAGTTCAACTTTAATTTTATATTGGGGTATTACTGGTTTACAGTACGGTGTTAATTTCAGTTGTACAGCAGAGTGAAATCAGTTACTCATCTGTCCTTCAGATTCTTTTCCCGTATAGCTTCTTACAGAATACTGAGCTCTACAGTAGAGTCTTGTTGGTTATCCCTTTTATATTTAGTGGCACATGTGTGTTAATCCCAGAGTTGATCTCTTCCCCACCCCGGGAGGCAGCCCTGTCATGCCCCTTTGTCCATGTCCATGCTCAGCCCCTCAGCAGGGTGCAGTGTCTCTGCACATGGGAGAGAGCTAGGAGTTGGCCTTTCCGAGGCTTCTGCCTTGTGCCCTCTCGAGCCGGGGCTCTGTGCCTAGTGCCTGCCTATCTCCATATCCTCCAGATGGGGCTCTCTGCCTCCGCCCTGGCCCGCCTCGGCTGCTCTCACTGCAGTTGGAGTGCCGTGTGTGTGGCCACGTGCAGCGGTGTCCCTCCTCTGCTCTGGCTCCTCAGTGGAGGGCATTGTGTCCTTCTCCAGCCCTTTCAGTGACTGAAGGCCTCTCCCAGCTTCCGCTCCCCACCCCCTGACCCCGCTCTGCTCTGCCACTGCAGGCTGTGGACGCATCTCCAGAGGTCATTGCCCCGCTGTCCTCCCTGCCTGGGATGTGGTCCGCAGAAGCCCCTTGGCTCCTTCCTCCATCTCCGTCAGCTTCCTGTTTGAGCATCACCCCAGCGAGAGCTTCCCCTAGTAAAAGTTGTAAATTCTTCCCCTTCCCTGCTTAATTATTCTCCAAAGCGTATTTTACCTTCCAGTGGACTTCACACACTTTGTTTATTTTCTCTTATCGTCTGCCTCCTGCACTAGAATGTACATTTCACATGGCCAGGGATTTACTTCAGATTTTTTAATTGACATAAGTAACTTGTTAAATGAATGAAGACAGATTAGACTTTGTACTACAAGGGACCACGTATACTATTTTCTAAAATTTGTCTTTACATTTATAATAAGGATCACGTGAATAATATATAAAGAGCTCCTAGAAATTAATAAGCACGAAGCAAACAATCCTAGAGGAGATGGTATCAAGGATAGTGAACAGACTTTCCACAGAAGACACACAGAAATGCCAGGGATGAATTCGTAGTCAGGAGAATACAGGTGAAAACAGGGAAAGGTTTTTCATCCAGTGGATTGGTAACAGTAAGGCTGAAGGAAATGGCAACCCCCTCCAGTATTCTTGCCTGGAGAATCCTGTGGACAGAGGAGCCTGGTGGGCTGTTGTCCATAGGGTCGCACAGAGTCGGACACGACTGAAGCGACTTAGCATGCATGCGTGCATTGGCAAAGGAAATGGCAACCCACTCCACTGTTCTTGCCTGGAGAATCCCAGGGACAGAGGAGCTTGGTGGGCTGCCGTCTGTGGGGTCGCAGAGAGTCAGACATGACTGAAGCGGCTTAGCAGCAGCAGCAGCAGCAGTGTGGTTGAGGCTAGAACGTAAGATTCACACACGATTGGTGAAAGCGCGTGTTGGCCCAGACTCTGAAGGGTCCGATGGTACATAGTGTTCATTCAGTGATCCGTCTGCTTCCCTAACTTATGAAAACATCTGCACGTGTGCACAGAGATGTGAATATAAGGCTATTCACTGTAGCACTGCTGTTAACAGGAAATAAGTGGGAAATAATTTAGATATACATCAACTCTTTAAAAATAGATCACATGAGGTCATATTAAATGCCCCATGTAAAATTACAGAGCTGTGTAGAAAAGTGAACCTAAGCCACCCTGACAGCATCTGTCCCAAATTTAATGAATTTTTATACTTCAGTTTTAGAAAAAACCAAAGATCTTCTGTAAAATCTTACCTAACATACACCAGTATAGGTTGTGCACCCATACTATAAAAGAATGACCTGGAGAGAGACATATATATATATACATACATACATATGTATATAATAGTCCCATTTTATATAACTCAGATGCTGTTTTATAAATGGGTGTTACTACGTGTAAAAGCATAGAAAAATGTCTGGAACATTATTAGTCAAACAGTTAACTAGTTTCCTTTGGGCTGGGGATTAAATTCAGAGGAAAGAGTTCTACTCCCTCTGTATTTGAACTTTTATCAAGAAGAGTATTCATGATTATTTTTATAATATTTTTTAAAAAGTTAGATTGCTGAGAAATGATTCTTAACCCCTGACTTGCAAATATGCCATATTGGAGGTTTCAGATATTTGTGAGAGATCCCAAAGACTAATAATATTTGATAATAAACATCAGTAGTATTTAATCTTTTCATTTATCTGAGGCACAAAAGTGAATGAGACGTAAGCGAGGTTCGAGGGGAAGTCATGAGGCCTGTGGCTGAAGCTCTCCCGCATTTCTTGTGGAATAAATGTGTAAAAAAACCATAGCAGCTTCTCTTTAGTGATCCCCATTTTATATGAAAAAAAAGCTAGTGCCAGTGAGGGGAAGGGGAGCCCAAGGGAGTGATGGATCTCAACAGAAACAGATTTTTTATTGGAGTCAGAGATCAAATTCAGTGCTTGTACAGCTCTGTGAAGAGAATAAAATCTGTTCCATATTAAAAATTTAAGAAATGTACTCACAAAACGTACAGTGATTCCAGCAGCGAGAGCAACTTGACTTCTTAGTAGAAATTATCTATAGTGAAATTTCTCAGATTTGGGTTTTGGAGAATGTCTTGAAAGACAACTGTTTGAATAAATGATTAACAGCGACAGTTTTGTGGGTTTTTCTGTTAATGAACCTTCCTTCTCAGGCCCACAGTAAATTTTCATAGTCTTCCAGCCTACCTCCTCCATTTGATGTATTTTTTTAGTTTCTTAAAAAACTGTTTTAAAATATTAGATTAGTATATATTCTTTCTTGTTATACCGAAAGGTATAAAGAGGGGAGGGGGCGGGAAGCATGTAAAGAGAACAGAAGACATCCTTAGATTTCTATGTAGTTTTGTTTTATGCAGTTAGAACAATAATATAAAAACACTGTGTGTCCTTTTCATCTGTACCATTGCTTGTACCTGTGAAAACCCCATCAGATAGCACCTGCATTTGGCTGTACCTGTAACCTTCCCTGAGTGGCCCTGCATAACTGGACCGCTTCCCAGTTGTTGATGGGTGGACAGGTTCCAGTTAGGCTTTTATAAATAATGCTAGATTTTTATTTCTGGAGCTTTTTATATATTTCAGGTTATTGCCTTAGATTTAAGTGCCAAAGTCTCTTGAAAATTATACCCCAAGTTGCTTCCATAACCTTCATTTTAACTGTGAAGACATGGAAGCCAGAGGGGCACAGCCCACGGGGTCCAGCATGGCCCGGGCGGCCGGGCCCTGACCTGGAGCCTGTTTTCTCCTCTCCAACCCCTGCCTTCCCTCTGGGGACTCGAGCAGCGGGCCAGCAGTTCTTACTTCTTTCCCTGTGATAGCAGTGTGAGTGCACAGCCGTGCGGGGCAGCTGCTCGCTGGCTGGCGGTGTCAGGATGGCTGGCCTAGGTGTGCGTCATTTTCAGCTCCTGCTGTTGCAGCCAAAGTCACGGAAAACCATGGCCATGTTAAAGTGTGTTCCCTACGTACAGCCGTTCCTATTTGTGGTTTACTCTGCACCTTTTAAAGCAAGTGGCAGTGCTGGTGTGTGCGATGGGCTGGCTGGACTCACTCCCTACTTGGGGTTCTCCAGCTTTCCACTCTCCCCGTCCTTAGCCTTCTCCCTCCCAGTCTTTGCACGTGCAGCCCCCTCTCCGGGGAATGAACCCCCTTTTCCACATCTGCTTTGCAAGCCCGTCATCCCACAGACCCACTCCCAGACCAGCTGCCCCGCCGCCTGCGGGCCCAGCCTTCACCCAGCATCTGGTCTGGCTCCTAAGTGAGTCTGCAGAACAGCCCACGCTTGGCTCTGTGCGTCCTCTGCACCACAGCCAGCACCTCAAGGCATCTGCTTCGCGGCTTACCAGCCGCCGAGGATTCCGGGTTGACGTTTTCTGTGGCTTTGTTCCAGGTGTTTCTGTCCGAGTGGAAGGAACGCAAGGTGGCCCTGTCGCGGCTCACCAGGCCGGAGGTGAGAGACGACTTCCTGCACGGGCTGCAGATGCTGCAGGCGCTGCAGAGCGAGCACGTGGTCACGCTGGTGGGCTACTGTGAGGATGACGACACCATCCTCACCGAGTACCACCCGTTGGGCTCCCTGGGCAACCTGGAGGCGACGTTGAACCTCGCCAAGTACCGCAGCCTGAATACGTGGCAGCACAGGCTGCAGCTGGCCCTGGGCTACGTGGCCATCCTCGACTTCCTGCACCGCAGCCCCCTGGGCACGCTGGTCATGTGCGATTCCAGCGACCTGCCCAAGACCCTGTCCCAGTACCTGCTGACCGCCAACTTCAGCATTGTGCTCAACGACCTGGACGCCCTGCCCCTGGTGAACCGCAGCTCCGGGGCCCTGGTGAAGTGTGGCCACCGGGAGCTCCGTGGGGACTTCGTGGCCCCAGAGCAGCTGTGGCCCTTCGGAGAGGACGTGCCCTTCCAGGACGACCTCATGCCCGCGTATGACGAGAAGAGTGACGTCTGGAAGATTCCCGACGTCTCCAGTTTCCTTCTGGGGCACGTGGAAGGGAGCGACATGGTCCGATTCCACTTGTTTGACATTCACAAGGCGTGTAAGAGCCAGGTGCCTGCAGAGAGACCCACCGCTCAGGCCGTCCTGGACACTTACCAGAAGGTTCTGAATCTCCTTAGAGATACCGCGACATCTCAGACAAGAGAGATGCTGTGAAAGCCAGTGTGGCTGCTGACGGATGGGAGTCAGGGAACAGCTGGAAGAGTTGCACTGGTTTTGTGCTGATGGAAGGTGTTAGTGGTTCTACCCCAGATCATTCTTCTCCTGACCGCCTGGCGGGAGTTGCTAAGCAGGAGCACATAGCCTTGCCGTGAGCCTGACTGCAAGCAAAGGCGGAGAGAAGCAGTGAGTCTGATGAGTATCTGAAGGAAGTAACAAGCATGGAGCTACACAGAGGCGTCCTAACAGCCTAGCCTGTAGGCTCATGAGAAACGTGCTGGAGAGGCTTCTAAGTGGCAGTGTGGGGAAGATATTCAGGTGAGTATCTGCAGTGTGCTTCACAGTACCGGGGAGACGCCACTGTGTTCCAGGTGACTGCTCAGGGACACACCCGTGTCATCCACATCCCAGCCAGCTAGCACGCATGCTCTCTGAAACCTTGAGTGGATAAGGAACGTTGAAAATATCACGTATGATGGAAATCCCATTTGTGTTACTACTGCCTTGGATGGTGCTTGTGAAATTCCCCTTTACCTTCCAGCTGGATATTTATTCTGTGCTCAACATTAATTATCGTGAACATTTTACGCCAACAGTGTCTGTCACTCACTCATTACTAGAAGGCGTTGAAGACCTTCCACTTGAGTCGCATGATTGAATCCTTCAGAGAGCTTTTCTTGGTCCTTGTCATCCTTGTTTGCAGGGGAGGAAGGATTTGGTGCATATTCATCATTACCACAAGGGGGTTAAAGCTGGCATTGAGGGCAGAAAGGCTGTGCACAGGCCTGGTGGTCCTTGGAATTACAGTGAGCTGGCCCCGGCCCGCAGTCTCGGACTCAGTGTCTGGGTGGGATCTGCATTTCTCACTGCTTCCCTGCAGTCAGTGCTGCCGGTGTGGGAACCACATTTTGAGACCCAGTGTCCTTGCCTATCCAGGCAGTAGACAGGGAGTGTGGTCAGTATTCTTCTTCTTCTGCCTCCCATGGTGATTGGGTCCTATGGTTGGTCAGAGTATATGCTTGCCCAGAGTATATTAACTGCTGTTGTCTGTTATAAACATGCTGCCAGAACCCACTAGGATGGCTGTAATCAAAAGGATGGATAGTAACAAATGTCGGCAAGGATGTAGAGAATTGGAGCCATCATACGTTGCTGGTAGGAATGGCAAATGGCCCAGCTGCTTTGGGAAACATTCTGACTGTCCTCAAAAGGTCAAAAATACAGTTACCATGACCCAGCAGTTCCAGTTCGCAGTATTTACCAATGAGAATTGAAAACACGTCCATAAAAGAACCTGGACACAAATATTCATAGCAGCATTATTCATAATAGTCAAAGGATGAAGATGTCCATTTGCTGGTGAGCAGATAATAGAAAATGTGATCCCTCGGTACAAAGGGGTAACATTCAGCCGTGAAAGGCGTGCAGCGCTTAGTCGTGCTCCAGCATGGATGAAGGTACTAAGTGAAAGAAGCCATCACGAAAGACCACGTGCCGTATGATTCCATTTGTAGGAAGTGTCCAGAATCGACAAACCCACAGAAACGGAAAATAACCCAGTGGTTCCAGAGGGGCTGGCAGGGGCACGGAGTTGAAGAATGGGGGGAAAGGTGGGGCTTGCTAATAGGTACAGGGTTTCTTCCGGGGAGATGGAAGTTTCCAGAAATGGTGACAGTTGCACAGCTCTGAATACACTAAATAACACTGAGCTGTATAAAGGGGGCAAGTTTATGGTTTGTGAATGATATCTCAATAAAGCTGGGGAGAAAACCCCACCTCTGCACAGGCCCGTGCATCTCTCATGACCCTTTTTACTTGATGAAGTAGTTACTGTGTGGAGCTGCTGAGCTGATGTTAACTCTTTTCATGTTGTAATTCTGGATTGAGGGTTTTCCTTGATTTGGGGACTTTGCATTAGAACAAAACTTTCAGTTTCAAATGAATTTCTTTTTAAATATTGATGATAGAGCTAAAATGAACAGCATGGTATTTGGAAAGGACACAGTGCCAGGATCAGAAGACATATTTTCCAGCTCTGCCTCTGACTCACATGTGGTCTCAGACAAACCAATTTCTAAGTGAGAGAGTCGGCGAGGCATTTCCAGCTTCTGCTCTTCCTCTGAGTTCTCCATGATGCTTTATCGTGCCAGTGCCAGGCACCAAGCTGGCCCTGGCCCTTCAGTTTCTATCTTCAGTAACAACAGAACTGCAGAATCATAAGAGGAAAAGAAAGACCCAACTTTCTGCTGTGTTAAACTCACTTCCATTTTAAGAGCACACATAGGCTCAAAGTAAAGGGATGGAAAAAGATATTCCATGCTCATGGAAGCCAAAGGAGAGCAGGGGTAGCTCTACTTCTATTAGACAAAACAGGCTTTAAGTCAGAAAGTGCAATGAGACAGAATTCAGTATATGATGATAAAGCGGTCAACTCATCAAGGGTATAAAAATCATAAGTCTGTATGCACCCCAAAATGCATATAGATCTGATGGGAGAAATAGACAACAATACAATAAGAGTTATTGTAAAAATACCCCACTTTCAACAATGGACAGATTATCCAGACAAAATCAAGAAGGAAGCCTTGGATTTTTAACTATATCTTGGACTAAGTGGACCTAACAGACATACATAGAAAATTCTGCCAAACAGCAGCAGAATACACATTTTCCTTGAGCACACATGAAACTTTCTCCAGGACAGATTATGCTGTTAGGTCACAAAATGAGTGTTAACAATTTTGAGAAGACTGAAATAACATCAAGTATCTCATGTCATTTTCTTACCACAGTGGTTTGAAACTACAATAGAAATGAGTAACAGAAGAGTGAAAACAGAAACCAATGAAAATAAATAGACAATAAAGAAAATTCACAAATGTGTGGAAATTAAATAACACACACCTGAACAAACAATGAGTCACAGAAGAAATCAAAAGGAAAATCCTAAGTCCCTTGAGACAAAAATGAAAACACACTGTACCAGAACTTACTTGTTCAGGCAGGCAGTCATGTCTGACTCCTTGCGACCCCATGAACTGCAGCACGCCAGGCTTCCCTGTCCATCACCAACTCCCAGAGTTTGCTCAAACTCATGTCCATTGAGTCAGTGATGCCATCCAACCATCTCATCCTCTGTTGCCCTCTTCTCCCACCATCAGTCTTTTCCCAGCATCAGGGTCTTTTCCAGTGAGTTAGCTCTTTGCATCAGGTGGCCAAAGTATTTGAGCTTCAGCATCAGTCCTTCCAAAGAATATTCAGGGTTGATTTGCTTTAGGATTGACTGGTTTGATGTCCTTGCTGTCCATGGGACTCTCAAGAGTTCTCCAGCACTGCAGTTCAAAAGCGTCAGTTCTTCGGCACTCAGCCTCCTTTATGGTCCAGCTCTTACATCCATACGTGACTACTGGAAAAACCACAGCTTTGACTATATGGACCTTTTGTCGGCAAGGTGATGTCTCTGCTTTTTAATATGCTGTCTAGTTTTGTCAGCCTTTCTTCCAAGGAACAAGCATCTTTTAATTTCATGGTTGCAGCCACTTTCCACAGTGACTTTGGAGCCCAAGAAGGTAAAGTCTGTCGCTTTTCCATTTTTTCCCCATCTATTTGCTATGAAGTAATGGGAACAGAGATCAGATTGCCAACATCCGCTGGATCATGGAAAAAGCAAGAGAGTTCCAGAAGAACATCTATTTCTGCTTTATTGACCATGCCAAAGCCTTTGACTGTGTGGATCACAATAAACTGTGGAAAATTCTCAGAGAGATGGGAATACCAGACCACCTGACCTGCCTCTTGAGAAACCTATATGCAGGTCAGGAAGCAACAGTTAGAACTGGACATGGAACAACAGACTGGTTCCAATAGGGAAAGGAGTACGTCAAGGCTGTATATTGTCTCCCTGCTTATTTAACTTATATGCAGAGTACATCATGAGAAACGCTGGGCTGGAAGAAGCACAAGCTGGAATCAAGTTTGCTGGGAGAAATACCAGTAACCTCAGATATGCAGAGGACACCACCCTTATGGCAGAAAGTGAAGAGGAACTAAAAAGCCTCTTGATGAAAGTGAAAGAGGAGAGAGAAAAAGTTGGCTTAAAGCTCAACATTCAGAAAATGAAGATCATTTCATCCAGTCTCATCACTTCATGGGAAATAGATGGGGAAACAGTGTCAGACTTCATTTTTTTGGGGCTCCAAAATCACTGCAGATGGTGATTGCAGCCATGAAATGAAGACGATTATTCCTTGGAAGGAAAGTTATGACCAACCTAGATAGCATATTGAAAAGCAGAGACATTACTTTGCCAACAAAGGTCCGTCTAGTCAAGGCTATGGTTTTTCCATTGGTCATGTATGGATGTAATAGTTGGACTGCGAAGAAAGCTGAGCGCCGAAGAATTGATGCTTTTGAACTGTGGTGTTGGAGAAGACTCTTGAGAGTCCCTTGGGCTGCAAGGAGATCCAACCAGTCCATCCTAAAGGAGATCTTCATTGGAAGGACTGATGCTGAGGCTGAAACTCCAATACTTTGGCCACCTCATACGAAGAGTTGACTCATTGGAAATGACCTTGATGCTGGAGGGATTAGGGGCAGGAGGAAAAGGGGATGACAGAGGATGAGATGGCTGGATGGCATCACCGACTTGATGGACATGAGTGAGTGAACTCCGGGAGTTGGTGATGGACAGGGAGGCCTGGCGTGCCGTGATTCATAGGGTCGCAAGGAGTCGGACACAACTGAGCGACTGAACTGAACTGAATGGGATCAGATGCCATGATTTTAGTTTTGAACACTGAGTTTTAAGCCAGCTTTTTCGCTCTCCTCTTTCACCATTATCAAGAGGCTCTTTAGTTTCTCTTCACTTTCTGCCATTAGAGTGGTGTCATCTGCACATCTGAGGTTATCGATATTTCTCCCAGCAATCTTGATTCCAGCTTGTGATTCATCCAGCCTGGCATTTTGCATGATGTACTCTGCATATAAGTTAAACAAGCAGGGTGACAGTATACAGCCTTGATGTACTCCTTTCCCAATTTTGAACCAGTGTGTTGTTCCAGATCCAGTTTTAACTGTTGCTTACTGACCTGCATATAGGTTTCTCAGGAGGCAAGTAAGGTGGGTCTGGTATTCTCAGCTCTTTAAGAATTTTCCACAGTTTATTGTGATCCACACTGTCAAAGGTTATAGCATAGTCAATGAAACAGAGATAGATGTTTTTCTGGAATTCTCTTGCATTTTCTATGGTCCAGCAGATGTTGGCAGTTTGATCTCTGGTTCCTTTGCCTTTTCTAAATCTAGCTTGTACATCTGGACGTTCTCGGTTCATGTACTGTTGAAGCTGAGCTTTAAGGATTTTAAACATTATCTTACTAGCATGTGAAATGAGCACAATTGTGTGGTAGCTTGAATATTCTTTGGCATTGAAATGAAAACTGACCTTTTCTAGTCCTGTGGCCCCTGCTGAGTTTTCCAAATTTGCTGACATATTGAGTGCAGCACTTTAACAGCATCATCTTTTAGGATTTTAAATAGCTCAGCTGGAATTCTGTCACCTCCACTAGCTTTGTTTGTAGTAATGCTTCCTAAGGCCCACTTGACTTCACACTTCCATGGTGTCCAGCTCTAGGAGAGTGATTTTTCATCATGGTTATCTGGGTCATTAAGATTTTTTTTGAAATAGTTCTTCTGCGTATTTTTGCCACCTCTTCTTAATATCCTCTGCTTCTGTTAGGTCTTTATCATTCCAGTCCTTTATCGTGGCCATCCTTGCATGTAATTTTCCCTTGATATCTCCTGTTTTCTTGAAAAGACCTCTAGTCTTCCCCACTCTATTATTTTCCTCTATGCATTGTTCGTTTAAGAAGGCCTTCTTATCTCTCCTCACTATTCTCTGGCACTCTGCATTCAGTTGGATATATCTTTCTCTTTCTCCCTTTTGTCTATTCTTTGCTCAGCTATTTCTAAAGCCTCCTCAGACAACCGCTTTGCTTTCTTGAATTGCTTTTTCTTTGGGATGGTTTTGGTCACTGCCTCTTGCACAGTGTTAAGAACCTCAGTCTAGAGTCCTTCAGATACTCTGTCTACCAGATCCGACCCCTTGAATCTATTCATCACTTCCATTGTATATAAGGGAATTGACTTAGGTCATACCCGTATGGCTTAGTGGTTTTCCCTGCTCCCTTCAATTATGCCTGTGTTTTGCAATAAGCTTGTGATCTGAGTCACAATCAGATCTGCCGTCTTGTCTCAGCTGCAAAAGAACATAATCAGTCTGATTTCAGTGTCTGGTGATGTCCATGTGTAAAGTCATCTCTTAGGTTGTTGGAAAAGGGTGTTGACTATAACCAGTATGTTCTCTTAACTGTTAGCCGTTGCCTTGCTTCATTGTACTCCAAGGCCAAAGTTGCCTGTTACTCCAGGTGTCTCTTGACTCCCTACTTTTGCATTCCAATCCACTATGATGAAAAGGACGTCTTTTTTTTGGTGTTAGTTCTAGAAGGTGTTGCAGGTCTTCATAGAGTGGGTCAACTTACGCTTTTTCAGCATCGGTGGTTAGGACATAGACTGTGATGTTGAATGGTGTGCTTTGGAAATGAACGGAGATCATTCTGTCATTTTTGAGACTGCACCCAAGTACTACTTTTCAGACTTTCTTGTTGACTATGAGGGCTACTCCATTTCTTCTAAGGGATTCTTGCCCACGTTAGTAGATACAAAGGTCATCTGAATTAAATTCTCCCATTCCTGTCCATTTTAGTTTATTGGTTCCTAAGATGTCGATATTCAGTTTTGCCATCTCCTGCTTGACCACATCCAATTTACCTTGATTCATGGACCTGACATTCCAGCTTCCTATGCAATATTGTTTATAGCATCAGACTGAACTTTCACCACCAAACATCCACAGCTAAGCACCATTCCCACTTTGGCCCAGCCACTTCATTCATTCTTGCAATTATTAATAAGTGCGCTCTGTTCTTCCCCAGCAGCATACTGGACACCTTCCAGCCTGGGGGGCTCATCTTCCAGTGTCGTGTACTTTTGCCTTCTCATACTGTCCATAGGCTTTCCCGGGCAAGAATACAGGAGTGGGTTACCATTCCCTTCTCTGGTGGACCACGTTTTGTCAGAACTCTGATCCATCCATTGTGGGGCCCTGGGCAGCAGGGTTTATGGCTTCACTGAGTTATGGAAGCCCCTTTGCCGTGACGAGGCTGCAATGTGTGAAGAGGAAGCTGCAAGATTAGGGGGCTGTTTATTGTGCATAAAGCCCTAACAGAGACGGTTTTTGCCCTCAGGACAAACTCTCTGGTTCATGGAGTTCACCTTCTAATGCCATGGAAGCAGATAAATACATAATGTCAGGTAGAGACAAGTAGGAAGAAGAAAACAAGGCAGATGGAGCAGGATACAGACAAAGAATGTTACAGTTTTAGATAGGGCTGTTGGGAAGGGCCTCCTTGAAGAGGATACCAAGTGAGCTGAGAACAGAATGAAGTCAGGGAAGGACCGTTCCAGGTAGAGGGACCAGCCATGCCCAGCCCTGAGACAGGAATTCCAGCTTCCCTGGGGCACAGAGGATTTTGACGGAGCTGAGAAGAGTCCTGGAAGAGGAAGCAGAGAAGGCACATCCACCCAGTGGGCACTGTGGCCCATCTGGTTGTGTGGGACCGGAGAGGCTGTTGGACGGCAAGTTGGCAATGGTCTTGTTATGCCACTTAAGACACCAGCATCCACTGACTCCCTGGAAATTGAGCCGTGGGGCAGGGCAGGGAGGAAAAAAGACGTCACTCAACTTCCTGACCTTGCAGCATAGAGGCTTGTTTTCTCAGAGAAAAGCCATGTGACCGACCTTCCTGAAAGTTATTCACCCTAAAACAGCTTGGTATTGTCCTTAAGAAGCCCTAAACTCAGCTATATTGTCAGGCTCACCTCCTGTCTCCTCTTTACCCCCGTAGAATTCTGCTTCCGTCACAGTGAGTCTCTTCCAGTTCCTGCACTGAGCCATGCTTTCTTGGAGCCTTTGTACCTGCCATTAGGAATGCCCTCCTCCCTTCCTATGGCTCACATCACTCAGGACTCCGTTTAAATGTCAGTTCTCCTGGGAGCCTTCCCAGACTAGCTTAGGTGCTTCCATCAAATGCTGCCTTAGCATCTCGTCCTTCTGTGAACATAGCACTCATCACACCATATTGTAGCTTTACAAAATTATCAAGT
Source organism: Ovis canadensis (assembly GCF_042477335.2). Classification (NCBI taxonomy): domain Eukaryota; kingdom Metazoa; phylum Chordata; class Mammalia; order Artiodactyla; family Bovidae; genus Ovis; species Ovis canadensis. Next base: position 53,357,586 of record NC_091270.1, read on the forward strand.
AATTCAATATACAGAAAAGGATAAAAAATAACAGAACTCATAAACCTGTCACTGTATCTAAGCAATAACTGCTGGCTGAAGCCCACTGTAAAGCTGTACCTCTCCCAACACTGTACCCCTCCCTGTTCCCAGCCTCAGCTTAAATTCATCATTTAACTTACCATATGTATCTTCTTACATTTATTAGGCATGCACATAAGCTTAAACAACACACGTTATTTTGCTTGGCTATATGTGTTATTACAGAGATATTTCTGCAGCTTGCATTTTCCCCTTAGACTAATTTTTGAGGTTCATCCGTCTGGATACAGGTAGTTCTAGATCATTTCAACTGCTGTATACATACATTACACCACAATTTATCCATTTTCTTCCGTGGATATTAGATCGCTGACAGGTTTTTGCAACTTGAAGCCACTCCGCCTCAAGCATGACCGGACCTGCCCCTCCTACATACGACAGTTATGGTAGTTTCTCCCAGCGCAAAGCTGAGTGTAACCACGGGGTCATCATGTCTGCCCGCATGATGGACTGGAACCAGCCTTTGCAAGTGGGGGCAGCACGCGGTGGCATTTAGGTCGCAACTCTGCCTCTGGAGCAAACGCCTCCAAACGGGGGTTTTGGAGGCAAACGGGGTTGGGACTCGGAACAGTGGACGAAGAATTCAGAATGTGGTTCAGAGGGTGGGGAGGGACCGCGGAGCACCGGCTCGGGGCCTGCAGTGCCCTCTCTTCCGGACGCGTCTCTCCGCCTGTCCCGGGACAAAAAGCCCTGCACTGCTGGAGGGCTCTGGGCTCTCAGAGCGTCCCCATCCCCCGGAGGCCGGCCCCTCCCACGCCCGGCCCACTTCCAGCACTGACCCCGCCCCCGCCCCGCCCCGCCCCTCCGCACTCGCTCCGCCCTCGCCCTGCCCCCGCGGTGGCTCGCGCGGCGACTCGGTTCGCAGCCGGGCGATGACGGGCGCGCGGCCGCGCGCGGTGGAGCGGCCCGAGCCCCGGGAGCGCGGCGGCGGCGGGCGTGGCGGCGGCGGGCGTGGCGGCGGCGGCGGCGGCGGCGCGGGCGCGGCGGGCAGCATGGCCGGCGCGGGGAGTGCGGGCCGAGCGCTGGCGGCGCTGCTGCTGGCCGCGTCGGTGCTGAGCGCCGCGCTGCTGGCCCCCGGCGGCTCGTCGACGCCAGGTGAGTGCGCCTTCTGACCCGGCCCGCGGGGCGGCGCGGGGCCCGCCCGGGAGGCGCGGCGCCCGGAACTCTCGCGTCGTTTCCGCCGCGCCGCCCGTGGCGGGGCCGGGGCTCGCGCGCGGAGGCCGCTCAGCGGGAGGACGCAGGCGGGAAAGCGGGGTTCCCGGGGCCTCGTGGAGAGCCTTCTGCCAGGGGGCCGGCGCGCCCATCCGTCTGCTGCATGGAGGGGCTGCGGGACACCGGCCGGAGCCGCAGCCCTGAGCGCGGCGGACTCAGAGGCCGGGGCCACGGGGCAGTGTCACCGCGGCCGGGGGCGCAGCGGCAGCGCGGCGGTCGGACAACGAGGAGCCTCCCCGGCCAGCCGGGCGGTTCCGTTTCCATGGTGACGGGCCGGGTCTGCAGCCCGAGACCGGTCGGGTGGCGGGCGGTGCTGCTGTCCGGTCGAGAGGACCGGGCAGCTGACCCTCGCGCCCGCGAGCGTTTCCGCGGCTGTCCAGGTCTCCGAGCTCGCCAGGGAAAGGGAGGGAGGAGGCAAATTCCAGAGCGTTCCCCCAGACCCCATGGACGAGGACTCGGGGCCTTCGAGGATCTCAGTCCAGGCCCCTTCCAAGGGGGTGTTGGTCCGGGCTGGAGGGGTCGGGAGTCTCCTGCCTCTCCCCGCCGCTCCCAGCCCCTCTGAATCCGATCACACGGGGTTTGAGGCCGGCGGGTGTGGTTCAACTTTCCACCTCCTCCCTAGTCAAGATGCTGTAGGGCGGAGACAGCATGGATTTTGAAGAAGCGACTTAGCGGATTCCGTTTGGTACACGGTCTCCCCGCCCCGCCTCAATCTCGTCCACTCCCGCTCTTTACGTTGTAACTGAGGAGCCGACCTCGCGCGTTATGTAATCTGCGCAGTCCCAGCTTGTGAGGGGCAGACTCCGCACAGCGCTCGATTTGTTGTCCTTCAGCATCCATTGGTAATGATCATTATCGCAGGGAACCGGTGGTTTCTAAATGGCCCTCGCCGCAGCACCTTCACAGAGCCGTGCTGCCAGGCTTCTAGTGCCACCTGGAGCCCAGGTTTGGGCGGCAGATCCCTACCACAGGAATAAAGAACTCCACCTTTATATGAATTGAGGACTCATTTGAAAAGGAAAAAAATAGTAGAATAAGTCTTTTAAAATATGCTCAGCACAGACACATATGAGCTGAGAGGGAGAACCAGAAATTAAATATTTGGAAATACAGTAAAAGCCCGATATATGATCACTATTGAAAGGCGACTTTGTTTGCCTTACTTTGTGGACAGGAAGAGGAGGAGGGAATTGTTCTTGAGTGTTTAACTCCTTGAGGCTGCTCTGGGATTTCTAAGGTCAGTTGTTTGGAAGTTGGCAACTTTTTCTAGAAACTGAGCATCGGTTTCAATTTTGGTGTCATATTGGATGGCCTAGGAATTTTGTCCTGTGTGTGTGTGTGTGTGTGTGTTTGTGATTCAGATGCAGACTTATTTAAAAAATTATTTCATTGAAATATAGTTGGTTGACAGTGTGCTAATTTCTGCTGTACAGCAAAGTGATCCAGTTATGTATATATATGTTCTTTTTCATGTTCTTTTCCTTTATGATTTATCGCAGGATATTGAATATGATTCCCTGTATTGTACAGTAGACCTTGTTACTTTATCCATTCTGTATATAATAGTCTGCATCTGCTAATCCCACAAACTCATTGCTTTTTTTAAAAATGTTTGAATAATACAAAAAAGGTACAAAGCTATCAGAATCCCTTGGCCTTACACTCACAGTGTCTTCAGCTGTTGTCTTCAACCTTGGCTGCACATTAGCATTCCTTGAGAGCTGTTTTTGTTGCCGTTGTTGTGGGGAGGACAGCAAGTGTTAATGAGGTTGTGGAGAGGAGGGAACCCCCGGCAGTGTTGGTGGGAATGTAAATTGGTACAGCCACAATGGAAAACAGTATGGAGCTTCCTCAAAAGATTAAAAATTGATCCAGCCTGTCTACTCCTGGGTATATAACTGAAGACAATGAAAACACTAATTCAAAAACATACATGCACTCCAGTGTTTATAGCAGAATTATTTACAATAGCCAAGATATGGAAGCAACCTAAGTGTCCATCAGCAGATGAATGAGTGAAGAAGATGTGGTGTGTGTGTGTGTATACACACACACAATGGAATACTACTCAGTCATAAAAAAGAATGAAAATTTTGCCATTTGCAACACTGTGGATGGACCTAGAGGGTATTATGCTTAGTGAAAAGAGTCAGAGGAAGGCAAATACTGTGTGACTTATATGTGAAATCTAAAAATAAAATGATTGAATGTAACAGAACAGAATAGACTCACAGGTGCGGAAAACAGACCAGTGGTTACCAGTGAGGAGAGGGAAGGGGGAGGGGCAAAAGTAGAGATGGGGGTGGGCAGTGAAGAGGTCAAACTGCTGTGCCTAAAATAAACAAGCTACAGGGATACAGTGTATAGCATGAGGAATACAGCAAGTATTTTATAGTAAGTTTAAATGGAATATAGTCTGTAACAATTTTGAATCACTTTGTGATACACCTGAAACATACCTTGTAAGTCAGCTATCTTTCAGTTTTAAAAATACAACAATTAAATCATACTGGTTGGGCAGGGAGGCCTAGCGTGCTGCGGTTCATGGGGATGCAAAGTTGGACACGACTGAGCGACTGAACTGAACTGGTTGGGCAGAGATTCTGATTTAACTGGTCTTGGTTGGGGCCAGGGCATTGGGGTGTTTGTTTTTGTTTTTTTTTTAAGCTTCTCAAGTAATTCTGATGTTCAGTTAGCATTAACCTTCCATACAACCTTTTATGAAATAATGTTGATTATAATTAAGAGCTTTTAAAGTCTGAAATTCACATGGAAAACTTAAACATGAAACAAGAACCTTCTTCCATGCACCACTGAAAACTCATAGAAATATGAATAAAAACAGCAGTCATTACAACTCCAAAAGGATGATGCTATATAGAACAATTATGAAGGAAATTGTCAACAGCTAATTTGCAAATGGGAGCTCTCAAACCTGAACAAAGGAAATGAAGAAGAGAAATAGTTGAAAACATTACGACAAATACGACAAAGGATTTACTATCACAGGGGCCAAGTGGTTAAGTAAACATTCCAGCTGTTCACAGGAACGGAAAACAGTGATGGTCAAGATTTGGAGACATGTTCAAACTTGCTAATTGTTTATTCAAAGCAGAATAATAAAGAAATTCTATTTTCTATACATCAGGTTAAAAAGTAAGGAACAAAAATTAAGCTGCTAGGGAACAGTTCTGCTAAGTCTCAGGAGACTGGGAGCACAGAGGTTGGGTGCCGGTCAGACTGGTGGGTCTCTCCAGGTCTCACCCATCTCATCAGGCGTGTTGTTGTTAGTGTCACCTGGGGCTGATGAGCACCACACCTGTCTTTATAAAATGTCACAGCTCAACTGAGGGAGGACTTTGGCTAAACGTATCAAAAACTATTAGGCTATTTTTGGTCAAGAATTTCACTCCTGGAAGTTCATTCTGAAGGAACTATGTCAAAACACAACATTGATTTTTAGATGTCTATAGTACCATTTTCGTGTATGATATAGCATCATTTTTCTTTTTAAAATTTTCTTTTTAACGTGGACTATTTTTGAAATCGTTATTGAGTTTTTTACAGTATTGCTTCTGTGTTATGTCTTAGTCTTTTGGCCATGAGGCATGTGGGATCTTAACCCCTCAACTAGGGATCAAACCCGCACCCGCTGCATTGGCAAGTGAAATCTTAACCACTCGGCTGCCAGGGAAGTCGCCAGCATCATTTCTTATAACTGGAAGAGACGGGGAGTGGAATGAAATTGTAAATAAGGTTAAACAAAAAAGAAGAAACAGTTTTAAAATAAAAAAAGTTTAACCACATCGTTGTCCCCTGCGTTGGTTGGATGTAGTCCAGACCATTATAATCATTTGTCGAGCACCTAACTTTTTTTGAGGTTCTGTCCCAAACACTTATGCATATGTTATCAATTTTAGCCTCTCCAGCAATCCTCTGAAGCACACACCGCTGTAACCCCTAATTTATTGATGAGGATGCTGAAGTGTGGTGGAGTTCAAATTCAAGTTGGCTCATTTTGGAGTCCACACGCATAACCCACCACGTTGTACTCCTCGTCCCAAACACTGCTCCCACTGGCTACTTTTGAGAGGGCCACCAAAGAAGAGACAGAGCTACTGGTAAAGCTTTATTTAGCCTGGGGGAGAAAAAAGCTTCAGTAGGTTATTAAAAGATACATGCTGTGTATTTTGTCTTCACAGGGAGCTAAATAAGGGTAAATTTGAGTAAACTCTAAAAAATGAGAGATTTATGTTGGCTGTAGTGAAGAATTTTCCAAATTAACCAGATGAGATACTGCATAGTCCTGAATTAAGTGTTCACATTACAAGAATAAGAGAGGTTAGATTATTACCTTTCTAGCTGTGTTATCAAATAGTTTCCCTTAACCCTCCTACACAGTCGGTAGAAGTGGAAATTGGTGCAGCCACTGGGGAGAACAGTATGCAGGTTCATTAAAAAACTAAAAATATGACCCAGCAACCGCACTCCTTTGCATATACCCAGTTCAGTTCAGTTCAGTTCAGTTCACTCAGTCATGTCTGACTCTTTGCGACCCCATGAATTGCAGCACGCCAGGCCTCCCTGTCCATCAGCAACTCCCGGAGTTCACTCAGACTCAAACGTCCATCGAGTCCGTGATGCCATCCAGCCATCTCATCCTCGGTCGTCCCCTTCTCCTCCTGCCCCCAATCCCTCCCAGCATCAGAGTCTTTTCCAGTGAGTCAACTCTTTGCACGAGGTGGCCAGAATACTGGAGTTTCAGCTTTAGCATCATTCCTTCCAAAGAACACCCAGGACCAGTCTCCTTTAGAATGGACTGGTACCCAGAGAAAACCATAATTCGAAAAGATGCATGCACCCCAGTGTTTGTTGCAGCACTATTCACAATAGCCAAGACATGGAAGCAGTCTAAATGTCCATCAAGAGAGGAATGGATAAAGAAGATGTGGTACGTATATACAACGGAATATTACTCAGCCGTAAAGAAGAAATGAAACAATGTCATTTGCAGCAGCATAGCTGCAACTAGATATTATCCTCTTAAGTGAAAGAAGTCAGAGAAAGATAAATATCATATGATATCACTATGTGTGGAATCTAAAATAAAAGAATGATACAAATGAACTTATTTACAAAACAGAAACAGACAAACTTCAGAAACAAACTTACAGTTACCAAAAGGGAAAGGTTGGGGGGGAGATCATAAATTAGGAGTTTGGGATTAACATTGCAAACTATATAGAGAGAGATATAATAACAAAGATAGCACAGGGAACTCTACTCGTTTTTCTATAATAACCTATATGGGAAAAGAATCTGAAAAAGAATGCATATATGTATAATGAAATCATTTTTCTATATACCTGTTGTGCTATATACTAGCACAACATTGCCAATCAACTGTACGCCAATATAAGACGTTAATTAAACTTTTTTCTTTAATTTTCATTTATTTTTTTGGCTTTGCTGGGTCTTAGTTGCAGCATGCAGGATCTTTAGTTGCGACATATGAACTTTTAATGGTGGCATATGGAATCTTGTTCCCTAACCAGGGGTTCCCTGGTGGCTCAGATGGTAAAGCGTCTGTCTACAATGTGGGAGACCTGGGTTCGATCCCTGGGTCAGGAAGATCTGCTGGAGAAGGAAAGGGCAATCCACTCCAGTACTATTGCCTGGAAAATCCCATGGACAGAGAAGCCTGATAGGTTACAGTCCATGGGGTCGCAAAGAGTCGGACATGACCGAGCGACTTCACTCACTCACTCACAACCAGGGGTTGGACCCAGGGCCCCTGCACTGGGGGTGTAGAATCATAGCTACTGGACCACCAGGGAAATCCCATCTCTTTTTTCCTTTTGCCTGGAAGCTAGAGGGTAGTTTCTCTTCCATCTCACAGATACACGTGCCAGTAACAGGTCACCTTGTTTTCCTAGCAAATGTGCAGAGTGAGGTGGAGAGTGCATCGCCCTCATAGAACCCAAAGAGCGTCTGGTGAAGTGACGAGCTCTAAGCCAGGGAGCTCTTCTGTCCTTCAGACTTCCGCTCTCTCCTTCCCCACCTCACATCTGCCTCAGGAACCAGTTGATCCTGAACCCCAGACCAAAGTGACCTCAGGCAGAGCTCCTCAGACTGTGAAGGGCGTGCAGATCCCCAAGGGATGCTGACTGGGGTCCTGCAGGTCTCACGAGCTGCCTGTCGTGGCTCAGAGCTGAGTGATGTGGACCAGGAAAGCTGGGGCTTGGGAATCACACATATGAAGTTCCAGTGAGTTCATGGAAAAACTGTGGCTATGGGTAGTGATGCAATCCTTGTGAGCCGTAATTTCTTTATCTGTAGGGTGGAGGAAATTCCCAGCTCTCGAGGTTGTCATATTATCAGAGAAGGTGCGTGGAAACTACCAAACCGGTGCCCCTCACACCTTAGCAGTTTCGAATGTAAGGTGTGGCTGGTGTTAACTGAACCCTCGTTTGGGCACATGTGTGGAAGGGGAGGGGACTGGGTGCATGTGTGCGTCCGTGTGGACGGGGCACGAGGGACAGGAAGCCCCAGCATCTGAGAAGCGTTCCTGGGAAGCCACTGTTCACTCCAGTGCCACTTTCTGACACATCTTTCAAGTGCCTCATTTTTCCTTGTTTTTTCCTATTTCTTACCAGACTTAGACAAAAAGAAGCACGTGGAGCTGAAGATGGACCAGGCTTTGCTGCTCATCCATAATGAACTGCCCGAGACAAACCTGACCGTCTACTGGAATTTCGATCGCTGTTACCATGTAGGTGCCACGTGTGTGCTCACAGTTGTGTCTCTTCTGAGGCTAGTCTGATGTGACCTTGGTGCTGTCATGAGCCAACAAACATGTTAGTTTGTTGTTGTTTTATAATTTTATTTACCTGCTTATGCCTCTGCTGGGGTTGTGCTTTGCACAGGCTTTCAGTGGTTGCGGTGCTCAGGCTTCTCGTTGCAGTAACTTCTCTTGTTTCAGAGCACAGGCTCTCCATCCGCGGGCTCAGTAGTGGCAGCTCCCAGGCTCTAGAGCACAGGGTCGGTGCACAGGATTAATTGCTCCATGACACGTGGGATCTTTCCAGACCAGAGATCAAACCCCTGTCCCTGCATTGGCAGGTGGATTCTGAGCCACCAGGGAAGTCCCCACATGTTAGCTTTACAGGTGAGGAAGGCTAAAGGTTCAGAAGGAATGCCATCACGGAGAACACGTGGCAGTGGGCTACATCTGTTCCCTGCCCTTCTTTATCAGACCAGTGAGATGAGCAAATCGATAGACCTGTTTTGGGGGTTTTTGTTTTAATTTGACAAGGGCTTCTTCATGCCACAGTAAGATCATAAGCCGCATCTGGGCCACTTGCCCATTTCTGCCGCCTCTTAGGGCCTGTGCCCTTAGAAGCACTCTCCAGGGGCCTAGGGTGTGACAGGTTTTCAAGCTGTAGAGGAAAGATGCGCTAGGGCTGGAGTCTCAGCAGGGTGTGCATAGTTGCCTTTGCAGTTGGTTCAGTTTGACCCCTTATGAAGCCTGAACTAACAGTGTTTTATTTGACTTCTCTGCCTACTGCATAACCCTCTTGCTGAACCAGAGAAGGAAGGGATGAGACTCAGGGCTTCACGGTGGGGTGGTGAGGGCTGAGGGAGGCCCACGCTGAGGTCCTTCTGATGATAAAGGATTTTATATGAAGGTGTTACTCCTGTGCTAAACCTTATTGCTTTTTCAGGACAAGGCTATTCTTCCATGTAAAATGAAGTAGTCTACTTCCAAGTTGAGAGCTTCAGTGTACCACCTTCAGAGGAGGAATTTTCATGGATAGTGATCTGTTTAGTGGTGGTGTTTAGTTGCTAAGTCGTGTCTGACTCTTTGCAACCCTATGGACTATAGCCTGCCAGGCTCCTCTGTCCATGAGATTTCCCAGGCAAAAATACTAGAGTAGGTTGCCATTTCCTTCTCTTGGGGATCTTCCCAACCCAGGGATCGAACCCACATCCCCTTCATTACAAGTGGATTCTTTACCTCTGAGCCACCAGGGAATCCCCTGTTTAATGTAAACACCTTTTTTTAAAAAGGCAAGTTTTTAAAAGTCTGCAGTATGGGCATCAGCTGGAAGGTGATGGAGCAGTATGGGATACCTTCTGTAAAGTGACGTGAAACGGAACATCTGTGATGGTAAGAAGGTAGGTCAAGACCAAGAAAAGGTTTATCACACAAGAAGGTTTATGTATTTAACAAAACACCAATCATGTCTTGTCAAAAAACACAACAGGCAGAAATGATACTTTCTGCATTTTCATATCTCTACACAACAAAAATATAATGGAAGAGAGAATACAAAGGTAAATATTTCATGGAAAATCTTTGACCTGGCCAAAGCAATTCTTATGAAAACTTGTTTCTAAATGTTTCAAACAGTAAAGATGATGTTAATACAATTCATATAAGTCGCAGCTTCTGTTTAATGAGGGCCTGCTCTGTGTTATGCATGTTACAGCTCATAGAATCCTCACGGCATTCCAGGATTCTACAAGCGGTGATGCTGAGATTAAGGGCAGGAAAGGGACTTTCTCCTGGGGTCCCCAGCAGTCACGTGGCAATGCTGGGGTCCACACCCCTTGCTCTAGTTTCAGAGTCAGTCCGCTTTCCAAATTCTGCTTTATGTTTATCAGGAAGAAAAGGGGAAATGCAAAGCTAGTGAGTAAGGATCTCAGGGTTTTGGAAATCAGTGTCATCATCCAAACAAGAAAAAAAGGAAGCAGTAATAACAGCAACTATGGAAACTACAAAGTGAGAAAAAATGGGAATAAGAGTGAGCCAAGTGATTCTAAAAAAAATAAAAGTCACACATACTCTGTAATGGTCTATATGGGAAAAGAGTCTTTAAAAAAACAGAGAGAGGGGATATATACTGATTCACTTTGCTGTACAGCAGAAACTAACTCAACAGTGTTAATCAACTGTACTCCAATAAAATTATTTAAAAAGTCACACAAGTGATAAATTACTGATATATCTAAAGAGCAATGGAAATTAATAAAATTAGAATTTATATGTCAACAGTGATTAAAATAATTATGGTTCAATGAACAGTTAAAACTGATCAATTTAAAGTAAAAAAAAAAAATCAGTTCCTTTAAAAAATGTAATATGAAGGTTAATTCAAGAAGTTGAGGACATGCAGTTTCCCTGGTGGTCCAATGGTAAAGACTCCGTGCATCCAGTGCAGGGGGTTTGGGTTCAATCCCTGGTCTGGGACATTCCACATGCTGGGCAGTGTGGCCAAAAAAAAAAAGAAATCGAGGACATAAATATATCAGCAACTGATTAAGAAATCTGGAAAATTATAGTGAATTTCTCAACATAAAAATAGATCATTTTTTCCTTCATTTTCAAATAATAAATAATTCTAAATCTGTATAAACCCACCCTAAATATAACAACTATTAAAAAAATGATGGCTTGAGATCTGATTCATTCTTAGGTTAATCTTAAAACCTATCAAAGACATGAGAAGAAATGTAGGCCAGTGTTTCTAATTAATGTGGGTATAAAAGTCTTAAACTCGTATCAGGTAGAATAAGTTGGCATACTGAGAGATTTCTGGTGACTTATATTTTCATCCTTGAGGGATCTATGAGAAGTCTCGTATATGGACAACGATCAAACTTTTAATGGGAAGATTATAGTCTAAATGGGGAGATAGCCATCACACACTGATGTGATGATTAAACATAGGGAAAATGGCAGTACTTCCCGAATTAGTTTATACAATCAAGACAGTTGCTGTTAACGCATCAATGGATACTTCAGAGAAGCTGCATAAAAAGAACTCCAAATCACATGAAAGAGTTTAAGTGGGCAGGTGGATCAGAGGATGGCCCAAAAGTGAACAGATGGTCCAGAGCCTTGCTCTGCCCAACGAGGTGCCTCGCAGAGCACAGTAGTGAGTGCAGCCTGAGAGAGAAGCGAGGGCCAGTGGCCCAGACTGAGTGTGACCAGTAGACTCTCACTTGTGCATCAGTTGAACATACTGCAGCGCAAACCATGGGAAAGGCTTCTGGAGTTATCTGACCCCACCCATCAAATACCCCAAGTAGATTCAAGTAGAAACACCCTACAACTTAAAAAAAAGTGCAGAATGCGTCTTTATGCTCATGAAGCAACAGAAGAAATAACACGCCAGAGTAGTGTGAATGTATAAAGCTTTATAGACAGCAGAATGTAGCAGGATGAAGGCGTTAGAGTGGGGAGGTGTTTGAGAGGGTTAGACGCTTAACGTTGCAGTATGTGAGGACAGGTTTCTAAGGTTATGTTTGAGGGAACTAGGTGTCTAACGTGGTTCACACCATAGGGAACATAAAAGAGCCAACGAAAACTGAATTATTTAATCTACTGATGGGGGCTTCCGTGGGGCTCAGCAGTAAAGAGTCTGCTTGACCATGCGGGAGATGCGGGTTCAGTCTCCGGGTCGGGAAGATCCCCTGGAGAAGGAAATGGCAGCCCCCTCCAGTGTTCTTGCCTGGGAAATCCCGTGGACAGAGGAGCCTGGTGGGCTACAGTCCAAGGGGTTGCAAAGAACCGGACATGACTGAAGCGACTAAACAATGACACATCTACCAATAATTAAAAACGTAATCTGAATGCTGTGGTATTATAAACTCCTAGCGCCTGAACAAAAGCAAGAAGGGTGTGATGTCCTGGTCAGGCTCTGAGAAATTAATGTTACAGTCTTTTATTTTATGTGAATGTTGTTTGGCCATGTGTAACAAGAACCATTAAAATGATGATTTTTTTTTTAAGCCAGTAATCTCATTTTTGGAAATTTATCCCAGGGAAAGAATTTAAAGGAGTAAGAAGATCATGTGTAAATCTTTAAGAACAATATAATTTTTATAAATTATAAATATGTATTATCAAAATGTCATATCATTAAATTGTCTTTCAAAACTATAATTTACATACAAAATAATAAAAGCTTTGAAAGCAGCCTAAGTATTCCTAACTATAGTATGTGATAGAATATGCTGTATCAATTAATGCCATTATAAATATGCAAGTTGGGTAGAATCATATGTTTATTTGTTAAATTATAGGCAAAACCATAAAAGGCAATATTTAATGGATGCTCTATTTGGTAATGATGTGAAGAATTGACCTATGAATAAAGGTTTGTGTAGTTCCATAGCAACACCTGCTTACATAGACAAATTTGACCTAAATTATTGAAATTTGAAAATTATTTACAAGCATGAAGGAGAAGTTTTCTCAGGCCCTTCAGTTGGATATCCGACCACTGCAGACTGCCAGACCCCTAACCCTGGCTTGTGCTTGGATCTCTAGTGCCTGCTCCAGGTTCTGGCCACTGTCCCACAGAGCAGGAAGGCCGGGCGGCCGGGCGTCGCAGCCGTGGCCGTGGGCACCCAGCATGGGTCCATCCTGCAGCTGAACGACAGCGCAGAGGACAAGGAAGTCTGTAGGTTCGTACCCGCTTTGATGTGACCTACTGAAATCTGCAGTTCCCTCTGCCTTTTTTTTTTTTCCTGTTTGGATTCTAGCTCTCCTGTCTTTCAGAGTACCTTTCTGTGTCTTCCCTGGTCTCCACTCGGAAACGCCTCTCACTTTGTCTGGACGGCATCACCAGTATCCAGCTCCTTATTTCCTAACCTAACGGTGTTTCTTCATTTTACCTAACCTCTGTAGACTGGAGTACAAATTTGGAGAATTTGGAAACTATTCTTTCTTGGTAAAGCACGTCCGTGACGGAGTCAGTGAAATTGCTTGTGACCTGGTCGTCAACAAGGAGCCAGTTGACAGTAACCTTCGTACGTACATGCTCTTGCTTGATTCTGAGAGTTTGCATTTTCAGCCATTTCAGTTTTTGAGTATTGTTTGCAACATGTTGTGTAATTCAAACCCTGGATTACAGGTTGTCTATCTCATTATCGCATATTTATAGTGTATTTATTGTGCCATTGGTATATACTAAGAAAATTACATGATACATGAGAATATTTGATATATCCCCATATTCTCATAGTTGTTTTTGGTTTAATTTTGAAGCATAAATAAGCCAAAAACAGTTAATGCAGTGGAAAGAAACTAGAAATTGGCTAGCAATCTGGCAGGTGACTGTCAGGTATCTTTCCTTGTTTTAGGATTTAGAATACAGTGTTTTCTGTATGTGTCTTTGACAGTTCAGACATCCTCTTGGGTTCTGAAGGAGTTGTTCAGTCTCTAATAACTCCTCTGGAGGAAATGAGTGGTTCCGGGTCCCCAGTAGGTAGTATCAGAAGTCCCTGGGGCTGTTCCAAACAGTAAGTACTGTTCGCAGTGACGCTGTTGAAGACTGGTTGGTTGTGTCAGAAGAACATCAGTAAGAGGCAACGTGAAAGGGCCAACGTGGGAAGATTCAACCATTAAAAGAATAATGAAGTAATTGATGGAAACACACTGAACATAACAAAAACCAACGAGTTCATTGTGAGGCTAAAAAGCACAAGGCCCCTGTCCCCAGACAGAAACGATATTTCGGTTGCCTTTGGGAGTGACAGGGACACCTGATGTTAACTGGTGCAATTAAAATAGTGGAAAAGCAGGATCATTTGTCATGCCTTTCCTGTTTTTGAGTATTTTAGGATAACGGAGTAGTCCTAGGTGAAGAGGGTAAATTCTTTACAGAAGAATCCAGCTAATAATGTGGCAGAATACTTTGCAACACCCAATGAAACCATCGATTTAGGCAAAAACCGTGAGTGAATGGAACCATCTGATGAGAGGGGGACTTTATACAGGAGGGGTCAGGCCTCTAGCTCTTGAGCGTGGGCATCAGGTGCACGGTGGGAAGCAGGAGGTGCTACTGATGGGACGTGTTGGTGAAGACGCCGCACCTGCAGAGTGTCCCTGCCGGGACAGTGGGCCTTCTCGACCAAGGCTGAACAGCTGACTTCCCATCTGCAGAACACTCAGAGGACAGAGGAACGAGATCAGCAACACGGGGGGAAGCGCCATGGCAGATCTAGACCGAGAATGAGGCGCCCTGATAGGAGATGGCCAGCCTCGTGTAAATCAAGTCCGTGACTGTAGACGAATGCACAAGACTTAAGAAGCGTAACAACACGTGCAAGGTGTGAGCTTCGCCTCGGTCCTGATTTGAACACACGGACTATAAAACGTGTCTTCAAGACAACTGGAAAAATTTGAATACGGAGTCAGTGTTAGCCAGGGAGTTATTTATTTTGTATCACGTTGTGCCTATACAGCAAAAGGTCCATTTTTAAGAAACTTTTCATTTTGAAATAGCTTTAGACTCATGGAAACATTTGCAAGGACGGGTTCCCATATGCCCTTCGCCCAGCTTCCCCTAAGCCTCTGAGCTGTGTAATCACAGTACCGTGATCCCTCGTATAGTTTCTGGAACCAGGCACCTGACACGCACCCAGTGCTGTTAGCTGAGCTTTGGACTTCACAGCTTTCTCCAGCTGTCTTTCTAGTGTCCTCTTCCCATCCAGGGTTCCAGGGCACTTAGTGGTCAGGTCTCCCAGGCCTCCTCTAAGCCAATCTCATCTCTTCTAATCAGGCTTTCTTGATCTTTCACCACCTTGACAACTTTTGAAGAAGTCTGGCCAGTTGTCTTCTTACTTGGGTTTACTTGCTGCCTTCCTGTGACCAGGGAGAGGCTGTGTGTCTTCAGCAGAGTCCTGTGGAAATGTCCTCCTGGGGGGTGGGGGGTCAGGTCAAGGGTTGCATGATGTTAAAGATATACATCCCAAAGATGTGGGAATGAAATAACTGATGTCAGGGATTTGCCTAAAAGACTTCAGGTGAAAAAAAAAAAGGGAGAATGAAGATGAAGCAAGAGTGACAATGTCTGAAATTCTAGAATCTAGGCTACAAGTGTATATGGGTTTATTATACAATGGTCTGTAGTTTTGAGTATGTTTGATATTTCTCATGATGAAAATTAGCACTTTAGTCATGAATCGTATTCTCAATTGTTAGTAAGAAATTTCACATAAGGGATATAGGCCTTCTCTTCATGTTGCCATTTTTATTTGTTTGCATTTTTTTCTTTTTTTAACTTTTCCATTTATTTTATTGAAGTACGGTTAATTTACAATGTGTTAATTTCTACTGTACAGCAAAGGTGACTCAGCTGTACATAGAAATACATTCTTCTTCATATTCTGTTTGCACTTTTCATTCACAGATTAACTGCAATGACATGGCAGCCTCGATGCTTGTGACCACACTTTTGGTGATGACGGGTTTCCTTTTATTTTTGCAGCTGTGTGTATCGCGTTCCTTGTTGGCGTGGCGCTCGTCATCGTGGTGTCCTTTCTGAGGTTCTTGCTGAGGTAAGTTGGGGCAGGCACACGGGGGAAAGTGAATATAGAAAAAAGGTGTTCAGAAAAGGTAGTTTGATCATTATTCCTGGATTAAATGAAAATTTACTGTGTCCACCACGCCATCCTAGGTGTTAGGGATTCAGTGTCAAATAAGAGATGGTCTCTGACTTCAAGGAAATAATAACCTAGTTGGAATGGATCTTTACCTTCAGTTCTTGCACGTGGCTGAAACGTAGAAGAAAATGCTTGAGTAATCACAGTTTCCTGGAGGACTCACATGCTGCTTCGTGGCGTGTGGAAGTGGCCTGTGATGGTTTTGGGAGATGCTGACACCCTGGCTCTCTTCTTCCTCTCAGCTCTGAGCCCTGAGGCCGTGCCTCCGGCCCCAGCTCCTGCGGCCAGGACCTCCCACCTTGGGGTGGACTCTCCCTTGGTTAGGGTCAGACAGCTCAGAGAGGGAGTTCCTTCCCCTCTGCTGGTCAACTGCCATTCTGGTGAGTGGATCTGTGGACTGGAGAAGAAGAAGAAAGTGAACTAGACTCAGGCCCAGCGCTGCATCTTTCCAAGGGAAGGTCTTCCCTCTTAGAAGGAATGAGATTGAATTTCTGCATGCTCAGCCGGTGAGAGTCTCAGGAAACACCACATGATGCTCTTGGTGAGCCGGATCCAATCTGGAAGAAAGAACTTAGAAAGAGTGTGCTTCCGTGGCGGAGAACCCTGGCTGTGCAGGAGAGCTGCCTGCTACCGAGCAGACAGTTAGCCTTGCTGCCTTTCAGGCAGTGCAGTCCTCGCAGAGGAGGTGCATCCCTTTGAATGTTGATGAGATACAAATAATGTTCCAGTTTCTGAGAGGGTTTTCATTTGGTGTGGTTTTTTGGCGAGCTGGGTCTTCGTTGCTGCTCGTGGGCTTTCTCTAGTTGCGGCAAATGAGAGCCAATCTCTAGCTGCGGCATGCAAGCTTCTCACTGCGGTGGCTTCTCTTGTTGCCGAACACTGGCAGGGTGCGCAGGCTCAGTAGTTGTGGCTCACGGGCTTAACTGCCCCATGGCATGTGGGGTCTTCCTGGACCAGGGACCGAACCTGCGTCCCCTGCATAGGCAGGTGGATTCTTAACCACTGGACCCCCAAGAAGTCCTCATTTGCTGCATGTCATGTGAATGTGTCTATTGCAGCATGTTTAAAGTAGTAGCTAGCTGACATCAGGCTCCTGCAAAGAGAAGAACTTCTCCTGCCCCATAGTGGAACTGAAACTCCTTTCGCACTAATTCTGCCTTTGCAGCCTGCGGGCAGATGCTCCTGTGGGCAAAGCAGAAGTTCCCTGTGTCTCTCCTGTCAGCCTCCAGCTGCCCCTGGAAGCCCCAGAACGTTCACATGTATGTGAACTAGAAAAGAATCTGAAAAAGTAGTCGGAAAAGAGTATATTGTCTCTCTCCTCTTCACTTGGGAGAACAAGCATGTATAAGAAAATAAGTGCGTTTTCTTTCTCAACTGTAGTTTTTACACATCTTTGTTGTTGTTGCTCAGTGCTCAGTCGTGTCTAACTCTGCGACCCCATGGACTGTAGCACACCAGGCTTCCCTGTCCTTCACCATCTCCCGGAGTTTGCTCAACTCATGCCCACTGAGTCCGTGATGCCATCCAACCATCTCATCCTCTGTTGTCCCTTTTTCTTCCTGCCTTCAACCTTTCCTAGCATCAGCGTCTTTTCAAATGAGTCAGTTCTTTGCATCAGGTGACCAAAGTATTGGAACTTCAGCTTCAGCATCAGTCCTTCCAATGAATATTCAGGGCTGATTTCCTTTAGGATGGACTGGTTGGATCTCCTTGCTGTCCAAGGGACTCTTAAGAGTTCTTCTCCAGCATCTTAACTTCTCCTTTTTTACCCTTAATTATATGGTTCTCTTTCAAAGTTTTTCATGTGACAGTGATATTATTAGTGCTGAATAAACAAAAAATGGGAGTTGACTTCTAGTGGGAAAAAAGAAATTTAAAATATATGCATTGGATATATGGATCATATTTGGATACTGTTTTGAGCAATTAATTTGCAAAAAAGATAGGAAAATTGAACTGGCTGGAGTTTTTTTTTGGGGTGTCAGGGGTGGGCCACACTGCTTGGCTTACAGAATCTTGATCTTAGTTCACCCACCAAAGATCAAACCCATGCCCCCTTCAGTGAAAGCAGAGTCCTAAATCACTGGACTGCCAGGAGATTCCCTGTGTCCTAGTTGAGATTCCATGTATCAGTGATAACTGTATTGGGCTTTCTCTTTCTGAGCTCACTTAGTATGATCATCTCTAGGTCCATTCATGTGGCTGCAAATGGCATTATTTCGCTCATTTTTGTCTTTTGGGCTGAGTGGTATCCATTGTGTATGTGTACCTCAGCGTCTTTATCCATTCCTCCATCGTTTGTTTCTTTGTTACTGAACTGTAAGAACTGCCTGTGTATTTTGGAAATCAAGCTCTTCTCAGTCACATCATTTGCAAATATGCTCTCCCGGCCCGCCGGTTGTCTTTCACTTTGTTCGTGGTTTGCTTTGCTGTGCAAAAGCCTGTAAGTGTAATTATTCTTGCTTTCATTTCTCTTGTGTTGGGAGAGTCACCTGAGAAAACGGGTGCAATTAATGTCAAAGAGTGTTTTGCATATATTTTCTTCTAAGAGTCTTATGGGGGTGTGTCTTATATTTAAGTCCTTGAGCCATTTTGATTTATTTTCGTGTATAGCGTGAGGGTGCCTCTAGCTTCGTTAATTTACATTTAGGGTGGACAAATATTAATAAAATCAGAATCGAGAGAAAGTCACCCATTCACCTTGACACTCTTGTTTCTGCTGGGTTTCTTCAGTGATATTTCTGAAACTTAAATTATTGAAGTATAATTGATTTACAGTGTATGTTAATCTTTGCTGTACAGCAGAGTGACTCGGTTATATATACACACACATATATATAGACACTCTTTTTCATATTCTTTTCCATTATGGTGTATCACAGGAGGTTGAGCATAGTTCCCCGAGCCGTACAGCAGGTCCTTGTTTCTCCGTTCTGTATACTGTATACCCGTTTGCATCTGCTAATCCCAAATGCCCACTGCGTCCCTCCGCTGCCCTCCATCCTCCTTGGCAACCCCGGGTCTCTTCTCTTGTCTGTGAGCCTGTTTCTGATTCAGAGGTAGGTTCCACGTGGAAGCGGGGCCGCGTGGCGTCGGCCTTTGTCTGGCGTCCTTGGCTCGGTGTGGTCACCTCTGGGTCCCTCCTGCTCCTGCCCTGCTCCGCCGCTCTGGTCGCGGTGCCTCCGCCTCCCACGGCTGCGGACGCTGAGACCCGTCGTTGCGCCTCCTGCTGCTCTAACTTTAACCGTGATGCCAGCCGCGGGCACTAGTGGTGTCGTTTGCCCTCACGACGCTCTTAAGGAAGGCTGTGTCTTTACTCCCGCTTCCTCTCGGGGGCAGCCGTGCTGTCAGGGTCCTGCGCCTGAAAGCACTGCTGCTGTGAACTTTGGTTTCTACTTCCGTTTCGTTGAAATCGGAAAATGTGTGATTCTTTGACTTTATAGAATATGAGCTTTCATTTTCTTTCAGCATAATATTCTGAAAATTGTGCCCAAGAAAATAAATTAACCGGGCCTTTTGTTTGTTGACAGTTTGGAAGACTTCCAGAATTGGATTTCTAAAGCAATCAATTCTCGGGAAACCGATCGCCTCATCAATTCCGTGAGTGATCAGAATGCGTCATGTGCTCCGGGTGCCTTTCTGGGTTTGGAATTTACACTCCCTCATGTAGTCATCTAGACTGCCTTATGTGTGCACAGCCAGGTCGGGCGCCTGCCTTCTTGACCACCAGAAGCCCCTCCGGCCCCCATGAAGGGCGCCCCCTCCTCCTCCTTTGTGAGACTGGAGCTCAGGCTCTGGTGATGCTCGGTGTGGACAGTGTGTCCACTCCGCAGGCAGCACTGTTGAATCAACCCAGTTAAGTAGAGAGTGCAAAATAATGAGACATGAGTATTAAATCTGTACACGTGACGGCCCGCCGTGGTGATGAAATGTCCTGTCTCGTTGTAATCAGTCCCTTATGGACACATCCGAGTCCACTTGCGGACATACCTGCTGGTGTTCTTGTCCCAGACATCCCCTGTGGTTGTTTCTCAGCCCGGCCGCTCAGTAGAGGTGCGAAACCCTAATCTCTAGGTGGGTCTTTACAGAAGCAAGTGAAAGTATCGTCCAGCCACAGTGGTCCTCAGCTCTCACTCTGCTGATTTCTGCCCTAAAAGCAGAAAAGTCTGGTTTACTCTTACGCGTCATGAACTGTTTGCATTTTTCTCCCCTTTTCTGGAAGGAGCTGGGGTCCCCAAGCAGAGCGAGTGACCCCCAACCAGAGGCCTGGCGTCGGTCAGCGGCCCCGCTGCGCCTCCGCTGCGTGGACACGTTCCGAGGGTATGTGGGCTCCTGGTGTGTGGCCTCGGGTGGCACGTTCACACGCACACACACTTGCCGCAGGAGGCATTTCAGGCGCCCTTTGCTCACGAGGCTGGAGAAGGTCTCCTGCTGTAAAGCTACGTCGGCAGCCTCTCCCGACTCGAGAGTGTCGTGAGAGCCAGGCGGATGGGTCAGTCAGAGCAGCGGGGGGAGAGGCCAAGACCCACCTCCCGGGGGCCCAGGAGCTGCTGGGGGGTCACTCCCGCCTGCGAGGAGCTGCACCAGGCACCTTTGTCTGCTCAGCAGCTGCACAGATGGGCCAGTGCCCCAGCCTGGAAATGGAACGTGGGGCAGCCTCGTCCTCCTCTTCCAGTCACAGAGCAGCTCAAACATCAGGCCCTTTTGATAGCAAACCCAGAGTCACGTGGTCCAGAATGGCGGCCAGGACCAGACACTGACAATAAGGCCTGAGACCATGTGGCCGAGAAGACACTTCTAGGTGTCAGGTCTGGTCTTCTGTTGCTCCCCACTGAGGCCTTTCAGAGCCCTTTCAGGGTTCCCCTGACCCCGCCTCCCCAGGGCTCTGAATGCCCCTCTCTGTGTGTCTGCAGCCAGGCAGTAGCGACTGTAATGATGGTAATAATAACCATCATAACACAAGTCCTCCTGTGCGCCAGGCCTGGTTCCAACTTGTCTTCATCTTTCATTTCTCAGCAGTCCTGTGAAGTATATACTTCCTAAAACACCCCTATTTCTCATGGAGCAGTTGAGCCTCAGAGTTGAGTAAGCTGCCCGAGGTCACACAGGGACCGCGTGGGATGTGGATGCAGTTGGCCGGGCTCCAGTGTGCTGTTCTTAGTTGCTCAGTCGTGTCCGACTCTTTGTGACCCCATGAACTGTAACCCCCGCTAGGCTCCCCTGTCCATGGGATTCTCCAGGCAAGAATACTGAAGTGGGGTGCCATGCCCTCCTCCAGGAATCTTCCCAACCCAGGGATCCAACCCAGGTCTTCCACCTTGCAGGTGGATTCTTTACCATCTGGGCCACCAGGGAAGCCCAAGAATACTGGAGTGGGCAGCCTATCCCTTCTCCAGGGGAATCTCCCCGACCCAGGTATCAAACTGGGTCTCTGCATTGCAGGCGGCTGCTTTACCAGCTGAGCCACCAGGGAAGCCCAAGAATACTGGAGTGGGTAGCCTGTTCCTTCTCTAGGGGAGTCTCCCCGATCCAGGAATCAAACCGGGGTCTCCTGCACTGCAGGCGACTGCTTTACCAGCTGAGCCAGCAGGTGATTTCTAGGCTCCAGATTTCCCACAAATCACCCCGCTGACACACTCCTGTCTTTATTCCCCATATTCAGAATCTGTCTTACTGTATTCCTCTCTTCTGGAGATGTTCCCGGGTGTTCAGGGACTGACACTGATTTAGTGCTGAGATGTTTCAAGCACGGGTTTGGTGCGGTGATGGACGTAACTCTCTGTCATGGTCCCTGGGTCGGGTGTCCCTCCTTGTCCCAGAACTGATGGGAGGTTCACCCGAGGTCCAGTGGATCCAAGAAAGAGGAAGCCAGGTCTTGACCCGAAAGACTCTCCCCTGCCACTGCAGTTCCTTAACCTGAAACACTTAAGCAATTAGCACGAAATGGAGTGATCAGGAATGTTTTGCTCCATTTTCAAATTCCAGGGTGTAGTGGCACACTTTCTTCAGGCATCGTGTTGGAAATGGCAGAGAGGACTTTCGTGCGGGGTTCTCCCTGCGGTGCTGAGAAGTGGGAGTTTCTTGCTCTTGAAGGGTCTGCCCACAATCAGGGCGGCACTGCGTCCTGCAGCCAGGCGTCCCGGGCACACGGCCGGGCCCTGAGCGCACGTGTTTGTCACTTTGCAGGATGGCACTCATCCTCATGGTCTTCGTGAACTATGGAGGCGGGAAATACTGGTACTTCAAGCACTCGAGCTGGAACGGTGAGGCCCTGCCCAGGGGTCGCCTGGCTGACTTGGGCCCCTCCAGTGCCCCCAGAGGCCCCAGAGATGCGTCCCCACGGACGGCACCTTAGACCTTTGCCTCAGCCTTCATTTTCCCCCTCCCTTCTGTGTACCCTGGCTCCTCAGTGCTTCCTTGTCATCCCAGGGTCTGCAGGGGTCGGTGCCAGCATGTGGGCTCTGCAGAGGGTGTTAGAACGTGGATATAAGGTCCTCATCCTGTTCTAGGTGCGCCTAATGCCACGGCCCCGGGGGCGCTCTGCTCTGAGACGCGTGGTCCCCCTGGGGATGCCGTGGATCTGAGGGGTCTGAGTGTGCTGCCTCGTGGCTGTGAATCTGGCTGGGAGGAGGTGGGTTTAGGACGAGTTCTGAGCAGCACTCCCTGAGATCGCAGACCGTCCGCATACTTCTGTCCAGGCTGGAAGTATGGAAGCGCCCCCGGCAAGCCCCCAGCCCAAGTCAGGGCAGCTCAGCGCTGCTTGGAGGGGTTTTCCTGGGGACGCGCCGGGCAGTGGGAGAGGGACGCCATCCCCGGTCGGGGAGCACCACCGCTCCGGCCCCTTCCTCACTGTCACGCTTGTGTCCTGCAGGGCTGACGGTGGCCGACCTTGTGTTCCCATGGTGAGTTGTAGACCCACCGCCCGCTCTTCGTGGCCCATCCGCCAGCTTTGGTTTTCCGCTAATGCTGTGCCTTCCTGACCGCAGCCCTGAGTTCCAGCGGCGGGCCTGTGCTG
The DNA here is from genome assembly GCF_042477335.2 of Ovis canadensis. Lineage (NCBI taxonomy): Eukaryota > Metazoa > Chordata > Mammalia > Artiodactyla > Bovidae > Ovis > Ovis canadensis. The sequence goes on from NC_091270.1 coordinate 53,380,351, forward strand.
CCCCCAGGCCTCTGTGTGATGAACTCCTCCCGAAAGCTGGGTTCACGCACAGTTCTGACACCTGGCGTAGTGCTTGTCTAAGACACATGCACATAAAAGATGGGTGACTCAGAAGGAATGTTTCATTAGTGTGCGTATGATATGGGAGATCCTAGAATCTTGTGGAAAGTCATAAATTCTGAATATTCCACTAATCCTGAAAATACGTGTGAAAATCTTATTTCCTAAAAGGTACGGTGTATATCAGTATCAGGGATTTCTGATAAAGTCTGATAATGTATATAACAGTTAGTGATAGTAGTGAGTTAAACTCTAAAATGATAGTGGAGTAAGCCTGGCTGTCTCCGGCTGTTTTCTTGGTTGAAGGACCCTGACTTCCCGTACAGCGCGGGTTTTGTGTCCGCCGACACTTTGAATTGAATGACTTCCCTCCGTCGTTGGGAGGTGTTCGTAGAACCGGCCGTGGGTTCCTGTCTTTGGTACCCGGTGTTTCATTGCTGGTATGAACTTAGGTTTCTCTGGGCTGGTGAAGAGTTCCTTTATGTTAATTTTTTAAAATTGAGTGTAGTTGATGTTCAGCATTATACAAGTCTGTGCCACATATGTGTATACTATATGTATATGTATGTGTGTATAGTACACATATATACATGTATATACTGTAGGGATTCACAAATTAAAAATAGAGTTACGATAAAATACAGGTCACATTCCTTATGTTGCACAGAATATCCGTGTAGCTTATTTTATACATAGTCGTTTGTTTTCGGTGACCGAATGGGGGGATTGTCCATTGTTCCAAAGGGTGTCTTCCTAAGTCAGGACGAGAAGGGGCACAAACCTTTCAGCCCGACACTGGGATCCTTCCTCCACCTCTAAGCTGATGTGTTTTCAAGAAATCATGTGTTGCTTCTCTTACATCTTAGCTTATAAAATACTAACGATGTAGGGACGAAAAAGTTGGAAGTGGCCACCTCGTAAGGGCTGTTGTTTTTTCAGGTTTGTGTTTATTATGGGAGCTTCGATTTTTCTGTCGATGGCTTCCATTCTGCAGCGGGGATGTTCAAAATTCAGACTACTGGGAAAGATCGTGTGGAGGAGTTTCCTGTTAATCTGTATAGGAATTTTCGTTGTGAACCCCAATTATTGCCTTGGTCCACGTAAGTAGTTTTCCCCTGTTAGAATATATTCAGGTTGAAATAGGGAAAAGATGTGTTATAATTTGAAAGAAATGCAGTTCCTCCACTTCACGTTTTGCCTGCAAAAAAGAACAGTTACTCAAGTACACCTAATGCTTGTATAATTTGGGGGCATTATTATTATTATTTGTTTGTTTATTTATTTGGCTGCACCACACGGCATGCAGGGTCTCAGTTCCTCAACCGGGGATGGAACTCACGCTTCCCTGCAGTGGAAGCGCAGAGTCTTAAGCACTGGACGGCCAGGGAAGTCCGTGTTATTTTTACCTTGGAATTTTAGGCCTGAAAGGTGCCTCCCAAGTCCAGGCAAACCCTTTTGTACATAGGAAGACCCTGGGGTGGGGAGAGCCAGGTGCTGTGTCCGAGTGTAGTCGAGCCAGACCAGCCGCTGGTCCCCGTTGCCCTGCTCCTGCCGCTTCGGTCTCACCCACTCTCACGGTGAGGCTGCCCTTCCAGGGGCCCCTGCTTGTAGCCGCGCCTCACTGCGAGGAGGCAGTGACGTCTCTGCCATGTTGGAGAGGCGTGAGAGGGGCAGGACTGCGGGGGAAAGGGTGTGAGCCCCGTGCAGGGGTAGCGACGGAGCCGGGAATGCAGAGGCCGTGGGACTGCAGAGGGCTCACTCTCGCTCACACTTACCTGGCAGCCAGCAGGGGAACCCTGGACAGGAGGCGCCGAGGAGAGACCCTCAGCTGCTCTGTGCCCAACCTCCCTGCTGGGTGGAGCGGCGGGGGGGTTGTGGGGAGGTGGCCTAACCACCTGGGCTCCCATCTCCACAAGCTGCAAAAACAGACTTCCTCGGGCGCGGGAGAGGTCTCTCTGCCCCGCGGGAGAAGGTGGTGTCATATTGGGGTCAGCGAGTGGTGCTGGCTGACGCCCCTGCCCGGTGCCCCGCAGTGTCCTGGGAGAAGGCGCGCATCCCCGGCGTGCTCCAGCGCCTGGGGGCCACCTACTTCGTGGTCGCCGTGTTGGAGCTGCTCTTCGCCAAGCCCGTGCCCGAGACCTGCGCCTTGGTGAGCAACCCCGTCTTTATAAAGGGGGGAGGGTCCCCGTATAAGTGCCAGAACCTTCTTTAGTTCTCAGCGCCCTACCAAAGAGAACGAGACTCTCTAACTCTGTTGCAAAGCTTCTTTTTTCTCTTCAAGTAGTTTTTATTTAGTCTTTATATCCGTCTTTTTTTTAGTTGAGATCAAGAACACATACCATGAGTGCTACCCTGTTAATAAATGTTCAGTTTCCATTCATCCCTGCGTTTTGATGGCATTAAACAGCAGCACCATCGTCTGCTGCACTAGCCCAGCTTCTCGGGGGCGTCGCTGCCCTTGTTTCAGTCTCCTTGTGGAAACCTCATAGAACCTTTCGCTGTCCGCACAAAGGCTGCAGAGGTGCGACCTGGAAGGTGCCAGGTCTGCCCTGGGCTTCTTCCTGTTTCTTCTTTGTAAGGTGGATGTGTCTCACCTCTTGTATTATTACTTTCTGTCTTAGTATAAATTGCTGAGTCAGTTTACTCAGATGACAGCTATTTTTTTTGTCTCCCCCAGTGGAGGCAAAGCTTTAGGTGGAAGTGTTTAAATCTTTCCATGTGGCTCCGACTTCACAGTAAGCATATCAGCTGTGTAAGCTGTATTTGTTCCCGCTCCTTCCTATGTAACTACAAGCTCATCCCTGAACCCCAGGTTCTCTTGGTTCTTCCTGTAAGGCTTCCTCGGTTGTGTGTTGCTGGAGTGTGTTTACCCAGCACTCCTTTACCCTGCCCCCCCGCCATCAGCCGCCCCCTGCCCACACCCCGTGCCCTCTGCTGTAGGCTCCTGAAGGCACAGTGGGGCTGCCGTGCTCGCCCGGATGTGACCTTGGTAGCCGTGGGAGACTTGAGGGTCTGCGAGGCTTGTCCAGGCCCCCATGATGGAGCCAGGGGCTGTGGGCACGCCAGGAGCAGGTGGGCTGTACCCCTTCTTCCTTCAACCAGCAGAGCTCCCAAAGCTGAAATTGCATTTTCCTTTTTAAAATTCAGTTGTATTTCTTTTTAAAGTAATAGCTTTAATGAGATATAATTCACATACCATAAAACTCACACTCTTGAGGTGTGAAATTGAGGGACATTTGGTATAGCTGTGCAGTCATCACCACTAATTCTGGAATAGTTTGATTACCCACTGAAAATACCCTGTCTCACTCCCAGCCACTCCCCAACCCTAGGTCCCCCGGCCCTAGACAACCCCTAATCTGCTGTCTGTCTGTCGATCTGCCTGTTCTGGACGTGTCATAGACATGGAATCACATGTCACAGACATGGAATCACACAGTATGTGGCTTCTCGTGTCTGGCTTCTTTCATTTAGCAGAATATTTTTTGAGGTTTATCCGTGTTATGCCGTGAGTACTTGACTCCTTTTCACTCCTGAATAGCATTCTGTTTTCTGAATGTAACGTATTTTGTATTCGCTCATCAGTTGATGGGTAGCTGACCTGTTTTCAGTTTTTGGCTGCTGTGAGTGATGATTCCGTGTCCATTCGTGTACACGTTTCTGTATGCACATCTCTTTTTAAATCGCTTGCATGCAAGAGTAGCATTTTCCACTGATAACTTCTCAACTAGCATTTTTCTGTGACATATCATATGCTGTGTTTAGTCACTCGGTCGTGTCCGGCTCTGCTGCCCCCTGGCCTGTATCCCACCAGGCTCTTCTGTCCATGGGATTCTCCAGGCAAAAATACTTGAGTGGGTTGCTGTGCCCTGTTTCAGGGGCTCTTTCCCACCCAGGAATTGAACCTGATGTCCTGCAGCGCAGGCAGATTCTTTGCCAGCTGAGCTACCAGGGAAGCCCGTGTCACAGAGGTGGCGTATCTGCGTTTGGAATAAACACACATCTCTTTTGTGTTACCACCATCAAGGCCGAGAGGAGCCTCACAGGAGCTTCCTGAATACGCGGGCAGCTGCGTGTTATTTCCCATTCTGCCTGCACTGAGTTCACATGTGTTCTTTATGTGTGACCTCTCCCCCCAGGAGAGAAGCTGCTTTTCTCTGCTGGACATCACGGCCAGTTGGCCCCAGTGGCTCTTCGTGCTGATACTGGAAGGCGTCTGGCTGGCCTTGACCTTCTTCTTACCGGTTCCCGGGTGCCCCACGTGAGGAGCCCTGCGGGGAACCCCGTTTGCACGTCCCTTTATGCCAGCTCGGAGCCTCCGGGTTCCAGCTGTCAGCCTGCCCATGTCGGGACCTCCTTCCTCTCTGTTCTCCTTGAAGACTCCCTGGTGTTGGGGCCGGGGAGGAGGGGGGTGGAATGCGTGTCCAGAGGCCCGTGTCCAGCAGGTCTCCCAGGGTCAGCGGGAGGGGGGATGGACTTTGGGTCTCAGCCCCTTTCTCACCCCTGGGGCGGCCAGGGAGTCAGGGGCTTTGCAGGGGGTGTGCACAGCACTCAGGGCTGGTGGGAGTTGGCGGTGCTCTGGGGGTGTGGTAGGCACGCACACTGCCCGTGTGCAGCCCTCCCCCCTTGCCTGGCGGGTGAAGCCCGTGTTCTCACCTCCTTAGCGGTTACCTGGGGCCCGGAGGCATTGGAGACGGGGGCAGGTACCGGAACTGCACGGGCGGCGCCGCGGGCTACGTGGACCGCCTGCTCCTGGGCGGCCAGCACCTCTACCAGCACCCTTCTTCCGCTGTGAGTGGGCGCCGCCTGGCCGGGATGGACCCTGAGGGGCGGAAAGGGGGCGGCCAGCCCCCAGCTGCAGCCGTGGAGTAGACGGGGGCAGAGCCAAGCTGTGTCTGAAGTTGGCTGACCTGAGAGACTCACTGTACCGTTGGTCGTGGGCGGTGTGTTTCTTTGGCTTTTAAAGTGAGGCTGCCTGGCACCAGGCGTGCGCGAGGTGCTTTCCTGTGGGTCTCAGGTCCCGGGCAGGGTGGGCGGTTCCAACAGGGGAGGTCTGGTGGGCAGCGCTTTGGGATCAGCACGTGTGGGGCTGGAGGAAGCAGGACCGAGCAGGGGGACTGTCACGCAGACCGCGCTGGTGTCCTGGGGGCTGGGACGGCCCCTCAGAGGTGTTCTCAGTGGGGTGGGTGTGGGACCAGGCCCTTGACATCCCCGGTGGGAAGTGGGTGGCCCAGCAAGGGGGTGACTCCCGAGAGTTGGCTCCCTTCAGGGACGAACCCAGGAGCAGCTGAGAGCTTTCTGCCGTTACTACTTCAGCATGCTCTCCTCCCCAGAGGGGTGGGACAAGCTGGGGCGGGAGAGCTTGTTGATGCCCCCAGCATCCATGACAATAACTGGCTCCAAACTTCTGCCTTTTCTACAATAACCATTTCTTTTGTAATGAAATAATACAAATGTATTTTTAAATGTTATTTGCCTTGAAAGAGGAAAGGAAGAACTCAGTGCCACAATAGGCTTGATCCCAAAGGATAAACCTGAAAAGTAAAAGATAACATACTGTTTGAAGCTGGCTAGGGACGCATTGTGTCAGGGGCATGGGTCCCAGCACCATCTGCTGGACCACCTGGGGTCAAGGTGGCTGCCCTGCACCGGGGCTCACTGCGTTTCCTTCCAGAGTGTCACAGCACACACTTTTTTGGCCAGAAGTATGCTGGCCACAAGTTGGCAGTGAATTTCTGCAGCGAAACCAAAAACATTGACTGCTGGGGTGTCGTGAAGTTTGTGTTTCGTCTGCGAGTTGTTTGTGTGTGCTTTCCGGTCGGTTAGTGAGTCCTATCTTCTCGTCCTGTTCAGGTGCTTTACCACACCGAGGTGGCCTATGACCCAGAGGGCATCCTGGGGACCATCAACTCCATCGTGATGGCGTTTTTGGGAGTTCAGGTATTTATTCATTTCACGAGAGTGTGTGTTCTGACAGTTTATGACTCATCACTCATCCGCATGTCCATTTGACTAAAAGAGGTCATTGGACGCACAATCTTCTGTGTAGTTGAGGCCTAATAAATTCTGCTTCTGTTTGACAGATCGTCACAACTAGAGGGTGCTAAAAGTTAGCACGCTCATATAGTTAGGTGCTACTCCGGTAGTCTCAGAAGTTATTACTCATGTGGCTCGTCTCGGCCGTGGGAACAGCAGCCCCAGGGTGAGAGGTGTCCCTGCTGGGCTGGACCGCGTCTGGAAAGTCACCTGTCACCTTTCGTATGGACGACACACAGTTTCAGATTATGCATACCCTGTGCCTGAGCCAGTACCCGTGGCTCTTGGTTTCTCTCAGAGACAGTTATGTTAAGATTCTGAGCAGCCCAGACTTTCCTTCCTGAAATTCTCCTGATTTGGTGTCGGGAACCATTATTTGAGAGGAGATGACTAGGAGGGGAAAGACCACGTACCCCTTCCTGGGGGACCTCTGTGACGCTGAAACTGTTCTGTGTGTGGCTACAGAGTCCTCCAGATGCGGCGGAACTGGTTTTTTATTTCATTTAAATTTACACTTGAATAGTCACAGGTGGCCAGTGGCTCCCGTGTGGGGCAGTGTGGGTCTGCAGTGTTCACATTTTGGTGGTTCAGTAATTTCTTGGGTAGAGATGCTGCCTACTGTAGAGTTAACATTGCTGCTTTTATTTGTAAATGCATTTAATCCCCCGTATGCTCTCCAGGTAAATCTGTGCATGCCCTAACTCCTGTAAGGAGTGCTGACCACCACCCATGCCTGGACCCTGCATACCCACTGGCCGTCCGGGGAGTGTTTCTGTACCCCATGTGCTTCAATAGCATTTATATAAGTTAATAGCACACAAATAAGTTAATTCACATAAGGCTCCAAGAACAGGACATTTTAGTTTTAGCTCTTATAAATTATTGTTAACACTTTTTGTTCAGTGTTTTCAGAAAATCCTAATTTGGGGGGTGGTTTATGCAAAGTGCAGATTTTTCTGTTTTTAAAGTGTTCCCTGCCTCTGGGTCCACACTGCCTCTGTCCCTCTTCTCTACCCCTGACAGACGGGGCCATCCAGCAGCCCAGCCTGAGCTGGTCCCTGGTGACATGGCGGAGGGGAGTGACTTTCCTTGGCTGCCATCGCCTGTGGGAGAAGGCTCGTTCCGCCTGCTCCCTCCTTCCCACCTCTGACCCCCTTGGCCTTTCTGAACCACCTGCAGCCCAGCAGGGCGGCTGTGTGCTTTCACCGTGTGACACTGCGTGCCTGCTGTTCCAGGCTGCCCAACACTGTTCCTGCCTCGCGCTCGTGGCCTCAGCCCGGCAGCGCGTCCTCTGCGTGGCCCCCTCCCCAGTGGTCCCTGTGCCTCTGTTCCCCACTAGCCAAGGGCAGGGGACCATTCATTCCCTGGTAACCGCAGTGCTTGCAGGCGAGTCTGTCCTGGAACACTGGGTGCCTATGAAATAAGAATTTGATATTCAAGAACCAGCTGGTTCTCTTGGTCATGCTGCATTTTCTTCCCCAGGCAGGGAAGATACTCCTGTATTACAAGGACCAGACCAGAGGCATCCTAATCAGATTCGCTGCCTGGGGTTGTCTTCTTGTAAGTCACCCCCTCCCTCACTGAAGTTCCTTCCCTTCACACATTCACGTTTCAAAGAAAGAAAACAGTTAGCCCTGGGGTCACAGCTGTCAGACTGGAACATTCTTCACTTCATCATCCCGAGGCCTAAATGCTCAGATTGGTTTACTTATAAGTCTCTTTAAGGAAGTCAGTGAACCCGTGAGGAAACGGAGTGGAGGGGTAGATTCTGGGGGGCCTTTGCCAGCAGGACCTGGCCCCCGATAGCAGGTCGGCATGTGGCAGAAGAGAAGCCTGGCGTTCCTCTCCCCTCTGACCCTGTGGTCGTGTTTCCTCCGAGGATTCACTCCAGCTGATCAGGGCGGTGCTGAGAAGGCGCTTTGTGGAGTGTTTTTAGCTCTGTATCTTGTTTATGTATGTGATTATTTTTGTTCTGGCTGTGCTGGGCTCTCATTGCTGTGCTCAGGCGTTTCTCTAGGTGTGGCAGGTGGCGCTGCTCTAGTTAGCGTCTTGTCGCGGGGCCTCCTCTCGTTGCAGAGCACTGGCCCTGGGGTGCACGGGCTCCATCGCGGTGCGCGGGCGCCCTGTCGCAGTGCGCGGGCTTAGTTGCTCTGTGGCACGTGGACTCTGCCCGGACCAGGGATTGAACCTATGTTCCCTGCATTGCAAGGCCAATTCGTAACCACTGGACCACCAGGGCAGCCCATACTGATACATCTTAAACATGTTTTTCTAGTTAAAAGAGTAAAACAGAGGGCACACTTTTCAGCTTTCCCTAAGCAAGGAAGTCACTCCTGGTTTTCAGTTTGGAACCACCGTTGTTTCTGGAGATGACAAAAAAAACTTGTAACATCTTTCTCCCCACCCCACCCCCGCCTCCAGGGGCTTGTTTCTGTGGCTCTGACGAAAGCATCTGAAAATGAAGGCTTTATTCCAGTAAACAAAAACCTCTGGTAGGTGCAGAAGCCCCGCTGTCGTTACACCTGGTGGGGAGGGGGGTGGCGGGCATCCGTGGCGCTCCCCCAAGCCCTGAGACGCCTGCTGTCCCCCAGGTCCGTCTCCTACGTCACCACGCTGAGCTCCTTGGCCTTCCTCATCCTGCTGGCCCTCTACCCCGTGGTGGATGTCAAGGGACTGTGGACGGGAGCCCCGTTCCTCTACCCGGGTGAGCCCCCCAGCCCCAGGCCGCCCAGAGGAGGGCACTCAGAGGACCGGCTGGAGGCCGCGAGTGGCCGGTGCAGAGCGTGTCCCGGGGGCCCCAGGCAGGCATCACTAGCTCTGTTCCCAGGCAGCCCCCCATTTTACCGTTTCGTTTGTGGGGTCGTAAACGCACCCGACTGGCCACCTCAGGCAGGTCATTGGTTGCGGGCACTTCAGAAAAGGGGCTGTGCCTTCTCCTGGAACACCCCCCCACACACATGCACCCTGGAGATGACGCGTGAGTGATGCTGTGTGGAGGTGCCGCCCGGGGACGCTGGGGGCGGTTTAGACGCGCTTCTGCCCACAGAGGCGGCAGGCGATTTCAGTGACTCATTTCAGCCCCAAGTCTAGTAACAGCTACTCTCTCTGGTCCTCGGATTTTCTGGGTAGAGAAAGTAAGTTAATATTTCTGACTTTCAGGTTTAGTATTCCAGAGTCACACTTAACAAAAGGAGTATTTTCTAACTTCTGGATGTGATTTACACTCAAATCTCTTAACATACCCATCCCTTATAGTTTTGGGCCATAGCCGATAGCAGAAGTGGGTGCTTTTTCTCTTTTCCCACTGAACCAAAGTCCAGCGTCCAGAGTTAGGTGGATGACCAGCTGTGTCTCCCCAGGGATGAACTCGATCCTGGTGTACGTGGGCCACGAGGTCTTCGCCAGCTACTTCCCCTTCCAGTGGAAGCTGGGGGACCAGCAGTCGCACAAGGAGCACCTCGTGCAGAACACGGTCGCCACCGCCCTGTGGGTGCTCATCGCCTACGTCCTCTATAAGAAGAAGGTGTTCTGGAAAATCTGAGGCCCCAGCCGAGATGCGTTCCTGGCAGAACCACTGGGCCCCGGGGATCACTGACCGGAGTCCTTGCTTACAAAACAGATGGGCTGTGTGTTTCCCGGTTGCAGGGGCAATGCGGACATGCTCAGGCTGGTCGACTGGGACACAGCTTGTCCAACTCGGCCTCTGCACGCAGAACTCAGGCAGCTGACCCGCCATGGTCTCTTCGCTCCATCTGCTGGGTGGACAGCTGCCTCTGGAACTTCATTCTCAGGATGTGTGGCTGAACTTTTCCCGAGGGATGGCCAGGCGCCTTTGCTTCTGTGCCGGATGAAGCCGCCTCGGGTCTGCTTTCCCTGACCGTGTTTCTGCAGCCTTGTCTTCCCACACTTGTCCACGGAGACCAAGACGCCACCATCGCTGCCGTGTCTGACTGTGAAGCTCACTGGGTGTCACGGACAGTAACATAGTCTACTATATTTTGGTTACGTAGTTTAATATTCTAAGAAAGTCCAAGTAATATCCTTTCAGATCCGTAAGGTATGGGTGGGTCCAAAAAAATGCCTTTCCCTCAGAAGCCATGTTCTGCATTTCCCCACTTGAAAAATAAGTGAAACTGTAGACGTGTGATTCCTGGCCCCCCTCGCCAGCAGTTACCTACCTAGGCACCTCCCTGAGCTCATCACCTCTCCATCTGTCTGCCCACCCGCCTCCCACCCGTCCGTCTCTGGAGGGGAGGGTCCCCCGAGCCATCCTCTGTCTCTAGGAAGAGAGGAGCCCGTGTGCTCTGCCATCCCCACTGGGCAGGTCCTCTCCAGCCCCTGGACCCAGTGGGGTGGGAGGCATCAGTGGCTTTCCTGAAATCCTTAGAAGAGATCATTTTGTTACCGAAAATGCTTCAAAATAAATGATGTTTAAAAAGCTCTCACTGGAGTGACTTTTTTCAGAATGACCCTCCACAGTGGAGGCAGCTTGCCCACTTGGAATCACCAAACTAAAGAGTCGCTTGTCGGGTGTGAAGGCGGAGAACACAGAGGACCAGCACTCCCATGATGCCATGTCCTGCGTCCAGGGCTTCTCCGTGGCAGAAAGGTTGTGCTGTGGAGCATCCTCGCGTGATGAGGTGGGCTCACCTCAGCCCGCCCCCCGGCGTCAGCTGTCGCCCCGTGGATGGCGTATTTTCCAACTACCCCATCTCTGCACCAACTTACATCCCAACTTGTACCTGCCCAAGGATGCCTCCACCTGCACGACCTCCAGCATCCGGGCACCCCCTGCCCCTTGCCCAAGGACGCCTCCACCTGCACGACCGCCAGCATCCAGGCACCCCCTGCCCCCTGCCCGAGGACGCCTCCACCTGCACGACCGCCAGCATCCGGGCACCCCCTGCCCCTTCTTCCGCAGAACTTTATATATCTTGGGCTGCCTGAGCTCTGCACACACCTGACCCTCCGTCTCGGCTTCACCCGCCTTCCCTCCTGTCTGCCCCTTTCCCGTGTTCAGTCGTTGCAGAGTCTTACCAGTTTTGTCTCTGGCTCCCACCCAGAAGTCCTCGTTTGCACAGTCACCGCCTGCTACTCTTGCCCAGATTCTTGGAATCGTTTTTGAACTGGCCTCCCTCCCTGGGTCCCTCCTGTAAAGTCACTGTCCACTGCCCCAGGCTGTGCTGCATCTCACTGTTGGAGAGGCCCAGGCAGCATCGTGGAGTGGGCTGTGCTGGGAGGAGGTGGACAGCTTGTCAGAAGGAGAACGTGAGCAGTGTAGGTGGGAAACTGCCATTATCGTGTCCCCTCTCCGTGGAAACCCAGGGCTGCCCCTCAATCCTGTTCACCGTATCTGTTCCCACAGTATCAGAACCAGGTTCCTGTTACCCTTTGGGGGTGTAGCCAACTGTCAGCCCTGGGTGGTGGAAATTCAGAAACTGAGGCACTTGGATGACCTGTTTGCAGAGTTGACTGACATTTTTTCACAAGGCCTGATCAGCTAGTTCATAGAGCTGTGATTGCTTTAATTTTCTAACAATAAAAGCCTTTTTGCAGTTGAGGGGGGGGAAATGGATACTTCATAAAGCAGTGTTGCTGTGCTTAGTTGCTCAGTTGTGTCTCTTTGTGTGTGACTGTAGCCCATCAGGCTCCTCTGTCTATGGGATTCTCCAGGCAAGAATACTGGAGTGGGTGGCCAAGCGCTCCTCCAGGGGGATCTTCCTGACCCAGGGATCAAACCCGTGTCTCCTGTGTCTCCTGCACTGGCAGGCAGATTGAGTCATGGGGGAAGCTCTCAGATCAAGTGCCCTCCTTGCAAGAACTTCCCCTGGAGCTGGAACGGCGCTGTGGGCGGGCAAAACCGTCCCTGGCTGAGCCCAGAGCATCTTCCTGGCTTCCTCCCAGCCCTTGGATCCGCTTCCTAGTTCCAGCCCCACTGCCCACCTCCTCAGGGTGCCAGGCCTCTGGCCTCTGACTGTGACTAGTCGTCCTGGTCTACTTTTTTCTTCTTCATTCTCTCCTGTTGGCACCTGAGCTCTCACATTTGTCCCTTGCCTCTAGGGCACCTTCTCTCATCTCTTAGTCTTATCCCAAAGTAATATTTTTTTCCTCTTGGTCCTCTAATATGTGACTGGGGTCAACCTCGCAGCATTTATCACTTTCTGCCCTGCATGACAGCCATCTGGGTACTGGACTGGCCTCCTGCGCTAGACCATGAGCTCGTGGAGGGTGAGGCCTCGCCCATCTGCACGTTCTTCAAGTGCAGACGCAGTGCCCCGCACCCCGTGCCCGTGTGGAGCAGGTGCCAAATCAACATTTGTGGAAGCAAAGCAGCGGTGGTGGGTGTGTCCTTAATCTAAGTGCTGATAAAATTCAGCGTATACCTGGCATGCACGTGTGTGTGCACAGAGGTGAGGGGCAGTCCTTTCTGAGGAGGCCCCTCTCTGGCAGGGCACCTTTGTGGGTGCTTACAGCTGTGTCCCCCCGAGTCTCAGCAGGTGTGGCTGAGCAGGGCCCCTTGCAGAGGCAGTGCCCCCAACTGGGGAGAACGCCAGTTATGGTGTCTTGAGCTTGAAAGCACAGGAACTCCAGCTCCAGCTAGGTTAGCAGGAGAGCATCACCCAGAAGTATTCCTGGGGCGACCAGGCCCCAGTTCAACCCCGAGGCCCAGATGCTGCCCCATCGCCATCAGGATGGCTGCACGCACTCGGCTGCACACACTCAGCTCCACGCGGGAGGGAGCAGGCGTTCCCTCGGTGGCAACTAATGTTATTGGCTGGAAAACCCTCCCCAGATTCTGCAAGACCAGACATGACAGGGAGCTTAGCCTGGCTGGGCCTGGGCTGAGTGGGGACAGCTGGCATCTCCCTGGGGAGGGGTGGGGACGCCCCTGGGCAGTGCTGGCTGCAGAAAACACCCGTCACAGGGCATCTTTGGGGGAAGTCGGGTGGAATCCTTGAGTAACAAAGCAACATGCTGTTCTGTACCGGGGCCATCGTAACCTAACATCGTGTCTTCATTTGCGCCACATATATTCCTAATTCCTCTTTATAATAGAAGTTAGTAAGTTGCTGTTCTTATACTTTGCCTCCCTTCACTCTGGCCCATAAAAGGCCTCTTTCATGAATGCACAGTAATCGAGTTTGTGTCACCCAGTATCAGCTTAAATAAAAGTCAACATACTAGCTTTTATTTTTCCTTTAATGTCATCCCAAATAAACAGGAGTGCCAAACGGACTTTGAGAAATTTTCTCAACATCTCAAAGTGCCTTTCAGAAGAGGTTTCCATCAACTGTAAAAATCCAGGGGAAGAGCTTTAAAAAAAATCCTAAGCAGTAGAGCCACAGCCCTAGAACAATGCAGTGCAGGTTTTAAACACAACTTTTGTTTAAGAGTTTGAAATTAGGCGGGAAAACACACGGCCAGTGGCGGTCTTCAGTTGTGTGTTTGTGTAACCTCTTTTCACGGATGAGGCAAGCCAACATTTTTCTCCCCATAATCAGTTTTTCTTGGGCATTCCCATACATTGTTTTTCTCTTACATTGTTTGCTAAATGCATTTCCAAATTCAGAGTTGATTAGACATGCTACACATTTGCATCGTGTCATAAGATGCCTCTGACTCCATAACGCCTGATTTAATTGCGGATGTGCAGACTTGCAGAAGCAGCCAGCCTCCCGGCTCTCCTTGGCAGAACCCAGCCTGAGCACAGCTGTCAGGACAGCTGGCCTCCGTCTCAGGGGGCTGAGCACATGGCTTCCCACAGAGTCTGTTACCATCTCAGGGCCAGTGGGATTCTGTCCTGATCTCCAGGACTTTCTCTACAGAGGTCAGTTCTGTTTTTCCCACCTTTCATGGCTGTTCTTTGTTGCATTTTATCTTGCCAGTGGTCATACCTTTCCACTTTGATACATAAGAAATTTTCTTCTGATTAAACTCCATATGTTGCTTGGCTTGTTAAGTGGTGTGTGTGCGCCAAGTCCCTTCAGTCATGCCTGACTCTGTGACCCCATGGACTGTATCCTGCCAGGCTCCTCTGTCCATGGGATTCTCCAGGCAAGAATGTTGGAGTAGGTTGCCATTTCCTCCTCCAGGGGACCTTGCCGACCCAGGGACCCCTCATCTTCCTTTTTTGCTGGGCTTTTTTCTAGCTGCAGAGGGCGGGGACTACTCTTCGCTGTGGTGCTTGCGCTTCTCACTGCGATGCTTCTCTTGTTGCGACTCCCAGGCTTTAGAGCACGGGCTCAGTGGCGGTGACACACGGGCTTAGTTGCTCCCTGGGGATTGCTGGGTCATATGGTAGCTCTATTTTTAGTTTTTTAAGGAGCCTCCACACTGTTCTTCATAGTGGCTGCACTAATTTACATTCCTACCAACAGGGAGGAGGGTTCCCTTTTCCTCACCCTCTCCAGCACTTATATGTAGACTTTTTGATGAGGGCCATTCTGACTGGTGTGAGGTGACACCTCATTGTAGTTTTGATTTGCATTTCCCTAATAATATGTGATATCGAGCATTTTTTCCATGTGCTTCTGGGCCATCGGTCATCTTTGGAGAAATGTCTGCCTGGTTTTTGACTGGGTTATGTGATTTGATATTAAGTTGTGTGAGGTGTCTCTATATTTTGAAGATTGTCAGTTGTTATCATTTGCAAATGTGTTCTCTGGGATATCTTTTCCTCCTGTTTATGGTTTCCTTTTGTGTGCAAAAAGTTTTAATTAGGTCTCATTTGTTTTTGTTATTCTAGGATATAGATCCAAAAGGTATTGCTGGGATTTATGTCAAAGAATGTTCCGCCTATATTTCCCTCTGAGAGTTCTATAGTATCTGGTCTTACATTTGGGTCTTTAATCTGTTTTGAGTTGATATTTGTATATGATGTTAAGAATGTTCTGACTTTGCTCTTCTACGTGTAGCTGTCCAGCTTTCCCAGCACCACATATCAAAGAGACTGCCTTTTTTCCATTTCATATTCTTGCCTCCTTGGTCATAGATTAACCATAGGTGCACGGGCTTATTTCCGGGCTTTGTATCCTGTACCATTCATTGATCTTGTGTGTCTGTTTCTTTGCCAGCACCATACTGTTTTGATGACTGTAGCTTTGTAGTATAGTCTCGTCAGGGAACTAGATTCCTCTAGCTCTATTTTTGTTTCTTATGATGGCTTTGGCTTATTTGGGTGGGGTCTTGTGTGTTTCCATACAAGTTTTTAATGCTTTTGTTCTAGTTTTGTGGAAAAGTGCCATTGGTAATCTGATAGGGATTGCATTGAATCTGTAGATTGTCTTGAGCAGTATGGTCATTTTTAAAAAATATTTTAAAAAACACTTGTTTGTTTGGCTGTGTTAGGTCTTAGTTGGGCTCATGCAGTGAGTAGGCTTAGCTGTCCTGTGGCATGCAGGATCTTAATTCCCCAACCAGGGACCGAACCTGTGTCCCCTAGCATTGCAAGGTGAATGCTTAACCCCTAGACCACCAGGGAAGCCCCTTTATATAAACTTCTTATGCAAAGTAATGAAGCCATGCTCTAGTCAGTCAGTCAGTTCAGTTGCTCAGTCATGTCCAACTCTGTGCAACCCCATGAATCGTAGCACACGAGGCCTCCCTGCCCATCACCAACTCCCAGAGATCACCCAAACTTATGCCCATTGAGTCGGTGATGCCATCCAGGCATCTCATCCTCTGTCGTCCCCTTCTCCTGTCCCAAATCCCTCCCATCAGAGTCTTCCAATGAGTCAACTCTTTGCATGAGGTGGCCAAAGTATTGGAGTTTGAGCTTCAACATCAGTCCTTCCAATGAACACTAAGGACTGATCTCATTTAGGATGGACTGGTTGGATCTCCTTGCAGTCCAAGGGACTCTCAGGAGTCTTCTCCAACACCACAGTTCAAAAGCATCATTTCTTCGGCACTCAGCTTTCTTCACAGTCCAACTCTCACATCCATACATGACCACTGGAAAAACCACAGCTCTTGACTAGATGACCTTTGTTGGAAAAGTAATGTCTCTGCTTTTGAATATGCTATCTAGGTTGGTCATAACTTTCCTTCCAAGGAGCAAGCGTCTTTTAATTTCATGGCTGCAGTCACCATCTGCAGTGATTTTGGAGCCCTCCAAAATAAAGTCTGACAGTTTCCATTGTTTCCCCAACTATTTGCCATGAAGTGATGGGACTGGATGCCATGATCTTTGTTTTCTGAATGTTGAGCTTTAAGCCAACTTTTTCACTCTCTAGAGGGTTGACCAAAACTGGTGACTAACAAGTTCCTGAGTTTCTCTCACAGGACTCCAGTGAAAGGAACACGTTAAAACTGCTCCACTTGTGGCCTGTTTTCCCTCAACATGCCCAGTTTGGTTATCTGTTTTCTGTTCCTCGTCTTTAAATGCACAGCCTCCTGGCCTCTTGCAGCCCAGGAGCCTGGAGTTAGCTCCTGCCCAGCACAAGGCAGCTGAGCCTGGTTGGGACCCGCAACCCTGAAGGTGGGGCCGTGTGGGGTCCCTGTGAATGGCCCTCTGCTATCAGAAGCCTGTACCCTCAGGTCGCTCTCGGGGCCTCTGGTGGGAATGTGCCACAACAGGAGCCGAGGTGCCCCCACACAGAAGAGCCATCGCTTCACCTGTCCCCGTGCCTGCGGCCGCCCTGCTCACACTACAGTGCCCCTCACCCTTGGCGGGCGGCTCCGAGGCTTGTTCTCCTGCCTCACCTGGCTGCAGACTGCCGCACCTGGCATCTGGCTTGCTGCACGTGCAGCCAGTGGACCCGCTTCGCCAGCAGTGACTGAACTTCTTAGCTCTTTCATTCTACAGGCTCCCGCGCAACAACTGTTCATGCGATGCTCACCTGAGATATTTCGGAAACGGGGACAGAAACCAACCGGACACCAGTGTTGGACTTAGAGGCAGGAAGCCCTGGTCCCAAGCTCGTCCCTCTCCATCTTTACAACCACCCGGGGGAAAGGGCCAGTGCCTGCTCCCACGGCACGCCTGAGGCAGAGGCAGGAACTCATCCCTGGTACTCGGAAAGGAGAGGCCAGCTGGAGCTGGGCTGGTGGGTAGGCCCTCTGGCTCTGGGCGTCAGCGGCCTGGGGACTGCAGGGCCAGGGAGGCGTCCTCCACACCCTTCGTGGGCCTCTGGGCAGGACCCCACCCTGACCCCCACAGCACCTTCAGTGGAAGTTCACTCTCGTTCATTCTGGCATGAAGGTTTTCAGTATTAAAACTTGCTGAAGGAAAAGGTCTAGGTGTTGATACCTAATAGTCACCAAAGCCTAACTGTGCGAAAGAAAATCTTGAGGTCGTGGAATGAAATGTCTTTCTAAATAAAAGACACTCTTGTTCATACACTTATAAGAATTAAAAAGTAAAAACAAACACCCCAATTTATTTACAAAACAAGTTCTTTTGTTTTACAAAAATTACCCCAAAAAGTGACAAAAATAGAAATAGCTTCTCAGACTCTTGGGAACTACTTCTAAGTGACCGAGGCGTCAGAACCCGGAGGCTCCCTTCCCGGGAGGGCCCTCAGGCCAGGGTCTGGAGCAGCAGGATCTTCTCGTTGACGCAGAACCTGTGCAGCACCAGCATCAGGCTCTCCCCGCAGCGGGACACCTGGCGCTCCATGGCCAGGCGGAAGTCCTCCTTCACGCCCTTGGTGATGCCCCGGGTGACCGTGTGGTGCCTGGCGGGGCGGCGACAGGGAGACAAACGGACGGTTGGTTAGCACGGCTGCACAGGTCCGCCGTCCCGGGGCAGAACAGCCTGCCTCAAACCTAGCGGAGAGCTTTGGAAAGAAAAACGCCCTGACCAAACAGCACCCCCCGCCCGGTTCTCCTCGGAAAGACTCAGAAGCGGAGCGTCACCTTCCCCACTCGGAACAAGGCTGTTCTGCATGCCTGAGCAGGTCCAGCGAGACGCCGCCTGCCTGACTCTGGCTCCTGCAGCTCTGACAGTGGGCTCCCGACTCGCACACGGTTCGGTGACGCGGGGCTCACTGCTCAGGCCACACGGCTCTCAGGCCCAGCCAGGCTGGCCTCGGGGGGCAGGTCGCCCAGGCGGGGCTGCGGCTGTAACCCCCGGCTGGGGTCCCTGCACAGCCTGGGTCACCAACACGACTCTGCTCCCCGCGATGCCAGGCCTATGTGCAGGAAGCGGGCACAGCTGGGGTCCTGAGATGCAGGTCTGGCACGGACACAGGGGAGCAGAGTCCCTGAAGGAGAGCCTCCTCGAGGTCTGGGGGGGCCCAGGAGCCCTCGCTCGGGGAAGCACAGGCGGGTCGCTCAGGGTGCCCTGGAGGGTGTGCCTCAGAGAAGGGCGTCACAGAGGGACCCCGGACACCAACATGAAGAAAGGAAAAGAAACACCTAGCAAAGTTCAATGGGTTCAAGTCAGAGGAAAGGAGTTGTAACCACCTGCTGGGTGATGGGGCGGATTCAGACCAACACAAGGCACCCCCATCCCCATCCCTCTGCCTAACTCCCCTCAGACAGGCACAGGGATTTAAAACTAGACTTTGAGAGTACTAGCCAAAATTAAAAGGTTTGAGACCACTCTTAAAATGTTTCTGTTTTTAAAACCTGAATCATATAAAGTAAGAACAATAGAAGTGAAAAGCTGCAGTGTAACAGAAGGGGAAATAAAAAACCCAGGCTTAGTTAGAAGAGTGCTGTACTACACGCCACTCTACACGCCCGTGGGCAGCGAACAGAGCTGCACAGCACTCAACAGCACAGCCCAGACAAAACTCGGGGCTCCGGGGACACTTCTAGCCGGGTCCGGCGGCTGGCCTCGGCAGGGAGGACAAAGGGTCAGTAAGCCCCACTGGGGGCACAAACAGCCCCTCTGTGCTACCCTGAGATGCAGCTCTTGGGGGACCCAGCCTGCAGCCCTAAGCACCCGCCCTCTGACCCAGTGAAAGACACTGGTGTTTGCAGACCCTGAGTGAAGGGCATGGGTGCCTCCAACCAAAGGCTCCCCTTCATGCTGGTAATCACAAAACGCCGTGTGCCGCTGGGCATGGGCCCAAGGCCAGACTGTTTCCATACATGAAGAGCAGTACAACTCGATTATATTTCTATCAGCGTTTCTATTGCTCTGGTAAGTTTGGATGAAGAGAATGAATTAACTTTTGTGGTTTAAGACCAGGATAAACCACTTAATAAATGTGGTGTCCTGCCTACCAGTTATTTTCAATTCAGAAAGGTGAGGTCAGTGTCAGGAAAATAACTCTGCTAAAGCCAGCTCATTGAGGCCGAACCCTCAACCCTGGGCATGAATTTGGAAATCCCATAATAAAAATTTACTTCTGAGTTTCTCTATCCTTAAACATTCATCACCAAATGCCTTAGGTTTTATGAAGAGAGTCGTAGTTCAGTGCCTGATCTGATGTGTGCTTAATCTGACACACTTTCATATAATGTTCACTTATTTCCAGATCCATAATGATTTTTAAATTGAACACAAAAACACTGGCAACTTATGGAAAAAATAAGAAATGTTAACAATATTACAACCAGATGGCTTGCCAAGGAATGCGGAACAAATTAAAAAATTAAATAAAGCATGAAAAAAGGGCACCGAGGAACGAAGAGCTGAAATCCATGGGCGGTAAGACATGTCAACAAACAGCACACTATGAGCAGGCGTGTCCGTGTGGTACCTGTCGGCAGTCTGTATGCTGGGCTGAAGCACAGGGAAGAATTCCTGCTGCAGTAACCCCATGGGAGGGCTAGAAGGCCTTTAAAAAACAGCAAACAGCGGCATTCAAACACCCACACCGACTCAGCCTGCACTTAAAAAACAACACTCCAGAGAAAACGCATGAGACGGGGGGAGGGGGCTGGCTGCACACGGCTGGCAGCCTTGGGCCTTGCGCGGAGGCTTCAGGAGGACGGGGCCCCTCAGCTGCACGTGCGCCCAGGCCCAGGCTCAGCTCACTGAGATCTGGTGTAGAAGGGGCACCGGGGAAGAGGCTGGTGCGGTGCCCCGAGACGGCCACAGAGGGCCAGGCCCCCACTCCTGTCGTGGCCAGGCCAGTCCCACAGAGCAACCTGGCGACGTTTCTGAACCATCGCTGATGGGACTGAAGCCCCATGTGTAAGAGGCCCTTCTTAGAAGGCGGACGGGACTGGCCGTGTTTTTGGTAAAGGCTGAGTTTAAAGTTCACAAGGTAGCGAGAAAAGGAATGGGAGGGGGGACGACGCGAGTCTGGGCCGCGGCTTTGTGGGGTGCTGTGACAATCGCACGTTGGCCAGGGCACTGGCCTGCACCCAGCTCAGGGCACCCGCGGGGACGGAGCATCTGGGTCGCTCAGCCGAGTGCCTCCAGGGCACAGCCAGCGTCCGCGGGGAAGCTTCTCTCTTTCAGATACGAGAGGGTGACCTGCAGAGCGCAGACCCAAGCTGGTCCCTCCTGCCATCAGGCCCGGCACTTGCCCCACACCAGGATGGACAGGCCGGCCTCACCCAGGCCTGGGGTGAGGAGGGGCTGGGCTCTGCTCCCCGCGTCTCCACACTCAGCTGCCGGGCCCCCCGAAAGATCTGTAACGGCTGCGGATAATTTGTTTGCGAACCAAAAGAAAAAGGAATGGGATAGTTTTACTCGAGATTCTGTACCTCAACTGGCTCAGGTGGCCCGCTTCTCTGCAGGAGTTTCTCATCAGAAATTTGTCAGACAGGTTTCAAGCGAATTCTGAGACTCACACAGTCAGCTCATTAAGCAGGAGCCTCCGTGCCTGCTTCCAGCCTGACGGAGGAGCAGGTTTCCTAGGAAGCTGAGTGGTCTTCTACAGGGCGTAGGGCATTAGAAGAGACTTAAGGGTTATACTAACCGGGGGTGGGGCACAATTCATCCTCAAAAGGCCTGCTGTGTGTCTGCCTCGCCCTGAACACCCCACAGTCAGTCATGCTGGCTGTCCAACAGCCCCGGCCTTCACTCTTGTCCGAGAGCTGGTCTGCACATCCCCATGTTTGAGCAGCTCAATAGAACTGGCTGAAGAACGAAGGGTCAGTCTTGATTGTCTGACAACCCTGTCTGACACCTTCCATAGCTGATCATCAGCTTAGTGGTGGGAAGATGGTTAAACTTAGGTTTAACCTTAACTAAATGGAGTTGATTCAGCTGAGGCTGTCTCTATATTATGACAGTTTGTATGGTGTGTGTTCATGGGAATTAAAGGAAAAGTTATTCAAAGTTATGTTTGTGAATCCAGCCTCAAAACCGGACAGTCACAACACAAAACAGGTCACCTAGGCTCCCGTGTCAAAAAGCCATCTTTGTTCTCAAACACCATTAAGAATATTTTGAACCAGGCAGTTATCTTTCCCAGGTTCAAGGGAAGCTAACGGAAGCTAAGTGAGCCATCTGGCGCACTTGCCTAAGGCAGCTACTGTGTACAGGCCTTGTGTCTGCATGCTAAATCTTCAGAATATTTAGCGACATCTGCAAGGTGAAGGACAAGCACACCCCCTCGCAGCATCTTCCCATTCCTGACAGGACGCCATGCGGGCTGCGCCCAACCCTGAGGTTTAGGGAATCCAGAAGGAACGCCTCTCACTTCCCTCTCCTGGCATTTCTAACACCCTCCATGGATGGAACAAGATGCAAATTCCCGCTTTCAACTGGAAACTTGTCCCTCTCACGAGGGAGGAAAAGGAGCTGGTCTGAGCCTCGACAGCACTTGGCTCTCACTCGGGTCTCGGTCTCCTGCAGAGACGGTGACCCTGACTTGCACATGCGGACCGTGCAGGACGCGGAGGGGAACCACACGTCACACCATGCGTGGCCATCTACAGCGGAGAGGATGCACTGTCCACACTGCGATGAGGACTGGAGGGCACAAGCGGGGGTCATGAGCTATTTAAAAATCATAAATGGTCACTGACTTCATTCAGGTGTAGGGGGGCTTGCCCAGACCAAGCCCCAGCCTCGCTGCAGAGGTGGGGGGGGGGCCCCTGATGTGAGCGGGCAGCTTGCTGCGGAGGGCCTGAATCACCACTGAAACCCAAGTACAGTGTGTAAATCAAGTCTGCAGGTTTTTCCTAATCCAGCACAACTGTGACAAAGCATGGCTTTTCTTAATGAAAAGTGTTCTAATCAGAAATTATAGGATCAGTCTGTATGTTTTAGAAGGAAAAAGATTCCATGAATGAGACTTTCGTCTGGTGAAAAAAGTATCAAAAGTGACAGAACTACTCCAATTTAAACACGTTTCCATCAGAAATGTAGTTAAGGGAATGCCAAGTTCAAAAGGATCCCTGGCGTCAAACCTTCTTAAAAATAGACTGTCTGGATTCCTTCCTACTAAATGTCTGAAAGCTACAGAAATTTACAAACATTTCTGACACGCACACAGAGCGGGAGATGGGGGTGCTTACTTGATCAGCATTCCTTGATTGGGCAGCAGTTCCAGATGGATCTTCCCACCTTCCTGAGTTCTCAGGTAGGCGAACTCCTCCAGCATGTCGATATCTGAGGCCAGAGTCAGGGAACCACGGGTAAGAGCCAGGAGCCCTGCTCTCTCGGAGGCCGGCACGGGCTCGCAGCTCCTGGGTAACTGGCCCACGGCCACCCCACCAGCAACCCAGGCCCGCCTGAGTCCAAACCAACGATTCCTACGCCAACCAAACTCCCTCCCAAAGAGAATTACGGTCTTCATATAGATGGTTAAACAGTCTGTACAGTCATAAAAGCAACACCTTTTGCTTTCTTAATAAGAAATGAAAAAAAAGCGGGGGGGGGGAGGTGGGAGGGGTGTTATTTCCACCCCTCTACCTCTGCCGCTGCTGCTGCTGAGTCGCTTCAGTCGTGTCCGACTCTGTGCGACCCCATAGACGGCAGCCCACCAGGCTCCTCTGTCCTTGGGATTCTCCAGGCAAGAATGCTGGAGTGGGGTGCCACTTCCTTCTCCAATGCATGAGAGTGAAAAGTGAAAGTGAAGTCGCTCAGTCGTGTCTGACTCTTCGAGACTCCGTGGACTGCAGCCTACCAAGCTCCCCCGTCCATGGGAGTTTCCAAGCAAGAGTACTGGAGTGGGGTGCCATTGCCTTCTTTTTTACCCAAAGGTTAAGAATTGCTCTAGGCACCTGGACAGGGATGTCAGACTCCTTGCAAATGAAAACTAGCATGTAAGAGAAGCAAGTGTGAACACCAGACCTTGGATTCTAAGGTGGCTTCTCCCTGATCAAGAGGTCCAAGGCCAACGCTCCCTGTCACGAAAGCAGGTGCCGGTGGGGCAGCGTCTCTGGGGGGTGCTCAGCGAACCTGTGACCCGGGACCCCGGGGCCCCCCCCGGACGGAGGCCAATGAACGACCAGGTCCGGCAGCCCATCCGCCACTGGGGGCCCTCAGGCATCCCGGGTACCTTCCGGAGAAGCGGAAAAGGGACCGGGGCTGCTGACCTTCCCGACTCCTCTCTGAGGTCTCTCCTTTCACAAGACTGACAGCCACGGCCCCATCTCAGATCATCACTCCTCCTTTCTCCCTCACATCCCTGACACCACTATTTCTCCCCCAAAGGGCTCACTCATTTTTGTCCCATGCATTTATCCTTTAAAAAAATAAAGAGTTTCTTCTGCTCAGACAGGGGAAAGGATACTGGTGACGTAATTGAAGAAGTTCTCGTACTGGAAGTTCCCTTGCTGGCAGATCTTGCTGATGGCTTTCAGGAAGAGTGTCTCCCCCCGCGGCCACTCGTGCTGCAGCAGGACGATGACGTGGCCCAGTGCCATGTCGTCCCTGCTGTCCGTGAAGGCTCTCAGCTGCGGGCACAGGGCGGGGGGCGGTGGGCGTGCAGTCACAGGGTGACCGAGACTGGCGGGGAGGGGCCCAGCCAGGGGACCCGGCCCCCAAGCGCCCAGGCAGACGTCCTGGTGGGAGTGGGTCACGGAGGTGGGGATGGAGGCTCTGAACGTGGGGTGAGGCGGGAGGAAGCTGAGCACCAGAGGGAAGGCTCAGGGACTTCTCTTAAGGGGCTGGGTGGGGGGTGGAGGGCGGGCCAGAGGTGCCCTTGGAGAGAAGGTCTGAGGACACCCGAGGACGAGGACGGGGCAGGCAGGGAGGAGGCAGGAATGTGAAGTGAGAAATCGTCACAGGGCTTCCTGGTCGGGGTCAGCAGCCCTGCCTAAAGTCACTCCAAGCTGCTTCTGCCGCCCAGTACAGACCAAGAGTGAGGGCTGGGGATTGGCTCCCCGAGGTGGAGACGTCTGCTCAGGAGCTGCCGGGTGGGGCGGGGGGAGGCAGGGGGCGCCCTTCAGCCTGTCCAACCCCGGCTGCCCCAGCCCTGCGTTCCGTCAACCGTCCTGAGACGCCGCAGCTCTGGGGGCCTCGCTCTAGGATGATGAACTCACAGCCCTCTCCGAGCCCAAGAGCACCTCAGCTGCCTTCTGCTGCACCTAGTACATCCTGACTTGCAGGCTAACTCATAAAACGCTGGACATCATGACAGGCGAGGCCACCTGCGTGTCTGCCTCACTGGTACCTGGAGTGATAGGTAATACCGTGTCCCAAGGACGGAGGTTATTTCCTACTCTTCTCTGCCTAGTGCAGCTGACGTTTAATAAATATTTGTTTATTCCTCCAACTGCTTCCCTCGCTATACCAGCATGCTGTCAAAAGACTAAGCTAACATGTGCTCAAGGCTCTCAACTTGTGCTCAAGGCTCTCCAGATCATCAGAACAATCCTCTGAATTAAATTCCTTTCATGCTAATCATGAAACAGTGGAAGCACTGACAGACTTAATTTTCTTGGGCTCCAAAATCACTGTGGATGGTGACTGCAGCCATGAAATTAAAAGATGCTTGCTCCTTAGAAGAAAAGCTATGACAAACCTAGATAGTGTATTAAAAGGCAGAGACATCACTTTGCCATCTAAGGTCCGCAGAGTCAAAGCCATGGTTTTTCTAGCAGTCATGTATGGACATGAGAGTTGGACCATAAAGAAAGTTGAGTGCTGAAGAACTGATGCTTTAGCACTGTGGTGCTGGAGAAGACTCTTGAGAGTCCCCTGAACTGCGAGGAGATCACAGCAATCAATCCTATAAATCAACTGTGAATATTCACTGGAAGGGACTGATGCTAAAGCTCCAATACTTTGGCCACCAGATGCAAAGACCTGAATGACTGGAAAAGACCCTGATGCTGGCCAAAGGAGAAGGGGCAGAGAGAATGAGATGGTTGGATGGCATCAACAACTCAATGCCTATGTCTGAGCAAACTTCGGGAGACAGTGGAGGACAGAGGGCCCTAGCTCCTGCAGTCCATGGGGTTGCAAAGAGTCAGACTGAGTGAGTGAACAGTACAGTAACATGCTGATCAACGTGAAGCTTACCTTAAAACAAGCCAACATTAAGTGCAGGCAGTAGGGCATGATGGCCTTGCTGGTACATGGCAGAAGCTTCAGATCCGAACCTAAGAGAAGTCCACAACAGGCAAAGAGAGCTCAGAGGGGCAAATGATTAAGGTGCTTTCCTTAAAACAAAAGGATAAGCAGCAGTCACATGGTCTCAAACACAGTTAAACCACAATTACATTTAGTGAAGGTGAAATTGGTTTTTGAATCATCTCTGGATTTCATGTCTCAATCTAAATTTCTAAAACTGCTTAAATACCTTTTATTATGAAACCTTTGAAATATACAGAAAATGACAAGACAATATCACAAACACCAGTGTGCTGTATCACTCAAGTTTTATACAACGTTGACACTGGGTTTAGTTTTTAGATTTTCATACACAGCATCACAAATCCAGTCCACCTTCTGTGAGCCTCTTCTGATCCCTGCCTCCCTCCCTGGAAAGAAAGTGAAAGTGAAAGTCGCTCAGTCATGTCGGACTCTTTGCGACCCCATGGACTATGCCGTCCATGGAATTCTCCAGACCAGAATCCTTGAGTGGGTAACCTGTCCTTTCTCCAGGGGATCTTCCCAACCCAGGAACTGAACCAGGGTCTCCAGCATTGCAGGCGGATCCTTTACCAACTGAGCTATGAGGAAAGCCCTGGGGGTAAGGGCTCTTCTGAATGAGGGGCTCAGCATTCCTACATATGCTGCGCGCTTGTCAGGCAGGAATCTGTATCCGTACACCTCAGAGGAACGTTCCTCATGTTTCCAGTCTGCTGTACAGATGGTGTCTCAGCCTGCACATCCCTCCGCTGACTGCAGGATGACACCTGTGACTCCAGCTTGTTGGTTTTCCATGTTACACAATGTTCTGTTGGTAACACAGACCACCACCGATTTATCTGTTCTTTTCTGTTTAACACTGGGATTTCCCATTTTTTACCATTACAAACAGCACTGAGATAAACATTCTTGTATATATATATATATATATTTCTACATACTTGGAGAGCAGCGGCTGTTTTTCACACCAAGATTTTAGTCCTTTCCTTTATGGTGTGTGCTCCTTATATCCTAAATCCTTCTCTACGTCAAGGGCAAGAAGCAGCAAAAAACAGAGACGCTGCCTTCGTGTGGACCCTATGCACGCGCACTTACACGTGTTCACACCGCTGGCTCTGGACCAGCACAGGTTCGCACTGCATGGGACCACTTGTGTGTGGCTTTTTCAGTAAACACAGTACCAGCATTTTCACTTTACAGATGTCCAGATGAACTAACTGCGGGATTACAGACCACAGCATGTGCAATCGAACCAGGGTTTGAGCCCTGACTGTGTCCACACTGTTGCAGCTTCCTGCCTTGGGGTAAGTCATTCGTCAATTCTGGGTGCTGAGGCAGAGAGAAAAGTACCCGGATTTTTGACTACTGGGGGCGGCAGGAGGAGAGAGGGGGTCAGAGCCCTTGGGTTAACTCCTGCATTGTTCAAGGGTCAACTGTATACTTGAAACAAAAGGTTCGTGAAATAAAATTTATCCATTTTACTGGAGATACATTCATTTTAATTATATTTACAGCCTATCTCACTAAAAAAGAAAATTTCTAGTTGAAAATCCACGACCCAGGAGGTGAGGGCCCACGTTTGGAAATCACTGATAGGTCTGCATCCAGAAGGGGCACATAGCCAGGCAGTGAGATGTGACCTGGTCTGCTAAGCTGGTCTCAAACACAGCCAGGCAGTGACATGTGTGACCTGGTCTGCTAAGCTGGTCTCAAACACAGCCAGGCAGGGAGATGTGACCTGGTCTGCTAAGCTGGTCTCAAACACAGCCAGGCAGGGAGATGTGACCTGGTCTGCTAAGCTGGTCTCAAACACAGCCAGGCAGTGACATGTGTGACCTGGTCTGCTAAGCTGGTCTCAAACACAGCCAGGCAGGGAGATGTGACCTGGTCTGCTAAGCTGGTCTCAAACACAGCCAGGCAGGGAGATGTGACCTGGTCTGCTAAGCTGGTCTCAAACATAACCAGGCAGTGACATGTGTGACCTGGTCTGCTAAGCTGGTCTCAAACATAACCAGGCAGTGACATGTGTGACCTGGTCTGCTAAGCTGGTCTGCAGACCGACTGCATGAATCTATGTGCCTTCCAGAAGCACACGGATAATGTGGATTCATGTCCTAATGGTCAATACAGCCACCCTTTACTCTCTGCATCCAGATGTAAAATGACAGCTTATTGTTTTAACTTGAATTTCCTGTCCTAACGGTAGGTGGAGAATCCTTCCAAGTAGTTTTGGGCAATATTTCATTGAATTTATCTCTAAGTATTTTATGGGTTTAGATGTTATTTGATCTAGAGTCCTTAGGGTTTGCTACATGGCCAAATATGTAGCTGTGGATAAAGACGGTTCCTTTCTGACCTTCTTTTTTCTTGCCTATTGTGTTGGCAAGAATCCCCAGGATGTTGCACTGAGGTGCTGGGGGCAGACACCAGCATTGCTGCTGGTCTTGGGGAAAGCACTCCATATTTCATAGCTAAGAATGATGTTGGGGAAGTTTTCCTCCTTTTTCTAGTTTACTGAGTTGTTTGTTTTTAACTGTGAATGATAAATGCAGACATAACTAAATTCTGTCTGAGTCTATTAAGACAATCTTATGATTTTTCTCCTTTAATCTGCAAATGCGGTGAATGGTACTGATCGGCTCTCCTGGGTTAAGCACCTCTGCACTCACTCAGCTGCTGTGTCTCGTCTTTCTTATATGCTGCTGAATTTGCTCGTATTCTGCTAAGGATTTTGGCGTCTGTGGTAATGGCAGAGCCTGGCCTTTAATGCTCTTCTCTTGCGATGCTGTCTGGCTGTGCTGTCAGGGTTAATGCTGGTCTTAAAAACGGAAGGCTAAGTGTTCTCTCTTCCTCTGTTTTCTCAAAAAGTACATACAGGATTGAAGTTGTTTCTTCCTAAATGCTTGACAGGATTCACAGTGAAGCCAACTGGACCTGGAATTTTCTTTGTGGGAAAGTTTTTGATGACAAATTTGATAGACATAAAATGTTCTGATTTTCCATTTCATCTTGTGTCCATTTTGGTAAGCTGTGTTTTTGAAGGATTTTTTCCATTTCAGCTAAATTGCTGAATTTATTGGCATAAAGTTATTCACAACCTGTGCGCTTACTGTCCTGATTTCAGCAGGATCCAGGGTGACGTTCCCTCTTCCATCCCCGATATTGGTCATTTGCAATCACTGTCATTCGGGTCAGTCTCGTTAGGGGTTCATCAATTTCATTACCTTTTGGCTTTATTAGTTTCCTTCCGCTTTTTTCTATTTCATTGATTTCTGGTCTTGTCTTTATCACTCCGTTTTCTACTGGGCTTGGGTTTGACAGCGTATCTCTTTCCACCTCTATGATAGAACTGAGATCTGGACAGTGGGGCCCTCTTCCTTTCCTGTGAAGCATCACAGCCCAACTTATGTAATTTTTCAACAAATGAGCAACTTGGAGTGAAGCTCAAAGCAGCCTGAGATACGCTGAGCGATCCTTCTCTACTAATCGTAACAAAGTTTCCTGGAATTGGTAAAGACTGGAAAAGGATTCTCTGATATTCTTCGAAGACAGCACATTCAGGAAAGGAAGAGCATGTCGGAAGGAAGACAGACGCACAGCTGCTTGTGAACCCAGAGCCCAGAGCAGCCTGGTGAGCACTCTGCTACTTACACAACTTGCCAAGCTCGGCCAAGGGGACCTCATGGGGTCACCTTGTCAGGAACTGTAGGAACTACAAAAAAAAACTCCCAGTGGTGGGCCCTAAAGCTATTTCTAGAAAATAAAACTAGGCTTTGCCACTGTACCTTTTCTAAACTTGGGCTTTATTTTGGAGGGCTCCTCCTGGGACTTGCCTCCATCCTGGATGGGAAGGACCATGGAGCACATCAAATCGAGGACCTTCTCACACGTCATCTGGAGAAGAGAAGACCAGAAGGAACCAGCTGTGAGTTTCTGATGGAAAGCACGCCTCCGTAACTACCGTCTCTCCAGCAGGCCACCTGGGCACAGAGGCTGGGGAGTGCCAGTGGCCCAGAACCCCATGTGGTCACTGCTGTTTGCCTGACAGTGAACGCGGAAAAATAACTAAGATTACACCCATGCACTAGACCTTTCAAGGAACACGGAACCACTCTCTGCTGTTAAACAACAAAAGAACAAAACTGAAAAACTAATCGAGTATTAATTGAACTACTAAAGTGTTTGACAGCATCGTGGAGTCCAAAAGAAGTACACCCCTGTCTTAAAGACATTTACTAACTCACTGCATAGAGAAATGAACAAAATGGGACAGACGGTAAAAGGGCATAATAGAAAATGAAGTAGAAACACACAGGGTGGTGAACTAGCAGGAGAAGTTTTAGGCTGGACGGTTATCCTGATGTAACCCTTAAAGCCAGGAGGGTTTGACATGTAAAGAGAAGGGAGGGTTTTCAGAGGAGAGAAAGATGCGGGGAGGGCTGTGCACTGGCCTTGGAGAGTCGCCTAAGGGCGTGGTTTAGAGAACAGGTGTGAAACTGGACAGATGACACACTCGTGGAGGAGAGGGGGCCCCCGCGCCCCATTAAGCAGGTGGTCTCGACCCACAGAGAGCAGGGTGTCACCCTCGGTCCCCACGTCCAACTCCAGCAGTGACAGGGTCACGGAGGGAGCGTTTCCTGTGTGTCAGGCACAACCCTCCTATTACCTTCATTTTACAGACGAGGAAGTGCAATCTTAAATCCCTGCTTCCCAGCCTTTTTCGTATCTTGGCACGTCCAGAAAATACTTGTAAGGCTGCTCAGAGCTGGAACCAGATGACCCCGGGGCTCAGCTGCTCAAGCCCTAGCTAACCACCTGGGCTGAGGGGCTGGCATTCCAGCACGTTCAGAACCACCCATGGCCACAGGGTCATGAGGCTCCAGATTCGAGAGGTGGGCAGCTGGGCAGTTAAAACCTTAAACCTCCGGAGGTAGACAGAGAGCCAGTTAAGTGGTGGGGCCAAGAGGGAACTCAGAATCAAATGCTGCCATTCCTCAATACCCATCTCCTGACTTCAGGTACGCAATGGGAAGTAGGAAATTAAATAAAATAGAATCACTATTCTTTTTCACCAGCAGATCAGGTAATAAAATCTAGGCAGAAAGAGCAAGTTTCAAGGAAATATGCATGGAATTAAAAAGCCACTCCGGCAAAGAGAAGAAGGCCCAGGGTCACCAAGGGCGCCCAGGAGGGTCCCCACACCCGTCGGGCACCCAGGACTCACTCTGTACTCCCCCAGAGCAAAGTGGCAGGTGGCCAGCTGGATGAGTGCCCTCTGATGCTCCAAGGTGCCCTGCCCCGAGATCTGTGGCTGAGGAAGTGATCCCTGGAGAGCTGCCAAGTGGTGCAAGCTGGCGATGGCCTTCTTATATTGACCCTGAGAAAGTCACAACAGCAAAGAGAAACAAGGCCATCAGAAAAAAAACTTCCTTTTTGCTCTTAGATTCTACATGCTTTCATAAACTGTGCTGAGAAAGTACTCTTATGATATGCATCTTTGCAAACGATCTTCACGCACCCTTTTAAGATAAATACAAAGTAAAATAAATAAATGAATAAGAACAAATAAGTGAATAATAATAATAAAACCTTCCAGAGCCACTAGCAAGCAACTCCAAATCAGGTACTTCTGCTGAACCAAGTGAGAAGGGGAAGGAGACTTAGCAACAGTACCAAACCCACTTAGCTAAAGCCAGTGGAGGATCTGTATGGAGGTACCTTATAAACACAAAGATTTTTCTTTCTGGTCTTAATTCTTGAGAGGAAATAAAATAACACAAGCTCTCTGATTAAAGTACATTTTTGATATGCCGTTTCTTTATAAATTAGAGAAGGAAATGGCAACCCACTCCAGTACCCTGGCCTAGAAAATCCCATGGATAGAGGAGCCTGGTAGGCTACAGTCCAAGGGGTCGCAGAGAGTTGGACATGACTAAGCGACTTCACTTTCTTTCTTTCTTTATAAGTATTTGACTATTTCTCCTCCATGAAGGCTGGAAGCAGCAACCGGCCCATTTTCCCAGTGGAAGCCCGAAGCCTCTGTGTCTCGGGACTGGGTCCTCTGTCCCCTCTGGGCAGGTCCCGCTCGAGGATGGCAGAGCTGGGCGGCAGGGCTCTGCCAGAGCAGAGGGGGTTGAGCAGGGCTCCTCTTTCATTGAAAAGCAAACTGGCATCTACAGGCAGGCGTGACCCGACACTCCACACGTAACACAGGAGGGGCAGGCCTGTCGCTGGGAGCTGCTCTGAGATGACAGTGGAGTGTGGTCCCCCGCCAGTGGAGACAGAGCAGGAGGGAACACACACCTTCAGGCTGAAGATGTGCTCAGGAGACCACGGTCCTGTCTGCACACAGGTGCTTATAAGCCCACATTACCTGATAGATGATCATATCGTTGAGGAAGATTCTCAGCCAGAGCCAAGTATCCGTCTTCCACGCCAAACAAATTCTTGTAAATTCTGAGCAAGAATTCAAAGACAAATTTATCAAAGATGTAACACAGATGCATCTGATATACCCATCAAGAGAACAACAATCAGAGAGACAAATGATAAAACATGGATGTAACTTTAGACTTTGATTCCTAAAACACTGGTCTGAACTTTTTTTTTTTTAATTTTTTAAAATTTATTTCGGTCTGAACTTTCAATCAGAGGGTAAAGTTGGGGCAGAATCAAGTGACAGTGCCAGTCGCGCAGTCGTGTCCGACCCTGTGACCCCATGGACTGTAGCCCGCCAGGCTCCTTTGTCCATGGGATTCTCCAGGCAAGAATATTGGAGTAGGTACCTAGCCATTCCCTTCTCCAGAGATCTTCCTGACCCAGGAATTGCACCTGGGTCTCCGGCATCTCCTGCATTAGCAGGTGGATTCTTTAACACCTGAGAAAGAATACTTACCAGGAATATGTAAGAAATGTCATTAGGCACTGATGCTCACTAAGTGCATAGCATGTGCTAAGAGCTGTTCAACGAGCTTTTCACACATTACTTCATTTATCCTTTAAGCTACTTTGCTTTCACCTAGTTAAAATAATCAACACGTGACACTAAGAGTTTTATTCCTTTTTTTAAAAGCCGACCTATAACCAGAGAAAAAAATCCCCTCCAAAAGTCACCAACCTGTTCACAACTCTAGATGTGACAAGAACAAATCGGGTAACGCGACGTTTACTAGAAAACACGGCGACACGCCAGACAAAGCATCGGTAGCGGCGCGTGACAGAGCAGGCCAGGGACCCATGTGCACTGGCCAAAAAGAAGGTCAGGGCCTTGGTCCCGAAGCACAGAGAATATGCTGGTTAGCCAAGTGCCAGTCATGTCTGAGGAAGGCCAAAATACCCACTAGTGTAAATATTACACAGAGATACTCCCTCTTATGTATACTACACTCAAAACAGGCTTCCTGCAGTGTCTGGAATTTGAGCTTTTCACTTTCAGGCAATGGAATTAATGCGGACAGAACAGCACCACCTCCTGTAACCTTAGTACGTGTGGCTGGAGAAGATACAACGCAGGGGGACAGAACAACTGAAAGCCGAGAACAAGCCCAGCGAGCAAAGGAAAAGGCCAGCAACAGGAGTTTCAAGAGACCGAAACTCTCCCTCCCACTCCACCCCAACTCTGATTAAAATGGCCCTAACATGCGTGAACTACCATAACCAATTTACTTAGCCATTAGTGATGGACATTTCGAGTAGAACAATGAGTCTTTTTTGGTGTGATGATTCCATATAAAAACTGAAATATCCCAACAGGACAAGTATGCCTTACCCTTATCCAGGAATTCCAGGGAATAGAGCAGCTCCCAGCTCTCTCTGGCCAGCTTGAAGCTCTCCAACACCTCGATCGAGTTAGCAAGTTCTGCCTTGTTGATGACAATGTGACGGTTCCTTCCTTTTGCTGAACAGTCTTCGTCGTCCGAACTCTGCTTAGAGAATGTGAAGAACACGATGAAAGTTACAGAAACAGTCGCTGCTGCTACTGCTGCTGCTGAGTTGCGTTAGTCGTGTCTGACCCTGTGCGACCCCATAGACGGCAGCCCCCCAGGCTCCCCCGTCCCTGGGGTTCTCCAGGCAAGAACACTGGAGTGGGGTGCCATTTCCTTCTCCAATGCAGGAAAGTAAAAAGTGAAAGTGAAGTCACTCAGTTGTGTCCGACTCAAGTAAAAAGTGAAAGTGAAGTCACTCAGTTGTGTCCGACTCTTCCAGACGCCATGGACTGCAGCCTACCAGGCTCCTCCGTCCATGGGATTCTCCAGGCAAGAGTATTGGACTGGGTTGGAAATAGTCACTATTTGAACATTATTACGTTTATTGCTGATGTCAGCTCTGATTACTATAAGAATTTTATATCAAAGGATATGATCATGAGTATACTAAAATATTTTGAATTTAACAATTTTAAAACACAATATAATAGAAAATAACAATATTAAAAGATAATATAAAACTTTCATCCTTTCATGCACTCAACTTGTATTTTTAAAATTACGGTTTTTCTGATGATAAAATTCTAAGGCTAAATACTAAGGATAAAATACTAACGTTATGGCAGCTTCAGAGTAAAGCTACAGAGTTAAAACTTCTAATAACTTAAAAACATATTAATGCCATAAAAGCCAAAACCTACATTTTTATGTTTAGGGATACAGCAATTAAGTAGTACCTATTTCATAGCTTACTTTTTTCCAATATGTGACATTATTTAATTTGCTTTCAAAAAAGTTTGTTGTGTAGTGGAATTAAAATTTAAGCCTGAGTCCTCTGAGAAATAACTGAGAGAAACTGAATTATTAAAAGTGAACTTTTGTTCACTGCATATACCAACATATACCATTCTCCAACAGTCACCCAGTGCAAGGGGTCTGGCTAGGAGTCCTTTAGTCTGCACTTACTCATTTTATTTAATAATAAAGATCTGTAATTTGCTTTTCATCTCAAACAATATAATGAAGAAAAAAGAGGGCCTCAGGGAAAGGCAACTATTGTAAACGCCACTGAGTATGGTCAGACTTTGTGCTGAAAACAAGGAAAGGTAAAACAGCCCCACTTAATCTTCCTGAAAACTGCTTGAATCTTTTATTCCACCAAAGTCATCTTATGAATTCAATGGCCCAAATTAAATTCTCCCTGTAGATTTTTACCCTACTAAGATCATTAAGAAATATGCAGAAATAAACATCTATATGAACCAAAAACAGACTTGTGCTTGTTGGGGGGAAAGGCTGAGGAAGGGAAGGATTGGAGCTTGGGATTAACAGATGCATGTTACATACAGGAGACAGATAAACAACGAGGTCCTACTGTGTAGCACAGGGAACTCTATTCAATATCGTGTGATAAACCATAAAGGAAAAAATCTGAAAAAAAATATGTGTAACTGAATCAATTTGCTGTACAGAAGAAACGAATCCAACACTGTGAATCAATTATACTTCAATAAAAAAAGTACATATATTTCAGCTAAATATATCCAATCCTCATTTAAAAAAAAGAACAGAGCTCAGTCAGGTTCACTAAATAGAAAAAAAGAGGACCCAAATAAACAAGAAATGAATGAGGAGAAATATCAACCAGTACCGCAGAAAGACAAAAAAAATCCTAAGAACATACTATGAAGACGTTTTGTTGGCGTGAATACACATTAACAAATTGCACAAGCTAGCAGAAATGGGCACATTTCCAGAAACATACAGCCTGTCAAAACTGAATCAAGAAGAAACACAATTTGAATAGACTGATCACTAGAAGTGAAATAGAATCTGTAATAAAACAAAAAAAAAAAACTCCCTGCAGACAAAAGTCCAGGACCATATGACTTCACTCTGGAATTCTACCAAACATACAAAAAAGAACTTATACTGATCCTTGTCAATCTCCTCTAACACTGAAGAGGAGGGAACACTCCCAAGGTCATTCTAGGAGGCCACCATCACTCTGACACCAAACCAGACAAAGACACTACAAAAAAAGACAATTACAAGTCAGTATCTTTGATGAATACAGACGCAAAAATCCTCAACAAAATACCAGCAAACCAAATGCAACAACAAAGATTAAGGATCATACACCATGACCAAGCCGGATGCACCCCAGGGTCACAGGATGATTCAACATACGCAAATCAATCAATGTAATATACACACTAACAAAAGAACAAGCAAAAGCCACATGATCATCTCCACAGATGCAGAAAAAGCATGAGATAAAACTCAACGTCCATTCTTGATGAAAACTCTCACCAAAGTGGGTATAGAGGGAACATATCTCAAATGTAATAAAAGTCATTTACAATAAACCCCCAGCCAACATAATACTCAGTGGCGAAAAACTGAGAGCTCTCCCACTTAAATTTGGAACAAGACAATTTGCAACATTCTCACCACACCTATTCAACACTGGAAATCCTAACTATAAAAATCAGACAAGAAAGAGAAATAAAAGGCATCCAGATTGGAATGGAAGAGGCAGAACTGTTACTGAATGCAGATGACATGATACTCTATCTAGAAAACCCTAAGGACTCCACACAAAAACTA
Organism: Ovis canadensis; assembly: GCF_042477335.2. NCBI lineage: Eukaryota > Metazoa > Chordata > Mammalia > Artiodactyla > Bovidae > Ovis > Ovis canadensis. The sequence continues at coordinate 53,416,378 of NC_091270.1, forward strand.
TCACTGAACAAATTCAGCAAGGTAGCAGGATACAACATAAACAGACAGAAATCTGTTGCATTTCTTAACACTAACAATGGAATATCAGAAAAGGAAGTTAAAAAAAGAATCTCATTTAAAATCATATCAAAAACAAATGAACAAAACCCCCAACAACATAGGAAGAAACCTAACAAAGGAGGTGAAATACCTGTATGTTGGGAACTCTGATAAAGGAAAACTGAAGATGATTCAAAGAAATGGAAAGATATCCCATGTTCTTGGAATGGAAGAATTAATATTGTTAAAACTGCCATACTACCCAAAGCTATCTACAGATTTAATGTGATCTCTATCAAATTACCTATGATATTTTTCACAGAGTTAAAACAAATAATCCTAAAATTTATATGGAACCACAAAAGACCCAGAATTGCTAAAGCAATTTTGAGGAAAAAGAATAAAGCTGAAGGCATACCCTCCCAGGCTTCAGACAATATCACAAAGCTGTAGCACAAAACAGCCTGGTACTGGCACAGAAGCAGACACGCAGGTCAGTGAAAGCGAGCAGAGAGCCCAGAGATAAACCCACACGCCTCCGGCCAGTTACCTTCAACAAAGGCGGGAAGAATATACAGTGGGGAAGAGGCAATCTCCTCAGCAAGTGGTGTTGGGAAAGCTCGACAGGTACGTGTACATCAGTGAAGTTAGAACTCTCCCTTGAACCATAAACAACAATAAAGTCTAAACGGCCTAAAGACTTATATTAACTTATGACGCCGTAAAACGCCTGTAAGAGAATATAAGCAAAACATTCTCGGACATTAATCACAGTTAATATTTTCTTAGACCAGTCACCCAAGGCAAAAGAAATAAAAGCAAAAATAAACAACTGACACCAAATCAAACTTATAAACTTTTGCAGAGCAAAAGAAACCATAAACAGAACAGACAGACAACCAATGGGCTGGGAGAAAGTATCTGTATACAATGGGACCGATAAGGGATTAATCTCCAAAATATACAGACAGCTCATATAATTCACATCAAAGAAACAGACAACCCAATCAAAACACGGGCAGAAGACCTAAAAAGGTATTTTTCCAAAGAAGACATACAGATGGCCCACAGGCTCGTGAAAAGATGCTCAACAATGCTAATTATTAGAGAAATGCAAACCAAAGCGACAATGAGGTATCACCTCACATCAGGCGGAACGGCCATCATCAAAAAGTCTACAACAATAAATGCTGGAGAGGTTATGGAGAGAAGGGAACCCTCCTACGCCTCTGATGGGAATGCAAATTGGTGCACCCTCTATGGCGATCAGTATGGAGGCTCCTTTAGTGAAGTCGCTCAGTCGTGTCCGACTCTTTGCAACCCCGTGGACTGTCTGTAGCCTACCAGGCTTCTCCCTCCATGGGATTCTCCAGGCAAGAACACTGGAGTGGGTTACCATTTCCTTCTCCAGGGGATCTTCCCAACCCAGGGATTGAACCCAGGTCTCCCGCATTGAAGGCAGATACTTTAACCTCTGAGTCACCAGGGAGGCTCTTTAGTTTTAAGAGACTAAAAACAGAACTGCCGTGTGGTCCAGCAGTCCCCCTCCTGGGCATGTATCTGGAGAAAACTCCATCTGAAAAGACGCACGCACCCCGACGCTCACTGCAACACTATTCACAACAGCCAAGACATGGGGGCCACGTAAGTGTCCGTCCACAGGTGAGCAGATAAAGACAAAGCCGAGGTGCACACACCCTAGAGCATTTCTCAGCCACAAACAAGGATGAAATAATGCCGCACCAACATGGATGGACCTACAGATTATCACACCAAGCGAAGTCAAGTCAGAGAAAGACAAATACTGTAAGATATCACTGGTATGTGGAGTCTAAAAAACGACACAAAGTTATTTACAAGACAGACTCACAGACACAGAAACTTATGGTTCCCAAGGGGAAAGTGGGGGAGAAGGGGTGGGACAGACGAATCAGGAGTGTGGGGTTGACCCAGGCATACTGCTATATATGGAATAGATAACCAACAAGGACCCACTATATTGCACAGGAAACTATATTCAGTACCTTATAAAAACCTGGGATGGAAAAGAATCTAAAGCTGTACCGCTGAAACTAACATAACACTGTAAATCAACTATAGTTAGAAAAAAAAAGTTCTACTCCTTAAGCGAATCTCAGAAAAAAAGGCACTCCCCTCCCACTCCCCACCTTTCTCCGCATTCCGTGACATCCAGGGGCCCTCCCTGCCTCACACTATTTAGCTTCATCTCCTTATCCCCCTCAGTGATGACACGCTCCTCAATCTCTTTCAAAACCGAAACCTATCTCTCAGGCATCCTGGCTCTCCAGGGTCCTCTCCCATTCACAGGTGGGCAATCCAGTGAAATACAGAAACACAAGCGGTGTGTCCATTGCTGTGGCAGCTTATGGAACACATTCCTGCCTCAAAATGAGATCAGGAGTTTACGGAAGAGACCTCAGATGCAGGGGGTCGGTATGGAGTTCCAGACGGTCTGTAGAATTTACAGGAACACAAAAGCACATTCTGAGAGGAGACTCTGAGGCCAGAATCCTGACCACGGGGAAAGTACCCGGCGGGAACACACCGCCGTCAGGGAGGACCCTCCACCGCCCCTACCTCCAATTGCCTGGCTGGTCATGTGCGCAGGTACTCAGGCTACAGTCAGAACGTCCGCCCCCTCCCGGGGTGGCCTCCCCCAGGGACCAGCATTATAAGACACCAATCAGTAAAGGGACGTCCATCTGGATTGTGATGAGAAAGCGCCCAAGTTTTAGATGCTGGTTACTAAAAACCAAACACTATGAGTAAAACAGACCTGTGAGCTGAGCTCACGGGCCTCCAGGGCCCTTAACATATGAACATATAATCTATGTGTCCCCTGCCGCAACGGGACAGACAGAGCTGGCTGGACCCGCATCAGGTGGGGCGGACTGGGGGCCGCAGCATGAGAGCAGAGCCTGCTGGTTCACACACGACAGGTGAGGGCCAGGACGCCCAACAGCTGTCCCATGCCTGAACCCACCGCAGGGAGGGCACAGCAGAGCCCCCTGGCACCAAAGGCCCCCGGGGGCGCAGGCACCATCGGACGGATGCCCAGGACATGGGGTGGGCGAGACAGATGCTGCCGACGGCCCCGAAGACCTTGTGCCCCAGTGAAGGGACACAGACGGCAAGGCAACCAACCAGGAAAGATTTAAGAACAGACCTCGCTAAGGTCTATTCAAATATAGGAACAGAGAGAGAAAACGGAGGGCCATTCGGAGGCAGCCTCAGGGGGGAAGAACACCCGGGCCGAGCGCTGAATGGCGGGACCCAGAGGGGTGGCCGTGAGCTGGGCAGAGGCCGGGAAGGGGCCGCAAGCGGCCGGAGGGTCTGCAGCGCGGGGGCCTGCTCGTGTCTGCTCTGGAGCCAAAGAAGAGGGTTGGGATTTTATTCTGAGAGTGGCGGGAAGCCGTCAGTGACCGAAGAGACGTCTGGTTCACGTTACAAAAAAAGAAGAGGCTGTGGGCGCCGGAGTGGGAGCAGGGAGCGGGCAGTCACCCAGGTAAACCGTTTCTAGCAAACCGTAAACATGTCATCCACTAATAATTATATCTCAAAGAATTACCGTGGGTTTTTCTCTTCCCTCGGCTAGTTTCCTCTTCTTATGTATGTGTTTACTGCGATCGATCTCGACATCACCGTACACGTTCGATACGTCCTCCAGGAGAACCAGCGGGACCTGGCTCGGGGCGTTGGGACCTGTGGATGGAGTGAAAAGAATGACACTTAAAATGCAGGAGGAAAAGAGTGCTTAATGGCAGTGGAAACCTACTCAAGCACTGTGCGAAAATATGGTCACTATCGTCCCAATCAGCTAAACAAATAAGCATACATATACAGAAATAAAAACTGTGCAGACATACACCCAACTGTTAACAAACGCCTCTCTTGGTGGACAAAGGCAGGCTCCTTCTTTGCGTTTGTTCTTACGTTATCTACCAGATTTTTTACGATGATTACAAAGCACAGAATTAACAACAAAAGAGAAAAACTACAAAGATACACATACATTATTTAAATATATGATAATCTAATATATGAGATAATCTAAATGTATGAAATACCTTAGGCAATATGCAAAAGAGTTAGGTTAGACTGGAAGCGTTGTGAGTATTTCATCCTGTGATACTTCTATTTTTCACATTCTCTAGAATTTATATGCATACATATTATTTTAAAAAATCTTTGTCTGTTGAGAATCTACCATGAAATCTAAGTCAATACCCTGCTACATCTGCTTTTTAAAAAGAGGCATTCAATATCTGTATTTAGTTTCAAATACCACGCATCCTTTGATACAGAAGTTTTTAGTGAAAACATACATAAAAACCAGCAACTCATAAAAGCACTGGCAGTTATTTGGATCCAAGAACAATGTTAAGGTGAACGTTTTCATTGCCCTCACCACCCTCAATGAGGCCAGTGGTCCGGGACACTCTAAAATTCTTAAACCAACCTTGGAAGAGAGACGGCTGTATGCTGTTGACATACTGGAATGCATTCTTAAAGAAGACCAGCATAGTGGAATAAACCACTTGGCTTTTGTATTTCGCATGAGCTTCATTATCAAAGTTGTTCATGTATCTGCAGAGATCCTTCATTCTATGCAAAATATCACCGTAGCTTCTGAAAGATGAAGGACAACAGAAATTATTTAATTACTCTGAGCTTGTCAGCAAAACATCTACGAGAGAAAAGCGCCCGTAGAACAGTTACAGCTACTGAACCATTACAACTACCAGATGTGGCTCTGGGCAGGTAAAATTACTCTCCACTGTCTCCAGATGGAGGCAAATTCCCCTTCTGAATCAGAGCAGCATCAGGACAAGAGCTCCTGACACGAATGTGCCAAGTAAGTTCTCTTTCCCCTAAGCACCGAGGAGAGCTCAAACTCAACAGTATCTTAAGAGATCATGCTTCTGCTGGGAATCTTTTAATGAAGTCAAAAACTACACTCCTGCATAGATACTGAGAGTTACAGAACGGCCCCAGACAGAGGTGTACCCATATACTATATGCTTCTAGAAAAAAGTATTTTGCTTTTTTAGAGATGATGCTATCAAACAATTTGTTGTGTAGTCTTGGAAATGAACACGTTTTTACCGTCTTCCTTTATCCATCTGCCAGTCACACCTCATTCCAACAACATTCAAAATCTTAAACAATCTCTCCCAAGGGTCCACAATCTGGGACGATTTTTCCGTCAGCCCTTCTATTATGTACTTCTGAGAGCTACGTTTGCTCGGTGACATTAAATCAGATGTTTCCTGAGCACCTGAGATGTGAAAAAAAAAAGTAGTTTACAATTAATTAACATGCCTACTTACTTAAAAAAAAAAAAAGTTTTTAAATTTATTTTTGGCCATGCCCCGCACCATGTGGGGTCTCAGTTCCCCGACCAGGGATCAAACCTACACACGTGCACTGGGGGTGCCGTCTTAACCACTGGGCTGCCACGGAGGCCCCAGTAGTTACTGTTTCTGTGGCTGGTACTTAGCAGAGAAAAAAAGGTCTGACTTCCCATGCAAGAGGCAAGAACACAGAACCTCAGCAGGCTTGTGTCCACCCCTGGCAGAGCAGGAAGGGACCTGTGAGCTGTGGTCCATGTACAAAGCTAACCTTACAGGTCAGCAGCTTCACTGTTTCAATCGAGGGGTAAAACTGGTTCCAGAAAAGTCTTCTCTTAAGTGTAGTGTTTTTTTTTCTAGGAACCCTCTTTTAGCAAGACTAACAAATTGGTACATATCCAGAGAAGAATCATCAAAACACAGGGATTTCTGAGCTGGAAATTTTACAAAATGAAAAAGTACAAAAAATAAAATAAATTGCATGCTATTCCCACTTACCTTGATGCTGATTCTCTATTTGAGTTGTTCTAGTAACATAATTTATGTAAAATTCAGCTGCTTTGTTCAAGTACTTATAGAGCAAATTGGCAGGCAACCGAACGTCGTGGTTGTTAATTATTAGCGGAAGGACATCACACACTGTTGAGAAGGAAAAACGAGGAAAAACTCATTAAGCTGTTTGGCTACTCTTGGGTTCTGGCAAAAACCAAGTTTAGTTTTTAGTTCACTTGGACAAGAGTAGATAGGAAGAAAACACCACCCTTATGGCACACTTATTTAAAAATTGCAACGTAGAGGGACGCTAGTGGACGGAGTCAGCAAGGAGACGAAGGCTCTATGTCACGAGTGACAGGTGTTTATTATTGTGCTTCACACCCAAATACATGGTTACATGTATTCTTTCAGAGGTATTAACTATTACGTAACAAAAATTTAGAAGTTGTTTAAAATGCTTTCTGAACCGAAAAAATAAACAGGGATTTAAATCCCATAATATGAAGAATTCCTTTGCTTTCTACAAATGACCTTATTTCTGAAATGACTCCCCACCACATTCTACTGACCATAAGGAATTAATACGAGATGCGATTTTTCTTACCAAATAATTTTCTAAAGCAGTTGACAGGAGATTCTTGCTCCTCAATAGTCTCAGCCTCTAACAGTGCCTCCCCAAGGCCAACCTGTTTCAAAACACACCTCATCATTTAAATGTGCTCAGTTTCAGATGACTGAATTACATGAAGAAACAGTGCATTTGATTTACTGATTTACCATATAGTTTGTACATTCAGACTTCCCCCAGAAACAAGAATTCTCACTTTAAAGGCTAGAAAACAAAAGAATCCATCAGCAACCCTGCCCGGAAGGGAATCCCACGTTCGTCTGACCGCAGACCACTGTTGTCCTATTCGCCTCTGAATCAGTAAAATTAAAACACCAATCAAATGTCTAGAAAACTTAATGGAAGCTCTGGAGCTAGACAGAATGATAACAGAGATGTCGAGATTTTTCTAAGAAATTCAGAAACTGACTTTATTCCCTCCATCAAGATGTATTATGTAGACAAAACTTCACATTTGCAGAGTTGCCAGGAGTAGCCACCCTGGACGAGGTAGGACAGAGCGGTTTGGGTCTGCAGGCCACCGTCCCATTCTGACGCCCTAGCCCAGTGGAGAGCTGGCTTGCACAAACCCACCAAGACCTCCACACTGTCTTCCCTGCAACCTGATGACGCAGGGTGAGAGGAGGGGTTACCCTGTGAACGATTACACGAGGCCGGAAGTTAAAATCAGGGAGGACTCTATGTTGAACACTGTCCCCCCCAAAATTTATGTCCACTCAGAACGTCACGATGTGACCTCAGGTGTTTAGCTTATAAAAAAGGTCTTCATACATGGAATCAGTTAAGATGAAGTCATTCGGGATCAGGGTGGGTCGTAATCCAATGACCGGTATTTTGATAAGGTCGTGCGCAGACACAGGGACAACATGCAAAGATGGCCAGGTGACAACAGGGGCGGAAGCCGAAGCCAAGGGATGGCAAGGCCCGCCGGTGCCCCGGGCGCCAGGAAGAGGCGGGCATGAGCCCTCCCCGAGCCTTCACGGGGAGCATGGCCCCAGCCATGCGTTGCTTTGGGGCTGTGAGAGAATAAGTTCCTGTTGTTTTAAGGCACCCAGGTTCTGGTACTTTGTTACAGCAGCCCCTTGAAACTAACACAAAGCGATACAGAGAAGGTTAACCAGGGCAGCAACCAGGAAAGTGGAGCCAGAAAGAATCAGCCAAAGGGTTTGAAGTAAGAGTCAATCATCTGAAGCCCAGCTCTCCATTATAGGCAATGGGGAGTGACGAGCAGAGCTGCAAAGCAGGATGCTGTCCACCTCTAGGAGCGACCGCACACTGACTAGTGTCTGCCAACCGCACTCAGTAATGATCGGACGTATGAGGAAAGGGCAGAGCAGAGAAAAAGTGACCACATGGCAAAAGCACGTGAAGAACGCGCCCGTTCATACTACCAACTATTGCGCTCCTTTAAATTCAAGCACAGAGTTGAAAACTATGAAATACATTATTTTTAAAAACTCTACTATACAAATTGAAAATAATTAGCACTTTGGCCACCTGATGTGACAGCGGACTCATTGGAAAAGACCCTGATACTGGGAAAGATTGAAGGCAGGAGGAGAAGGGGATGACAGAGGATGAGACGGTTGGATGGCATCACCGACTCAGTGAACATGAGTTTGAGCAAGCTCCGGGACATAGTGGAGGAGAGGGAAGCCTGGCATGCTGCAGTAGGTGGGGTCGCAAAGAGTCATACACGACTGAGCGACTGAACAACAGCAACAACAACAAAAGCACCGTCAGAGCTTGGTGCTCATTTCCTCCCACTGGTCAGACAATTTCTACTGGGATTTCAGAGGCTGGTAACAGTGACAGCCTTCTAGCTTTACCAACAAGGATTCCTTTGATTAGAGTTCAATCTTTTCTGGTGCTCCTCAGAATGAGAATAATCTGCTTTAGAATAGCATACACACTCTAGCTCTTAAACATACTTGTAACTCTACTGATCAATTTTATCTTACCCCATGTTGCACCACGGTTTCAGGGAAGCGTCTCAGAAGTAGAAGCAGCATTTCTGAACGTTCCAAAGTGTTGAAGCATTGTTCCGTAACCTTCAGTAACATTTCACACTGGATTCGCCCAGGAAGAGTTTCAAATAAACCTGTATACAATACATTTCACTTTGTGAAGTCTTTCAGAAAGAAAATGCAGACGCAAAAGAGGAAAGAACGCGTCATCATGCACAGAAGGGGACAGACTGAGTGAAGAACCGCTTCAATACCAAGTGAAGTATACTTGGTATTCACTCAGTCAAAGAACCGCTACTGCCGGATTTCACCCACAACCTGGAAGGCTTCCAGGTCAGAGTATTGGGCATAAGATGTTCACAGAATGACCGCGAAATATCTGGAGGCCTCATTGGATCTAGAAGAGAAGAATGATGTCTGGGAAGGGTCACAACAGTGCTTGCTGCTGGCTGAGATGAAAAGCAAGCACGTAAGCTAAAATGGCGTGAACCATCTACTTCCTTTTTTGTCCAGAATCTGAAATATTGGATTGACCATGGCACCCAACACAGAATGAAGGTTAATAAGAAAGGTCATAAATTACTGAAAGTTTCTCTCCTGTTCTGTGGAGGTCTGCACAATCTACAGATGCTTTCTGATTACTGCAGAACCTGTTAAAATATACTCAGTTGCCCAGGCTAATATCCACATCCTTTCAGAAAATTTAAAGGGTTCTAAGCAAATGCTCAAGGGACCAAGTGACATTGTACAGGCCAAGAACAAAACTCATACATGGGTACCAATACTGCAGACGTGGCTTTTTTGTGTGAAATTACTACAAAGAGTTTCACATTCTGGAAGCAGTGATTTATACACTATTACGTTATTACTTTGTTCTTACTTCTTAAGAATTGGGTTTGTTTATCTTGTGAATCATTTCTTAATGCTGAGGTAATAATGCTGATCTCTCTCCACACCACCGGCTGATCTGGGAAATTCACAAACCTATTTTTAAAAATGAATACATTAAATTAAAATGTCAGATTCTATATAGCATCCAAAAAAGAAAGTAAAAACAGTAGCATCACAGAAAAACACATTTTTCTTTATCCCAAGTGAATACATAGATAAACCAAAACAAAGATATAAAAATAAAAACTAAGAAAAATGAGGGTCCTTACGATAGACTTAAGCTTTTCTAATAAGTGAAAAGACAAATGACCATAATACGTAAAGCACTCCTGAAAAGCAAACAAGGGAAAAAAAAAAAAAGAAACCTCCCAAAAGAAAAAATCAGTTCAGTTCAGTTGCTCAGTCATGTCCAACTCTCTGTGACCCCCTGAATTACAGCACGCCAGGCCTCCCTGTCTATCACCAACTCCCGGATTTCCCCCAAACTCATGTGCATCCAGTCGGTGATGCCATCCAGCCATCTCATCCTCTGTCTTCCCCTTCTCCTCCTGCCCTCAATCCCTCCCAGCATCAGAGTCTTTCCCAATGAGTCAACTCTTTGCATGAGGTGGCCAAAGTATTGGGAGTTTCAGCCTCAGCATCAGTCCTTCCAATGAACACCAGGACTGGTCTTTAGGATGGACTGGTTGGATCTCCCTGCAGTCCAAGGGACTTACAAGAGTCTTCTGTAGCACCACAGTTCAAAAGCATCAATTCTTCAGCACTCAGCTTTCTTCACAGTCCAACTCTTACATCCATACATGACCACTGGAAAAACCATAGCTTTGACTAGATGGACTTTTGTTGGCAAAGTAATGTCTCTGCTTTTGAATATGCTATCTAGGTTGGTCTTAACTTTTCTTCCAAGGAGTAAGCATCTTTTAATTTCATGGCTGCAATCACCATCTGCAGTGATTTTGGAGCCCAAAAAAAATAAAGTCTGACACTGTTAGTACTGTTTCCCCATTTATTTCCCATGAAGTGATGGGACCAGATGCCATGATCTTAGTTTTCTGAATGTTCAAGCTGGTTTTAGGAAAGGCAGAGGAACCAGAGATCAAATTGCCAACATCCGCTGGATCATCGAAAAACCAAGAGAGTTCCAGAAAAACATCTATTTCTGCTTTATTGACTATGCCAAAGCCTTTGACTGTGTGGATCACAATAAACTGTGGAAAATTCTCAAAGAGATGGGAATACCAGACCACCTGACCTGCCTCTTGAGAAACCTATATGCAGGTCAGGAAGCAACAGTTAGTACTGGACATGGAACAACAGACTGGTTCCAAATAGGAAAAGGAGTATGTCAAGGCTGTATATTGTCACCCTGCTTATTTAAAACTTATATGCAGAGTACATCATGAGAAACGCTGGGCTGGAAGAAGCACAAGCTGGAATCAAGATTGCTGGGAGAAATATCAATAACCTCAGATATGCAGAGGACACCACCCTTATGGCAGAAAGTGAAGAGGAACTAAAAAGCCTCTTGAGGAAAGTGAGAGAGGAGAGTCAAAAAGTTGTCTTAAAGCTCAACATTCAGGAAGAAAAAATGGGCAAAGGCAAATCATAAAAAAATACAAATAGCCCAAGTATCATTTGAAAAGATACTCAGTCTTACTAGTAATACACTGAACACACGTTTTTAAAACAGCAAGATACTGTTTTCTCCTGTGCATGCATGCTTGGTCGCTTCAGTCGTGTCCAACTCTTTTGCGAATCTATAGACTGTAGCCTGCCAGGCGCCCCCGGCCATTGGATTCTCCAGGCAAGAATACTGGCGTGAGTTGCCACACCCTCCTCCGGGGGATCTTCCTAACCCAGGAATCGAACCCACATCTCCAGCACTGCGGGCAGATTCTTTACTGCTGAGCCACCGGGAAAGCCTTTTCTCCTGTGGCACTGGCGAAAATTAACAGGTGATGGAAAGACTGATAATACCCAAGTGCTGGCAACACTATGGGAAAGCAACACTCTTACACACTGGCCGTGGAGATGTAACCAGGAATGGCACTTTTTGGAAAGCAGTTTGATAGTACATCAAAATTTAAAATCCATGCACCCTTTGACTATGCAAACCTATGTTGAAGAATCTAAACACCAACACCTGAGCACAAAATTACTTTCTGACATTCCTGAATATAATCTCAACCAACTGGAAGCTCCCTAAATGTCCCCCAATAAAAGAGGGGTGAAATGCTATGCAGATGTGAAAACTAAACAGATCTTTACATGTTGAGCTGGAAAGGGGTCCATCACTGTGGGTGAGCAGTAGCGCTGGCGGCTGCAACCGCTGCCCCAGAACCTACTGATGTGTGCTGGGTGTGCTCTGGTTGAGGCCAGGAGGGACTTCCACTCATTATTCTCTATGTTTCAGTACTGTCTAAACTTCTGAGAAGAGCGTCTATTATTTCCAAAATAAATGACTGAATAGATGAGTTTTAACAAGAACAAGACCTAGTTAGACTTCTCTGCAGTTAACGGAAGGCCTAGACCCATGAAAAAGTACGCTTTAGGTACCCGACCCGCAGAACTTCAGACCTCCTCCCAACTCCCTCTTCGATAGACAGAAATCAACTCCCCACCCCAAGAGGTCTGGTCAGCTCCCCACTCACATGTCGTAGAGCAGCCTGCCGGCGGTGGCTGTCCGCTCTGCATTCCGCTCGATGGTGTACATCTCATACTGCAACACAGCCGAGGCGGGTCAGGCCCTCTCCCCCGTCCCGGCCTGCTCCTCCACCGTCCCCACCCTTGGAGGGCCTAGGACCTGGCACCACCTGTTGCCACAGACCATCAGAGGCCCCCACCCCCACATTCCGCCCCGTCCCTGGAGGTCCTAGGGTCGAGCATCACCTGGCGACACACACCCTCAGAACCCGCCCCGCCCCTGGAGGTCCTAGGGTCGGGCACCACCTGGCGACACAGACCCTCAGAGCCCGCCCCGCCCCGCCCCTCCCCTGGAGGTCCCAGGGTCTGGCAGCACCCGGTCAATGAAGCCTCGGGGCTCGGTCGCTCACAGCCCGGGCCCAGGTTAGTGCAGGCAGGGGCTCCGAGGTCGCCGGCGCCCAACAGGCCGCCCCCGTCATCATCGGGTTGCCGGGAACGGTGTGTAGGTTTCCGCGCCTCATGTTACTCTGACACCTTCACGCACGGCGGCGGTGACCGCAGACCTGCGGCATTCCCCTCTTTACACAGCCACCACCCAGGTGGGCTCCTGTGGTCGGCACCCCGCGCAGGCACCCAGGACACCCCCATCCCGCCTCCGCCCCGCGGGCGGCCCTTCCCCCGCGGCACCCGGCGCGGGCCCGGCCGCAGGCGGCTGACGCTCCCGTGGCCCCGGCCCGGCCGGCCGGACCCGGAGTCCCCAGGCTCGCTTCTCGGGGAGGGTGGGGAGGCTGGGGGGCGCAGGGCAGTGGGAGCCGCGCCCTCCGCGCGCCCGCCCGGCCTCACCTGGATGTTGAAGTCCGCCGGGTAGAGGCTGCGCGCCGTGATGAGCCAAGCCTTGGCGGCCCACAGGTCCTGCGGCACCAGCTCGCGGGCTCGCTGCACCAGAAACTCGCAGTCGCCCTGGGCGGACATGACGCGGCCCGAGCCCGCCGGACCTCAGGGCGGGGGGACGCCACGGGCCTGGCCGCCGCCGGGGCCGCTACTACGCAGGCGCGGAGCGCGCCGAGCGCTTCCGGGTTTGCGGGCGGCCTCCGCGCCTGCGCCTGTGGGGCCCTCGGCCGGGCAGCTCCCCGGGAGCGTCCGGATCTCCGAGGCGGCGGAGCAGCGGGGAGCCTGTCGGCGGGCTCGGGGAACGACCCCCGTGTCCCCGGGGAGCCTGCGCGCGCGCCGCCCGGGCGGCCCCAAGACGCCGGAAGGGCGGAGGTGGGCCCAGGACGGTGCCAGGAGCCCCTCGGCCGGGGGTCACCGGCGGAGTGGACGCTCCGAAAGGTCTGCGCGGGTTCTGTCCCCGCGGTCCCGCCGGCGATCGGGCTGCTGTTAGGACCTTCCACGTGTCACTGCCGCCGCGCGTTTATTCCCTGGTTTCTCCCGCGAGCGTTTCTTGGGCTATTGCAGCGTGAACGCTTTGCCAGTGCTTGGCTGCGGGCTGGGAGCTACTGAGTCGTTTATACCTGTTGGCGCCCCGGGTTTACAGTGTTAGGGACCTGTGACCTGCAGAAAGTAGCTGTTTTAATTATCCTTTCCAGCCGGGATCGACGTCATTTTCGCCAGATGAAAACTAAACAGTCTCCCCTGCTCTTGGGAAGGGAAGCCGCACTTAGGAACCGGAGGAAGCAGTATTTATTTGCCGAACAGGAAGAATGTGCCAAAATTTGGGTTGTGAACCTTCCTTTGGTTTTCAATCCAGGGTCTATATACAAAAGTTTAAACAAGTTCTAGTACCACTGATATCTTGGATTTAAAACCAAGGTTAGGGATTCAAAACTGATCTGTTTGAAAAAAAAAATTACTATACACTTCATACATGGAAAAGTTATAGATATGTTAAATAAATATGAATATATACATCACTATTGTAGACAGAGGATGTCGCCTGCCATTCCAATAAACAATGCATGCTGTGTGCCAGCACCCCCAGCCCGACTTACATTAGTGCCCCAGGAGGGGCATTTAGGGTGGAGGAAAAAAGCATACTGGCCCAACTAAAGATGTGTATCTAAAGAGTAATTTCAGTGAGCCCAGAGCCTTGCATCTAACAATGTGTTTTGTTTTTTTGTTTTGTTTTATTTTCAGCAAAAACTCCTATATATCCTGACTCCTCCCTTAGCTCTTTGGAGCAGTTCTGCAGAGCTAGAGGCGGTCTCCTGGGCTGTGGTCCCCAGTAAGGTCCCTGAATAAAACATAACTAGCAACTTCAGGTTGTGTATTTTTCTCAGGCAATGCTATGGTTATGTGTGAAGCCTAATATAGATGCTTCCTAATTACAATAATTGAAAAACAATTGTAAAGTTAATGGTGAATTACCAAGCTAGTTTTAGAGGAAAGCACCAGGAGGAGCAGGCCTTGCAACACCATGTAAAGCACCAACCTTACTAAATCTGTCAAGGTTGGGATTCTTTTGTTTTGCTACATTGCCCATCGGTACCATTCTACAAACGGCAATTTTAATATCTCCCCACTTACCTCTAATTTTTAAAACTTATTTATTTTTGGTTGCGCTGGGTCTTCATTGCTGAGCTGGGCTTTCTTTAGTTGCCAGGAGCGGAGGCTACTCTCTCCTTGTGGAGCACTGGCTCTAGGCTTGCAGACTCAGTAGTTACAGTGGGCTTAGTTACTTCCTGGCATGTGGAGTCTTTCTGGACCAGGGATTGACCCTGTGTGCCCTGCATTGGCGAGTGTACTTTTTTTTTTTTTTCCAATTAGTGGGCCACCAAGGAAGTCCAACCCCAAATTTAAAAAACTTGATTTTGTTTCATTAGCATCCTTAGTGATCTCTTTAGGTAAGAGCCACTGCTTTCCCCTCAGCTCATCCATACATGAACTGTACTAGTGCTTTAGAAAGCATTATGGTTCCTAAAGCTGTTTCATGTCCTGTGATTATATAAAGGAACAGCCTGCTTTTCTGTTCATTCTGTAGGCCAGGGTGGATTGCTTGGTGATAGAATTCTGTGGCTTTGTAGAAAAGAAGAAGGTACTGAATTGATCATTTTTATTGTGTAAAGTAAAGATCAAAAAAAATTGAGGGCTTGAACATTTTTTCATTATTTCATTGATTTGCATGTATAAATTGCATAAGGTTTTCAAATGGCAAAGTGAAGTGAAAGTCACTCAGTCGTGTCCAAGTCTTTGCAACCCCATGGACTATAGAGTCCATGGAATTCTCCAGGCCAGAATACTGGAGTGGGTAGCCGTTCCCTTCTCCACAGGATCTTCCCAACCCACGATGGAACCCAGGTCTCCTGCATTGCAGGCGGATTCTTTACTAGCTAAACCACAAGGGAAGCATATGGCAAAAATGACTGATTAATCATTAAACACTATGTTTTGGGTCTAGGATTACAAAACAGAAACCAAAACAAAACTGTTTACCTGTTCTTGAGTCTTCAGTTCTCTAGTGAAAGCTAGGGGCTAAATAAGGGAACTTGGGCTATAATTTAGATGCCAATTAATTTAGAATGCCTCTGACTTTTTGCCAGTTTAACATAAGATTTCTGGCTATTTTCTAAACAACTTACTAATTTTGAAAGGTTTCCAACTAAATACTGGGTTAACCAATAAGTTCGTTCAGGTTTTCCCAAAAGATGTAACAGAAAAACCTGAACAAATTTCTTGGCCAGTCCAGTATTTGTCTTCAGTTCCGTTCAGTTCTATTGCTCAGTCATGTACGACTCTTTGGGACCCCATGAATTGCAGCACGCCAGGCCTCCGTGTCCATCACCAACTCCCAGAGTTTACTTAAACTCATGTCCATTCAGTCGGTGACGCCATCCAGCCATCTCATCCTCTGTCGTCCCCTTCTCCTCCTGCCTTCAATCTTTCCCAGCATCAGGGTCTATTCCTATCAGTTAGTTCTTCACGTCAGGTGCCGAAGTATTGGAATTTCAGCTTCAGCATCAGTCCTTCCGATGAATATTCAGGACTGATTTCCTTCAGGATGGACTGGTTGGATCTCTTTACAGTCCAACGGACTCTCAAGAGTCTTCTCCAACACCAAAGTTCAAAAGCATCAATTCTTTAGCATTCAGCTTTCTTTATAGTCCAGCTCCCACATCCATACATGTCTACTAGAAAAGCCATAGCTTTGACTAGACAGACCTTTGTTGGTAAAGTAATGTCTCTGCTTTTGAATATGCTATCTAGCTTGGTCATAACTTTTCTTTCAATGAGGAAGCATCTTTTAGTTTCTTGGCTGCAGTCACCATCTGTAGTGATTTTGGAGCCCCCCAAAATAAAGTCTGACACTGTTTCCACTGTTTCCCCATCTATTTCCCATGAAGTGATGGGACTGGATGCCATGATCTTAGTTTTCTGAATGTTGAGCTTTAAGTCAACTTTTTCACTCTTCTCTTTCACTTTCATCAAGAGGCTCCTTGGTTCTTCTTCACTTTCTGCCATGAGGGTGGTGTCATCTGCATATCTGAGGTTATTGATATTTCTCCCAGCAATCTTGATTCCAGCTTGTGCTTCATCCAGCCCAGTATTTCTCATGATGTACTCTGTGTGTAAGTTAAATAAGCAGGGTGACAGTATACAGCCTTGACATACTCCTTTCCCTATTTGGAACCAGTCTGTTGTTCCATGTCCAGTCCTAACTGTTGCTTCCTGATCTCCATACAGATTTCTCAAGAGGCAGATCAGGTGGTCTGGCAGTCCCTTCTCTTTCAGAATATTCCACAGTTTCTTGTGATCCACACAGTCAAAGGCTTTGGCATAGTCAAGAAAGCAGAAGTAGATATTTTTTTGGAACTCTCTTGCTTTTTCAAAGATCCAATGAATGTTGGCAATCTGATCTCTGGTTCTGCTGCCTTTTCTAAATCCAGCTTAAACATCTGGAAGTTCATGGTTCACATACTGTTGAAGCCTGGCTTGGAGGATTTTGATCATTACTTTTCTAGCATGTGAGGTGAGTGCAGTTGTGCGATAGTTTGAGCATTCTTTGGCATTGATTTTTTTGGGGATTGGAATGAAAACTGACCTTTTCCATTCCTGTGGCCACTGCTGAGTTTTCCAAATTTGCTGGCATATTGAGTGCAGCACTTTCACAGCATCATCTTTTACGATTTGAAATAGCTCAACTGGAATTCCATCACCTCCACTAGCTTTGTTCGTAGTGATGCTTCCTAAGGCCCACTTGACTTCACATTCCAGGATGTCTGGCTCTAGGTGAGTGATCACACCATTGTGATTATCTGGGTCGTGAAGGTCTTTTTTGTACAGTTCTGTGTATTCTTGCCACCTCTTCTTAATATCTTCTGCTTCTGTTAGGTCCATATCATTTCTGTCCTTTATTGAGCCCACGTGCATGAAATGTTCCCTTTGTATCTCTAATTTTCTGGCAGAGATCTCTAGACTTTCCCATTCTATTGTTTTCCTCTATTTCTTTGCATTGATCGCTGAGGAAGTCTTTCTTAATCTCACCTTGCTATTCTTTGGAACTCTGCATTCAAATGGGTATATCTTTCCTTTTCTCCTTTGCCTTTAGCTTCTCTTCTATTCATAGTTATTTTTAAGGCCTCCTCAGACAACCATTTTGCCTTTTTGCATTTGTTTTTCTTGGGGATGGTCTTGATCCCTGTCTCCTGTACGATGTCATGAACCTCCATCCATAGTTGTTCAGGCATTCTATGTCTGTCTTGAGAGGACACAATTCTACTCCTAACAGGTATTGAGATAATTTTTATTTTTATTCTTGCAGTTTTTCTGTAAGTTAGAAACTATTTCCAAATAAAACATTTTTTTAAAATAAATTTCTACATGGCCTAGAGTGAATCACAAAACCTACTCCAGGAAGAGAAAAAGTATATCCCAAAAGAATTGCAGGATTCTCCCAACTCACGTACACAAGATGCTTGGAATGGATAACGAGGGCATTGACCAAACAGGATAAATTACAAAACTAGATGAAACAGATTTATCAGTGTGGATGCATTTACCAAGAATTCTAGATTGAACATGTCCAGTAAGTCTAGGAGTGCTCTGTCATGTCTGACTCTTTCTGACCCCCTGGACTGATCCCCTCCAGGCTCCTCTCTCCATGGGATTCTCCAGGCAAGAATACAAGAGTGCGTTGCCTTGCCTTCCTCCAGGGGGTCTTCTCAACCCAGGAATTGAACCTGGGTCTCCTGCGTTGCAGGCAGATTCTTTACTATCTGAGTCACTGGGGAAGCCTAACCAGGGATCAGATCCACATCCCCTGCTTTGGAAGGCAGACTCCTAACCATTGGACCACCAGGGAAGTCCCCATTTTAGCAATTTTTAAGTGTAGAGTTCATTAGCGTTAGGTATTTTCCACATTGTATAGACAGGCTCCAAAAGTTTCTCATCTTGCAAACAAAGTCTATGTCCATTAAACAATTCCCTTTTCCCATTCTCCCAGCCCCTGCAGCCAACCTTCTACTTGCTGTTTTTGTGAGTTTCACTACTCTAGGTTCCTCCCTTAAGTGAAGTCACACCATATTTATCTTTTTGTGATTAGCTTATTTCAATTAGATTAATGTCCTAAAAATGTATCCATGTTGTATCATGTGTTATGATTTCCCTTGCTTTTTAAGGCTGAGTAATATTCCCTCCTTATGGCAGAAAGTGAAGAGGAACTAAAAAGCCTCTTGATGAAAGTGAAAGAGGAGAGTAAAAAGTTGGCTTAAAGCTCAACATTCAGAAAACTAAGATCATGGCATCTGGTCCCATCACTTCATGGGAAATAGATGGGGAAACAATGGAAACAGTGTCAGACTTTATTTTGGGGGGCTCCAAAATCACTGCAGATGGTGATTGCAGCCATAAAATTAAAAGACACTTACTCCTTGGAAGAAAAGTTATGACCAAGCTAGATAGCATATTCAAAAGCAGAGACATTGCTCTGCCAACAAAGGTCCGTTTAGTCAAGGCTATGGTTTTTCCAGTGGTCATGTATGGATGTGAGAGTTGGACTGTGAAGAAAGCTGAGCGCCAAAGAATTGATGCTTTTGAACTGTGGTGTTGGAGAAGACTCTTGGGAGTCCCTTGGACTGCAAGCAGATCCAACCAGTCCATTCTAAAGGAGATCAGCCCTGGGATTTCTTTGGAAGGAATGATGCTAAAGCTGGAACTCTAATACTTTGGCCACCACATGTGAAGAGTTGACTCATTGGAAAAGACTCTGATGCTGGGAGGGATCGGGGGCAGGAGGAAAAGGGGACGACCGAGGATAAGATGGCTGGATGGCATCACTGACTCAATGGACGTGAGTTTGAGTGAATTCCGGGAGTTGGTGATGGACAGGGAGGCCTTGCTTGCTGCAATTCATGGGGTCACAAAGAGTTGGACACGACTGAGCGACTGAACTGAACTGAACTGAGTATTCCCTCACCACATTTTGCTTTTTTTACTCTCCCACTGATGGATACAATGCTAATAGGAATCTGTATCTCTCAAGACCCAACACCTATAAGATTTCATCTTTGTCTTTGGTGTCCAGCAGTTTGACTATGATGTGTGTAGGTGTGATTTTCTTTGTAGGTGTATTTTCTTTTCTGGTTGGGATTCACTGATTTTCCTGTCTATGGGTTTCTTTTTTGATCAAATTTGGAATTTTGATTAAAATTTCTTCAAATATTATTCCAACTTCATTTTCTGCCTCCCTTTTTCTGGAATCCTGACCACACATGTATTATGCCCACAGGTCCGTTGAGGCATTGTTCTTTGTTTCTCTCCTAATATTGTACTCTTTGTGTTTCAGTTTAAATGATTTATTTTGAGCTATCTTCAAGTTTACTAATCCTTTCTCTTCTGTTGTGTCCAATCTTCCCCTTGTATATATAGGACCATATTCCTTATACATTCATACTTTAACAGACACTGATATTGTTTTCATGTTTTAGCCTTTGTAAATAATGCTGTAATGAAGCTGGAGTTGTTGATATCTTTGAGTTAGTGTTTTTGTGGGATTGCTGGATCATATGGTAGTTCTATTTTTAATTTTTTGAGGAAACTCCATGCTATTTTCCACAGTGGCTGTACCAATCTACATTCCCACCAACAATGCACAGTGGTTCGCTCATCCCCACCAACACTTGTTAGCCCTTGTCTTTTTGAGAATAGCCAGTCTAACAGATGTGCAATGATGACTTACTGTGGTATTGATTTGTATTTCACTGATGGTTAGTGATGTCGAGCAACTTTTCACGTACCTACTGGTCATCTGCATGTCTTCTTTGGAGAAATGTCTATATACTTCGTCTGCCCATTTTCAGTCCTATTGAGTTGCTTGAGTTTCTTTATTTTGAATAGTAACCCTTCATCGGGTATATGTTTGTAAATATTTTCTTCCTCTCAGTATGCTGCCTTTTCATTGCATTGGTGATTTCTTTCTTTCTTTCTTTCTTTCTTTCTTTTTTTGCTGTGTAGAAGCTTTTTAGTTTGATATAAGTCCCACTTTTGTTGCCTTTGCTTTGGTGTCAAATCCAAAAAGTCATCACCAAGACCAAGGTCAAGGAGCCTACTGCTTACGTTTTCTTCTAGGATTTGTATGGTTTCAAGTCTTTAATCTTATGGTCAAGCCTCTCATCTATGTTGAGTAAGTTTTGTGTAACTGTTTGGTGTAAGATCGTGGTTCAGTTTTCTTCTTTGCACATGGCTTGTTTCCCCAGCATCATTTACTGAAGAGAGACTGTCCTTTCTTAACAGTAAACTTGTTGTAAATTAATTGAACATATATGCATGGGTTTATTTCTGAGCTCACTACCCTGTTCCATTGATCTATATATGTCTGTTTCTATGCCAATATCATAGTGTTTTGATTACTAGTGCTTTGTAATATAGTTTGAAATCAGAAAGTGTGATGCCTCCAGCTTTGTTCCTCTTTCTCAGAATTACTTGGGCTATTCAAAGTCCTTTGTGGTTCCATGCAAATTTTAGAATTTCGTGTTCTTTTTAAAAAAATTTTTTTGTGTGTAGGTGTCTCTGTGTTAGGGATCAGCTTGAAGCATATAAACTTAAAGTTTTCTCAGATCTAAGGAAAGTCTGCACACTGGGCATGAGTGGTGACTTTCTAAATTTCCCCGTATGTGTAACTAATCCTTAAATAACCCAAAAGGGGGAAAATGGAAAAATAAAGGGGATAATATAGCCATTGTCTCTTTAAATCCCCTGGAAGGTGCTTCAGGTAGAGGAGCATGAAACAATGATGGTGGAAAATGCAGCTGCCTGCCCGCCTGTGTCTGCCCCTGCACGACCATAGGGGGCTGTCGGTGATCAGAACCCAGACCCGTTACTTGGAGGACTAAGTCCTTATCGTCACTCTGGCTCCGGCAAGCCCCTCTAAGAGCGTTGGTCCAGCTGGCGGCTGTGGGCTGGGGCGCGGGAGGATGCAGATCGCCTGTCGCACGAGGCTGAAACTGACCAAAATCAAGCACAATTTACCAGGCTTGTCTTCCCCCAGGAAGCTGCAAGCCTTTGAATAGACTCTGAATTCTAAAATAATTACAGAGGACAGACTTGGCCAGTTCCACGTTGTGCAGGTGGGGAGACAGATTCCTAGCACTTCCTACACTGCCATCTTCCCTGCCCTCCCAGGCTTATTTCATCTTACATTCTGTACAGTGCATTTTAAATTCTCAGTGTCAGCTCTCTCATTTAACAGTTAGAAGAACTGACTTCAGGGACTTCCCTGGTAGTCCAGTGGCTAAGACTTCATGCTCCCAATGAAGGGAACCTGGGTTCCAACCCTGGTCAGGGAACTAGATCCCATATGCCGCAAATAAGAGTTTACATGCTGCAATGAAGGCCTGGTGCAGCCAAAAAAAGAAAAAATATATATCTAAAACTAACTTCAGGTTGCCAAGTGGAATTTAAAATTATTGAGAATGATAGCTGAAAATTAATTTATACACAGATTTTAAGGTCTTCTTCACAATATACTCCAGATTATGCAAAGGCATACTTGGCACTTTGGTCAAAAAAAAAAGCACCTTTGTGTGTATGAGTAAGATGTAGAGCATAGCAAAGCAGCAGAGAAAGGATTGGGATCCCGGGCTTAGGGACTATCCTAAAACCATCTTGTTGTCCATTATGAAAACAGTAAGAAGGTAGCATAAATTGAGATTAAAAAATCTCATACTGCTGTGCGTTAACATCTTTTATGGGCTTCCCGGGTGGCTCAGTGGTAAAGAATCCACCCGCCAATGCAGGAGACATGGGTTCGTTCCCTGGTTCAGGAAAATCCCCTGGAGAAGGAAATGGCAACCCATTCCAATATTCTTGCCTGGGAAATCCCACAGACAGAGGAGCCTGGTGGGCTACAGTCCACGGGGTCACAAAAGAGTCAGACACGACTTAGTGACTAAAGAACAACATCTTTTGCAGGCCTCAGGCAGAGTCCCAGCAACGAAATCGTTCTTACCCATAGTCCTGTTGCTCTCATATTAGGCATTCTCTTCAGGCTGCATCCTACTTTTAAGTGTTTTCCTTGACCTGCTATATCATTTATACATCATCATGCATTCTGTTATTTTCATAAGGGTTTGATTTATTTCTCCCATTAGATGGCAGGGTTTTTGAGGTCAGGCATTATGCTTTAATTCTTTTTTAATGCTACACAGTACTGGGAACAGTTGTTATTCAATTACTAATTTATAATTAATTTTTCAGAGCATGAGCCATTGAAGGCTTTTTCATGTATGATTTTGGGATGCAAATAATTTTATTTTGGAAGTTGCTACATTAATAAGAGTTCTGATGGGAGTGAAAGCAGAAATTCTTGATAGAAGACTGTGACTTCCTAATTTTCACTTAAACGTCTCTTGTAACTTTTTTTTTCTGCTGAATCCTATTTGGAGTATTAATAATTCATTGATGTGTATATAGATGGATAGCTTGATATATTAAATTTGGTTGTAGGCATTAAAGAAAATAAATGAAACCATGGCAAATTGGAAGAGAATGCAATTATTCAAATTTAACTGTAGGACACCTTGGAATGGTTAAGAATCACTACCATTACTCATCCAAATATCCCATAAATTTAACAGTTAACTTTCAAAATGTATTCCCTAGATAATATCTTTTGTAAAAGCCATTGTTTTTATTCATTAGAATTGTGAAACACTAAGCGTTCTGAAAATAATATATAATTGTTATAGGAAATCATAAAAGGGCAGAAAAGCACAAGGAAGAAAACGTAAACCACTTGTAATTCCAGCACTCAGAAATAACTGATATTACCAAGATCTATGCAGTCATTAACTTTTTCCACTTGTGTTTTATTATTTTGAAGAAAAAGAGAAACAATCCAATAGAAAAAAATGGGCCAGTGGTTAGAACAGACCCATCATACAAAACTATGTGTAAATGGCCAATAAATCCATGAGAAATAAGAAAAATGCAAAGTACAGTCATGTGATACTGCTCTGTAACCTTACAATGTGAAAATGAAGAAAGACTGGCGATATCCAGTGTTATCAAGGACATGAAACAATGGAAACTTTTGCTCCACTGCTGTGTCAGCTGGTTGCAGGAAATTAGGAAAACTGACATTATCTATTAAAATTTCATGGCAAATAGATGGGGAAACAATGGAAACAGTGACAGACTTTATTTTGGGGGGTTCTAAAATCACTGCATATGGTGACTGAAGCCATGGAATTAAAAGATGCTTGCTCCTTGGAAGAAAAACTATGACCAACCTAGACAGCATATTAAAAAGCAGAGACATTGCTTTGCCAACAAAGGTCTGTCTAGTCAAAGCTATGGTTTTTTCAGTAGTCACATATGGATGTGAGAGCTGGACTATAAACAAAGCTGAGCACCAAAGAGTTGATGCTTTTGAACTATGGTGTTGGAGAAGATTCTTGCGAGTCCTTTGGGCTGCAAAAAATCCAATCAGTCCATTGTAAAGGAAATCAGTTCTGAATATTCATTGGAAGGACGTGCTGAAGCTGAAGCTGAAGCTCCAATGCTTTGGCCACCTGATGAGAAAAACTGACTCATTGGAAAACACCCTGATGCTGGGAAAGATTGAAGGTGGAAGGAGAAGGGGATGACAGAGGATGAGATGCTTGGATGGCATCACCGACTCGATGGACATGAGTTTGAGTAAACTCCGGGAGTTGGTGATGGATAGGGAAGCCTGGCGTGCTGCAGTCCATGGGGTCGCAGAGTCAGACACAACTGAGCTGAACTGAACTAAAACTGAAGATTCACGTATCATTGACTTAGCAATCCCACTCCTAAATGTTTGCTCAACAGAATGTGTGCTCCCATGGAATAAAAGGCTTGTAGAAGCATGTTCATAGGAGAATTATCCAAAATAGCCCCAAATGTCCTTCAAGAGCAGAATGAATAAAATGTCATGGTCTATTCACGCAGAAACTTAGAAAGGCTTTCTCCATCTGATACACAGCAATGAAAAACAGTTATTTCATGCAATGTGGGAAGTGGAAGAGGCCAGATGTAAAGTGTAATTCCATTTACGTAAAGTTTGAAAACAGATAAAAGCAAAACAAAATGTTTACAGATATATGCACAAATGGTAAATCTACAAAGGAAAATAAGGGAGTAATTACACTCATGTGTTCATTCAGGGAGAAGGGAGAGGTGAAAGCTAGGAGGTGGCGGGAGGACTCTGGGATGCTTGAACCTTTCTATATGTTGGGTTGGCTAAAGAGTATATTCAGATTTTTCTGCAAGATGTTACAGAAAAGCACAAAAGAAATTTTAGGCCAACTCAACATTTCTGGTTATGATTATACAGTGGAAGTGAGAAATAGATTTAAGGGACTAGATAGATAGAGTGCCTGAAGAACTATGGACGGAGATTTGTGACATTGTACAGGAGACAGGGATCAAGACCATCCGCAAGGAAAAGAAATGCAAGAAAGCAAAATGGCTGTCTGGGGAGGACTTACAAATAGCTGTGAAAAGAAGAGAAGCAAAAAGCAAAGGAGAAAAGGAAAGATATAAGCATCTGAATGCAGAGTTCCAAAGAATAGCAAGGAGAGATAAGAAAGCCTTCCTCAGCGATCAATGCAAAGAAATAGAGGAAAACAACAGAATGGGAAAGACTAGAGATCTCTTCAAGAAAATTAGAGACACCAAGGGAACATTTAATGTAAATATAGGCTCAATAAAGGACAGAAATGGTATGGACCTAACAGAAGCAAAAGATATTAAGAAGAGGTGGCAAGAATACGCAGAACTGTACAAAAAAGATCTTCATGAACAAGATAATCACGATGGTGTGATCACTCACCTAGAGCCAGACATCCTGGAATGTGAAGTCAAGTGGGCCTTAGAAATCATCACTACGAACTAGAACACTTTCTAACACCATACACAAAAATAACCTCAAAATGGATTAAAGATCTAAATGTAAGACCAGAAACTATAAAACTCCTAGAGGAGAACATAGGCAAAACACTCTCTGACATAAATCACAGCAGGATCCCCTATGACCCACCTCCCAGTAATACTGGAAATAAAAGCAAAAATAAACAAATGGGATCTAATTAAAATTAAAAGCTTCTGCACAACAAAGGAAACTGTAAGCAAGGCGAAAAGTCAGCCTTAGGAATGGGAGAAAATAATAGCAAACAAAGCAACTGACAAACAACTAATCTCAAAAATATATAAGCAATTCATGCAGCTCAATTCCAGAAAAATAAACGACCCAATCAAAAAATGACCCAAAGAACTAAATAGACATTTCTCCAAAGAAGACATATAGATGGCCAACAAACATATGAAAAGATGCTCAACATCACTTATTATCAGAGAAATGCAAATCAAGACCACAATAAGGTACCATTTCACACCAGTCAGAATGGGTGCGATCCAAAAGTCTACAAGCAATAAATGCTGGAGAGGGTGTGGAGAAAAGGGAACCCTCTTACACTGTTGGTGGGAATGCAAACTAGTACAGCCACTATGGAGAACAGTGTGGAGATTCCTTAAGAAACTGGAAATAGAACTGCCTTATGACCCAGCAATCCCACTGCTGGGCATACACACCGAGGAAACCAGAATTGAAAGGGACACGTGTACCCCAATGTTCATCGCAGCACTGTTTATAATAGCCAGGGCATGGAAGCAACCTCAGTGTCCATCAGCAGATGAATGGATAAGAAAGTTGTGGTACATATACACAATGGAGTATTACTAAGCCATGACAAAGAATACATTTGAATCAGTTCTAATGAGGTGGATGAAACTGGAGCCTATTATACAGAGTGAAGTAAGCCAGAAAGAAAAACACCAATACTGTATACTAAAACATACATATGGGATTTAGAAAGATGGTAACGATAACCCTGTATGCGAGACAGCAAAAGAGACACAGATGTATAGAACAGACTTTTGGACTCTGTGGGAGAGGGAGAGGGTGGGATGATTTGGGAGCATGGCATTGAAACACGTATAATATCATGTAAGAAATGAATCACCAGTCTAGGTTCAATGCAGGATACAGGATGCTTGGGACTGGTGCACTGGGATGACCCAGAGAG
Source organism: Ovis canadensis (assembly GCF_042477335.2). Taxonomy (NCBI): domain Eukaryota; kingdom Metazoa; phylum Chordata; class Mammalia; order Artiodactyla; family Bovidae; genus Ovis; species Ovis canadensis. The sequence continues at coordinate 53,442,950 of NC_091270.1, forward strand.
ATGGTATGGAAAGGGAGGTGGGAGGGGGGTTCAGGATTGGGAACTCATGTACACCCGTGGCGGATTCATGTTGATGTATGGCAAAACCAATACAGTATTGTAAAGTAAAATAAAGTTAAAAAAACAAAAAAGTAATCATCACTATGAACAAAGCTAGTGGAGGTGATGGAATTCCAGTTGAGCTATTTCAAATCCTGAAAGATGATGCTGTGAAAGCGCTGCATTCAATATGCCAGCAAATTTGGAAAACTCAGCAGTGGCCACAGGACTGGAAAAGGTCAGTTTTCATTCCAATCCCAAAGAAAGGCAATGCCAAAGAATGCTCAAACTACTGCACAGTTGCACTCATCTCAGATGCTAGTAAAGTAATGCTCAAAATTCTCTATGCCAGGCTTCAGCAATACGTGAACCATGAACTTTCAGATGTTCAAACTGATTTTAGAAAAGGCAGAGGAACCAGAGATCAAATTGCCAACATCCGCTGGGTCATCGAAAAAGCAAGAGAGTTCCAGAAAAAACATCTATTTCTGCTTTATTGACTATGCCACAGCCTTTGACTGTGTGGATCACAATAAACTGTGGACAATTCTCAGAGATGGGAATACCAGACCACCTGATCTGCCTCTTGAGAAACCTATATGCATGTCAGGAAGCAACAGTTAGAACTGGACATGGAACAACAGACTGGTTCCAAATAGGAAAAGGAGTATGTCAAGGCTGTATATTATCACCCTGCTTATTTAACTTATATACAGAGTACATCATGAGAAACGCTGGACTGGAAGAAACACAAGCTGGAGTTGAGATTGCCGGGAGAAATATCAATAACCTCAGATATGCAGATGACACCACCCTTATGGCAGAAAGTGAAGAGGAACTAAAAAGCCTCTTGATGAAAGTGAAAGAGGAGAGTGAAAAAGTTGGCTTAAAGCTCAACAGTCAGAAAACGAAGATCATGACATCCGGTCCCATCACTTCATGGGGAATAGATGGGGAAACAGTGGAAACAGTGTCAGACTTCATTTATTTGGGCTCCAAAATCACTGCAGATGGTGACTGCAGCCATGAAATTAAAAGATGCTTACTCCTTGGAAGAAAGTTATGACCAACCTAGATCGCATTTTCAAAAGCAGAGACATTACTTTGCCAACAAAGGTCTGTCTAGTCAAGGCTATGGCTTTTCCAGTGGTCATGTATGGATGTGAAAGTTGGACTGTGAAGAAAGCTGAGTGCCGAAGAATTGATGCTTTTGAACCGTGGTGTTGGAGAAGACTCTTGAGAGTCCCTTGGACTGCAAGGAGATCCAACCAGTCCATTCTAAAGGAGATCAGCCCTGGAAGGAATGATGCTAAAGCTGAAACTCCAATACTTTGGCCACCTCCTGCGAAGTGTTGACTCATTGGAAAAGACCCTGATGCAGGGAAGGATTGGGGGCAGGAGGAAAAGGGGACGACAGAGGATGAGTCCATCACCGACTCGATGGACGTGAGTTTGGGTGAACTCCGGGAGTTGGTGATGGACAGGGAGGCCTGGCGTGCTGCGATTCATGGGGTCGCAAAGAGTCGGACACGACTGAGCGACAGAACTGAACTGAACATTTCTGGACCCAGGTGGTGGTCACAAGATACTCATTTTGTGACAAGTCAGATGTACCTGTTTCTTATGTGCATGCGTGCATGCTCAGTCGTGTCTGACCGTTTGCAACCCCATGGCCTGTAGCCCGCCAGGCTTCTCTGTCCATGAGGATTCTCCAAGGAAGAACACAGGAGTGGGTTGCCATTTTCTCTTCCAAGGGATCTTCTCCACCTAGGGATTGAACCGAGTCTCCTGCATTACAGGTGGATTCTTTACTGCCTGAGCCATCGGGGAGCTTTCTTACATTGTAGTGAACAATAAAAATGTTTAAAACAAAAGTAGTGTTGATATTTGCTCTTTATTTGTATTCCTAGGTTGGGTGCACACATCTTATAAATATTACAATGTTTTGGAGTGATCCCTTTATTAATACCCAATAACCTTCTGTTTCTCTTATTGTATACAGTCTTTGGTTTAAAATCTATTTTGTCTGATACAAGCATAGCTATTCAGCTTTTAATGTTTTCCTTTTGCATGGAATATTATTTTTGGTCCCTATACTTTCAGTCTTTGTGTATACTTAGAGCTGAAGTGACTCTCTTGTGAGAGCATATAGTTGGGTCTTATTTTGTTTATCCATTTAGCCACTCTGTGTCTTTTGCGGAGAATTTGGTCTATTTAAATTTAAAGTAAGTATTGGCAGGTATGCACTTTCTATTCCCATTTTAAAATTGTTTTCTGGTGCTTTGTCATCGTTTGTGTTTTTTTCCCCTCTCTTGCTCTCTTTGTGTTTGGTGATTTTTATGTAGTGGTATATTTATTCTCTTTATTTTTTTTTAAAATCTATTTAAGGTTTTGCTTTGTGGTTAGCATGAGGCTTACACAAAACGTCTTATTTATAACAGTCTATTTCAAACTGATAACAGCTTAACTTTGGATGTATATGAAATCTACATTTGTACTCTTTTTGTTAAAACATTTTATGTTTTTGATGCCAGAGTTAATATCTTTTTATCTTGCTCATCCATTTACAAATCACAGTGTGTGAAAGTGTGTGTTAGTCGTTCAGTCATGTCCAACTCTTTGCAACCCCGTGGACTGTAGTCTGCTGGGCTCCTCTGTCCATGGGATTGTCCAGGCAAGAATATTGGAGTGGGTTGCCATTCCCTTCTCCGGGGATCGTCCCAACCCAGGGACTAAACTCGGGCAGATTCACAGATTCCTTACCATCTGAGTCACCAGGAAAATCACTGCAGTTATAGTTATTTTTGCTAATTTTGCCTTTTAACCTTTAGACTAAATTTAAAAGTGATTTATACATTCCATTACATGAGTATTCTGCGCTTAATATATATTTACTTTTACCAGCAAAATTTATACTCTCATATGTTTTCCTGTAACTAATTGGTGTCCTTCGTTTCACCTTGAAGAAGTCACTTTAACATTTCATGTAAGGTTGGTCTAGTGGTAATGAACTCTCAGATTTTGCTTGTTTGGAAAACTCTTTATCTCTACTTCAATTCTGAAGAACAACTTTTCCAAGCAGAGTATTCTTGGTGGCAATTTTTTTTTTTTTCTCTTTTAGCATTTCAATATATCTTATTTCATTATAGCCTGCACAGTTCCTCTGAAAAACCTGGTCGTAGTCTACAGAGTTTTCCTTGTATGTGGCAAGTTGTTTTTCTCTTGCTACTTTTAAAATTCTGTGTCTTTAACTTTTGGCAATTAAATTATGTTGTGTCTTAGAATGGCCCCTTTGGAATCATCTTATTTAGAACTCTCTAGGTTTCCCGGATCTAGGTATCTATTTCCCCAGATTAGGGAAGTTCTTAGCCATTATTTCTTTGAATAGCTTTCTACCTCTTTCTCTCTCTTCTCCTTCTGAGACCTCAGTAGTGCGATTCTTGGTCCTCTTGACCGTGTCCCACAGGTTCCCTAAGCTCTCCTCACACTTTTCCATTCTTTTCTCTCTTTGCTCTTTTTGTTGAATGACTCCCACCGCTGTCTTCAAGTTCACTGAGTCTTTCTTTGCTACGCCTAGTTTGTTGTTGAATTTTTCCGTTCAGCTATTGTATTCTTCAACTCTGTGATTTCTGTTTGGTACTCTGTTTTCTTGGGTTCCATCCCTGGGTTGGGAAGGTCCCTTCGAGAAGGGGAATGGCTACCCATTCCAGTGTTCTGGCCTGGAGAATTCCAAGGACTATATAGTCCACGGGTCGCACAAAGAGTCGGACACGCCAGAGCGACTTTCACTTTCACTTTATTTTCTCTTTGTTGAAACTCTCACTTTCTTCATGAATTGTTTTCTTGATCTTGGTTAGCATCTTTAGGACCATTATTTTGAACTCCTTATGGGGTAAATAAATTATTTTAGTTTCATTAAGACCTGTTTCTGGGGAGTCGGACACAACTGAAGCAACTTAGCAGCAGCAGCAGCAGCAGCATCCTGTTGTTTCATTTGGAACACAGTTTTCTATTTTTAAAAAGTTTCTCTTGACTCCCTTTGTTGGTTTCTATGCATTAGATGAAACAGCCAACTCGCCCAGTTTTGGAGGAGTGGCCTCCTGTAGTAAATGAAACTTATTCCTCAACCCCATCCTCACTCTTGGTTGTCTTGAAAATCTTTGCGATTGTCTAAGCAGACTACTTTGTTCTTAGTGGCTGAGGGTGTACCAAGACCTGTCAGTGTCCCAAAGGAGAGGATCTCAATCAATGCCTAGATTCAGGCTGTGCGAAAGCCTCCCTGGGGGCTCAGTGGTGAAGAATCTGCCCCTCAATGCAGGAGACATGGATTCGATCCCTGGGTCGGGAAGATCCCACGTGCCTTGGAGCAGCTAAGCCCATGCACTACAACTACAGAGCAACCCGTGCTCTAGAGCCTGGAAGTCACAACTATGGAGCTCACGAGCCCTAGAGCCTGTGTTCCCCATCGAGAGAAGCCATCCCAGTGAGAAGCCCCCCACACCACAACTAGAGAAAAGCTCCCGTAACAGTGAAGACCCAGCATAGCCCAAAATAAATAAATAAATACATTTAAAAAATTTTAAAGGAACCCCCACCCCCTCCAAAACAAGGTAGACCTTCAGGCAGCAGCTTGTAATGTATGGAAATAGATATCTTACGGGAAAAAGACGGGGAAGAATTTTCTGTGTTCCTTCTGCACTGACCTCTGAGAGCATAGCCAGTGAAGAACTGTTTCTTTGCTGCAGTCCCATTGAACCCAGGGACACAAGCCTCCCTAGCCATCAGAGCCAGGCTATCAGGGGAGGTGCCCTCTCGATGGCACCGCAAAACCCAGGGTGCCAGGTGTGCGCACCAGCTCTTCTCTGCTGTGTCACCGGCACTGCTGACCAGCAAAGGGGCAGAGACAGTGTGGAAACTGTTCCTGCTGGGCTCCCCGGTCTCCGCGGAGTGTCGTCCGTGGTCTCTAGATGTGCATTGGATTAGAAGGCTGACTCTCAGACCGCAGCTTTTAGGATAAGCATGCAGGCCTTTTTCAGAGAAAGCCTGGAGGTTGGGCATCTCTGACCGGCATCTCTGCACTGAGCCTTGAGGGGATCGTCACTTAAGGATTCTTTCTCTGTCTCACCCGGTCCTGTGGGATCTGAGCGTACACGTCCTACTGGCGACGAGAGACAGACAATGAAGGAGCGTGCCCCCTGGGCAGCGGCACACCAGCTGGGGCACCAGACATGTGCACAGGCTCCTTCCAGGGAGATGCTCGTGACGTAGATCCGGGCACAGGGAGGCACAAAGGTGAGACCCGCCGGCCTCCCGGGTCTCTTGGGGGTGGTCGCAGCAGCTAGCCCCTCTCTTGTGTTAAATTAGAGGCCTGAGACAGGCTGCAGCTTTCAAAACACACAGAGCGGCCTGGGCACTGCCATGTGCTGTCTCTGCTCTGAGGCCTGGAGGGAAAGCTGGGAACCCTCACAAGCCCTTTTGAAATGGGTTCTTTAAAGAGAGTTGTGAACCACTGTGGAGAACAGTATGGGGGTTCCTTAAAAAACTAGAAACAGAGCTACCATGTAACCCAGCAATCCCACTTCTGGGCATATACCCTGAGAAATCCATAATTCAAAAAGACACACATTCCCCAGTGTTCACTGCAACACTATTTGCAATAGCGAGGACGTGAGAGCCACCTAAATAGCCATCAACAGATGAATGGATAAGGAAGATGCAGTCCGTATACACCATGGAATATTACTCAGCCATGGAGAGGAACAAAACTGGGTCTTTTGTAGTGATGTGGATGGACTGAGAGTTCGTCATACAGAGTGAAGCAAGTCAGAAAGAGGAAAAGAAATCTCATATATGAATGCATTTTTGCAGAATCTAGAAAGATGGTGTGGATGAACCTATTTGCAGGGCAGGAAAAGAGACATAGACGTGGAGAGTGGACGTGTGCACACGGCTGAGCGGGAAGGGGAGGGTAAAATGAACTGGGAGGTTAGGATTGACGTAAATACACCACCACATGTGAAATGGACAGCTAGGGAGAAGCTGCTGCTGAGAAGGCTCTTCAGGAGGCCACCCCAATAAATAAATAAATGCATACATAATTTTAAAAGATGAAGAGAGCTGTGAGTTTCTCCTGATTGCAGGCTGTTATGCTGGAGACAGGGTCTAAGGTGGGATTGCATCTTACCCTCTCCGATCCGTTTGGATGTGAGTTCATCCTCGTTCACTCCGTGTATATCAGTGGCTCACTCAGCATCCTGATTTCTTTCGGAGGAAACCGCTGTACACAGAGCTGTGTCCCAGGAGCGCGTGTGCTCAGGGGCTTCCTGTGTTACCACCTGGGACTGGGAACAAGGTCCAATCTTTTTAACACTGTGACAGCTTCCTTTTTACCTGGCGTGTCAAGATGTTCCAGCTTTATCTTCTATATCGTCAGCCCTTACTTCAAGAAGCCTTGGGGTTTTATTTGTTTTGCCTCATGTTGTGATTTAGTAGGAAATGGTGCTTTGAGATCGCAATCTGGATTTGATGGATCCCCACTGCCACTGGGATTGTTATTGTTTATAAACCTTTTCAATGGACAGATCTAGAAATTACACCTATTTATCTGTTTGTAAACTATGTTCCACTTGAAACTATTTACAAAATTAAAATTTTTACTTGATCTCATCTTTATGGCTATATTTTCTTTCTTCTGCATTGAGTATCCTAACTGTTACCTTGTTAGTATAGCCTTCAAACACTAAACTTTGGATTTTTACCCCCATTTAGACTTAGTTTATTTTATTTTTTATTTCTTTTGTGTAATAAAGTTTTATTAAAGTATAAAGGAGATAGAGAAAGCTTCGGACATAGGCATCAGAAGGGGGCAGAAAGAGTACCCACTTGTTAGTGTTAGCAATGAAGTTATATACTCTCCAATGAATCCAAAGAATGTCTGGAGGTTGTAAAGACCTCACCAGACCTACTCCCATAATTTACATTTTAAAATAACAGAATTAGTCAGAAGATTTAATCCAGAGACTGTCCTCAGGCAGAATACATTGTTGTTATATAATCTTTGTAAAGAGCAGGTTTACTCCCATAATTTACAGAATTAGCCAGAAGGTTTAATCCAGAGACTGTCCTCAGGCAGAATACATTCTTGTTATATAATCCTAAGGAAAGTAGAGAAGAAAAAAAAGTTTGTCTTTTCTTCCTCCTTGAGAATTCCAGACCCCTCTCTTCTTGGGGACCCCTAGACTTCTTATCAACCTGCCTAGGAAATGACTCTCTCATTCCCCCTTTTTCTTTTAGGAGAATTATGTTGCCTAGGGAAAAGGGGCATCATTCCTGTTCCATAACTGACTTAATTTAAAAGTAACCATGCATTTAATGCTCATGACTAATTATTTTTATTTTATTTTTATTTATTTATTTTTCTAATTAATTTATTTATTTTAATGAAAGGATAATTACTTTACAATATTGTGTTGGTTTCTGCCACACATCAACATGAACTAGCCACAGGCATACATATGTCCCCTCTCTCTTGAAGGTCCCTCCCACCTTCCCCCCTGGTCCCACCACGTTTCAGGAATACGTGTGTGCAAATTGCTTCAGTTATGTCTAAGATTCTCCAGTATTTATCTGAAGCTTATTTTCTAGTAGATATTTCTGGAAAAACTCACGAGAAAAACATTCCCCAAGTTCTTGTATGTTTTGAGAATAATCTTTCTAACTTTTTCTGCTTAAAAGTTTATCAGATTTAAATTTTTTGGTTCACATTTTCCTTCCTTGAGGATCTTAAATTTACTTCTAGCATGAAGTGTTGCTTTCAAAAAGTGCAATGATAAAAAAGAAGTGTCGTGACAAAATGTAACTTTCTTACCCCCGTTATTTAGTCAGCGGCTCAATTGCCTAGACTTCCAAAGAATTTTTACGTTTTTCACTTATTATGAAGCAACGGGCGAGAGTCTTGGTTTGTTTTGTGGGCAAGTCTTTCTGGAATGCTTTCATTGGTGTTATTCTGTCCCTTATTTTCCTTTGAGATTTTACATGGGATTTAACCTTAATCATTGTCAGCTGCTCATTTTCTTGTGCAATAGTTTTCCTGAACTTTTTGAAGAAGTGATTCCGTCAAGTTTTTCTAACTTCACAGGGCTCCCTCTTCCGTATTTTCTGTGTCCTATTGACAAAGAATGATAGTTCACCTTCGGAAATTGCCTGGCTTTGTTCTCTCTCCCAGTTTTATTTATGCTTTGATTTCCCTTCGCCTATGTTGTCCTTATCCTACTCAATTTTGATACTATTTCCAATCATTTCTTTTTAGCGTGTAGTCCAGTTTGTGTCTCCCCTTATGGCCCAGCTGGTAAAGAGTCTTCCTGCAATGCAGGAGACCCGGGTCCAATCCCTGGGTTGGGAAGATCCCCTGGAGAAGGAAATGGCAACCCACTCCAGTATTCTTGCCTGGAAAATCCCATGGATGGAGGAGCCTGGCAGGTTACAGTCCATGAGGTTGCAAAGAGTCAGACTTCACTTTCAGTTATCACTCTCCAGTTCTGGAAGGGAGTACCAGCTGGTCAGTTTTGAGAGTACAAAGAGTCTGGAAAGGTCTAGCCCTTTCAGACCTAAACATGGATTCTTGCTCTCACCTACATTGGACTGTATGAAATCCCTTTAGTTTCAGCTTTTGTTCTCATGGAGATCCGCTGGAGTTTACAGTGAATGTCTCTTGGCTGTTTTATGATGTTGCTGTTCTCAGATCTGTGAGATGCCTCATGACTTCCCTCCGCTTCCTCCTGCAAAGATGCTAGTGAGTGCATGCTAAATTGTTTCAGTTCTGTCCGACTCTGTGCGACCCCTTGGACTGTAGCCCGCCATGCTCCTCTGTCCAATTCTGCAGGCAAGAAGACTAGAGTAGGGTGCATGCCCTCCTCCAGGGGATCGTCCCAATCCGGGGATCGAACCCGCCCATATCCTTTATGTCTTTCTCCATGGGCAGGCAGTTTCTTTAGACCACCTGGGAAGCCTGCTCAGGGATTGTGGTTGTTGGTGGTTTGTCTTCCTCTGCTTGTATCTGCATCATCGACTAAAAAAAGTCACCATGTGAGAGTTGTGAGTTATGCCTTCTTTGGGACAATGAGGGTTATAGCCTGGGAGACAGCTGCTCAGACAGCTCTGAGGAACTATCCTGAAGAGGCAGAGGGGTAGCTCAGTACACACATGATTTTGGTGAAGGGGGTATAAATGCAGTCAAGTACACATTTTGGCAGAAGGTTGATACTAGTCACGAGGAGCAGACACCTCTGTTGATGATTCTCTAGATATGAGAAGATGCAAGAAATTGGGTTCATAAAATCTTCTCCTGAAAATATCTGTCTGAAGGCTTGTTTTGCCAGATTTCCCAGAGCACAGAGGACCTTATTCCTGGTCTCCATCCTGAACTTGTTTCAAGGTGTGTTGAAGGTCAGCAACTTCAGGGAGGGCCTAGGGACTTCATCTCTGTAAAGGCAGACGGTGTGTGGCAACTTTTGGCCATGCGGGGGTCTGTGGGAATACCCCTCACCTGGATTTGTTGTAAATGTTAGCCATGACTTTGACTTTACTATCTAGTTTCTCTATTTTTACATCGAGATTCAGGAAGTTCCCCAAATTATGACATCTCTGCTACCACGATCTTTCCAGAATCTATTATGGTGTTTTCTGATTTGCAATGGAGTAAAAGTTATGACTTCATTGCTATGGATTATGTTTATGCTTGTGTTTCTAGAATGTATTCCTCCATTCTAAACTCAAATAAGTAGCCTCATATATGTATATATGTATATATGTGTATATATATATACACATATATACGTGTATGTATGTATATATATATATACACATACCATATATACGTGTATGTATATATATATATATATACACACCATATATACGTGTATGTATATACATATATATGGGCTTCCCTGGAAGCTAGCTGGTAAAGAATCCACTGGAGACCCTGGTTCAATTCCTGGATTGGGAATATCCCATGGGAAAGGGACAGGCTACCCTCTCCAGTATTCATGGGCTTCTCTGGTGGCTCAGATGGTAAAGAATCCACCGGCAATGTGAGAGACCTGAATTCAATCCCTGGGTTGGGAAGATCCCCTGGAGGAAGGCATGGCAACCCACTACAGTATTCTTGCCTGGAGAGTCCCCAAGGACAGAGGAGCCTGACAGGCTATCATCCATGGGGTCTCAAAGAGTTGGACACAACTTAATGACTAAACAACAACAACAACAAAAAAATATATATATATAATGTATATTACTATTGTATACAGTATATATTATATACTATTATGATTATACAATGGAAGTGACAAATTGATTCAAGGTATTAGATCTGATAGACAGAGTGCCTAAAGAACTATGGACAGAGGTTTGTGACATTGTAGAGGAGGCAGTGATCAAGACCATCCCTAAGGAAAAGAAATACAAAAAGGCAAAATGGTTGTCTGAGAAGGGCTTAGAAATAGCTAAGAAAAGAAGAGAAGCTAAAGGCAAAGGAGAAAAGGAAAGATATACCCACTTGAATGCAGAGTTCCAAAGAATAGCAAAGAGAGAAAAGAAAGCCTTCCTCAGTGATCAGTGCAAAGAAATAGAGGAAAACAATAGAATGGGAAAGACTAGAGATCTCTGCCAGAAAATTAGAGATACCAAGGGAACATTTCACGTAAAGATGGGCTCAACAAAGAACAGAAACGGTGTGGACCTAACAGAAGCAGAAGATATTAAGAGGTGGCAAAATACACAGAAGAACCGTACAAAAAAGATCTTCACGACCCAGATAATCACAATGGTGTGATCACTCACCTAGAGCCAGACATCCTGGAATGCAAAGTCAAATAGGCCTTAGGAAGCATCACTACAAACAAAGCTAGTGGAGGTGATGGAATTCCAGTTGAGCTAGTTCAAATCCTGAAAGATGATGCTGTGAAAGTGCTGCACTCAACATGCCAGCAAATTTGGAAAATTCAGCAGTGGCCACAGGGGTGGAAAAGGTCAGTTTTCACTCCAATCTCAAAGAAAGGCAACGCCAAAGAATGCTCAAACTATCGCACAATTGCACTCATCTCACATGCTAGTAAAGTAATGCTCAAGATTCTCCAAGCCAGGCTTCAGTAGTACGTGAATGGTGAATTTCCAGATGTTCAAGCTGGTTTTAGAAAAGGCAGAGGAACAAGAGATCAAATTGCCAACATCCGCTGGATCATCAAAAGAGCAAGAGAGTTCCAGTAAAACATCTACTTCTGCTTTTTTGACTATGCCAAAAAGCCTTTGACTGTGTGGATCACAACAAACTGTGGAAAATTCTTCAAAAGATGGGAATACCAGACCACCTTACCTGCCTCCTGAGAAATCTGTATGCAGATCAAGCAACAGTTAGGACTGGACATGGAACAACAGACTGGTTCCAAATTGGGAAGGGAGTATGTCAAGGCTGTATATTGTCACCCTGCTTATTTAACTTATGTGCAGAGTCCATCATGAGAAACGCTGGGCTGGATGAAGCACAAGGAGAAATCTCAATAACCTCAGATATGCAGATGACACCACCATTATGGCAGAAAGCAAAGAAGAATTAAAGAGCCTCTTGATGAAAATGAAAGAGGAGAGTGAAAAAGTTGGCTTAAAGCTCAACATTCAGAAAACGAAGATCATGGCATCTGGTCCCATCACTTAATGGCAAATAGATGGGGCAACAATGGAAACAGTGACAGGCTTTATATTTTTGGGTTCCAAAATCACTTCAGATGTTGAATGCAGCCATGAAATGAAAAGACGCTTGCTTCTTGAAAGAAAAGTTATGACCAATCTAGAAAGCATATTAAAAAGCAGAGATATTACTTTATCAACAAAGGTTTGTCTAGTCAAAGCTTTGGTTTTTCCAGTAGTCATGTATGGATGTGAAAATTGGAGTATAAAGAAAGCTGAGCACCCAAGAATTGATGCTTTTGAACTGTGGTGTTGGAGAAGACTCTTGAGAGTGCCTTGGACTGCAAGGAGACCCAACCAGTCCATCCTAAAGGAAACCAGTCCTGAATATTCATTGGAAGTACTGATGCTGAAGCTGAAACTCCAATACTTTGGCCTCCTGATGCGAAAAACTGGCTCATTTGAAAAGACCCTGATGCTGGGAAAGATTGAAGGTGGGAGGAGAAGGGGATGCCAGAGGATGAGATGGTTGGATGACATCACAGACCCAATGGACTTGAGTTTGAGTGAACTCCGGGAGCTGGTGATGGACAAAGAGGCCTGGCGTGCTGCAGTCCGTGGGGTCACAGTCAGACTGAACTGAACTGAATATTATTATAGTACATATATATATACACACAGTATATATATACTGCATATATATTACTATCATTGTTTTTTACCTCCTACTTCATTCTCAGAACATCAAGTGCTCCAGTACTGTGAAAATTTAAATTACAGTGGGAATCCAGACAATGCTGTATGGATCCCTGTCTGGGTAGCATAAAAAGCTCCCATATTTTTTAGTACTTTCTTTCTTTTCCTTTTGTACATTAAAAAAAATTCCTCTGTAGTTCTCTTGGTGTTTCATGAGACTTAGGGACCTGGTTTTATTTTTACAAATAGTCGTTTCAAAACCATTTACTCACTTATCTCTGTGCAGATTCAAAAGGCTTTGTTCGTCACAGACTAAATATTCTTTGTACTTAGGTCAGTTGCTAAACCCTCTAATAATTTTCATGTGTCTCTTTCTGTGACCACATCACGCTATCTTCATGACCAAATTTTATATTTTTCTGTATCTGCTAAGTGCAAAAACCTTCCTTGTTATTTATCCTTTTCAACATTTCTTAACTACTCCTTCCCGTGTATTCATTAAGATGATATTATGATTTCATCAATTTCATGGGTGTTGTGAATTGTTTTTTTCCAATAATTTGAAATAAATTATATTTTTATAATCTAGAACTATTTCATTCAGAAGAGTCTATTTTTTTTTCTTTATTCCAATCTTCTCTTATAGTTGTTTTGAAGTTCTGTCAATATTTTCCCATCCTGTTGCTGCTGCTATGTTGCTTCAGTCATGTCCGACTCTGTGCGACCCCATAGACGGCTGCCCACCAGGCTCCCACTTGCCTGGGATTCTCCAGGCAAGAACACTGGAGTGGGTTGCCATTTCCTTCTCCAATGCATGAAAATGAAAAGTGAAAGTCAAGTCGCATCCAACTCTTAGTGACCCCATGGACTGCAGCCTACCAGGCTCCTCAGCCCATGGGATTTTCCAGGCAAGAGTACTGGAGTGGGGTGCCATTGCCTTCTCTGTATTTTCCCATAGATCCTCCAAACTTCTTTCTTTGGATGATGTAAGGATTTCCTTTTATTGTTATCTGAAAAGACTGTAATCATACACCTGAGTCACAACACAGAGCCCACCCAGTGGGCCCATAAGCCCTGGTCCCTGGCCATTCAGGTCCATCCTACCACACAGCAACCCACGCGTTCACTGACAGAGAGAAATTAACTGAACTCTACTGATTCCAGGTCCTCTGGCAGTCACAGGGTGGACTTGAGTCCAGAGCAGATGCTAAGCAATGGGGTCATCATACCAGCGAGAGTGAACACTTGGCCCTTTTGCCATTAAGAAATCTAAAGACAAGCATGCGTGTTAAATCGCTTCAGTTGTATCCGACTCTTTGCGACCATATGGACTGTAGCCTGCCAGGCTCCTCTGTCCGAGGGATTGTCCAGGCAAGAATACTGGAGTGGGGTCCCAGTGCCCTCCCTCAGGGGATCTTCCCAACCCAGGCATTGAACCTGCGTCTTTTATGTCTCCTGCATTGGCAGGTGAGTTCTTTACCACTAATGCCACCTGGGAAGCCCAGAAAACAGGCATAAACTCAAGCAAATATGACTTTAAATTTTGTAATTTTTATGGTAGACAATAATCATTTGCCCATCTGAGGCCAATAGTCTTTGTGTGTGGGGGGAGGGGAGGGGCGGGGGAGTGTAAGGAATTTGTTTATTTTCATTGGGGATGTAGTTGCTTGCTCCTTTAAAGGAAAGATAAGACAAATCTAGACAGAGTATTAAAAAGCAGAGGCATCACTTTGCCAACAAATGTCATATTATCCAAGCTATGATTTTTTCATTAGCCATGTACAGATATGAGAGTTGGACCATAAAGAAGGCTGAGTGTCACAGAACTGATACTTTGGAATTGTGGTGCTGGAGAAGACTCTTAAAAGAGTCCTTTGGACTGCTAGGAGATCAAACCAGTCAATCCTAGAGGAAATCCACCTTAACCATTCATTGGAAGGACTTGCTGAAACTGAAGCTCCGATACTTTGGCCACCTGAACTGACTCACTGGAAAAGACCCTGATGCTGGGAAGGACTGAGGGCAGGAGGAGAAAGGGGCAGCAGAGGATGAAATGGTTAAATAGCATCACCGACTCAATGGACATGAATTTGAGCAAATTCTGGGGGATGGCGGAGAACAGAGGAGCCTGGCTGTTGTAGTCCATGGGGTTGCAAAGAGCTGGACACGACTTAGCAGCTAAACAACAAATAGCTGGTTTATAATATGTTAGTTTCTGCTGTACAAGGAAGTGAATCAGGCATATGTATATATATATATCCCCTCTTTTTGATTAGAAAAAATGTAATCATTTCTCTCCTTTCCTCAAGAGGCAAGATTGGTTCCAAAGTATGGATTGCTGACTCCCCAAATGAGGTTTGTTGATGTTGTTCAGTCGATCAGTCGAGTCCAACTGAACAGTGGTGATTATTTTACTAACAGTAATTCTATGTTTGTGGGTGGCAAGGGAATTTGGCATTTCAGAAGGTAGTTTAGCAATTTACGTATACAAAAGTATCAAATGAATGCCTTTGACCCAGAAACTCCACTTTTCCATATTTGTCTTAAGAAAATAATTAAGAGTATATTCCAATAGATCACTATAATACTCAATGATCATAGTTTGGAATAATGCAAAGTTGGAAAGAATAAATGTCTGATAATGGAAGATTTGGTTAAATAAGCAAAGTTATTGTTTCAGTTGCTAAGTCATGTCCAACTCTTTTTCGACCTTATGAACTATAGCCTGCCAGATTCCTCTGTCCATGGGATTTCTCAGGCAAGAATACTGGAGTGGGTTGCCATTTCCTTCTCCAGGGGATCTTCCCGACCCAGGGATTGAACCCGGGTCTCCTGCTTGGCAGGTGGATTTTTTACCCCTGAGCCACCTGAGAGCCACTAGGGAAGCCCATTTAATACTTGCAGTATATGAAACTATTTAAAGTGATGTTACGGGAAAGCATCTGTGAATGTGAAGAGTATTTAAATACACTTTTTAAAAGCTGCATTTTTGAGTTAAATTTTTTTTTTTTGAAATAATCCCAAACTTGCAGCAAAGAATAGTCAGTCTTTATCTTTGCAGGAGATGTAGGAGACAAGGGTTCTATCCTTGGGTCAGGAAGATTCCCTGGAGGAGGAGATGGCAACCCACTCCAGTACTCTTGCCTGGGAAATCCTATGGATAGAGGAGCCTGGCAGGCTGTAGGCCGTGGGGGTCACAAAGAGTCAGACACGACTGAGCGCCACCACTGCCATCTGCATCTTTGGCAAGAAGGTCTCAGAAGTGATGATTCTTGCTGTATTCGGTATCAGTTGGGAAAAGTATATAGCTTCCTTTTGTCTCATTCCTGGGACACTTGATTAATCTGCTCAGTCTTCTCCCTGATTAATCTTCTCAGCCTTCTCCACTGTAAAGTTACTGTTTTATTCACTTTGTAATTGATAAGTATTGTGTGGAGAGGTCCATTGAGAGTATGTAAACTTTCATTCTTTATCAAATCCCCAATTTGTTCATTTATGTCTGCATGGATACAGGGATTCCTATTTCATTCTCTGCTTTGCAGTCTGTCTCTGATTGTTTATTTGGTGTTCAGTTTGTCCCATATTTGAGCAGGGGGAACACTGTCAAGTCATCTGTGCTCTTTTGACACATCACCATCAATCTTGGGGTTCTTTATTACTTTCTGGCACAATAGATATTCCAGGATCATTATGTTTATAGCAAGTTGAGTGGTAACCCCCTCCAAAGATCTATCCGTATCCAAATCCCCAGATTCAGTGAGGTAGAAAGTGAACACTTTTTGGAAAAATGATTTTTTGTAGATGTGATTAAAGATATTGAGATAAGGAGAGCATCCTGGATTATCTGGAGGGCCCTAAGTCTAATCTGAAGTGTCTTTACCGGAGACGGAAAGGAGAAAACAGAGGCAGAGAAGGCCATGTGAAGACAGGCAGAAGCTCGAGCGGTGCCGCCGCAGCCGCGGGGAACGCCTGGAGCCGGGAAGGGGCAGAGGTGAGGACGGGTTCTCCCCTGGAGCCTCCCATGGCCGAACAGCCCTGCCCACATCCTGGTGTTGGACTTCTGGGGGAGAGATCTGGCAAAGCGTGGTCCACTGGAGAAGGGAATGGCAAACCACTCCAGCGTTCTTGCCTTGAGAACCCTGTGGATAGTATGAAAAGGCAAAAACACACGGCCCTGCGAGATGAACTCCAGAGTTATAGGAGGAGACATTTCTCTTGTTTGAAGCCACAGGGTCTGTGGTCATTGGTTAGAGCGGCCTCAGAAACGACCACAATGTCCTCGCCTTGCAGTAGAAATGGCCCCGAGTTAGCCACTTCTGTGGGAGCCCTGGCTCCTTCTAGAGTAGAACAGTATTTAGAAACCAACATCGGAGCACCTGGTGTGCTCGTGGTTATCTGGAGTCCTCTGTTCCCAGAGCTAAGGAAGACATTCATAAATATATATTTTAAAAATCAGAGATTTACACTGATATCCCCATTCCAGTCTATTCTTCTCCATTTCCACAGTAGGCTCTCACCTCCCTGACAGCAAGAACGCCTGGTTCCCGACACCCTTAGCACACTGGAGTCTGTTGCTGGATTCCCCGTCTGTGCAGACACGCTCCCCTATGGGTCAGCCACCCCTGGCGGCTGCCCTTGCTGCTCCGCCAGGACCTCTGTGATGAGGCTGCTCCCCCGCTGCAGCCTCTTCGCCCACGTGGCTTCCGTGGGCGGCCCCCTCCCTCGCTCCCTGCCCCCTGCCCGCACACCAGCCACCACCGAGTGCCTTGTAGAGCCCCACGTCATGATGTGATGAGCCATGGCCCAGCCTGTAAAACAGGGGAAAGGAAAAGAGGAAGAGGAAACACAACATACATTTTTAAGTGCAAAACATTGTGAATTAATATGATTTGAAGGAAAATTTGTATATATGCGGCAAAGAATCTGGGCATGCCCACAGCAGGAGGGTCCTGGGTGATTGCGGCTGGGACACGCTGCTCAGATTTGTTTTCTTTTCTCTTTTTGCTTTTGCTTGTCTCACTTTTCTTTTGTCCTCCTCTTCCTCCTCGTCTTGCTCCTTTTTTTCTTTGGGAGGGGAGGCCAATGAGCATACTTTATTTTTTGTAACAAGAAAAGCAATTGGAAACTTTATTTTTTAAAATTAATTTGTTATTGTTGAGATATAGTTAGTTTCAGGTGTATAACACAAAACGTTGATGTTTGTATATATCGCAAAGTGATCACCACAATAAATCTAGTGAACATCCTCTGGAGACTTAATTAAAAAAAAAAAGCTTATAATTAAACTCAAAGTTTTTTCTTCCTGGGTAGAGAGTAACTCAAAAAGTATGGTTCTCAGGATGACCTGAGGTTTCTTTTAACTTAAAAAATTGTTTTGAAGCTAACTTTTCCAGATGATAGTGCAACTGATTTAATCTGCTCTCTGCTTGAGTCTGAGGATTTTTGTCTCTAAGATTGCTGACATTTTCCCAGCTGGTTTGTTGATGCAGTGAAAGAGAGATCATCCATCTGTGCTGGGCAAAGTGGAGAAGAAAAAAAAAAAATGTGGAAAATAAGGTCTCTGATCTTTTTTTTACACTCTCAAAGTCTAGTAAAAACTTGTTAACATTTCCAATTGCATCAAGTTCAGCTGACTTGAAAGTAGCCAAAAATCAAGCCCAACTAAGAGCAATCCATCTCTGTGTAAGTTTCGACTTCACAGGCCTCGGTGGAATCTATGCGGCCGATTATAATTGATCTGTTCCAGGACAGTGTGTACAGGTACGTTGGCTTCCCAGGTGGCCCAGCAGTAAAGAATCTGCCTGCCAATGCGGGAGATGTGGGTTCGCTCCCTGGATCAGGAAAATCCCCTGGAGGAGGAAATGGCAACCCACTCCAGTATTCTTGCCTGGAAAATCCCACGGACAGAGGAGCCTGGCCGGACACAGTCTATGGGGTTGCAGAGCGTTGGACACGACTAAGCCCGCACGCACAGGTACGTGCCTTGTGGTGTATCCTTGTACGATAATACAGCCCGGGAATGTTAGTTGCATACATTTGTCCCAGGCTTGCTTTCCTAATTGAGGTACTTCTGGTAGAATTAATTTCTCATTTTACTTGTGGCTGTTGAAAACAGACTCTGTTTAGATGGACTTATCCCATGACGTCATCCTCTCTCCTCTTTGGTGCGTTCACCAGTGTGCGTTTTATTCCTTTGTGTTAGTGACTTTGGCCCCAGGACACTTTTCCCCACTCTGCTTGGTTTCTGAGCGAGCTTGCCTGGGCCTCCTCAGATTCCAGCTGTAGAGATTTTTGGCCAGTTGCAAACTGTTTCATATTACGGTGTAAAGGGAACTAAATGTGAGACACCCCGTGGCTTCAGACTTTCATTTTTTCTGGTTCGTTTGGATTCATTTTTATCCTATGTCCACTGACGTTATTTTAATGGGCCATTTTCAGGGAGATTAATTATACCCTTGGCACATCTGCTTTCCCATTTGAAAATTTTCTCTCTGTGTCAGGATTGGAAAATAATAGGAAACAGTTCATACGGCTGCCTTAGTTACCAAGACAACAAACCGGAGAAATAACTGGCTTCTCTCTGTTTCTCTGAACTACCTTCCAAATACAGTAATCTTCATCCTAAAAGCTGTGTATCTGTTTGAGATTACTACTTTAGTAGTTACTGAATTAATGTTTTAGCAAGAGTATTACTTGCCCTGATTATTAGAGAACAAAGCAGTTTTTGTTTTATCATCAAGTTTTATTTTACATTATTTTAGAACTTACACAGGTAATCTGTACATGTTAAGTTTAGGAACATGAAACTTTTTGGAAGTGTCTGGGGGTAAAAAGGGCTTCCCAGGTGGCAGTAGTGGTAAAATAATCTGCCTGCCGATGCAGGAAATGCATGAGACGTTTGCTCAATCCCTGGGTTGGGAAGCTCCCCTGGAGTAGGAAATGGCAACCCACTCCAGTATTTTTCCCTGGAGAATCCCATGGACATAGGGTCCTGGAGAGCTACAGTCCATGGGTCATAAAGAATCGGACACGACATGGCAACTGAGCACAGATGCACACACACGGAGTAAGAAGTCTAAGTCTTGATATCCAAGATACTTATCTTGACCGGTATCAACATACAAAGTGAATGTGATTCAATAAATTGACTTAGAGTGAATTTTAGAACAACAATATACTCAGATTAATAAAAACCACATGTTAAATGTATTAAAAATAAAAAACATTTTAAAACTCTTTAAAATTCATATAAACAATAGGTACTTCTTTGAAATTCAGAAAAAACAGGCAAGCAAAAAAGAATAAATTACCCACAATTCCACTACCCTGAAATCGCCACCAATAATATTAATTTCTAATGCTTTTCAAAACAATTAATTTTTAAAGTGACACATGTTCATTAAGTAAAAAAAGTGCTTGGTCTCCTTAATAATGGTAATAAGAACAGTGATAACAGCTGGTTTTTACTGAATGTTCCCTATACACCAGCCTGTGGTCTTAGCTTACACAAAGGAAAACACAACCGTTTTTTGAGTATCATTTAAAATGTTATTGTTAATTTCTGATCCTTTCTTTCCTTCTCTACATAGACATTAAAAAAATTATGTAGTTATAATTGTACCGTATGAACAGTTTTGAATTGTTTTTTAATAACAATTCTTTTCTGTGATGCTCCATTTTCTTTGATGTCATTTTTATAGTACGTTATCAGACAGTGTTATAAAAAAATGCCCTTTTACTGGCTGTTTACTATTTCACGGAAGGCGCGTAAACAATCCATTTAACCATTTCCATGCTGTTGGACACATTCCAACTTTTTTGTATAATGCTCTTTTTACGTTATTTCTTAGAATAGATGATTTTCTTGGAATAGATGGGTCTATCAGAAATGAAATTACTGGCTCAACTTAAGGCATAGTTTTAGATCTCTGGAATGTGTTTTCAAATTGCTTTACCAAAAGGTTGTGCTTACTCATGTTGGCATCATCAGTATATAACAATACCAGGATGTTTCTTGTTCTTTTCTAGTTTTAGAGAAGCAAAATAATGGACTGTATTTAATTAGTTTCTCTTTGATTATGACCGGGTTTAATGATTTAACAGTATCATTCCCTTTTTTAATGAATTACCTGTCATGATGTTGCATTTTATCCTCAACACTGTAATGTCTTTTAAAATCACGAGTCCTATATACTTATTGTAAAATTGAGAATATAGAATGCAATTAAGAGCAGATACTCCTTCCCATCTGCTTCATCGCACTCCTGCAGGACCGTTGGCCAGGCGCATCCTCAGATCTTTCTCTAAGATTCAGGAGTTAAGCTCTTTTCGTTTACAGTGTTGGCTGGGAGGGAGATGAATTTGATATGCGTCCTTTGTGAAGCAAAGATATTCCCCTTCGTCTTTTATGCTTGCTCCAATACATTCTGTTCATCAGCCTTCTGTTTCTGTTTTAAATAGCTTTCTTTATTTATTTTCGGCTGTGCTGGGTCTTTGTGGCCGCGTGGGCTTTTCTCTAGGGAGCAGGGGCTACTGTCTAGGTGACGTGAGCGGGCCTCTCATTGTGGCAGCTTCTCTTGTCGTGGGGCGTGGGCTCCCGGGTGCATGGGCCTCAGTAGTTGTGGTACATGGGCTCAGTGGGTGTGGTGCCCAGGCTCTAGAGCACAGGCTCAGTAATTGTGTCGCACGGGCTTAATTGCTCTATGACATGCGGGATCTCTCCAGAGCAGAGGTCAAACCCGTGTGTCCTGCGTTGGCAGGCACACTCCCAACCACTGGACCATCAGGGTAATCCTAAACGCCTCTTTTAAAAACAGTCAGGTTCTCTTATTCCCTAGTGAAAAATCACATCTTTTTCTTTTAAAGATTAGTAAATGCCTAAATTTTGCCATCTAAAGGTTTTAAAAGAACGTGGGGTGATGGATCATGGTTGGATCATGTAAGACCAGGGTTTAACTACAGTCAGCTGATCTATTGGTGAGCAGATTTTCAAATTTTGGTTTATCAATTAAAACGATTTTGTTGTTTCACCATGATTTCGATTTTGATTTTGCCTAATTGGGCAGCTGACTTCTCAAACTATCTGTTCATTCTTTTTTTTTTTTTCCTACTGTGTCAAGTGTTGCCATTTCCTTCTCCAGGGGATCTTCCCCACCCCAGGGATCGAACCCAGGTCTCCTGCATTAGAGGCAGACGCTTTAACCTCTGAGCCACCAGGGAAGCCCTTAAAATTTGTTAATATCATTTTAATCATTTTAAGTGTTCACTTCAGTGGTATTATTTTCATGATGTGCAACCATTACCGTATGTCCATTTCTAGAACTTTTTTCATCACCTTGAGCAGAGATTCTGTACCCATTAAACTGTAGTGGGTGCCTCCTCCCCCTTCTCCTACCCGCGGTAACTTCTATACTGCTTTCTGCCTCTGAATTTTCCTTGTCTGTGAATTTCATATGAGTGGAATCATGAAATATCTGCCCCTTGGTGCCTGACTTCTTTTACTTAGCATAATGTTTTCCAGGTTCATCCAGGCAGTAAAATTTTGTTTATCCATTTACCTGTTGATGGACACAAAGATGTTTCTGCCTTTGGCTATTCTGAATAATGCTGCAATGAACATTGGTATACAGATACCTGTATCTGTTTGAGTTTCTGCTTTCAATTCTTTTTGGTAAATGCCTAGAAGTAGATTTGCTCAGTCATATGATAATTCTATGTTTAACTTTTTGAGAAACTGCTAAAATGCTTTCCACCACATCCTCACCATTTAAAATTCCCACCACAATGAACAAGTGTTCCAATTTTTCATATCCTGGCCACTGCTTGCTATTTCCCTTTTTTAAAAAAATAATAGTCATCCTGTTGTGTGTGGAGTAATAGCACATTGTGATTTTGGTTTGCATTTCCCTAATGATTCATGATGTTGAGCATCTTTTCACATGTTTATTGGCTGTTGCAGCTCTTTCTTGGAGAAAAGTCTATTTAAGTTCTTTGCCCATTTGGGAATCAAGTTGTTTGTTTTTTGTTGTTGACTTGGAATTTTTAATGTATTCTGGATACTAATCTCTTATTAGATTTGCAGATATAAATATTTTCTCCCATTATGAAAGTGAAAGTCACTCAGTCGGGTCCTACTCTTTGCAACTCCACGACTATACAGTCCATGAAATTCTCCAGGCGAGAATACTGGAGTGGGTAGCCTTTCCCTTCTCCAGGGGATCTTTCCAACCCAGAGATCGAACCCAGGTCTCCCACATTGCAGGTGAATTCTTTACCAGCTGAACTTATCTTTTTACTCTCAGTGGTGTCCTTTGATGTACAAAAGATTTAAATTTTGATGAAGTCAATTTTATCTATTTTTTTTTCCTGTTGCCTCTGCTTTTGGTGTCATATCCAAGAAATCACCATCAGATTCAAAGTTATGGAGGTATTCTCTTATGTATTGTTCTAAAGGTTTTATGGTTTTATCTCTTAAGTTTAGTTCTTTGATTTTTTTGGTTAACTTTTAAGTTTCGTGTGTGGTATGAGGATATCCATTTTCCCAGCACCATCTGTTGAATAGATCATTCTTTCCTCATTGTATTGTCTTGGCACCTTTGTTTAAAAAACAACTGACCGTACATGTGAGAGTTTATTTTTGGGGGGCTTTGTGGAAAATCCCATGGGCAGAGGAGCCTGGTAGGCTGCAGTCCATGGGGTCATGAAGAGTCGGACTCGACTGAGCAACTTCACTTTCACTTTTCACTTTGTGTTCTGACCCATTGGTTTATATGCCCATCCTTATGCCAATACTTCATTGATTTGATTACTGATGTTTTGTGGTAAGTTTCCAAATCGGAAAGTATGGGAACTTCCCACTTTGTTCTTTTCTTAAAGTTTTGTCTGTTTGGGGTCCATTGAGAGGCCATACAGATTTTAAGTTGGATTATTTTTATTTTTGCAAAACACATTACAGGGAGTTTGGGAGTTTGGTAGGGATTACACTGAATCTGTGGATCACCCTAGACACAACTGTCAACTTTAAAATATTAAATTTTCCATTCCAGTAACACAAGCTGCCTTTCTGTTTATTTACATCTTCTTTAATTTCTTTCAGGAATGTTTTGTAGTTTCAGCATACATTTTTTTGCCTCCTTAGTCATACTTATTTTTAAGTGTTTATTCTTTTTGAAGCTATGGTAATTAAAAAATTTTTTTTCTATATTTCCTTTTCAAGTTGTTCATTGCTGGTGTATAGAAACTGAATTGATGTTCATGTGTTGACTTCGTGCTCTACAACTTTGTTGAATTCACTTATTTGCTGTAATCATTTTTTAAAAATTTATTCAATTTGATTTGGAGGGTGGTACATACACCTTCCATTCTCCAGCTAGTATAATATGCAGCAGGACTTTCTAAAAAACTTTTTTTTAATTAAAAATTTATTTAATTATTTATTATGGCTATGCTGGGTCTTAAAACTCTCGAGTTTTCTCTTGCTGCAGACCACAGGCTCTAGGGCTTGCAGGCTTCAGTCGTTGTGGTGCACGGACCCAACTGCCCCTCGGCATGTGAAATTTCCTGGATCGAGGATCAAATCCATGTCCCTTGCGTTAGGTGGATTCTTAACCACTGGACCACCAGGGAAGTCTCTAACCTGTTTTTTTGCATGTGGAATCTTTAAAAAAAAAATCTTTTTTTGTGTGGCATAGATGATCACGCCATGTGCTAACAGATAGTTTCACTTCTGTCAAATTTTTATTTCTTTTTCTTGCCTAACTGCTTTGGTGAGGCCTTCTAGTACTATGTTAAATAGGTGTGGCAAAAGTAGGCAAGCTTGTTTTCTTCCTTATTAGGGGACAAGCTTTCAATCTTTCATTATTGAATGTGATGTTTCCTGTGGGTTTCTGTGTATTGCCTTCATCATGCTGAAGAAATTTCTGTCTAGAAATTAGGCTTCTAGAATTAAGCTTCTAGAAATTGGAAACCATTTCAAAGAACTGAGAAAGCCAAAATCCTCAAGAGGGATGGAAAAAGTCTTACCGTCTTAGTAGAGTTCTCCAGTCAATGGTATTGCTTCAAACCAGGTGTAATTGGTACAAAATGGTACAGTCCTTTGTTATTACACTCAAGAGCTCTAAAGCTATTCATAATCTTGAGCCAGTAATTTTATTTGAAGAATGATTTACCCATTCCAAGGAATGGACTTATCTTAAAAATATCAAGAGTTTTATGAAGAAGCAGAAAAGTTTCTGCACTGTATTTTACATTCTGTGCCATGATCGGGAAAGTTTAAGTCAGAGAATGGATTTGCCCACAGCTGTAGAAGGTTAAAGTTTACAGTTTGCTACCAGGACAACACAGAGAACTTCAGACACCTTCTCTTCACTTTGCATCCACAGTTCTTTTGTGAAGTGAAACATTAAAAAAAAAAAAATCCGGTGTCTTAATGCGATAATGTGGTCAACACTGCGTGGCTAAGTAAGATCTTATGTTAAGGAACAAAACGGATTTATTTGGCAAGACAGAACAGTGGAGTAAGGGATGAAAATGATATTTCCAGTGTGGTTTATGTGTCCTTTGAATCAGGAATGCTCTAGAACAGTGGTTCTGAACCAGGGGGATATTGTCCCAAAGGACCTTTAGCAATGTTTGGAGACATTTTCTTCTCCTGACTGGGGGTGGGGGGCAGGGGATGGGGGACCTGCTGACATCTAGCGGTAAGAGCTGGAACTACTGCTCAGTACTCTGCAAGGGTCTTCCCCTGTAACTGGTAAACAATCTGCCTGCAACGCAGGAGAACAGGGTTCGATTCCTGGGTTGGGAAGATCCCCTGGCGTAGGAAATGGCAACCCACTCCAGTATTCTTGCCTGGAGAATCCCAGGGACTACAATCCCTTGTGAGCTACAGTCCATAGGGTCACAAAGAGCTGGATACAACTGAAGGGACTTAGCATGCAAGAGGTGTTTTTGATACTTAACATTATTAGATAATATTTGATATATACAGAAGAATAATCTCAGATATGCAGAAGACCCCACCCTTAAGGCAGAAAACGAAGAAGAACTAAAGAGCCTCTTGATGAAGATGAAAGAGGAGAGTGAAAAATTTGGCTTAACACTCAACATTCAGAAAACTGAAATCATGGCATCTGGTCCCATCATTTCATGGCAAATAGATGAGGAAACAATGGAAACAGTGAGAGGGCTCCAAAATCACTGCAGATGGTGACTGCAGCCTTGAAGTTAAAAGATATTTGCTCCTTGGAAAAAAAGTTATGACCAACCTAGACAGCATATTAAAAAGCAGAGACATTACTTTGCCAACAAAGGTCCGTCTAGTCAAAGCTGTGGTTTTTCCAGTAGTCGTGTATGGATGTGAGAGTTGGACTATAAAGAAAGCTGGGCGCCGAAGAATTGATGCTTTTGAAGTGTGGTGTTGGGGAAGACTCTTGAAAGACCCTTGGACTGCAAGGAGACTAAAGGAAATCAGTCCTGAATATTCACTGGAAGGACTGATACTGAAACTGGAGCCCCAATACTTCAGCCGCCTGCTGTGAGGAACTGATTCATTTGAAAAGACTCTGATGCTGGGAAAGATTGAAGGTAGGCGGAGGAGGGGACGACAGAGGATGAGATGGTTGGATGGTATCACTGACTCAATGGACTTGAGTTTGAGCAAGCTCTAGGAGTTGGTGATAGACAGGGAAGCCTGGTGTGCTGCAGTCCATGGGGTCGCAAAGAGTCGGACACGACTGAGCGACTGAACTGAACTGAAAGAATATGTATAGGTGATTATATACATTTATATATGTGAATATTATATATATGATGATACAGTATAAGTAACAATGCATTAAATGAATTCCCACAAGCCCACCACCCAACTTATGAATTAGAACATTATCAGTAATGTGGGCTCCTCACAAGTTCCACCCCTGCTTCTTCTCATGAAAAATTCCAGAATTCACCATCTTCAATTTTATATTTATCATTCCTTTGTCTTTTAAAGAATAGTGATAGCATGTGCATACCTCCCTAAATTATATACTTTTAAAATCTTACCTTTCGTTTATACAAATGGTATTGTAATGGAGGTCATCTTTTGTGACTTGCTTTTGACATTCAAATTATCCATTTTCTCACATGTCCTTGTAATTCATCCATGTTACTGCTGTATAACATTTAATTATTCCAAAATGTATCTCTTCTCCTATTGACATACACTTGGGATTTTTATGGGCTGACTTGTGTTTCCCCAAACTCCTAAATTGACAGCCTGACTCCCAGTAATTCAGAATGAGACTGGATTTGGAGATTTTAAAGTAAAGTAGTGGTTTACTTTAAAGTAAAATGGTGTTAAGTTAAAAGAAGGCCCTTGGGATGAACCCTAATGCAATCTGACTGGTATACTGACAAAAAGAGGAGAAAAAAGAAATATGATCTTATTTGTTGGAAAAAAATTTTTACTTTGTGCTCAATTAATTTGCAAACTTATTTTTTGACAGTTATCTTTATAACACTGGCACTAGAACTCTTGATCTCATTTCCTCTTTCATTTCATACAAAGCAGTTAGCTTTTAAGTCAAGGGTTTACCGCATTGCTGGGTCTTTTGCTAATAAGTTCATGTTAGAATTAGTGTCAGGATTTAAGGAACTTCAGAGAGCCTGTATGTATTTCTTACATAAGTCTTCAGATAGTGCTTAATTGCTTTTTGTATTGGTTGAAACCATACATTTGAAATCGCTATGTTACTATTTTCTACGGTTAACAACAGTTTGTCTATTTTTCAATAAATTAGTTGTTAAGAGTAAAGGAAAAAAAAAAAAGAGGAGATTTAGACACACAAAAAGACACTAATTAGTCCAGTCTCTCAGTCGTGTCCGACGCTTTGCGACCCCATGAATTGCAGCACGCCAGACCTCCCTGTCCATCACCAACTCCCGGAGTTCACTCAAACTCATGTCCATTGAGTTGGTGATGCCATCCAGCCATCTCATCCTCTGTTGTCCCCTTCTCCTCCTGCCCCCAGTCCCTCCCAGCATCAGGGTCTTTTCCAGTGAGTCAACTGACACTAGAGGTAGACCCAAACTGAGGAAAGACCATGTAAAGACCCTGCAAGAAGGCAGCCATCCGCAAGCCAAGAAGAAAGCAGCCTTGGGAGAAGTCACACCTGATCTCTGACTTCCAGCCTCCAAAGCTGCAAGAAAATAAAACCGGTTGTTTAAGCCACCCCGTGATATCTTGTTATGACAGCTCTAGCAAGTATGCATATATATTTGTTGTCGTTTAGTCACTAAGTCATGTCTGACTTTTGCGACCCCATGGACTGTAGCCCACCAGGCTCCTCTATTCTTGGGATTCTCCAGGCAAGAATACTGGAGAGGGTTGCCATTTCCTTCTCTAGGGGGTCTTCCCGACCCAGGGATCAAACCTATGCCTCCTGCAGTGGCGGGCAGATTCTTTACCACTGAGCCATGAGGGAAGGCATATATGCTGCTGCTGCTGCTAAGTCGCTTCAGTCGTGTCCGACTCTATGCGACCCCATAGATGGCAGCCCACCAGGCTCCTCTGTCCCTGGGATTCTCCAGGCAAGAATACTGGAGTGGGTTGCCATTTCCTTCTCCAATGCATGAAAGTGAAAAGTGAAAGTGAAGTCGCTCAGTCATGTCCGATTCTTCACAACCCCATGGACTGCAACTTACCAGGCTCCTCCATCCATGGGATTTTCCAGGCAAGAGTACTGGAGTGGGGTGCCAAGACATATATATGTATTACTTATATATATAATGTATGTTGCTAAAAACATCCTCGTTCCTGTACACTTGTATGTGAGTTTTTTACTGTGCACACTGGAGCAAAATGACTGGGTTCTACAGGAAACACATCTTACTTTAAGATGATGCCAATTATATTTCCAAAGCATGTAAAAAAATTCTCATAATTCCACAATCCTGTCAACACTTGCCATTGTCAGAACTGTTATCATTCTTTTTCGTTTTTTAATTGAGTTTTCTTCTTGTCCCATGTTACCTCTTCCACTGGTTTGGCAGTGATATGCTTCATTTCTTTTATTTTAGTGGTTACCCTCAGCATTATATCATGCCCATCTCATCTAATGTTAATCAGGAATTTTCTCTCTGAGGATCGTAAAAGAGCTTTTGAACATATGCTTGGGATCACTCTTTCCCAATCTACATGCTATTGTTGTCCAGCATTTCATCTTCTTGAAAATTCCTTTGAGACGCTACCATTTTATACAGATAATATTTGCTTTAGACACACACACACTTACACACATACCTTCCCCTTATTGTTTTGGTCATTCATTCCTCCTTCCATCTCACACTTTGTTCCTGAAGCAGGTTTTGTTTTCGTTTTTGTCTTTTCCCCCTCTGAATTTCTTTCTATAGCTGTCTCTAGTGGAGACGCACTGGAAGCAAAGACTGAAAATTTACTTTCCACCTGTAAATGCCTTTATTTCAGCTTGAGTCTTGAAACACAGCCTTTCTGAGTTCATAATTCGAGATCCACAGTAGTTAGCTGTTAGCATTTTTAGGTGTCAGCAGTCTTCATCGTCATTCTGAGACGGTGATCTTGTCTCACTGGCGGCTTTAACAGGGTGACCTTTGCATTTGCCCAGAGAGCCCAGTTTAATTAAGACTGATGCCTTAGATCAGTGATGAAGAATGTCCTCTTTGACTCCAAAAAGTGTCCCTGTTTGGACAAGAAACAACACTGTCCAACCACATGGAAGCCATTGTGCCCAAGACCTTCTCTTTCCCTTGCATGGTCTTCAGCTTCATAAACTGTGTCTAAAATCAGGTTTATCGTCATTCCTGCCCCTCCCCGCATACACGGCATCTCCTGTCTCTGCAGAAATCTGTGCTGTTCTTCTAACCGGCCCCAAGTTTGCCGATTCCCTCTCAGGCACACCTCATCTGCCATTCTACCCAGACAGTGAGTGTCAGATATTATGTTATAAAGACCTATTTGGTTCTTTGAAAAAAATTATTGGCTCATTCTATGTTTTGTTACTTCCTTATTGCTCTTTTCCACATGTTTCCTCTTTATACAAATTTATTTGGTATTCTGTATCTGATAACTTCAGCACTCGGGTCCTTGGAGTTCTAAATTTCTTGTTCCCTGTTTCTGGACTTTTGGTCATGGAGGCTTACTTCCTTATGTGTTCGGTGAGCTTGTACTGTGAGATCAGATTTGGCGGCTTTTAATCCTTTGGAATTCTGAGAGTCTAAGTCCAGGATGCTCTGTTTAGGAAGAATTTGTTTTATCCTCTGATGTGTGCTAGGGGTGCCCTCAGAAGACCACTGAAATGTGAGACTCTGAGGTTTAGCTCTCAGAGCCTGCAGTGAGTTCAGGAATTGTGGATTTCTCTATTTCAGCTTCACTTCTACACGTTTTTGTTTCCTGTACTTTGAACTTCTGTTGCTAAATGCACATGCATTTCAGATTGTTCTGTCTTCTTGGTGAATCGACCCTTTATTGCCATGTAATGTCCTCTGTATTCAGGGTCATAGTCCTTGTTCTTGTCTAATATTTACATAGCTGCTCCAGCTTTCTTCTGGTTAGAGTTTACATGGTATATCTTTCCCCATCCTCTTAATTTTAACTTATGTCTTCATATTTAAAGTTGCTTCTCATAGACAGCACATAATTGAGTCTTGCATTTTTATTATTTTAATATAAGGATTTGTCTTTTACTGATGCTTTTATCTCTATTTTATTTTGGAGGCGTGCTATGTGGCATGTGGGATCTTAGTTCCCCAACCAGGGATCAAACCCATGTTCCCTGCAGTGAAAGTACCGTGTCACTTCAGTCATGTCCGATTCTTTGAGACCCTATGGACTGTACCCCGCCAGGCTCCTCAGTCCATGGGATTCTCCACGCAAAAATACTGGAGCGGGTTGCTCTGTGGAGTCTTAACAACTGGACCACCAGAAAAGTCCCTCCTGATGCTTTTATAATTGATAGTATTGTATGAAATTTATATAGTGAAAGTGAAAGTCGCTCAGTCGTGTCCGACTCTTTGTGAGCCCATGGACTGTAGTCCATGGAATTCTCCAGGCCAGCATACTGGAGTGGGTAGCCTTTCCTTTCTCCAGGGGATCTTCTCCATCCAGGGATCGAACCCAGGCCTCCTGCATTGCAGGCGGATTCTTTACCAGCTGAGCCACAAGGGAAACCTAAGGAGGGCCTAAAGATTCCCAAACTGGAAAATTTCAGTGGCATTTTTTAAAAAAAATGTTTTTAAACTGAAGGAAAGTAGCATTGTTTATATTACAACTTATTATAGTTGGATGAATCAAAAATTACTAATTTAATTTTAAATATAAAAGTGATGTTGCCTACAACCATTTAGCACCAATACCTAAAAATGTTTAAGATTATCTAGATTCCACCAAATACATTTATTGAATATCTACAATTTGCTAAACTCTGTATCAGGTGCCAGCCTGACTGAAACAGAAGATATTCTGTTCTTTTGTGTGAGTGAATGAAAGTGGCACAAGCAGTTTCTTAACAACTCAGAACCTGCTTAGAGGATTCTATGTGACTGGGTTTTTAATTGCCCGCGGTAATATCTGCCCCCAGTTTTGCATGTAATTAGAAGAAGGAGGTATTTTGAATAGGGCTTCGCGGGGGCTCTTTGGTAAAGGCCTGCCTGCAATGCAACAGACCCAGGAGATGCCCGTTCGATCCCTGGGTCGCGAAGATCCTCTGGAGAAGGAAATGGCAACCTACTCCAGTATTCTTGCCTGGAGAATCCCACGGACAGAGGAGCCTGGCGGGCTACCGTCCACAGAATCGCAGAGCGGGACACGACGGAGCATCTGAGCGCGTGTGACCACGCATTTTGAATCACGTATTGAAGCGTGACCTCAGAGCTGAGTCAGCAAACCCATCCCGCTCTCTTTCGCGCGTTCCCGGGAGGGGGCGCCCCGGCCCGTGGTGTAACCGGAACAGCCACAGGGCCTCGGAAGCTGGAAGCCGGACCGGTCACTGACTTGCTCTGAGATTGTGGAGAAGATTCATTTCCTAAAGCATCAGATGACAGTGTGTATTTGTGCATTGGGCTTCCCTGGTGGCTCAGTGGTAAAGAATCCACCTAACAAGCAGGAGACGGTTCGATCCCTGGGTCAGGAAGTTCTCTTGGAGAAGGAAATGGCAACCCACTCCAGTATTCTTGCCTGGGAAATCCTCTGGACAGAGGAGCCTGGCGGGCTACCATTCTGTGAGGTCGCAAAAGAGTCGGACACGACTGAGCAACAGTCACTTTTTTTTTCTGTTTTTTCTTTTTTTCCTTTTATTTTACTTTACAAAGCATCAGTTGCCTGCGACATGCTAATTCCCACCTCCTGTCCCATTAAAGAGTTTAGAAACACAAGGATAATGTGAAATATTATTTTTAAAGATGAAAGTGATCCTGGTAGTTTCCTGGTGACTTTCAAACATTTTTTTTATTTTGTAAAGTTTCAAATATAGCCAACTGTAGAGAGAATAGTATAATAACAAATTCCCATATTCTCATCACCAAACCAGTGTGCCAATCTTGTCTTATCTACCTCCCAGCCCAACTTTTTTTCTATGTTTCTCGAAGCCTTTTAAAGTGAACCATAGATACCAGATCATTAAACCATAAATACTTCAGTATGTAGATAAATCCTTTAAAAATTACATCTATTAATTCTTTGTTAGTCTCACTCTCTCCTTATTAGATTAGGAAATTAACAGGGTTAGTGATTTGTCCAAAGCCATGTAATTAGTGGCAGAATCAGAGTGAGAATTTTAGTGTTCTTAATATTTAATCCCATATTCTTTCCCCATAAAAATGTTGCCTCTAAAGATTACCTGCTTTCCGCTAAAAAGAAAAAAAAAAAAAAAAGAACTCTGCAGTTAGATTCTCCATGAGTATCTTATATTGCAGCCATTTTGGGAGATATTAAAAAGGTAAATTCCTGAGCCCTGACCCCAGAGAATCTAATTCCTTAGGGCTGAGATGGAGCCAGTGGTTTGTTGTAGCCAACTTACCCTGGTTCTTAAGAGCCAATATTAAATTTTAAGGAATTTAATGAGCCAATGACTAAAAATCATTAAAAATTAAATTATATGTGCTAACAGTTAAATACTGTAAATTAGAAACAAAGGTAAAAAATATTTAAAACTCATCACTTCTTGGCCTTCACTCCACTATGATCTGTGCTCTCAGAGCTACACACGTTGTGTCTGGCTGGTGGAAATACGTGTGCTGGTGGGCGTCTGTTCCCCTTGGCATACTCAGTGGTGGCTTGAAATCAGCCAGGTGAGAGCATTTACACATGGAAATTGACAAAAACAAACCAGGCTTGGTTTACGGTTTTGTTGATTATTTAGACTTAAGAGGGTAATGGAGAAAAATATTAATAATGCAGATTGAAATTAAAATGTGTCGTGTCTGTGGCCATCACATTTTGAATAGTACAAAGTATGATAAAATGTTCTTCGAATAGTCAAAAAACGATTACAATTCAGCAGTCTCTCACATCATTAATAGTCGACATTTCACTTTTCTTTTACTTATTAACCTTAACAAAAGTATCAACCCACATTCATGTAGGAACTACACTTATTGATCAATTGCCACTAAAAGTTGGCTATAGATAGAAGAGTTTTGCAACAACAACAAAAAAAGCATTCTGTAGGAATCAATTAGCTGTAGGAAATTTATAATAAAAGCATTGTTGTATCATTCACTGTACATTGTGTGTTAGGCATCTCTTTATCAGCAAGATAAAGAATAGACTTTTGTGTATTGCCTACATTGTATTGTGGAGCACCTACATTGTTTGCTTTTTTTGCGAGAGCTAATTGATAAATATTTTCTAGCTTCTGGGTGAAATTCAGGAATCTGCATTTTAAACAAGTGTGTTTGGTATTCTTATGCCTCCTGAACTTGGAGAACCTCTGTTTTAGCTGTTGAACATAAAGATTGGGAGCAATACTCAAGACTGTGAATGAATCCGTTCCCAAAGACGTCTCTCCGGCCCTTTTACGATCCTCCCCTCCCACCTCTCCTGGCCGCCTCACACCCACGCATCACGGATCTGCTTTATGTCACTAAAGGTCTGTGTGCATTTTCTTACAGAATGTGCACTTTTTGGTTTGGCTTTGTTCACTTAGCATAACTGTTTTGAGTTTCATCTATGTTGCTGTCTGAATAGTTCGCTTCTTTTTATTCCGAGTAGTAGTCCACAGTATGGATTCAACACAATTTTTGTATTCATCCAACGCTAGTGAACATCTGGGTTGCTTCCATTTTTGCTGATTACAAATAACATTGCTGTGAGCATTTGTGTGTAAGTCTTTGGACATACATTTGAATTTCTTATGCGTAAATAGCTAGGAGTGAAACGGCTGAATCACCTGGTTGATGTGTATGTAACTTTTTAAGAAACTGACACACCGTTTTTCAAAGTGTCCCAGGTCATTTTTTTCTTTTTTTGTGTGGTGAAAAAAGCGTGATTGGTTCTGACATTGGCTTGAGATTTTCATGTGAACACCCTGAGCAAGCCAGCAACGCAATTACACAGTAATTCATGTGCTTTAAATAATTATGTAGGCTTGAATCCGTAGGAGTGGGAAGAAACCAGTTTATAGCAATGAACACTGTATGGGGCTCGAGATGCTTATTTAATCCACTTCACTGGCTGATGATACATTTGTTCGAATCTGTTTTCCATTTCTCTGCCATTCTTGTTTGCCCTTCCATTTCCTTTTGTGATATTCTGAACCAGATAACATCTTAGGATGTATTTTAAAAGGTTTAAAATTTGAGAGTAATAAACAACTCATTCGCTTCAGTAAGCATTATGCTATACATTATTTGATTTCAGAATTTTAGCTGAAGGCAACTAATTAATATTTAGCACATATACGCTGACAACATACTCAACATAGATAAAGGGGTGTGTGTGTGTGTGTGTGTGTGTGTGTGTGTGTGGTGTTTTCCACTCGAGAATGTCATCTATTAATATTTCCAGAGTAGTGAGACCATCGATGTTTCACTCAGGCTGACGGAGGCTGTAGCTCTGATTCCTTTCAGTGACATGTAAGTTTCATAGATTGTTACTCCAAGAAGCTGCCTGGCTGGCCTCTCAGTTTACCTGGCTCTGAGGGGTCCCTGTGAAGAAAGATAACCTGAAAGCTAAGACCAGGTGTGTGGTTATTACATAAATAAATTTTGCGAACCCCCATCTAGTAACAGCCCACCTCCGGTTAACTGTGTCTAGAAATTCAGGGCTGCGTGAGAGTTTATGAAAGGAGGTGGCCACAGGGAACCCTGACTAGGGGACGCTTTCTTGTGTAAATGTGACGGCTTCTTCACCACTTCAATTGCAGTGTTATTTCCCAGTTTTTCTCTGGCGGACTGCTCAGAGGCAGGCTGGGAAGAGCGATGAGCCTGCCTGAGCCTCACGGAGATCCCCCAGGAAGACTTGGCCCCACAGCCCTTCCTGCCCCAGGAAAGAGGCCACACGTGCAAACTCCCAAAATCAATGGACGAGTGCCCAGTTCCCTTTTGATGAAATTCAGCTGCAGTGTGGTATTGTTGTTTCTTTTCCCATTTTATTTGTAGCACCATATGACTCTGGGGGAAAAAAAAAAGACGAAACACCGAATCATATGCACAGCAATAAGTAAGATTTCACTACTCTCTCCTGGGCATCATTCTCAAATATTAATACATAGCAGAAGTTATGTCAAGTCTTCAGAAAGCCCCTTCTCAGTGAGAGAGCAGTCTACATTCTCTGCCCATCAAGATAAAAGCTCTGTCTGGAGGGAAGCGCTGTTTATAGATCCTGGGACTGTTCTTCTTCCAAGATGTTGGTAAAAAAAAAATTAGGAAGGAGAAGTATCTGTTCTATGAGAAGGAAAAGAAACAAAAAGCCCTCTCTGTTTTGATAGGTAAACACTGTTAGTGTGACTCTAGTTGTTGGCTTAATAGCTTGAAAATAAAGGATGTTGACTGTTACCTCAGTTGGAGTAGAAAACACAGCATCACGTGACTGAAGAATAAAGCAAATGACGGAAAAAGCAGATCCATTCATTAATATCTTGTTTAACTTTGCATTGTAATACTTGGCCACACTTCCTGGAAGCTCTGACCGGGTATATTTATTATATTTTCATTTACTTTTTACATTTTGTACTGGGATGTAGCTGCTTAATAATGTGAAAGTTTCAGGTGAACAGTGAAAGGACTCAGCCATACATATACATGTATGCATTCTCCCCCAAACTCCCCTTCCATCCAGGCTGCCACATGACGTTGAGCAGAGTTCCATGGGCTATACACTAGGTCCTTACTAGATATCCATTTTAAAAATGGCAGTGTGTACATGTCCATCAAATGGACAAAACTCCCTAACTGTCTCTTCTTACCCATCCTTCCCCCTGGCAACCTGAAGTTTGTTCTCTAAGTCTGTTAGTCTCTTTCTGTTTTGTGACTTCATTTGTATCATTTCTATTTAAAGTCCACATATAAGGAAAGTGAAGTCGCTCAGTCGTGTCCGACTCTTTGTGACCCCGTGGACTGTAGCCCACCAGGCTCCTCTGTCCATGGGATTCTCCAGGCGAGAATACTGGAGTGGGTTGCCATTTCCTTCTCCAGGGGATCTTCCCGACCCAGGGACCGAACCCAGGTCTCCCGCATTGCAGGCAGACGCTTCAACCTCTGAGCCACCAGGAGAAGGCCATGTCGCTTAGTCGCGTCCGACTCTTTGCGATCCCATGGACTATAGCCTATCAAGCTTCTCCATCCATGGGATTTTCCAGGCAAGAGTGCTGGAGTGGATTGCCATTTCGGGGGTATACAATATTTCTCCATCTCTGTCTGAAACTTCACTCAATCTCTAGGTCCATCCACGTTGCTGGAAATTGACCAGGTATATTTAGACTAGGGGTCCCCAACTTCTGGGATCTAATGCCTTGATGACCTGAGGTGGAGTTGATGTAATAATAAAGTACACAATACATGTAGTGCTCTTGAATCATCCCCAATCCATCCCCCCTCAGTCCTGGTCTGTGGTGAAATTGTCCTCTGGGAAACCAGTCTTCGGTGCCAAAAAGGTAGGGGACCGCTGCTTCAGACCATCAGAAGGACGTGATGGAATGTGAGTCAGATGGGCTAGACCCCACATCTGGACTCACCTTGTCCTCAGAGGGGACCCTGGAGAGATGGCTGGTCCTCAACTTTTCCACTACAAAGAACCTACTTTATAATTTTTTGCCCTGCAGACATGAGGTTTGGAAAGATTTTCTTAGCTATCTAAACAGTTATTAATACATCGGGCTAAGGCATGGGACCCCAGAGGTGTGTCCACTGGGAAAGAAGCTGGTCTGGGCATGAATCCTGGCCCCATGGCTTACCAGCTATAGGATCTCAGGAGAGCTATATACACTCTCTAAGCCTGTTTCCTCACTGGGTGTGGCAAGCATGTAAACGTATATAACGGCTGAGAGCAGCATCTGCAGCATGGTGAAAGCCAAAATCTTAATAATGATAACGCTGACATTATCATTATTATTTGAATTAGCCAGACAGAAGGGCCAGTCCTCCTGAGAGCTGGCCAGCAGACCCATCCACAGTGTCCGGAGGGACACGGCAGACGTTGGTCCGAGCGGTGTTGCTGTACCTTTAAGGGGGTGTGGCGTGCCAGGCAAGAGTTCCTGGGCAGAGGAGGGTCTTGTTTTTCAAGGGCAGGGGTCTGAGCTGATTCTGCTTGGGCTATCAAGGTTAGAGCAGGATTCCGTTAGGGTTGAGGAAGTGAAACTGGAAAGAACAAACAAAAAACAACCAGGAAGGGATGAGGGTCCTCCTGGTCCAGGCTTCAAAGCAGCGGTTGTTCTCAGAGCAAAACTCGGACCAGCAGGAAGGGGACAGGGTGCAGCTGGTGGGGAGTGGATGCTCACGGTGGATACAGACGGAGGCAGCCAGACCAGAGACACCGCTCGCTGCTCCACAGTGGGGCTGTGGACCTGAATGTGTGCACGCCTACTAAGTCGCTCAGTCGTTTCCAACTCTTTGAGACCCATGGACTGTAGCCCATCAGGCTCCTCTGTCCATGGGATTCTCCAGGCAAGAATACTGGGTTGCCATTTCCTTCTCCAGGGGATCTTCCCGACCCAGGGACTGAACCTGCGTCTCTTACGCCTCCTGCCTTGGCAGGCAGATTCTTTACCACTATCACCACCTGGGAAGCCTGTGGACCCAAACAGTTTAGGACACATTTAGGGTTTGAACAGGGCTGGGTCTTTAGATTCAAGGTCTTTGAAAGCCTCTAACAAAAATGACCTTTCCCATTTGTAGTCACATTATTTTTCTATTTCATCTCTGATCCATTCCAGATTTTAACCAAAGATTCACCCTTATCAAAGGGATAGAATAAATTTTCCTGGTGGCTTGAATGATAGATATGGTCGTGATGCCAGAAAACCATTCGGATGAGTCAACATACAGGCAGTTACGTTTTTAGGCTGAGGTGGAGGGCTCGCTGGACCCTCTGGGCACGGTGACAGGGTCACCATCCACATCCCCCAAAGTCCTGCAAATGTCGTGAGCAGGAAATCTGATGGATTTACTGTGAATGGATCCATTGTGAGATGTTAGTG
The DNA here is from genome assembly GCF_042477335.2 of Ovis canadensis. NCBI lineage: Eukaryota > Metazoa > Chordata > Mammalia > Artiodactyla > Bovidae > Ovis > Ovis canadensis. Next base: position 53,481,010 of record NC_091270.1, read on the forward strand.
TAATTGCACCGATTTCAGATGATTCTAGTAGGGAAAAAAAAAAGAAAAAAAACCAACCAGGGAGACTTTCTGTGCCTAGTTGGCCGATGCTCTCCCACTGGTGAGAAACATATCTTTTCTCCTGGGTTTTTGAACTGATGATAATGTCTTACCTACAGCTGAATAGCTTCTTGACAAACCCAATAGACGCTGCAGAGCTCCACGCTCACACCCCTACCCCACCTCTTGAAGCCCTCTGGCTCCTAAGATGCCTGGTTCCTGTCTTTCTCACCGCACCGTCCGGTTTCCTTCACAGAACCTCTTTTCTTGTGCAGTTAATTCTAACGTCCCCTGGACTGTGCTCTCAGTCAGCTCCTTTCACTATACACTTTCACTCTCATTTAAATGATCACATGTTGTACGTGGAGGTCTCCCCATTCCGCCCCAGACTACCCTGAGTTCCAGATCTCTGGTTCTGACAGAAAACCAGACCTGTCCGATAGGTCCCCCAGATACTGTACGCTCAGCCATTTTCACACTAAATTTCCTGTTGGCTTAAGCTGACCACAAGTCATGCCCTCCCTCCAGCCCCCGCAGAGCGGGGAGTGTATGGACCTCCCCTTAGGGCCTCACAGAGGCCTTAGGGGGGATGTGCTCTGAACAGCTAGGAGCTCTTCCAGCCAGAAAGGCTGTGATTAGGCAGCTATCACTGCCGGCCCGCAGACACAATCTCCTGCTCATGAAAATCACATCATGAATTCCTTATCTGCCATTCAGGGTCCTCCCTGGCCTGGACTCTTACCGCTCTCTCCAAACGTGCCCTGAGTTCTGCACCATCTCAGGATGTATGCAGCTCTTTCTTTCCTGGCCTCACCACTCACTGCTTCTCGGTACCACTCTCCAATCTTCTCTGCCCATCAGAAGCCTACTCATCTCTCAAGATCCATCTGGAAAGCTACTTCTAACACGAAGCCGTCCACAGGCATCTTGAAGGCTTCTCTTTTTCTTCTTTGAGTTCCTGCAATACTTGGCCCATCTTCCCTGTGGCTTCCCTCATAGCTCACTCAGTCTAAAGGGTCTGTCTATGGTGCAGGAGACTCGGGTTCGATTCCTGGGTCAGGAAGATCCCTGGAGGAGATGGCAGCCCGCTCCAGTATTCTTGCCTGGAAAATCCCATGGACAGAGGAGCCTGGTGGGCTACCATCCGTGCGGTCACAAGAGTCAGACACGACTTGGCGACTAAACCACTGACTCAGTCCTACTGGATTAAAAGGTTAAGGGTTGTGCTTAGTCGTTCCATGTGCCCGGCACACCCAAACTGCCTAACTTACTGGTACGCTATGAAAAGTGATTTGCCTAAAACATTTTGGCCGTGTTTACATAAAAGCTAAACGTGTCTCATAGAACATGGGGGCAGTGCTGGCATTTTGGAGTTTGAATAGCTCCCTCTCAGATGCACGTGTGCTGGAGTATACACAGCGGATCCTCTGTGTGCCTGGGTTTAGATATGTGTGAAGAAAGGAAAGGAAATACCCTTGCTTCTGAAATTGGCAATGCTGGTTTCCTGCATCACCTCTGCCTTTCTGTGTCCTTTTTTGTCAGTGGTCATTGCACTTCTTGGGCTTCCCTTTATCAGTGATAAAGGAACTCCAATGCAGGAGATGTGAGAGACTCAGGTTTGATCTCTAGTTCAGGAAGATTCTCCGAAGGAGGAAATGGCAACCCACTCTAGTATTCTTGCCTGGAAAATCCCATGGACAGAGGAGCCTGGTGAGCTTCAATCCATGGGGTTGCAGAGTCAGACATGCCTTAATTACTAAACAGAAACAGCAATTGAACTTATTGCTTCTCCTTTAGGAGGAGTTATCCCTGACCTATTGATTTTGACTATCTTTGCCCCTCTCATCACCAAGTGTTAATATTTTACATACGAGCTTTCCTGTTCTGACATCCTTATTGTTTAGTTGCTAAGTCGTGTCCAACTCTTTGCGACCCTGTGGGCTGTAGCCCGCCAGGCTTCTCTGCCCATGGGATTCTCCAGGCAAGAATACTGGAGTGGGTTGCTGTTTCCTTCTCCAGGGGATCTTCCCGACCCAGGGATCGAACCCATGTCTCCTGGATGGGCAGGCAGATTCTTTACCACTGAGCCACTAACATCCTTGAGTACACCTTATGCAGCCTATGTCTATTGTCAGTAATAAAGATTCTTACAATAACATGTGTTATTGAAACACATTCTCTTTTTAATGGAGATCTTATTATAACATGTATTTATAGAAGTGACAGGGCCCAGAGTAAGTCCTGGAAGTCGGACAGAACTTTGAAGATACTGACTTAAGTGATAAATGATCTATTTTTTTTAAAAGCTGCTAGTAATGCTTGGAAAGAAGTAATAATATTTAAAATAATCTATCCATCAGAGTTAAAAAGGTTGTCTGCACAGAGTTAAAAGGGCTGTGTGTACGGAGTTGTCTGTATACTTTAGAGACCTGGGGTGTCCAAGGGATATGTCTACAAGCCAGTATTCCTGCTGTCTGAGAAGACAGGCCCAGCTGAGCTAGATCTCTTCAAGGGTGGATTACCGCGACTGCTGTAGAAATAGAAGGCCCTGTCTCGAGCTCATCTGTGTTTGGATCTCAGGATTTTATGTCAGGCGGATGCAGACCAGATGTGCGTCCGTCTCTGGTGCTGCCCGGCTCTAGTTGTTTTCTGTGATTCCCCCCTGTAAGGCGTCTCTTGTCTCCCGGGGTGGGCTGGGGGATGCCGGGTGCACAGAAGCAGAGTGGCAGCGTCTCGGGCAAGCCGCCTGGCGTGCTACATGCCTCTCCGTGAGGTCTCGCTGCTCCTGTTGACAGCAGGAGCCCGCGGAACTGCGCCAGCCGTCTGGCACTCGGGGAAGAGTGCTCGGTGGGGGCGCCGGGATGGGAGGACGTCTTGTCCTTTTCGTCCTGCTCCTGGACCGACCTGGGGAGAAAGAGCACGGAGAAGAACGGAGGGTGCAGGACTCCAGATAATACCAAGCAACTCTTTGAGTCTGATGCCTTCTGTAAAGATATTATTACAGAACGACCACCAGAAATTAAAAGTATGCCTTTCCCTCCCTGGTGGCTCAGCTGGTAAAAAATCCACCTGCAATGCGGGAGACCTGGGTTCGATCCTTGGGTTGGGAAGAGCCCCTGGAGAAGGGATAGGCTACCCACTCCAGTATTCTGGCCTGGAGAATTCCACGGACAGAATAGTCCATGGGGCTGCAGAGGGTTGGACACGACTGAGGGACTTTCACTTTCCTTCCTACCTAAAACTGGGACCTCCCCTAGTCCCCACCAACTCATATAAACATTTGCCCAAGTCACAGCCTTGGCGTTACCCTGAGTTACTATCTTTTCATTCCCCCCTCTGCCCCGCAGCACAACTACTATCCACTCCATCAGAAAACGCTCTGTGGTTACATTCCAGTTTGTATCCTGAGCCTGCCTCCTCTCTCCATCTTTTCTGTTACCACCCTGATCCCGGCCACCGTCACCCGCTGGGCTGTAGCAGTTTCCTCATCAGCCTGCCTGCTTCTTCACCTGCCTTGCTGAGTCACTCTTCTACATAACAGAGTCATCTTTGGAAAATGTAAACCAGATCACATCGTTCCCAACTTAAAACCCTCCAAAGACTCCCCATCGCACTTGGAATGAAATCCAAACTTCTCACCAAGGCCTCCCCCAATTTTTTTTTAAAGTATCCCTTACTTAGTCAACACATTTTATTGTTTTAAAAATATACTTATTTGGCTGCACCAGATCTTAGTCGTGGCATGTGGAATCTAGTTCCCTGACTAGGGATCAAACCCTGGCCTCCTGTATGGGGAGGGTGAGTCTTAGTCACTGGACCACCAGGGAAGCCCCAGTCAACACATGTTAATTGCCCCTCCACTCTGAGTTACAGGGCTTATGGAATGAGGTCTTCAATGTGTGTGATTTTTGGTCTAGAAAAACAAAGCTTGCTTTTTTAGGTCACACGTTATGTTCCTCAGCTTAAGGGGAAATCTACTTGGAAATACACTGCATATGTGCGAGATGCTATGGACTATAATTAGACCCAGTCTGAACCTTGCACCCCCACCCCTGCCCTTTCCTCTCCCGAACCCCACCACATTCCTACTTGAGCACGACAGACCTCGCCCATCAAATGAGTCCCTCTGACTCCACAGTACAGTTGCTGTGATCTAAGAAATCAGATAACCCTGATTATTAGAGCTATTTAAAGGAAGAGTCAACACACTTGAGTGACCACCTGATGGTGTCTCTTAGTAAAACAGTAATTGAGTTTTAATGAATGGGCTTCACAACTGTTCCCTCTGCTCCTGGACGGCTCTGGGTGCGGCTTCTCAAGGATCCTGGCAAGGCCGAGCAGTCTGACCTTGAACTGGGTGAAATATTTTTGTACTTAAAGTTTAGTACCTATGCAGTATATATCTGAAATGGTTATTAAACAAATTACATATTATACTATACATATTTTGTATTTTCTAAGTATAAAAGTTTGACATCGTATGTATTGTTTTGCAGTACATGTATTTTTATTCACTGAAGATATTTGTTACTTTTCCCATATAAATTTCCAGTTGATATGTTTTATATTCCTTTTATTTAGTTTAAGAAAATTTTTTTTGGCTGAGTGGCATATGTGTGGGATCTATAGTATCTTTGTACAGTATGTTTTTATATGACAATTCCCCCCAACAACCACCCCCCCCCCCGCCCGCCATGAGGATAAAATCACGATCTTCCTTATTTCCAGAGCTTTCTGTGTATTTCTGTACTTTTAACATTACCAGGACCTGAAAAGGTGGTAGCACCTTTATAAATAGGTTATGGAAATTCACATAACATATTTTGAATCCTAAATCACTCTGTTGTGAAAAACGTTTACATAAGAACATGTTGGCTAAAAGCTGAAACCCACGTAGAAAACCAAGAAAGTCTAAGGGAACCCGTCCTTCCACTGGCGTCACTGTCCCAGTTCTGTTTGGCGACATCCATCGTAGAGGGCAGAGCTACAGGGGTGAGCAGGATGCTCTTTCCCTAGTTTTGTTTCTGTCCCTGGGAGAGACTAAGGATGACCCACGGCACCTCATACCAGTGCCCCCTCTGAAACAGTACCCCCAAATAATCTATATACTCAAAATAGTATCTACTACATAATTACCAAAATAATACCTACTTTCTTTCTGGGTAGCACACCCACAAAAAGTTTATATTTTCTCACATTATGCTATGATTTAGTTTTGTAGTTTTATCATTTTTCAGCTGTCTTATTTTTTCATTATTGTACTATTGTGAAAAATTACCTTAGCATCAGGTACACCTTAGCCAGCCCTTCCTGACTCGAGACATGTGTGTCGATGTGAAACATATTGATACCTAGATCACTGTGCTGATCTATTAGTATCTAACTGAGAAAGACTGGAAAACTTCTTCAGATACCTCGACAGGCGTGTTACAAGCCCTGGAGAAGAGGCGATTAATCCTGACTTGATCTCCTTTTCCTTGTTTAGGACAGGGAAAGAAACAATTGCAGCCACAGGGGGTGCCCCCTATCTTGCCCACGGCCAGTCCCCATGACCTAGAAGTTGAGTCCCCTGAAGTCCGGCACAGCAGCTCCTGCTCAAGTTTTTGGTCCTTCCTCCAAACCAGATTCTGTACTTAAACCCTAGTAAATAGAAATTCTGGAGACATCATTGAACAGAGCAATGGCAGACACCTCAGCAGAGGAAAGAAAATCAATGCTTTAACAATCCACCTGTCACTGCCTGGGGGTGGGGGGATGTTGGTGACAGCTGGAAGGCTCTGAAGAGGTTCCTTATTCCCCAGAGGGCTTGGCGGTGCTGGCTCCAATCTTTACACGTGGCATCACTAACCCAGCTTCCATGGGGGCCTCCATCTGTCCAGTGGGGACTGTCATATGACATGCGTAGAGGAGGCTTGACCAATGACTTGTACCTACATGCGCGTGGATGCCCAGTTAGCTATTTATTGACCACCTCCATTGCTTTGCCACGTTTTGGGGGCAGCACACTGACACTATTTTTCATTCCTTTGGGAAACGCTTGCTTCTCCCCCTCTTTCCCAAATCACAATTGAGTTCCTGTGGGAACCTCAACACGAGGTAACTCACTCAAGGGTGTGGGGGCTGGGGGCCGAGCCACCGACGTCTCAGGGCATCCTTGGAAGAGGGATGACCTCGCCTGGGCTGGGGGCCATCGAAGCACCCCCAGGAGCCCGCAGTCTGGCAGCCAGCCTGCTTCTTGCAGGCAAACAGGTGCCTGCCTCCGGGACCACTGCCCTGTGCCAGTAAGTCCTCGGCCTGGGGACTTACAGCGCTCCACTTGGCCAGGCAGTGGAAGGGGCACCTAGAACCAGAGGGCTGCGTTTTAGCCCTGGTCCTGCCTTGGCGCAACCGCGGGGCCTCTGAGACGGGGTGGCAGGTGGAGAAGCGGCCTCCTCCAGCGGGACACTGGCCCTCGCGAGCCTCCTTCATTATACCAGGACTCAAGATACCCCCAAACCTTGCCTCCCGCAGAAAACCTACAAGTCCAGGGCACCCGTGGCCCCGAGGGCATGTGTGTGTGTCGGGGCGTTCTCATCAATACTCTCTCTCCCGCTTTCCACTCCCCCCGCCACTTCCCTCCGCGGCCCCCCAGCGGTCGTCAGGGGTCCCTGCAGACCTCACTCCCTGCAGCGGCGGGGCTCGGGGCTCACCGCTTTCCGACCTTCGCGCGCGGCGAGTCCACGCTCTCTCCTGGGCGGGCGTCCTAACCCCCCAGGGCCGCGTAGACGGCGACTCCGGGATTAATTCTCCCCAGCGCCGTCTGCAAAGTTTTGGTGAGTGAGTCGGCCCAGGGTAGGGAGGGCCGCCCAGAGCCGCGAGGGGCCAGACGGGTGGGAGGGAGGGGGTCCGGAAAGAGGAAGGACCACCCTCGCCGAGGAGATACCGACCTTCTCTCTCTCTCGGCCGGAGCCCGGCTGCCGCCACGTCTTCGCCCCTCCCGCAACTTCTCTGGCCTCGGGCGCGCGCGGAGCCGCCACCTGCGGGGTGGCCTCGGGCGCGCCCGGCGCGCGGGGAGCCGCTCGGGCCGGCGCGCCCCCCGCCCCGCCCGCGGCTCGCCGTCCCCCAGCACCAGCCCCGGCTCCTGGCTTGGCGACGGCCCCGCGCTCCCCGCCCGCGGGTCCCCGGAGGCTCGGCGGCAGCCAGAGCGGGAGGTGGAGCCGAGCCCGCGGCGCCGCGCAGGAGGAGCGAACGGCTCTGGGAGCCGCCCGCAGCGCCCAGCGGTGAGTCGGGGCCGGGCGCGGGCGCCGCAGGGGCGTCCTGGCGTCCCCCGGCCCGCCGCCCCCGGGGGGCTTGCGGAGGGCAGGGCCGCGCGCAGGGTGGTCGCGCCGCAGGGAGGGGAGGGAGGGGAGAGGGGCGAGGGCGGCTGCGATCGCGAGGCGCCGCGCCCGCAGGTGGGCGCGCAGGGTCGCCGGCGAGGCTTCCCGAGAGGGGTCGGGGCGCGGCCGCGCCGGGGTCCCTTTGGCTTCACCAGCCTCCGGCGGCGGCCTTTAGCTGTTTTATGACTTTCTCGAACACCCACTTTAAAAGTAGCCTCTGCACGTGTCCGCGTGACCGCTTTGCTGCTCCGCACCGAGTCGTCTTCGCTGGGATGGAGAGGGCGCCGGGTGCGCGCCTCGGCGGCGGCGGGCAGCCGGCCCTCTGGCCTGGGACCCGGGCTGGGGGCGATCGTGCGCGTGGGTCGCCACGATCCGGGGTGCTGGGAGGAAGTGCCGTGTGCGGCCAGTGGAGGGCACTGGTCTGGGGTGGGGCGGAGGGCACTCGAGGGCACTGGTCTGGGGTGGGGCGGAGGGTGGGGGTGGGTGAGGAAGGCGCTACAAAGACTCCCAAAGTTGTTGTTTCCGCGGCGCTTCCTGCACCTGCACTGGCGTCGGGGACTTTGAAGTTATCTTTTCATCGATGAGCGAAGGGACGGGAGAGGAGGCGGCAAAACTGCGGCGTGCAAGCCGAGACAGCGAGCCCTGGGAGGCACCAGTTCACGATAGAGGGGGTATTTCGCAAACTCCACTTGTATTCTGATTTCAAAGCCTCGGAGTGGTTTTTACTTAATGTCATTAGAGAAGTCTAGATAATAAAGATAATTAGCTGTTCTTTCGCGTCCTTTTTACTAGAAATTGAAATTCAGTTCTGCCGGATTTCTTGTATTTTGTTCACATTTTCATTCCAGAAAGTCATAATTATCGTAGCGTTACGGGCCACAATGAACGTTATGAACAAGCCTTGCGCAGCGCCCTCATGTTGCTAATTGGAAGGAGAAAAGTCTTTCAAACTTGGATATAGAAGCATAAAGCGAAAACGTGAAGCTTTAGTTTTAGAAACTGATTTGAACACGTGTGGTGGTATTCAGTGTCTAAGTCGTGTCCGACTCTCTTGAGACCCCCATGGACAGCAGCAGGCCAGCCTCCCTGTCCTTCACTGTCTCCCCGAGTTCGCCCAAGTTCACGTCCACTGAATCAGTGCATAATAGGATGTGGGGTGGCCTGTTGTGCTTCCAGACAAGGTCGGTTCCTGGAAAACCAGAGATGGGCCATTACATTTGAAATATGTGATGGTTCTTTCTATCCTGTATGTGCTGTAAAGTGTATGGTATTGAAATGCTTTAATTCTGTTCATCTTTGTGTTCCAAATTGCAGACTGTATTAATGAAGTTCAAAGCAAAATCTCCAGCATTTGGATTTGCCAGATGATACTGAAGTGATGGGAACTTTGGTTTTGCCATGTCAGACTCTTGGTCTCCAAGCAGCCTCCCCTTTGTTAACTGTGTGACCTTGGGCAAGTTCACAGCCTTGGTTTCCACTTTGTTAAAAGCCAATAATATCCCTCACTTTATGAAGCTGTTAGGGAAAAGGAAATAACACTTAGGGACTTACCCCTAGCATTGGGAGCACAGTAAATGCTCTGGAAAAGTTGTCTCTTATCTTCCTTGACTTTAGGAACCCCCAGATCTGGCATGTTTTCAGTGTAGTTGTTTTTCATTTAAACTTCCCTCTGCCCTGCCACCTTCCTTCCCGGCCATTCATTCAAGCGCCCTTGATTGAAAAAACCTCAGATGCCTCCCTGTCTGGGTGTTTGGAAACAGTGGGGGTGGGCGATGCTGCAGGTTTTTCCTGTTGGTGAGATTTCATCATGAGGTCACGGGTGGATGAGTTGTACTTCCTAGTCTTCCTGGTGCTCCAGCTCTCTCCCTGGTGTAATGGTGTCACGTTGGAAAGAAAGCATGGGAAAGTGCACTGTGCTGGCTCTGGCTCTCAGCTTGTGTCTCCAGGCCAGCTCGGGCCCGGCAAGGTGGGGCTTCATAAATATTTGTGGATTTGAAAGACAGGATGTAATGAAGTTATTCTTCAAGTCACATTTTTTTTTTTTTCCCCTAGTGAAAGCACCTCGGGATTCTAAATGATGGCTCGGCTGTATATTCGGGCTAATAGAGGTTATTATGGAAGGCAGCTGAAGTAGACTTTATTACCTATCGATTTGCCCTAGTGGTGGTGAAGCAGTCTTGGAAAAACTGCAGAGCCAAGTCGGGGCAGCGGCTCCACCACTAGGGGCCCCCTCTGCATAGTGTATCAGCCAGGCTGTTGTTCTTTGCCATTATTCTGTCCTTTAATGCAGCGGTCCCCGACCTTTTTGACACCAGGGACTGATTCAGTGGAAGACAATTTTTCCACGGACTGAGGGGTGGGCGGGGGATGGTTTTGGAATGATTCAAACAAATTACATTTATTGTGCTCTTTATTTCTATTCTGATTACATCTGCTCTGCCTCAGATCTTCAGGCATTAGATCCTGGAGTTGGGGACCCCTGCTGTAATGTATCAATAGCAAAGGAACTGAACTTCTTCAGTTCTCCATATGGAAAAGGGCAACCTGTGAGAAGCATTACTGAAGGCCTAAAAAGTATGTGCAGGTGGTCTTAAATGTCAGATACGGTACCATTTTAGAATAAAGTTAAAGGTTTAAAGGAGATTTAAGAATTGGGATTTTTGCTTTGTATATCCTTATATTCCAATATATGATTTTAAAAGCTGTCTAAAAATTCAAATCTATGCTTTTGGCCTAGTACTTTCAGGGTTTAGGGAGAGTATGTTTTTGGTCTTATTTTTATCTTTTAAATTAATATTGCTTTGTTTCCTCAATTGGTACTTGCAGCACTAATAACTTGCTTCTCAAGAAATTTATCTGGCCAGCAGAAGCTGCAGTTGTCTTTTTTGAAAAAGGGGCAACATGAAATTTCACACTTGAAAAGTACGTTTTATTATATTCTAGGAATGTATCATTGAAAAGCATTTTTCTTCTGGGAATTTTTGACAAGCCCTTTTATTTCCAAATTCTACCCTGAATGAAGCTACTCATGCTTGACACTATTGGACAATTTGAAGGTGTGTTGGTGTTTTTATTTGTCAGATGGAATTTGCTATTTGGTAGGAAAAAAACACTGACAAGGTATGTAAGCAAACACGATGACTGAAAATATTGACATTGTTTGTGAGAGAAAAAGGGAATGTTGTGCTTTCAACTTTTCAGTAAAATGGCAATTACAGTGAGAAACTAAATACCCGTAATCGGTGCAGTAAAAACTAACAATAGTTACAGAAGGTTACAGTGCATTGCAGGCCCCGAATCTTATCGAGGGGTTTCTTCTCAGCTCAGAAAGTCAGCAGACTCCTGATTCTGATTTTCACAGGATGGAACTTTTTTATTTTTCAGTATTTTTAATGGACGTGTAGTTGACTTAAAATGTGTTAATTTCTGCTGTACAGCAGGGTGATCAGCATATATATTCTTTTTATATTGTTTTCCAGTGTGGTTTATCATAGGATATTGACTACAGTTCCCTGTGCTATCCAGTAGGACCTTAGTGTTTGTCCAGTCTGGGTAAAAGCCTACGCCTGCTGACCCCAGCCTCCCACTCCACCCTCCCCCAGCCCCCTCCCCCTTGGCAGCCCCCAGGGTTGTTCTCTATCCGTGAGTCTGCTTCTGTGTAGATACACGTTCATTTGTGTCATATTTTAGATTCCACTTATAAGTGATGTTCTGTGCTATTTGTCTTTCTGGCTTGTTTCACTTAGTGTGATGGTCTGTTGGTCCCTCTGTGTTGCTGCAAACGGCGTTATTTCCTTCTTTTTTATGGCGGAGTAGTATTCCGATGTATATATATATATGCGTGCCACTTCTTTATCCATTCAGCTGTCGGTGGACACTTAGGTCGCTTCTGTGTCTTGGCTATTGTGAATAGTGTTGCTACGAACATAAGGAGGCATGTATCTTTTTGAATTGCCGTGTTGTCTGGATACATGTCACGTGGCGACCCTTTAAAACCAGGCAGTCTGGTCTTTGCTGCCTTTCTGTCAAAGTCTAGATCATTACTAAGAACTGGGGAAGAGGAGTAACTGCTTCGTGAAGGTCGTAGATCATTCTTATTATCCCTTCCCCACCAGTAAGCTAACGTTTGGGGGTTGTGTTTAGGATTCTGAGCACATCACAGAGTCACACAGATCCTGTTTGCACAACAGCTCTTCTCTGGAGCTGGGCGAGTGCTGCGGTGGCCCTCAGACATCCAGCAGTGAGGGCTCCCCATATTCACGCGCCCCCTTCCCCCCGGAAGGCTCCCGAGGCTCAGCCACAGCGATGTGTGTGTACAGCCGTGTGCAGAGCATTTGGGTTTGGCCTGGAGCCCTGGAGCTGACCAAGATGATGGCTGCCCGGGGTGGGAGGAACCGCCTGTTTACACCTGGGAGTCTTTTTGTAGGAACTTGCGCCTGGGTGGTGCTGGGTGTTTGGAAACAGCACCGCTAGAGTTGGCAAAGAAAAGTTTGTTTGGATCCTGTGATGTAGAGGCACGTTGCTTTGCTGCACAGATCATTTTAGTCGCTGTTTTCAGATAGTGGGAAACAACGTCTGGTTATCCCGGGGTCATGTTTGACCCTTTGTTTCCTTTTCACACCCAGGGATATTTGAGTTGATGGAGGAAGAGGGAAGCGGGAAACAGGGAGGAGGGGGGGATGGGAGTTGTCTGTTTACACTGGACACCGAGGCACATGGGCAACTTGATAATAGCGGCCGTTCAAAAGAACCCGCCTGCCAGTGCAGGAGATGCAAGAGGTGCAGGTTCGATCCCTGGGTCGGGAAGATCCCTTGGAGGATGAAATGGCCACTCACTCCAGTATCCTTGCCTTGGGAAATCCCATGGACAGAGGAGCCTGGTTGGCTGCAACCCATAGGATTACAAAGAGTCGGACACAACTGAGGGACTGAGTACATCACCCTGGTGGTTGGGGGAAATCCAAGTCTACTCTGTTCATGAACTTACTAGGGTGATGGCCTTTGACTTAGGTGCTGGGTACTCGCGAAGGTGACCTTCTGCTTCTGTCTCCCGCCCTTTAGAAACTTGCTTCAGTTGGTGTGTCCGCTGACATCTGTGAACAGGCTGCTGCCATTCCAGGAGATGCCCTGTGAGCTGGAGCATCTGTGCCAGGTTGCACAGCGTGGGAACAGAGTGTGACCTCAGCCCGCTCACCTCCCGCGGGGCACTCTTTTGGGGGCACAGGTTGCACCACTGTGTGAGAGGCTTGCACCTATTCAGGTGGTTAGGGCAGTGCTGGCACCTGGTTGATGAGAGATGCACCATCGCTGATGCTGGTGAGAGGCTTGCACCTATTCAGGTGGTTAGGACAGTGCTGGCACCTGGTTGATGAGAGATGCGCCATCGCTGATGCTGGTGGTTGCTGTTGTTTATTCCTGATAGCGTTGCTTTCAGGGTAGAGCATGCTGGTAGGCACAGCAGTCTGGAACAGAGGATTCAGGTGAGCTTAGTGCTTATAAGAATGTTTGCAGAAGCAAGTGATTCATTCATTTCCGATTTCTTGCTGCATTTCCATTATAGTTCTTCTCTTCATGTGACAAAAATGTCTCACACAGAGCCCTTAACCACGTGGCAGCCTCTCTCCTAAATGCAGGCCAGGAGTTACTCATTTTGCCAGCACAGCAACCTTAGAAAGACACACTCTTATTATCTGCATTTTGCAGATGAGAAAACCAGGATGTAGAGAGGCGAGTTACCTGCCCAAGTTCAGCTCAGGTGGCGGCCTGGGCGGCGGGTCCACGTCTCCCACTCTGTGCTCTTTTCTAGCATCAGTACTCCTGGAATTGGTAGCTCAGAAAACGTCTTCGTGTCCTGAGGGTTAGCAAAATGTGAAACCATTGATTTTCCTTAGATTCTTGTGTTTGTGTCCTTTCCTAGACCCGATGGAGCAAGATGATAAACTGTTATCAGCGGGTCTGCTTCAGCACTTTTTATTTGTAGATCTTTTTATTTGTAGCTTTTTCTAGTAGCTTGAAATACAATACAGTGTGGTACAACTTCCTTCCGCACAACATTTAACGTCTTAACAAGGTGTTTCGTAGGCATGTTATAAGCAGAATGTATGAATAAAATCCAGCGCTTGGGTTGCAGAATATTCAGGTGTGAAGGCTGGAGTCAACCACTCATGTGTTCATTTAACAGAAATTTCTCACCTCTTTTCTGAAGGTGCTCTGCCAGACACCGAAGAGAAGGCAGAGGCGTGGAAGGCTGCAGGGCAGAGGGAGGCTCCAGGCCTTTGCGGGGGTGTTGCTGAGGTTTGAATCTCAGCTCTGTTGCTCTCTGACCAGGGGTCCCATCGGTGGACATCTCTGAAGCTTAGTTTCTTGTATTGTGTCTGTACACAATGGGGAATGCATGTATGTACATAATGGGGAATGTATGTATGTGTGTATGTACATAATGGGGAAGGTATGCATGCACGCGTGTACACAGTGGGGAATGCATGCCTCCATGTATGTATGTACATAATGAAGAATTTATGTATGTATGCATGCATGTACACAATGGAGAATGTATGTATGCATACATGTATGTGATGGGGAGTGTATGTATGTATGGACGTGATGGGGAATGTATGTGTGTGTGTATCATAATGGGGAATGATAGTACTGTGTTGGCTGTTGCAGAAATTAGATGAGATGCATGGGGAAGGCATGAGACCCCTAGAAGGGGGGAGTCCTGACCCACAGTGGTGCCTGCCTCTTTGCCTTTCCCAACTGTCTCTTCTCCTCCCATCCCCCCATCATGGGGGGTGGTAGAGATAAAGACGCTTAGCATCGCAGATAGAATGATTCAGAATCTTCCTTTCTGGCTCTCCTTGTGGGGCTGGGACAGACCGGGTTCCTAGTGACACATGACTGGTCCCAGTGACACATGAGCTTCTGCCACGTGGGGTTGCTACCCAGGAGCCCAGAGGAGGATGAATTCCAGGGAGCCAGGGCAGCTTGAAGCCCAGGATAGGTGACTAGGGGTCTAGGGATGAGGATGAGGGTCTTTTGGAGGAGTAGCCAAGAACTGGGGTCTCAGGAAAATTGGAACAAGCCACACCTGAATTTGAGAGCGGCTCAGTGGAAGGGGTCTGGGATCTGGGTGAAGGGGAGGCAGAAACGTGAGCAGCTTGTTTTCGGGGGCACGAGGGTGGTCAGGTGGCTCAGATGTGCGGGCCGGTGGCTGTGCGGAGGCGCGAGGAGTGGCCTGCAGCCCGCCTGGACTGCCTCCCCAGTGCTGCAGGGCCGGCTACAGACTCCCAGCTCCCTGGCCTCCCTCTGCAGGGTTTTTCCAGAAGCACCGCAGCCTCTCCTAGCAAACAGCCAAGTAAGAATGATTAGCTGTTGCCAGTTTCCACTCCAGACCTTCAAGGGCTCGTTGGTATCGCAGGAGAATAAGCCTTTGCTTATTCCAGTTGGGGATTCGGTTAAACACACCTAGATCTGTTCCTGGTGAGGCAGGACGCCAGGCTCAAGGGGCGCTGGTCAGGGTCCTCCCGGCGTTTCTATAGCGTGGGCTGTGTTGTCAGGTCGGGGGTGTTTGGGGGAGATGTTCCCAGTGGCTTTATGATAATAGGCTGCCTTGTTTGGTGTCTGGGGGTAGATGCCATGTGTGGTAAGGATGGAATGCAGGCTTCACAAAATCATTACAGTCTGGGAACGGCACCTCAGCCAGGGAGCAGGAACCCTGACTCATTTGTCCTGCGTTGGCACATGGTCATAAACCAGCCCTTCTGTGGATAAGCAAACAGAACCTGCCCAGGTGCAAGAGAAGCTTGATTCAGGCTTTAAAAAAAAAAATGCAAAGAAGGTTTAAAAAGGTACTGAATCAGGGAACCGTTTGTTTAAAGCAAGCTACTGTAGTTTTCAAAAGCCCATTTAATGGAATTAATAGTGTATATTGAAACGAACAAGCAGGCTTTTAAAAAGCTACAGAAGGGTAGCTTTGTGGGGAGCAGAGGAATCCTGCTTGTAAAGTCCAGACTGGTTCCCGAGGTTCTTGGAGAGCTGAGTGGAATGGATGTTTCCTGATCGCTCTAGTAAGTGAGACCCAAGAAATGCGGGTTCAGTTCCTGGGGCAGGAAGATCCCCTGGGGAAGGAAATGGCAACCCACTCCAGTATCCTTGCCTGGAGAGTCCCCTTGGACAGAGGAGGTTGGTGGGCTACAGTCCATGGGACTGAGCCAGGAGGCAGCCCCTTGGGGGTGGGCCTGGGCCTTGGAGCCCGTTCATCCGGGTTCATACTCCACCCTTTCTTAACTGTGCTCCTGGGCAAGTCACTGAATTTCTCTAGGTCTCAGTTTTCTCATCTGTAAAATGAAGATAATAGTGCCCATCATATTGGGCAGCTGGCAGATTGATTTAGACAATGTTGGTGGATTGCTTGGCATGCGGTGGAGATGTGGTGGCATCAGCTGCTGTGACTGCAGAGCTCCCCGGGGAGGAAGGCGGGAAGGAAGACGGGTCAGGCGCTCCTGCGTCTGCCCGGGGCCTGTGCTCTTCAGTTCCACTCTTGTCTAAAGTTCTAGAGGTTTCTAATCCAGTGTGTCCTGAATGTCTGCCGTGTATATGTCCCGATGATAAGGTGTCTGGGGGTAGACGCTGATCCCATAAAACTGCCCTCGACGTTTTCATGTAGGTCACAGTCTTAGGCCAAGAGGGGCGAGACCATGACTGGGTCTTGTTGTTAAAGAAGGAACGCCTAGGGGCTTCCCTGGTCGTCCAGTGGTTAAGAATTCGCCTTGCAATGCAGGGGATGCCAGTTTGATCGAGGTTGGGTAACTAAGATCCCATGTGCCAAGGGACAGCTAAGCCCATGGGCCACAACTCCCGAGCCCTTGCAACACAGCTGGAGTCCATGCCCTGCAGCGTGAGATCCCACATGAAGCAGCTAAGACCCAATGCGGCCAAGTAAATACATATTAAAAAAGGAAAGAATGGCGGGCGTCTCTCGGCTGTTTCAACGAGCTGCCCAAACGATAGTAGCAGGCCCTATCTTATTTTCTACTCTACATACAGATGGGTAGAAAATAAGTACTTCTTGGACATCATAGACATAAATCACTCAAAATACCTAGGGTACCTTTGGCTGTCTTTTTTGTGTAGAAGTGAGATTTAGTTACAGATGTGTGTAACTACATAAGGGGCTTCTCAGGTGCTCAGTGGTAAAGAATCCACCTGCCAATACAAGAGACTCAGGAGACATGGGTTCAATCCCTAGCTTGGGAAGATCCCCTGGAGGAAGAAATGGCAGCCCACTGCAGTATTTTTGCCTGGGAAATCTCATGGGCAGAGAAGCCTGGCGGGCTTCAGTCCATGCGGTCACAAAGAGTTGCATGCAACTGAGCACGTGTGTGTGCCTATGTGATGAGAAGCCAGCAAAGGAGAAGTGTCTGGGGGGGTATTTCTTTGGATGTGCCTGTGACTTTGCAAGCTCTTGCGTCTGAAGCGTGTTCTTTGATTGGGAGAGTCCTTCCTTGATGCTGGGAAGGATTGAAGGCGGGAGGAGAAGGGGACGACAGAGGATGAGATGGTTGGATGGCATCTCAATGGACATGAATTTGAGCAAACTTCCGGAGTTGGTGACGGACCGGGAAGCCTGGCGTGCTGCAGTCCATGGGGTCGCAAAGAGTCGGACATAACTGAGCAACTGAACTGAACTGAACTTTATGTCTTTTCACTGAACTTGTGGCCCATAGGTTTCTGGGCCAGAATGATGAGAGAGAGCTCAATTTACAGAGTTTTTCTTTGTTTTGTTTCTCTCCTCCTCATGGCATGCGAAGTCACTTCAATCGTGTCCGACTTGTTGCGACCCCATGGACTGTAGCCTGCCAGGCTCCTCTGTCCATGGGATTCTGCAGGTGAGAATACTGGAGTGGGTTGCCATCTCCCCCTCCAGGGGATCTTCCTGACCCAGGGTTCTAGCCCAGGTCTCTTAGGTCTCCTGCGTTGGGAGGCATGTTCTTTACCACGAGCATCACCGGGGAAGCCCTGTTGCTTCAGAAGGAGTCTAGATTGATGGAGAGAGGATTCCCCAGCTGACTGACTCTGTGACCATGAGCAGGTTCTTAATCCCTGAAGTAGGAATCTGATTATTGAAACTCAGGGGCCGTTTGAATGCAAAGCAGTGAAGCGGGTGGACTGTGAACGGCTCCATTAGTCAGATTGGAGGCTGAAGCCAGAACCCGCGCTTAAAACTAGCTCCTCCCTTGGATCACGTGAGCTGATCCCACATCTTGGGCCTTGGGTTGTCTCAAAAACAAGTGTTCTTTGTAGAGGGTATTGTTCGCTGATGTAAATAAAAAGTCCTGAGTGTGTTTTTCTATGACTATCCTTGGGTGGTCAGGAGAATTTATCCGGCTTCACTGGAATTTCCTTGTTCTCTTCCTCCACGAGTGAGTCTGGACCACAGCCTGGACTGTTGCTAGCCTCCTCAGGGCCTTTCTGCTGAGCACGAGTTGCATGTTCTGATGGAAATGGGGTGGAGGCGGGAGGAGATGCAGGATCTAGACACGTCTGCTCGCCTGAAAGCACACGGAGGTGATGGTTGGGTCTGTGGGGAGGGTGCTGCCTGGGGTGGAGGTGTGTAGGAGACACCAGCTTTTAGAAACTTCCCTGGTCTCTGTAAGTGATTTCGTGACCGTTTCGTTATTTGGGAGGGGGGCAAATGTAATGCCAGTGTGAGGCGGACAGGCATAATTGCAACTCTTAAATCACTTAGGAATGAGAGTCAGAGAATGGATGGAGGAGAGGCTTTGACTAAAGCTAGCCAGTTAGCTTTGACTAAAGCCTAGCCATCCACTGTGCGAATAGTGCCTGGTACTAGTCTGTCTACATGAGCTAAAAATCTTTGAAATGGCAAAACCGTGCATCTGAAGGGAGCACTTGGATTCTGAAGGATTTGTCGACTTCATTAACAGTCTTATCAGTGACTTCTTGGAGTTGGATGTTTTTGTGGGGGGCGGGGACCACCGCTTAACAAGCATACATCAAGAGAAATGTTATCTCTCAGATCAGTTAGACCAACAGTATTTTGCAGAAATAATAGCACATTTGAGATTGTTTGGACTATCTCCTGGTTTTCAGAAAGAAGCCCAGAGAGGGGATGTGCCTTGTCTAAGATGACTCAGGTGCTGAGTGGAATGACACTATCGAGAATGGAGCCCAGGTTTTGTTTCCATCCTGCTGGTCGCTATGGGCCATGCAGTCTCCTTGGGTACCAGGCCGGCTGGCAGGTAGTTTTAGGTGCCCTGACAGTGATGCCACCTATACAACTCTCAGATTTTCCTGAATTTGGTTAGGGAGC
Source organism: Ovis canadensis (assembly GCF_042477335.2). NCBI lineage: Eukaryota > Metazoa > Chordata > Mammalia > Artiodactyla > Bovidae > Ovis > Ovis canadensis. Next base: position 53,499,736 of record NC_091270.1, read on the forward strand.
TCCCTTTGAGTGCCTGGCACTGTTCTCGGTGCTAGAGATAGACGTAGGTAAGAAGACAAGGGTTTCTGACTTCAAGGAGCCCACAGTCGCGTGAAATACCAAGATGGGATATACTGTCAAGCCGCGGCTGAGTGACGTGTGGAGCATCATCCCTGGGATGGTGAGCTGTTAGTGCCTGCTTCAAGATCAACAGGACTCGTTTTTATTTCCTGTTGATTTTACAGCGTCAGAAGTGGGAATGATGGCCATACACTTCATGAATTGAATTGACTCTGAGTGATTCCAGCTTCGTCTGGAGTCATTCTGTACACATCCAGCGAGAGGTTTAAAATTTGAAACCCTCTGTCCTCTGGACTTGAAACGCATGGTCTTTCTGGAAACACTTGGTAAGAATAGTTCTGGATGAGTTTGTTTATGGACACAAATCAAAAATTGGACTGTTTATGCCAAAGAGGAATAAAATGCAAATATGTGTGTCACTGAAGCTACATCAGGTTGAATAATAGGTTTTAAAATTAAATCGAGGCCCATTTTTCCCCCCACCGTGAGTGCAGAAGCAGCAGAAGCTTAGGAAGAAATCTACTTAGGTACTCAGCAGTATCCAAAGCACTTTATTTATGGAAAATTTCAAAACTTCGATGAAAATACTGGAAGAACCAAGATTCAGGTAGACCACATGCTGTGGCAGGACAGGTGATGTGGCAAGGAGACCCAGCATTTTCATGAAAGCCTGCTTGGTGCTGTAGCTCCTGTGTCCAGGCGTGGCAACCCCCCCCCCCCCCGCCCCAGGCCCCACCGTCCCCCGTGGTACCAGGCCTGAGGCAGCAGCAGCTTTGTGTCATTTTTGGATAAGACCGCAGGCCCCTGGAGCGTGGGGACTGCAGTTCAGGCAGTTGTTGTTTGATGCCCTGCGAACAGCCTGGCTCAGTGTGTAGACAATGGAAGGAAGGTTCTCTGCAAACACGCATGAAATGAACAGAGACATCAACTTAAAATCCACAGGGCTGGGAAGAAACTGTGTTCACAAACAGGACAAGTTACCTCCCAGGATCCCTGCATGTGCGGGTAAAGCTGACCTTGGAGAAACCAAATGACCCGCCCTTCAAAATCCTTTTTAGTATCACGTGCTGTTCGTAAGCTTGCCTGTCTCTAACTCTGTTCCCACATGCTGTTTGCTATCTTGGTGTTTTCTTGCAAGCTACCTGTAAACCAATTACGCATTCATAATCTTGCGGCAGGCTGGCTGGATTTAATAGAGTCAGGAAGGCTTCCAGCACATTAAGTGTTCTTGAAGGTAATAAAAAGGAGGACTAATTATCTCACTGAAGTGATTATAAGAGAGACATTGGAGATCTTGACTCGTGGGGATTTTGACAGCAGTCAGAGTGGGTAAGATGGCTTGAGAAATGGCAGAGCTGACTTGTTTCAACCAACTGATTTCCTTACGTCTATGATGTGGGTGTATCTGTAGTCCACTGAGCAAGCAGGCAGGCTGAGTAATGCATGGTGTGGCCGGGGCTGCAGCGGTGATTGGAAGGTGCGTGCCTGGTGCCCACCGTGCGAGACTGTGAAGTTTTACCTTGAATGATGGTACCTCTCTTGCAGCCATCTGTCTCGCTCTTTAATAAGCAGTATTCCTTATCAAGCCTGATTTGTGTACATTGATTACACCATTACACTCGTTAAATATTAAAGTGTTTTCCCCCTCGTGTGAAGTCTAATTAGGCAAAGTGCTCAGCACAAGGCTGGCATTATCATTCAGAGTAATAGCCTGGTCATTACGTGTGACATACCTCAGCTTCCTGGATCATTTGTCTTTTCTCTTTCCCTCCTATCAGAGTGCCCGTGTACCACATATAATGCAGCAAAGTTTGATGGAGGGTTCAGCACCGTCAGGCCATTAAGAAAGGTCCTGCTACAAAGATTATGAGATCTTTTAAAAATGAGTGGAGTGATGTATTGTCTATAGTTGGCATTTTTTCATGAGTTGGGCTTCTGGACAGATATTTCTGATGAAACTAATTTTTACTAAGTTGACGAATTATAAAATAGCTTTAAAGGCTAAAAATACAAGTGACAGTGTTGTTTGGAAGAGAAACCCCGTTAGTATTATAGTGGCACTTTATACATGCTGCAGATAAAAAGAATAATTTTAGGTGTCAAACCAGCGTCTCCTGATAGTCCAATGGGGTGGTCCGTTACTTACTTTTAAATGCATATTTATTTATTTGGCTGTACTGGGTCTTGGTTTCAGCTTGTGACCTCTTTATTTGTGGCATGTGGAATCTAGTTCCCTGACCAGGGGTAGAACCCAGGCGCCCCTCCATTGAAATTGTGGACTCTTTAGCCATTGGACCACCAGGGAAGTCCCCATTACTTACTTTTTCAGCTTAGTTTTTCTGTGCAGTCTTTTTTCAGAAGTTAATTTGCGTTGTGGATTTCATAGCGAAACACTTTGTCCATATGAGGCCAAAGGTAAGACTATGGATCAGGCTAGTGTCCCTGGTAAGTTACCCACCTCATTTTGAGAGGATCCCTGTAATGAACGTTGTCTGTTTCCGAAGGGTTACGGTACTTCTGCAGTACTTACCTTTCTTAAAAAACCCACAGTCTGTTGTGAGCATGTGCACGCACAGGCACACACATGTGCAAAGGGTAATCTGGGGTTGATGCGTGTGAACCAGCTTAGCAGTAGGCCCGGTTTATTGCTTACCATTCGCAGGGAGAAAAGCTTTTAAGGCCTGTTTCATGTGCTGTGCACTTACCAGGCTGATAGATTTTTCCCTCTCTTGGTCCCAGCAGCTCATGGAGCGGCTTTGAAAGCACCTTTTCCCCTTCGCAACTGCAAACAGCACTGGCACTGCCTGCCCTTTATGCATTCCGGAAAGAAAGCAGCCTGTATCGCTTTGAAGCGAGAGTTATTTTGAGTTGTTTTTGAATGCGGTCAACTCAAAATGAAATTTAGCTCCGAGTTAAAATATGGATATAAAGATCAAAGAATGGAAGAGAACTCACAGATTGTCTGGTTTAACTTTTCTGCTTCCCGCGTGGGGACGCCAGTGCAGAGAGGTCGGCCCTCCTCAAGGTCACAGGGTGTTAGCAGGGGGTCCCGCATCCCTGCACTTGTCTCCAGGCCTGAGGACAAGTCTCCCAAGGTGACCCTCGGGCCAGGGTCCATCTGCTTGCCCTTCACAGGAGTGATATACCTGAGCTTCAGGTTAGAAAGGTCTTGAAGGAAAGCTTGCTGCCTTTTAACCTGCTTAAAGGAGAACCTATTTGGAGTCACAGAAGAACTTATATTTTGTATCTGCTAATTGCCATCTTCCTAGAAATGGAGAACTGGGGGCCAGTGTCTCCCTCTGAACTGTTCTGAGTTCAGCGGGGGGTGGGTAGGGACACAGCTGTCTGTTCTCCTGGGATGATGGTCCAAGAGAAGGTGGCTTGCCACTCGGCCAACCCGGGGCTCAGCTGGGGAGTCAGGTTCTCTGTTCCGGAGGCCCATGGTTTGGTCTCTGTCAGCCTACAGTGGCGTCATCAGGCCTGAGTAAGTAATTTCACCAACACGCCAAGGCGCAGAGCTCCGTTTACCTTGACGAGTGACTGTCTTGCTGGTTGGTAAGAGGCCTGGTGATTAAGCACGTGGGGTCTGAAGCCTAAGGTACTTGAGTTCGACTAGCTGCCAGGTATGGGGTTTAAACAAGTTACCTTAGCACCTGCGCCTCCGGTGTTTGGTCCGTCAAGTGGGAGTCATAGCAAACATTTCTATTGTACTCACTCTGTGACATCTGCCGTCTAGTGGCTCAGGACCATTAACTCCTGGGGTGTTCACAGCAACCCCAGGAGGTGGGTACTACCGTTATTCCCACTTTACGGGTGAGGAGACTGAGGCCCAGAGAGGTTCTGTGAATCGCTCACGATGACAGCTTTTAAGGGGTGAAGCGAGTAGGATTTGAATCTTGGAGCCGGTTGCTCTGAGTCTGTCTCCTTTGGTGCCTCTCAGTCAGATTAACTTGACTGTGAGGATCAGGTGACACAAGCTGCCCTCGCTGAGGGTGAGAGAGCTGGCGTCGCCTTAGCAACAGCAACAGGGAAACCTCCATGATTAGCACCTTCTTTGCCCTTCAGGGAGCTCCCAGAAACCAGATCATAATCAGAAAGTCGCTTTGGCAATTACAAAAGTCACGCAGAGAGAGCTCAAGAGCCTTGACCGAACGTTCCTCGGTGTGGACGGTGTTGGGGACAGCCAGAGCCGGGGAGCTGAGCAGATGGCCCAGACTCCTTTCCAGCTTGCAAGGCCTGGAGACTTTCTCCCCTCGGATGGCTCCGGGGTCCCAGACAGCAGCTGTGATCTGTTTGCTCTCATCTGTCATTGCCACAGCACTGACCTCCGCCACTGAGGTCAGCGGTGACACACGCCTCCGAGGCCACCACTGGAAGGGCCATACTTTGACTGGCTTGCTCCACTTTGTATCACGTTCATAGCCTTGAGGTCAAGTGCAGGCTCACGTCCAAATCGTCTGCTGTGGAGTTTACATGTTACGCTGTGCCTGCTGCTTCCTTTTAAGTTCATTAGTCATGATAAATACATGCACATGTAAATAGGCATGTCCCTTTTAGCTTATAATAACAAAGTGAATGGCTGTCCAGGGAGCGTCTGGCACTTTCCCTCTGGAGCCCCCACATGTGCTTCTGGGTCAGAGTCCCTGCCTTCCTCCCGACCCAGCCCCACTCAGGGCTGACTGCGCTTCCAAATATCGTGTTAATCGTCTCCTTGCTTTATTAGAGTTTACCGCCGACGTGCATCCCCACGGGAGCTGTTGGTTTCTCTAGATTTATTTATTTTTAATTGGAGGATAATTGCTTTGGCACGTTGTGACGGTTTCTGCCATCCATCGACATGAATCAGCAAAGGTATCCATACGTCCCGCCCTCTTGGACCTCCCTCCCACCTCCACCCCATCCCACCCCATCAGGTAGTCACAGAGCACCAGGGTGAGCTTCCTGTCGTGGTGGTGGTGGTGGTTTAGTCACCAGTCATGTCTGACCCTTGGACTGTAGCCCACCAGACTGCTCTGTCCATGGGGTTCTCCAGGCAAGAATACTGGAGAGGGCTGCCATTTCCTTCTCCACGAGCTCCCGGTGCTAGACCACAGTTACCCATCAGCTATCTGTTTCACATGGGATGACAGATATATTTCATTGCTCCTCTCTCCATTCGTCCCACCTTTCCTTCTCCTGCTGTGTCCACATAAGATTTATTGTTTTTGCGACAGGCTGTTGAATCGGAAAACTTGACTAAAGCCCCCAGATGTAGCAAATAGCAGTGACAAAAATAAGTTGTGAGAAAGACCAAAATGGGCATTTCAGAGGCAGTGTCTGAACACGAGGTTCGCAGCTCTTGAAAATCCTCCTTACTCTGAGGGTATAAAAAGCATCGCTCTATTTGTGGAGAATCCTCTGCTGTGACTGCGCACCAGCTCCTCTGGGAGGATGTAGGGTTGGGGGGTGCTGCCCCGGGTCCCCTCAGCTGGGCGCCTGGGGGTCCGGCTCTGAATCTGGTGAGATGTTTTGGGGGTGTGGCGAGTGAGAGCAGCTGGGACAGGGCCCCCCACTGCCACATGTGTTGGGGTGATTGTGAGTGCTTTGCCTGGACCAGTTGTGGCCCCTGCAGGGAGGGAGACCAGCCTGGACCTTGACCCCTGCTCAGGGGCACAGTCAGAGGAGAGCTTGTGGAGTGAGTCTCGGGGGCTGGGTCCATCACCCATAGCACAGGATTTGAAGGGAGCCCCTGGAGTCCCTACAGAAGGGCCCCCGTGCATCAGAGAGTCGGGGCTAGGTATCTGCCGGTCCAGAGCGTGCAAAGCCTTCTGTACTGGTGAGGAGTAAGTTGCTGGCATGTAAGTTAAAGAATGGTGGTGACATATGGTAGAAGTTAGCGTCTCTCTTATGTACAGTCGGTAGGAAAGTGGGCAGTTCAGGGGCTCCAGAGCTGCCAGGATCACACCTCCTAGTTCACTGCCCCATGGCCCAGGCTGTGACTGTGGTCCTCGTGCTCCAGGTCAGAGGGGCTGCTGCAGTTCCAGCCATCACATGATAGTTCAGGCAGGCAGACATAGGCAGGATCTGCTCCCTCCCTTTTAAGGATACTTCCAAGATGCACACCCAACATTTCTGCCTATGTGTCACTAGGCAGAGCTGAGTCATGGGGTCATGCCCAGCTCTAAGAGATCTTTGGAAATAAAAGCTTGTTGCTGGGTCACTATGGGCCCAACTTAAAATTGAGATTCTTTTTGTCAAGAGGAAGGGACTAGTGGGTATTGGTCTGTGCTGGAAGTCTGTGCCACTTCATTTTCATGGCAGCCAGGTGGCCATTCCAACCCGGGAGGGGAGGTAACCACAGCCAGGAAGGAGAGGTGGGGAGAGAGGGGGAAGGCAGAAGATGATGCTTCTTACTTTTTTGGCCTTACTTCAAGGATGGATAGTGTACTGACTTGACATTTTATTGTCTGAATCATCGTTGTATTTTTGACTTAAAGTAACTTGAGGAGTTTCTGTTACCTACAAGTAGCCAAAGAATTATGGGATCTGCTGAAGTTTCCCTTGGGTAGCAGGGGGAATACATACTGCTTGAATATTATATTTATTTCAACTGAAAAATGTCTTTATTATGCAAGACCTCCATGCCCTCTTCACACCTAAAAAATTAATAATCATCCTTTAAAAGTTGCCTAATAACCAGACTGTGCTTAAAATTTCCTCATTTTGTAACTAACTGTGGTGATGGACGTTAACTGGATTTACTCTGGCGAGTGTTTTGCAGTTTGTACAAATGTTGGATCATTGCATTATACATCTGAAACTAATTATGTTGTGTTAATGATACCTCAGTTGAAAAATGCATATTCAAGGACTTCCCTGGTTGCCCAGTGGTTAAGACTTTGCCTTCTTAAGTGGAGGAGATGTGGGTTCAATCCCTGGCCAGGGAGCTAAGATCACACATACCTTGAGGCCAAAAAGCTAAAACAGAACAGAAGAATCACTGTAACAAATTTAATAAAGACTTTCAAAATGGTCCACGTCAAAAAATTCTTAAAAAAAATTCGTACTCTAACCTCGTAAATCTACTTATAAGGATTCATCCTACAGAGATCATCAGACTAGTATCCAAAGGTATGTAAAGCATGTTCACTGAAGCATTCTTTATAGAGAAGAAAATCCTAAATATAAATTAAGGGGAAATGGTTAAGATACTCTGGTGTCTCCATACAGAGGAATTCTTATTAGCCTTTCAAAAGAATGATGCAGATGATTAATGATGTACAAGTATTAAAATATATTGATAAGTGAAAAAACCTTTTACTTGACTGTCTCAAGAAGTATCTCTTTTTTTGTGTGTGTCTCATTTTCAAAAGGCGAACGTGTGTGAGGTGTATTTCAGACAGTGGAAAGCTGGCATAGATTAGGCCACAGTGTTCTCCTGTCGGTAGAAAGATCTAGACCTCTCTCAGCACGGAGAGGCCCTGGTGCACTGCCTCCTCAATCCTGTTTTAAGGACTTTGGAGGAGGCTAGCAATAATCCTGGTCTCCCTGGTGGCTCAGTGATTAAAAAAAAGAACCTGCTTAGCAATGCAGGAGACTCAAGTTTGAGCCCTGGGTCAGGAAGAACCCCTGGAGAAGGAAATGGCAACTCACTCCAGAATTCTAGCCTGGGAAAATCCCAAGGACAGAGGAGCCTGACAGGCTACAGTCCATGGCGTGGGAGGCTACAGTCTGGGAGGTTGCAAAAGAGTCAGACATGGCTGGAGAACTAGACAGCAACAAGTGAGAATCCGCGTTGGCACAGCTGACTCTGCAATTAGAAACTTTGAGGCAGTGGAGTTTGACTTGGGGCTTATCCTGGACACAGAATTGGTTTATTCTTACTAATGGGAAGTACAGGTCTTCAAAGTGGGAAATAACGGAATCTATTTTACACTTCAATAGAATTTCACATTAACCACTGGTCACGTGTGGCCTTGAATGTGATTTGTAATGGTAACATAACCACAGGGAGTGTGTTCCAAACTGGCAACGTTGCTTTGTAAGACTGTGTATTTAAAATAATAATATATTATTATTAATTAATATATAATAATTATTAATTATATAATAAGATTATATTTTTATTTACCTTAAATTTGCTACACGCATAAAGCACACTGCTTTACTTCCACATAAAGCACGACTGTGTCAGACAAAAGAAATGGAAAACAGTGTCTATTCTTAGGTCATTATTGCCTATTCTCCCCTATCCTTGCCTTGCCAAATGTTTTACTCTTTATCAACTTATTAATTCTCAGAAATCCTCTTTCAGTGCTATACCATTTCCAAACATGGCAATCTAAAGGACTGGTTTAGGAGTATAATCCTTTGAAAGTAAAGGTTCTCCAATTTAGGTTCAGTTTAGTTCAGTTCAGTTGCTCAGTCTTTGCAACCTCGTGGACTGCAGCACGCCAGGCCTCCCTGTCCATCACCAACTCCCAGAGCTTGCTCAAACTCATGTTCATCGAGTCAGTGATGCCATCCAACCATCTCATCCTCTGTCGTCCCTTCTCCTCTCACCCTCAGTCTTTCCCAGCACCAGAGTCTTTTCAAATGAGTCAGCTCTTTGCATCAGGTGGCCAAAATATTGGAGCTTCAGCTTCAGCATCAGCATCAGTCCTTCCAATGAATATTCAGGACTAATTTCCTTGAGGATCGACTGGTTGGATCTCCTTGCAGTCCAAGGGACTCACAAGAATCTTCTCCAACACCACAGTTCAAAAGCATCAATTCTTCGGCGCTCAGCTTTCTTTATGGTTCAACTCTCACATCCATACATGACTACTGGAAAAACCACAGCTTTGACTCAATGGACCTTTGTTGGCAAAGTGATGCCTCTGCTTTTTAATATGTTGTCTAGGTTTGTCATAATTTTTCTTCCAAGGAGCAAACGTCTTGGAATTTCATGGCTGCAGTCACCATCTGCAGTGATTTTGGAGCCCAAGAAAATAAAGTCTCTCACTGTTTCCATTGTTTCCCCATCTGTTTGCCATATTTTATCCTCATACTTACAAATGAATTTAATATCTACATGTTCTACCTTTAAAAAGAACAAATTAACGATTAACTCACTATCATCGAATTTACAGAACATTGGGTTGGCCAAAAAGTTCCTTTGGCTTTCAAGTAAATGTAAGACACATTTTTAATTTTCAAGAACTTTATTGAACAACATATTCACCATTTTATTCCACTACCTTCTGCCATTTTTTAGGCAGCCTTATAATCCTTCTTTTCAAAATCTTTTACATTTTTGAGCAGAGAACTGTTCTAAGTGCCTATAATAGGCTTCCAGGGAATTGAAATTTTTTCCATTAAGAAAACTTTGTAAGACTGAAATAAGTGAAAATCCGAAGGTGCAGTGTCTGCTGAATACCTGGGATGAATCAGAACTTCCCAGCTAAGCTGTGATGGTTTTTGCCTGGTCATCCAAGAAACACGGTCTTATGCCATCCTGATGGAAGATTATGCATTTTTGTTGACTAATTCTGGATGCTTTTTGCTGAGTGCTGCTTTCATTTGGTCTAATTGGAAGGCATACTTGCTGGAATTAATCATTTGGTCTTCTGGAAGGAGCTCATAATTGAGGACTCCCTTCCAATCCCACCGTATGCACAGCATTACCTTCTTTGGGTGAAGTCTTGTCTTTGGTGTGGTTGGTGGTGGTTCATTTCGCTTGCCTCGTGATCTCTTCCATTCCACATTATTGTACACTATCCACTTTTCATCGCCTTTTGTAGTCTGTTTTAAGAACGTGATGTATTGTTATGTTTATGTAGAAAATCGCATGTAGAAGTATGGTCAAGAAGGTTTTTTATCACTTACGTGGAACTGAAACACTGAAGTGATGAACATAACCACGCTGGTGCAAATGATTTTCGACACTTGATTTGGCTGAGTATGTTGGCTGATCTCAATTAATGCCTTGATTTGATTGCTATCAATTTCAACTAGTCTGCCTGACTGTGGAGTATCGCCTGATGAGGTATCTCCAGCAAGAAACATCGCAAGCCACTTTTGACAAGTTCAATCATTCACAGCACTTTCCCCATACATGGCACAAATCCATTTTGGGGTTTCAGTTGCATTTTTACCTTTCTTGAAATAATAAAGCATAAAATGCCCCCAATACTGCTTTTTCCTTCTATCTTCAGTATTAAAATAGCTACACAAAAATTCACCCATTTTGATAATTTTTTTAAAAATGCCATATCAGTCATATGGCAGCTCCCATATCAGTCATACAACCAGTCAATATCAGTCAATATGGTATCAGTCAGTACCACCTAACAAAGTTTTTTGAATGAAGTTTTAAAGAACTAAGCGCTACTTGAGCCATCTTACGGGAAAACCCAACACGCTTTTTAGTCAACCCAACAGTTAAATTAGAAGTTGTTTACATTCTAAAGAAAGAAAACCACCACGCTTCCCTTCGTAAGATGCAGTCATACAAGATAACACAGATGGCGATTCATAACTTGAGGTAGTGCATTCGGAAATGACATAATTTTGAAAGATTCACATGTGTAACTGTTTTGCAGGTTGACTTGTTGCCTGAAGTGTCTGAATACTTCTTGCTTTTTGGTGTTTATTGTAAATGAACCTTGATGTTATTATGGATTCATTTAGCACGTGCTCATTGAGCCCCTACTACGTGCTCTGCTTTGAGCTGGTGCCCGGGAAGAGTCACAGGAAGACACAGCTGCTTCATATTCTTATTTCAGGGTTGGGGAAATCCAATATCTAGGTGAAAGGTCAACTACTGCAGAGTCAGAATTTGTGTTTGTGTTCTGGTTTTCAAGAGCTGAGCCTTGAGCACAGCAACTAGTTTGGTACATGTTCTGTGGCAGCTAATAAATAGAGTTAACCACAGTGGACACGTACGAATCTGAAATTGGTGTATTTTGTTGGAGAAATACTGTTAAAAACTCTACCTTTTGTGTTTCAGGAAATTAAAAATAAGTGAGTGCATATCCTTGTTAATATCAATTAGGTTGATAGTAATCAAATCAAGACATTACTTGAGATTTGTAAATATCTGTCAACCGCAGCAGGAGGAATAGTTAACCCTTGTTAAGTTGTTTGAAATTTGCCATTTTTCGTACACTGATTTCTAGGAAAAAGGAAGATCTGATTAAATCTAGATTGATCCGGGTTGCAGCATTTGGCTTACATTACTTAGTTCTCTTAACCTGGAAGATTTAGAACTGATTGTAAGGAAGGACTTGGAGAAGGGCGCTTGTTTGGAAATGTCCTTGTTTTCTGTGTGCCATCAACACATGGTGGAGACAAAAACTCTTCTGCCATACGGAATGGAGAGGGCAGACAGGGGCGCAGCATGGCCTGGCTACTTGCTTATTATTTGATTCAACATTTTAGTTTATTTTAAGGAAATGGCAACCCACTCCAGTATTCTTGCCTGGAGAATCTCATGGACAGAGGAGCCTGGCATGCTACAGTCCGTGGGGTCATACGAGTCGGACACGACAGAGCAACTAAGCACAGCACAATCACGGCCACAGTTTAAAAGAAATTCTTAATGTGGACTTATAGAGGGTGCTGACAAGTAAATATCTGCTCTTTGTTTTTCAAAAATTAAGGCTTAAGCCAGAGCTTTTCTTTATTGTGGTAAAATACACATAAAACGTACCATCTTAACCATTTAAAAATAGTTACTTAAAAGTGTACAGTTAAGCCACATTTAAGTACATTCACACTGTTGTTCAAACATCCTCACCACTCATCCCAGAACTCTTTCAGGAGCTGATTGTTACTATTATTACTATTATTTTGAGGCACCATGTTCTAGCTAGCCTGATGTAATTTCATTATTTCATAATTTCAGTTACAAGTAGCACAAGTTCTCAGGTCTTCCCTTTTCTTTAAGGGAGCCCTTCCATTTCCCAGGTGGCGCTAGTGAGAAAGACTCTTCCTGCCAACGTGGGAAACACAAGAGATGCTGGTTTGATCACTGAGTCGGGAAGCCCCCCTGGAGAAGGAAATGGCAACCCACTGCAGTATTTTTGCCTGGGAAATCTCATAAACAGAGGAGCCTGGTGGGCAACAGTCCTTGGGGCCACAAAGAGTCAGACACGACTGGGTGACTTTAACTTTTCCATTTCCCCACACTCCCTAATCCCAGTCGGAACCCCAGTTAAATTTAGTCCTGCTGCTGAGTCCAAGCTCATACTGCCCCTCACATGACACACCAGTAAATCGACTGACAAGTGTCGGGGCAGGGAATAATAACTTTATTGGGAAAGCCAGCAGTCAGAGGAGATGGTGGACTGTTGTCCCAAGTTGGAATTCAGGCTTACCAACTTACCTAAGTTGGAATTCAGGCTTCTTTTATACTGAAAGCGCAGAGGGTGTGGTTGGTGGTTGCAAACTTCTTGGTACAGGAATCCTTTGTTCTTGCAGCTGTCTACAACATCCGCCAGGTAAGGATGCTCCTGTAAACCTCTAACAAAAGTTACTCTCTGTTCTGCAACTTTTTATCTCTGTGTGAGTAGAAAAGGGTTGTTTATACCTTTAAAAGTCAGAGCCTTGAGAATGGGCTTCCTGTACATTTCAGGCCATAGACACCATTTTAAACTAGTAACAAGAGCCAGAGATACAAAATTAAAGCAATAGGGAGTCAGACTTGTTCTTCCCGATTACAAACCCCTGATGCTTCCGCTCCTCCCCCTACTCCTCCTCCCAGGGATATTTGCCCCAAGTCCCTGCAAACCTTAGACTGTGTCCTGGTGGCTGAAGGATGAAGGAGGGTTGTGGTCATGCAGGCATGGTGCAAGAGAGCTGCCTGTGAGCAGCCTTTCCAGGTTCGTAAGGAGGTTCTGCCCAGTGGCAGTTGGAGTCTGGTTTGCAAGATGATCGAAAAATGGAAAACACGCCAGTTACGTCATTGTGACTGACAAGTGCCAGCAACTTAAAGGAGGCTCTGTAGGAAAGCAGAGGATGGGCTGCCACTCCCACTCAGCAGCCACTGGCCGGGGCTGGAGGTCCAGCTGCCGGTGGCCAGTCTGTGGCTCTGCACACAAGGAAAATGGCAGTCCGCTCAGAGCAGAGACCTGCTTATTTCCTCCTGTGGGTCCATCTTATCATTTTACTGTTTTGTTTTTTGTAAGTCTTTATGGAATTTGTTACAATGCTGCTTCTGTTTTACTTTGGATTTTTTTTGGCCGGGAAGCATGTGGAATCTTTGCTACCCGACCACGGGTCAGACCTGCACCCCCTGCATTGGAAGGTGAAGTCTTAACCCCTGGACCGCCAGGGGGGTCCCTCATTAAACTTCTGTGCTTATCCCCTCACCCGTTTTTTGGGGTACAGTCCATTCAGAATAGCTGTCACTTAAACATTGTCATTCTCAGCACGTACATAATACACACGTAACGATGCAGAACATTTTTAGGCATCTAGCGTGAGCAGTTTCTCTATTAACGACTTGATTGGAGGGCCTCCACTATGCAAATTCTCTCTGCTGCATTTCAGCTCTCTCCAGAGCCAGGGGCTGTGCGGGGAGCCTGGCCTGCTTCCCAGCAGTTCTGCCTCTGCCTTCTTAATCCTTCGGTTGGTTCGGACTTGGGGATGGTGATCCTGAGAGTCTATAGGAGGAAGGATGGTGACTTGTCATGTGATTTTGGCTTTGTGATCTTTCCGCTTTTCTGTCATGGAGGCAGCTTAGAGTTGGGGTTGCAGACTGGGGGTCTTTTAACTATTTCACGGGCACCATCAGAAAGATTGGAAGGTTTTGCCTAGGAGGTCTCTAGTCTGGAGGGTTGCTGTAGCGCTCTTTCCTGTGGTCCCCCCTCTGCCCTAGGAGGTGGCCTGGTCCTGGTTACCTGTATTTCTCCTGGATGAGCTCTTTGGCACTCCCTCAAGGGAGGTGTCCCTCCCTCAGCGAGGAGCCTGGGATCATCTCTGTGGGACGCACATCCACCCTTCCTCCTCACTGCTGCTAAGCATCCCCAGGGGGAACCCAGAGCCACCAGGCACTGGGTGGTGGGGATGACCTTGACCTGGAGGTCAAGGACCAGGAAGAGAAGTCTTCTCACATTGTAAGTGTGCCTTGTCACTCCTGGAGCTTACTTTTCTGGGGCTGGGCAGTTCTCAAGAAAAACATTGTTAGGTTGAAGTCAAATGCCTTGGTGAAGTCCTGGGCTCTTGTTGATCTAAACCTCGATCGGGTCTGGATGTCTATGGAGTTTGCTAGCATTCTCATCCTAAAGCTTCTCTCATGATCCTGGGCTGTCCAGTCTGTTTGAATACTTCTGGGGGTGGCAAGCTGACCGCTTTACAGTAGGCTCCCTTCTGAATCTGAGTGGCCCAGTTGGAAAGTTTTTCATATATTTTCTACAGCTTCTACCCATTGGTCTTAAATTCTGCCCCTTAGAGGCGTGAAGAGCAATTGGATAAGAGTGGGTGCGGTTTGCATGTGAACCCTGTCTGGACACCTGTATTTGTCATGTAATAAGCAAGCACACGTGTAAATGCCTCGGTATCAGAGTGAGGTGAGCCTACTTTTTGACTCCATGTGTTATTAGCTCCCTTGGGTTAATATGCCCAGAGCATCTCCTTGCATGCCTTAGCTCTCAAAAGACACTTTCTTACCTGGTAGCTGTGGCACATTTCAGCCACACTGGGCTGCATCTGGTAGGCACAATTTAACCGCTTTATGCTGTTATGGAAATATCCGTGGAATATTTTGTCAGAGGACACACAGGCAATTTGTGTTAACTGCCTTGGGTAAATATATTCAGCTTAAAAAAAGAAAAGGAACAGTTAAAATTTTCCTTAGTAAACTCACCAGTAACATGACATCTGTAAACTCACAGCTCCTTGCCTGAGGGACAATTTTATTTTCCTCCTTTTTTATTTCACCTTCTTGAAAGACTCCCGGCTGGGATGAAGTTAGGTCTCCCAGGGTCCAGGAAAGGGTTAATTTCTTTTTCCGCAGTGCGGTAATACACACCTAAAACCATTCCAGAGTTTTGGGGAGAAATTGTAAGAAAGTATTAAAACTTGAGAAATGAATTAACAAGCCACCTTTTTATGCGGCAGCAATGTGCCTCTTCACTGAATGAATAACACTTTATCCTCAGCTGCAGAAACCGTGGGCAGAAATGTGGGGCCAGCTCTGTATTGACGTGGGTGCCTGTGTGTGAACGTGAGAGTGTTCGCACTTGTGCTCACATTGGAACAGACTCATGCAAAGAAGTCTGACCTAAACTCATAGGCCCCTCAAAGAGAAGGATTCAGAGTAAATCTGTATCTTCAGCTCACATTGCTGAGTTTAAGCCTTTCTTAAACTTTATTCTTACTACAGTTCTGACTCCTGCTACACATATGGAAAATGATCCTTATTCTCTTACTGAACCCAAGTTTCTATGCCCAGCTCGCAGTGAGGCCAAACAAACGTAAATGCCGGAATTTGGAGCAGAGAAAGGTTTATTTCAGGGCCATGTAGGGAGATGGGTGGCTTGTGCCCCTCAAACCCCTAAACTCATTGAAGGGTTTCAGCAAAGCGCTTTTAAAGGCAAGGTGAGGGGTGAGGTTGACTGTCACAAACTTCTTGTGGGAATCCTTTGTTCTTACAGCTCTCCACATAGGTCAGATCAGGGTATTCCGGTGAACCTCCAAGGAGACAAATGTTACTCTGCATTCTGCAACTTTTTATCTCTATGTGATTGGAAAAATATTATACCCTTAAAGGTCAGAGCCCTGAGAATGGGCTTCCTGTATGTTTCAGGCTATAGGCAACATGCTTTTACAAAAATTGCAGAGCCAGTGTGACTCAGAGCGTGACTCAGCAGAGGCCACGGGGCACAAAGTTTCAAGTAAAAGGAACAGCTCTAATATGTGTTCTTACCTATTTACAGTTCTAGCTCTCACCCTGCTCACGGCTTATTTTTAAGGCTAATAGTTGTGCTAAAATTTTTCCAAATCTAATACCTGAAATATAACTGAAAAAAAGGAGTCCTTTTGAAATAATGTAGAAATGTAACATCCTCTGTGCGGTCAGCATGGTGTTTTACACAGACAGACTCCCTCAGTCCTCAAGACAGCCTGACGAGGCGGACACCCCACTAACTCCATCTTACAGATCAGGGGGGTTGAAGCGCTAGAGTCTCCCCAGCTTGTCCAGGCCTCAGCTCTGCTGGGGGAGCCGGCCTGGAGGCGCCGTGGTTTGTCCGGGGTGTGGCTCCCGGAGCTCTTGCCCACCCTGCAGTGATGTCTGCACGGTGGGGTCAGGGTGAGGCTGAGAGGTTACAGCAGGGGGACTCAGCAGTTCTTGTGGTGGCTGAAGGAGAAAGTTCTGGGTCCCTCTAGCGTGGTCTGAGGGGCTCCCGGGAGCAGGGCCGTTTTGCTGAGATTCCCCTTCCTCCCCAGTCGGGGCTCCGTCGCCCTCAGGGCGCTGCTGTCCCCTGGGTGTGGGGAGCGGGGTGGTGGCTGTGCTCGCCCGCTGCCCCTGGGACGGGGGAGGAGGTGGCGGCTGCCTGCCCTCTGTCCGAGGCCGCCTCCACTCGGGTGTCCTGCGGTGAGGAGGACTTGGTCACCCTGGCCGTGGTGACCGCGCCGCGGCTGTCTGCGGGGAAAGACGTCAGCCAGCCATGGTTTCCAGAGAAGGGGGAGACGGATTTTCATGGGCCGTCAGCAGGGTCCAGCTGGGTGTAGAAAAGAACGTAATGATCTCGGTAAAAATAATATTTCATCTTTATAAGGAATCTTAACAAGTAAAGTATTTAAAAAAAGACAAACTTCACTCCTGATTCCACTGGATCAGACTTTTTTTTTTTTACTTTATTTCATTGTATAATGTGATTGCAGAGAAAAAGAGAGCGAGCTGGTCAGTCAGGCAAGAGAAGGGAAATTTATTAGCGGGAAAAGAGAGGGTGACTGGCCCTTAAGGAGGACCAGCGTCCTCCCTTTCTGATGGAGTCCTCCTGATACCCCACCAGTGAAAATTTCCCGAAGGGATGGTCACGCAGCCAGAGGTCTGGAATCTGGTGGTCTTGCAGCTTTGAGAAGACAGACGCCAGTGAGATAACAGGATGCCATTTGGGCAGTTTGGTCCGTCTCACAGATCACTGTGATTTTATTCTTTGTTTGCAAGGTCCACATAACGAGCCTTCCTGTTGCTGAGATCCCATGTGGGCCCCATCACATTGAAACATTTTATTTACGTATCTGACGGTGCCAGGTCTTGGGGTGGCATATGGGATCTACTTCCCTGACCAGGGATGGAACCTGGGCTCCTTGTGTTGGGGGCGCTTGAGTCTTAGACCATCAGGGAAGTCACAACTTTTTAAACTATCACCCCCTCCTTCCATAAAGCTCTCAGATCTCCTTTGGGGGATTACACCTCTCCCCACGTGGTAGAGTCTTGGGGGGGGCATTGTTAAGAAGGGGCTTTGCCCCCAGGGTAGGCCTGTGACCTAGGTAAACAGTGTTCCTTCCCAGGGATTTGAGGAAAGTGACAAAGCTTAAAAATGCCCGAGCTCGGAGCGCGTTTATCCCTGGTAGTGGCACCTGGGAGCGCGTTTATCCCTGGTAGTGGCACCTGGGTGACTGCTCCTGGGTGAGGACTTGCCTGAAGCGCTCATTTCTCACTTTTTGCCAACTTGGCTCCCCAGCTCCCAGGACTGGATCGCAGTAGAACTTCTTTGGGTCGAGTTAGTCAGAACTGTGGTTTGCAGTTAAAGATCTTTAACAGATACACTTGCTTTTTAGAGGAAATTTCTGCCAATGTTCGATGTATTTTCCTTCCGTTGTCTCTGAATGTGTTTTTACATATTCAGTATTTATATTGTTCATACAACTTTGTGCCTATCCTGAAAATAAGCATTTTCCGCATTTCACAAAAGTAGCTATCTAATACTGTATTGTGTGGATGTTTCATATGTACTGAGATAATTAAACATTTTTGTCTTAAATAAATGTCTTTTTGTTTCTTATTCATCATTTTAGGAACATAGGGCTGTTTCATTTATTCAAGGTCCTGAAGAAATTTGTGTTTTTCCTTAAAGTTTGTAACTATTTACAATACCTTTTTAAAATTCAGACATGCAGATTCAAGTGTAGGCTTTGTAACATATAGGGGATTCAGGCAGGATTGCCAATATCTTAGCAAGTCTGAGGCCCATGACTTTTCCAGGGTAAATGGCCGTGATTACTGGCCATGCTTACCAATTTCTGGTTTTTGCAGAAATTCAGATTTATTGGTGCCTTGTCATGGGCTCTGATTTATCTAGTTGGCTTTCAGAGCCACTCTGGACACTCCCTAGGGTCTTGGGCAGCTGGCGGGCAATGATTCTGAGAACTTTGTGTCCCGAACCACCTGGCTCTGACTATTCTAGAAGGTCAGCTGCCCTGGAGATGCTGGCCGAAGACAAGAGCCTTTGAATTCTCCACCCATCTGAGAATGAGCTTTCGTCCATGCTGTCTGAAAAAGACGTGTGTGTGTTCCTGGTCTGACGTGGCTCGCTGGGTAAGGATGGAGTCAGGGTCAGGTAAACTGCAGGGGTCATGGGTAGGTGATGGTACAGGCCAAGGCTGATGCAAAGTGCCACGATGCAGGTGGGCATGTGGGGGCACCAAGAGGAGGTGAGACATCACCCCTGACCCCGCACCGTCCTCTAACCTCCCGAAAAGTTGCGATATCCAGGGACACTATGGAGCCCAAGACACTTGGGCAGAGGGGATACTGGTGCCTTGCTTTGAACTCCCTGCAGCTTCTCACCCTTCTCGTTCATGAGCTGCGAGTGCTGTGGCAGCAGAATAATGACCTGCAAAGACGCCCACCTTCTTCTCCCTGGAGTCCGTGGTATCTTACCTGGTAGAGAAGGCTTTGCAGGGGTAATTGGGATTAGGGCCCTGGAGACGGGGAGATTATGTGGATTATCTTGGGGAGGGCCAGTGTTAAAAGACTCAGAAAGAAAAGATGTGATGGAGAGAACAGAGAACCCACTGACACGACACCAAAAAAACACAACCGGCCATTGCTGGCCTCAGAGGTGGAGCCAGGAGCCCACCAACCGGAAAGAAAGCGGCCCCCGGAAACTGGGAAGGTGGAGAAATGGTTCTCCCCCAAGAGTCTCCTTGTGCTCCAGAAGGATCAAGCCCTAGGATGCTAGGGCCAGCCCAGGAGACCCATTTTGGACCCGTGACCTCCAGACCTGTTACACAATAGATTTGTGATGCTTTAAGCCACCAAGTTGGCGTAATTTGTCACAGCGGCTACAGGAAGTGGGTGTGAGCTTGGTTTCCCCAGGGTCTGCCTGGCTCAGGGCCTCGGACACGGAGAAGCTAGGGCAGAGGATTCATGCAGAAACCCCATGCTCGGGCACAAATGTACTCGCCAGCCAGGAAGTCCTAGGGTTTTAGAAATGGGCTATTTGAAGCCCCTATCCTTCAAAAATGATGATAAAGTTGGTGATAAAAATAGAGTAGATGACTTCTATTGCTGGAAAAAAGTCTCTTACCCTTGAAAGACAGACACTTTGGTTAAGAATGGAACTATAGATCAGAGCTCTATTTCAATCCCACTATTTTTATTTTCACTTAGATTTGGGACCAGGGCAGTTTACAGATTATAACATAGCCAGGGCGTTTATAGACTGTTCTCATGTACAGTACCATTAACTGGTGAAGGTGTATCATTATGCTTCATTTTGACCTTCGAAGAAGGAGGCACTTCTTCCAAAGTGCAGGTCGTGTAGTGTGGGAGGAGCTGACCATGACCTCTGTGCCCTGAACTAGAAAATAAACCTGTCCACTCACCTTCCTCTCCAGCCTTCATGGCCTCTTTTTATTCCGGTAGCATTGCCTCCTTAGTGGTTAGTTTCATACATTCCACTTCCTTCTTTTACTCTTGCTAACCTGAGAACTGATGCAGTTAGCCACCCTTGAGGTCTGAGAGAAACATTTCTTCTTTTTCCAAACAGTCCCTGGTGTCTGGAGAGGATGCGTGCGATGTGACGTTTCCACATCACATGTGGGTGCAAACACCCAATGCTAATATTGGAGTGAATACATGGTCTTTGACGCTAATGTGGACTTCCCTGGTGGAAGCGGTCAGGAATCCACCTGTGAAGCAGGAGACTCGGGTTCGATCCCTGGGTCAGGAAGATCCCCTGGAGGAGGGCATGGCAACCCAATCCACTGTTCTTGCCTGGAGAATCCTATGGACAGAGGAGCCTAGTGGGCTGCAGTCCATAGGGTTGCAGAGTCAGACAGACGCAGCTGAGCACAGCAGAGCACAGTGCTAATATATAGGGTTTAATGCTGATGTTAATGTACCGTGCTGAGGGCCAGGTTCTTTTGTTACTGGCATACTTGTCTTTTATCTGCATGTTCAAAGGGTTAAACACACTTATGATACTGTGTTCAGTTCTTTAAGCTTATACCAAAAGTCCTCCCAAATATAAGAGCTTGAATATAAGGGAAATAAGGTTTGACCTTAAATTTTGATATCAATCCATTGGGTCTTAGGGTCAGAGCCCAGAATGCCTCATCTATTTCAAGAGGTCAAGTGTTCCCAGGATGTCAGCTCAAGGGTAACCTGACTAAGTAAAGTAGCCTGTGTACCTGGAGGAGGCTGGCTCTCAGGTGGAGACATTAAAAAGGACAGTCTTTTTAAAAATATTTTTTTCTTAGTATATATATTTTATTGAAGTGTAGTTGACTTACAATGTTTCAGGTACACAGCAAGGTGATTCAGTTATACACATATATTATTTTTCAGATTATTTTCCATTATAGATTATTACAAGATTTTGACTACAGTTCCTTGGGCTATACAGTAAACCTTTGCTGCACATCTATTTTTTAAAATTAGAAAGTTAGCATTCTAGTCATATGAAATCAAGCAAGTGGAGACAAAATGGAGAAGGGCAGTCTTGAAATGGACTTTGGAATTGCCTCTCTACATTCTGTCCCCAGAGCTGTGGTGGGGGGCTGGTAGTGGTAGTCAGGGAGATCCAGCTGCAGCGTATGGGCGTGGTTATCCCGAGGCATCTGAGCTCTTAGTTTCCCAACCAGGGTTCAGAACCTGTGTCCTCTGCGTTGGAAGGTGGGTTCTTATCTACTGGACCATGGGGGAAGTCCCCAAAGTAGCTTATATTGAACTTAAACCAGTATCGGTCAGTCAGCTTTAAATCACAGGAAGAAAGACTTAGGTACAAAATTTTTTTTTTTTTTTTTTTTTTGCTTGAGTTGAAGACCTTCTCAGTGTCAGTACCAGCATGTTAAGACACTCAGCTATAGCGTTATCTTCAGTCTTTACATTGATTGCACCAGGGAATTTGTTTTTATAGCCATTACTGTTTCTTTTGAAATTAATATGCTGAGCAAGACATTTAATGATCCATAAAAATGTTGACTTTATGTAAAAGGAACAGCCAAAGCCAATTAGCAACGTGTAAATCTGCATATGCAGGCAGACTTCTTAGACAGAAGTGTGCTCTCAGTGGGACGCTGAAGGTGCAGTTTTTGACTATGTGATGTGCTGGGAAGAAATGGCTGTCTTTTCAAATTTAACCTTTGAGATGGCAAATGGAGCTCTGTTGACTGTTACAGCCTATGTGTTTTAGGTAAAATATTTTTTGTAGTTACTGACTTCACAGTGAAAGCCATGCTCTTCAGGCTTCTTTGATCAGGATCCCACTCTGGGTGTGGGGTGGGGTGGGTGGAGCCGGAGGGCTTGCCTGGGGCCTTAGGGTGTGTCTGTTGTGCCTCCCTGGAGGACTAGTTCCCTTTTCTCCTGGGTGGTGTTTGCCAGGAGGATCGGGGGCAGAGAAGCCCTTTCTTTGTCCTCCAAGAGGGCTCAGCTTAAAGAAAGCTGAGCGCCGAAGAATTGATGCTTTTGAAGTGTGGTGTTGGAGAAGACTCTTGAGAGTCCCTTGGACTGCAAGGAGATCCAACCAGTCCATCCTAAAGGAGATCAGTCCTGGGTGTTCATTGGAAGGACTGATGCTGAAGCTGAAACTCTAATACTTTGGCCACCTCATGCGAAGAACTGACCCCTTGGAAAAGACCCTGATGCTGGAAAAGATTGAAGGCAAGAGGAGAAGGGGATGACATAGGATTGAGATGGTTGGATGGCATCACCGACTCGATGGACATGAGTTTGAGCAAGCTCTGGGAGTTGGTGATGGACAGGGCAGCCTGTTGTGCTGCAGTCAATGGGGTCACAAAGAGTCGGACACGACTGAGCGACTGAACTGAACTGAACTGCATGGGGGCCTCCAGAGAAAGGGTGTAGCCTGGGCAAGGTGGCCCTGAGGGTCAGTAGTGTCAGCTTGGACGGTGACACTTGCTACTTTTTGGATGGGCTTTTTGAATGGGCTTCCCCGGTGGCTCAGAGGGTAAAGCATCTGCCTGCAATGCGGGAGACCCGGGTTCAGTCCCTGGGTCCAGAAGATCCCCTGGAGAAGGAAATGGCAACCCACTCTGGTACTCTTGCCTGGAAAATCCCATGGACAGAGAAGCCTGGAGGCTTACAGTCTATGGTAGGCTACAGTCTACGGGGTCTGACTCTTTGCAAAAGAGTCAGACACAACTGAGCGACTTCATTTTCTCCTTCTTTCTCTTTTTGGATGGTGAGGTGGGATTTATGCCCATGCGCTGCCCTCTCTGGGGCCTGGCCTGGTGACCTTGGACTGATTGCCAGCAGTCAGTGTCTCTTCCCAAACAGGAGGTGTGACCTCCTGCACCGCTGGTGGGAGTGTAAATTGGAGACCTGTATGGAGGTTCCTTAAAAAACTAAAACCAGAAGTACCATATGACCCAGCAGTCCCATTCCTGCCATAAAGGGGACAAAACTCTAAATCGAAAATCTGCATGCACCCGTACGTTCGTCACAGCACCGTTCACAATAGCCAAGACCTGGGAGCAACCTAAGCGTCCATCAGTGATGAACGGTGAATGCATAAAGAAGGGTTGGTACATGTATACAGCTGAATATTACTCAGCTGTAAAAAAGAATGAAATAGTGCCATTTGCAGCAACATCAGTGGGCCTAGAGATTGTCATACTAAGTGGAGAAAGTCAGAGAAAGACAAGTATCGTGGTATCCCTTATATGAAGGATCTAAAAAATGATGCCAATGAACTTATTGACAGGCAGAACCAGACTCACAGACATAGGAAACCAATTTATGGTTACCAAAGGGAAAAGCGAGTAGGAGAGGGATACATTTGGAGTATGGATTTAGCAGATACAACTACTTAAATATAAAATAGATAAAAAACAAAAGACGTAACTGTATTAACACAGGGAACTGTATTTACTGTCTCAGGCTCCGGGAGTTGGTGATGGACAGGGAAGCCTGGCATGCTGCAGTCCATGGGGTCACAAAGAGTTGGACACAATGGAGTGACTGAACTAAATAACCCATCCTGGAAAATAATCCAAAAAAGTACATATGTATGTATATATGGGCTTCCCTAATGGCTCAGAAGGTAAAGAATCTGCCTGCAATGTGGGAGACCCAGGTTCGACCTGGGATCGACCCAGGAATCTTCTATTCCAGGAAGATCCCCTGGAGAAGGGATAACCCACTCCAGTATTCTTGTTGCCTGGAGAATTCTGTGGAGAGAAGAGCCTGGTGGGCTACAGTCCATGGGGTTGCAAAGGGTCGGACCAGATTGAGGGACTAACACTTTGACTTTCTTTTCACTTTCACATATGATTTGTTGTATACCAGGAACTAACATAAGCCTGGGTCTCCTGCGTTACTGGCAGATCTGAGCCACCAGGAAGCTCAAATCAAACTCTTACTTCAATGGAAAAAAAAAAAAAAGAAAAGAACCACTCCTCAGATCACAAGGGTGGGAACGATAAAGAGCATCTGTGGTTGGGGAGTGCTGAGAGCCCAGAGCCCCTGTGGAATGTGGTCAGGGGGGTGGGGGATGGAGGAGGTGCCCGTTTGGGACTGGGTGAGCCAAGGCAGGGGTGCGGGATGGACCAGACCTGCTCCGGTAGCAGCAGTGGGTTGTGGAGGAGGCGGTGGCAGAGAGGGGACCCCCGGGAGTCTGGGAGGAGGAAGACGCCAGAGACCCTCAGGGGGTCGTGGGCCCTGGCCTTGTGTGGAGGGCCAGGTGAGGACAGTGCTGGGTGGCCGAGTTCCAGCGGGGAGCGGGCGGCTGCACCGGTGGGCTCCTGTTTCTGGCTCCTGTTTCCGTGTTCGGCCCAGCCCTCGGGCCGTCTGGGAGGACAGGGCTGCGAACCCCTGGCTGTGTTTTCCAGGCGCCCTGGCTGGGCGGCTGAGCTCAGACAGCCTGGGGATCTCCCAGCCACGGCAGGGCCGCCTTCTCTGCAGGCTGCGACTCGGGGTCTCATCAGCGCTTTTGCTGCGATGGTTTGGAACATGGGACAGAAACCTCCTCCTCCAGGGAGCTGCTCTGCCAGGGTGCCCTGGGTCATCTGGAGAGGACAGGGGAAGTTTGGTCCCTTCAGGGACCTGAGAACATGTATTTGGGGCTCTTTCGGTGGGCGGATAGAAAGGAAGGGGGCGAGTGGGAGTCCTAGATGCCCACCAGATGCAGTCTGGCCCCTCAGCTCTACCCGTCTGTGGAAGGGGAGTCATCTCTGTATCTCCCTGAGGAGGCTCAAACCTGTGCAGTCCACCGGTAGGGATGTACTCTCTTGGATTGAACAGTATCTCTCCAGGTGGGATAAATGTGGTATTTTTAGTAGGAAGTGGCTCAGTTTAAATGCTTTTAGCCAGAAGTCCTCTCTTCCCACCCTGGACCCCCATGAGCACCCCAGCTGTGGCCCACGTGCTGGTCACGTCCCATCTGGTGTTAGAATTATTCCTCTGAGTTTCTCTCTCTCCAGGTAGATTATCACTGTTGACTAGGCCTAACTCATCTCTTTTATCATCGAGGATGCCTCTTCCCTGGCCCTTCTGGATTAAGTTTGGCTACATGTAATAGAAAACCCAAGGATCTTCCCTGCTCAGTGGCAAAGATTCCACCAGCAATGCAGGGGCTGCAAGGAGATGGTGGGTTCGATCCCCAGGTTGGGAAGATCCCCTGGAGGAGGGCATGGAAACCTACTCCAGTATTCTTGCCTGGACAGTCTCCATGGACAGAGGAGCCTTGTGGGCAACAGTGGGTGGGGTTGCAGAGTTGGACACGACTGAAGTGACTTAGCACGCATGTAATAGAAAACCCAAACCTCTGGATTGAAATGTAGGGGTTTGTTTTTCTCCTTTGACAAGACACGCAGAGGCGGTAGGTAGTGGTCCAGACAGGGCGGCATCTCCATCTTTAGCTTTTTGCCCTGCTTTTCTCTCCTTCTTAGGTCTAGAATCAGCTGGCATCTCTGCCCTTACATTGCCTTCCAAGCAGTAAGAAGGGTGAATGGTGAGGCTGAGGGCGTGGGCTAGCTGAGCGTGCCTCTCTCATACTTAGGAAGAGGGCAGCTTTTTCCTGCCCACACCTCCCTGGCCAGAAGTAGGCCATCCTTAGCCACAAGGGATTTGGGGAAACAAAGTTCCTTTGTTATGGAGAGTACATTACTGCCTGGAGCAAGATTGGAGTTGTAATGGTTCTAATTGGGAGTCTAAAGAACAAGGGAGAAGTAGGCAGCTAACTACTAGTAAAAATGACTCAGATCAACACTTATCGAATGAGTGGTTTTAACAGTGGACAGGAAGCTGTGTGGCAAGAGGCAAGATGAAGGTCTAGACCCTGAAACTCATGATCATTTGTGGGAGGCTACCTTGACGCACTCCTTTCCCAATTTAGAACCAGTCTGTTGTTCATGTCCAGTTTCAACTGTTGCTTCTTGACCTGCATACAGATTTCTCAGGAGGCAGGTAAGGTGGTCTGGTATACCCAGCTCTTTAAGAATTTTCCAGTTTGTTGTGATCCACACAGTCAAAAGGCTTTGGCTTAGTCAGTAAAGCAGAAGTAGATGTTTTTCTGGAACACTCTTGCTTTTTCGATGATCTAACGGATGTTGGCAATTTGATCTCTGGTTCCTCTGTCTTTTCTAAATCCAGCTTGAACATCTGGAAGTTCATGGTTCATGTACTATTGAAGCCTGTCTTGGAGAATTTTGAGCATTACTTTGCTAGCATGTGAGATGAGTGCAATTGTGCGGTAGTTTGAGCATTCTTTGGTATTGTCTTTCTTTAGGATTGCAATGAATACTGACTTTTTCCAGTCCTGTGGCCACTGCTGAGTTTTCCAGATTTGCTGACATTTTGAGTTCAGCACTTTCACAGCATCACCTTTTAGGATTTGAAATAGCTCAACTGGAATTCCATCACCTCCACTAGCTTTGTCTGTAGCGATGCTTCCTAAGGCCCACTTGACTTTGCATTCCGGGATGTCTGGCTCTAGATGAGTGATCACACCATCGTGATTATCTGGGTCGTGAAGATCTTTTTTGTATGGTTCTTCATGTATTCTTGCCACCTTTTCTTAATATCTTCTGCGTCTGTTAGGTCCATACTATTTCTGTCCTTTATTGAGACCATCTTTGCATGAAACATTCCCTTGGTATCTCTAATTTTCTTGAAGAGATCTCTAGTCTTTCCCATTCTATTGTTTTCCTCTATTTCTTTGCACTGATCACTGAGGAAGGCTTTCTTATCTCTCCTCGCTATTCTTTGGAACTCTGAATTCAAATGGGTATATCTTTCCTTTTCTCCTTTGCCTTTAGCTTCTCTTCTTTTCACAGCTATTTGTAAGGCCTCCTCAGACAACCATTTTGCCTTTTTGCATTTATTTTTCTCGGGGATGGTCTTAATCGCTGCCTCCTGTACAGTGTCACGAACCTGCATCCATAGTTCTTCAGGCACTGTGTCTATCAGATCTAATCCCTTGAATCTATTTGTTACTTGTTGAGACCCGCCTATAGTTCAGAGCCAGCCCTCCATTCCTCATACGCACGGGTAGTCAGGATACAGTTCTGTATCCACAGAACTCATCTAGCCTTGGATCCTGTAGTACTGAAGCATTTCCTGTTGAAAACAACCTGAGTGTAAGTGGACCAACGCAGCTCAAACCTGTGGTTGTTCACGGGCCAACTGTATCCTTCCTTCTTTTGGATGGATGAATCAGTTTCTCTGGTGTGTGCGTGTGTGTGAAGGTGAAAATAAGTCCTTTCTCCAGAGCAGAGCTCAGTCGTGGGAGGCAGTGGGGGCAAATTTAGAGATGGCTAAATGGTTTGGACTTTATCAGATAAATGATGGCACACTGAAATGTTTAGGGCCAGGGAGGTGACAGCGTCACAGCAGTGTTTCTGAAAATTACTAAGTGCTCATGATGGGAAAATATTGCATGCAGTAATTACCAGTTCATATAAAATAAAACCAGTACATTGATGGCAAGAAAAAAAAGATAATCTGTTCAGTTAGATCATTTTGAGAACACAAAGGCACTTCTTGCCACCATGCGTTGCTATTGATACAGCATAGCTCTGCTGTGCTCAGTAGCTCAGTCGTGCCTGACTCTCGCGACCCCATGGACTGCAGCCCGCCGGGCTCCTCTGTCCGTGTTGATTCTCCAGGCAAGAGTACTGGAGTGGGTTGCCATTTCCTACTCCAGGGGGATCTTCCTGACCCAGGGATCACGTCTTTAGAACTCATACCCCTTGCAGACTTGTTCCAGTGGAGGGGCCAGGAGAGGCCACCCTAACAAAGGGTTGAGTCCGGAGTGAGTGGTTCAGAAGAGGAAGGATTAACCCAGGCTGCTGTTAGAAGGAGATGAGAGGGTGCAGGTGGGGCGAGGGGAGCAGAGTTTCGGGAAGTATCTGCAGTTTGCACAACAGGCAGCAGAACAATTGGAGCAGGATGTTGGCAGGAGTGGAGGCCATCAGGGAAGGTTTCCAGGCGCAGCGCTGCCTTTGAAGCAGAGTGCGTTCATGCTAAGTCATTTCAGTCATATCCAACTCTGTGCGACCCCATGGACTGCAGCCCGCCAGGCTCCTCTGTGCCTGGGACTTTTCAGGCAAGAATGCTGGAGTGGGTTGCATGCCCTCCTCCAGGGGATCTTCCTGAACCAGGGATCAAACCTGTGTCTCTTAGGTCTCCTGCATTGGTGGGCGGGTTCTTTACTGCTAGCACCACCTGTGAAGCCCCCTTTGGAGGAGCAGCAGCAGCTCAGTTTTAAAGGACAGGCTGAAATGGGGGCAGGGAAGCCGCAGCCCTTTGGGTGTGAGCGAAGCTGCTGAGACGCCTTATTCAGAGTGAAGTGAGTCAGGACTGGTCTGAGGCCAGAGGAGGGATTCTCAGACATGTCCTGTGGTTTCCTTTGTACCACCTCTGCCTTCTTCTCTTTCTTCCGCCCTCGACTGCATGCGTTTCTTAGTGCTGCCGAAGGGAAGTGTCATGCACTGGGTGGCTTCAAAAACAAATGTACTGTCTGAACGCCGGAGGCTCGAGGTCCAGCCTCGAGGCGTGGTCAGGGCCAGGCTCCCCCTGAGGCCCTCGGGGTAGCGGCGTGCCTGCCTCCTGCTCCCAGCTCCCAGCCAGCATCCTTGGGGCCCTGGGCTTGCAGCCGCACCTCTTCCATCCCTGTCTCCTGCCCCCAGCCCCCAGCCAGCATCCTCGGGGCCCTGGGCTTGCAGCCGCATCTCTTCCGTCTCTGCCTCTGTCCCCACGTGCTGTCCTGTCTGCGTGTCCCTGTCCTCCCGCGGCCATCTGAACTGGGACCCACTCAGCTCCATGTGACCTCAGCCTAACTCATCACACCTGCCACCATCCCGCTTCCACCTCAGGTCACACAGGAAGCGGAAGAGGACACATGTGCCCGCTGGGGCCAAGCAAAGGTAGCAAAGGCAGCCGTGTCCATCCACAGCGCCCGCTCTAGGCACGGGCACTCTGCTTCCGGGAACTCACTCTGCCTGTTCGGGGCGAGGGTGGGGACTCAGTTCAACTGCGATACCCACCAAGTCTTCATCCCTCTTTACCAGACCTTCTAGGGAAGTGGCGCGCAGCATCTGGAGTCCCTGAGCTGCCGTCTCCCGCCTGCACCTTCCATGGACATCCCTCCCCGAGACTCCTCTCCCGTGCCTCCTGCCATGTGGCTCATTATCCCTGTCCACTCAGCTTGCCCCCTGCTCCTGCGAGCAGAAGTCACCCACTGCTCTTTGGATCCTTCAGAGACTCGAAAGGAACCTCCTGGGAAACACCTTGGGAGCCCACAGCCCAGCCCAGATTCAGGATCAAGGAGCCGCTGGAGTGGATGGTGGCTTGGTGGGCGCGCGTTCCTGGAAGACGCGGGGTAGGGTAACGGGGATGGGAGGAGAAGAGAACTCTGGAAACTGCTTCTGAAAGTCCTGCTGTTCATCTGGGGTAGGACCAGGGCTGGGCTTCCCAATGAGGCTGTTTCTGGATGCTCTGCGCGGGACTCACCCAGAAGCGCATCTGGCAGCCAGTTGAGGTGGTTGGGCTAGTTGTCACGGTTACACCTTGGGGTGCTTGCTGCCAGGCCCTGCCCTCTGCACAGCTTTGGACAACCCCATCCTGTGTTTTAGGTCTGTGCATTTAGATACCTCAGTGAGATGGTCCTCTGCCTTTAGTAATGTAACAAGAAACTGTACATTCATGGAACTTTGGGGGACTGTTATTTTGGCCAAGAAGGCGGTTTTTAAAAATGCAGAGGTTGGCGCTTCTGTTTCTTTGATGGTGGTGCTTAGAATGGAGAGGCTTGGTGGAGATGAGAAGTAGCTTGGTGGGAAGGTCTTTGGGGCGGGCTGATTGGCAGTTTAGTAGGAGAAATTCTAAGACCATGTGGGCCCTGGGAGAACAGGCAGAGTGAGTTTCCGGAAGCAGAGTGCCCGTGCCTAGAGCGGGTGCTGTGGTTGGACACGGCTGCCTTTGCTACCTTTGCTTGACCCCAGTGGGAGCATGTGTCCTTTTCCGCTTCCTGTGTCATTGGCTGGACGCTAAAGGAAGGTTTCGTCTTGGGTACCTCTGAGCGCTAACCCTGGTCTCAGGGCTTCATCACTCCTGCCATCTCGGGCATGCGGCTTCCTCACCTGCAGCACAGAGGGGACACCGCCTTTGAGGCTCCGGGAAGAGTCAGTGAAATTAAGATATTTGAGAACTGGCTGGCCCAGTACTGCTGGGCACGGGGGAGATGCCACATGCTGTTGGTTTACCCCCTTCTAGGTCTGAGAAACGTGGAGACCGCAACAGACAGGAGGGAAGCGGCAGCTGTGGGCTTGCCAGGGCCGGCCTGGAGCAGAGAGGTACACTGTCTGCGTGACCCTCCGGGCAGTCATGAGATGCCGAGTCCGGGTTGAAAATTCAGCCGTGGAAGCCTGTGGGCTCTTAGGGCTTTTCCACTCTCTGTCCTTTGTTTTAGAGCCGAAGATTCGTTTGGAGATTGAATGTCTGAAAAATATTGATTTTTTTAAGAGCCATTTAAAAAATTGAAGTGTAGTTAATTTCCAGTGTTGTGTTAGTTTCAGGTATAGAGCAAAGTGATTCAGTTTTACATAAATATATATATACACACACATATACACACACATATATATATATATACACACACACATATACACACACATATACACACACACATATATATACACACACACATATACACACACATATACACACACACATATACACATGTGTATATTTTTCTTTTCCAGATTCTCTTCCATTATAGGTAATTTGAAGATATTGAATAAGGTTCCCTGTCCTTGTTGTTTATCCCTTTTATGTATAGTACTGTTTATCTGTTAATCCCAAACTCCTAATTTATCTCCACCTTTCCTCCTGCTCCCCCCGCTATCCCCTTTGCTAACCATGAGTTTGTGAGAAATATTAATTTGTAAATGTAATGATAGTGTTGACTTCGGACTTTATACCGTAAACGCTTCCTTATAAGCGGAAGTTTTATTTGTGATGTCCCTTTAAACGGACAACACTGTTGGGATATATTACTTCTTGCCACTCAACACACAGGATTTGCTCAACCGTATTTTCTCACCAATGTGAATTGAATCCTGTTAACATTTATTGTTGAAGTTGTTAGAATCTTTTCCTTTGTCTCTTTGTCTACTTCCTCACCACCCCACCTTCCTGCAGGAGGGCGGTGTTTTCAACGGCTGTAAAACTGATTGATCGAACATTTCAGGCTGCAAATATCAGTTCTAAAACTTTGAGTTCTGTGTTTCCTGCCCCAATCCCTGCCCTAGCACTACGCAACGATCATTTTGATGACTATTTGGTTTTTTACTGGACCTGACTTAACACAAGGACCATGAGTTATCCTTTAAAGATGCGTAGGAAACTGAAGTAGCAGTGCCCTCTGAAATAGATTTTTATTGAAAATATAAATTAAGGAAAAAAAAGGCTATGGAAAGATTGACCCAAATCTCCTAAGTCAGCAGTGAGGCTCTGGAAAAGGTGGGCCAGGGTCAGTGTTCCAGGAAGACTGTAGGGACTGTCTGCAGTGCTTTCAGGAAGAATGGGAAGAGACGCGCTTAGTCTGTTTGATTAAAGAGGAGATGGTGAAACAGACACTCTACACAGCATTGAGCAGATTCTCCTTAGCCCCTCATGTTATATAAATATAACAGGAGCACAAATGCTGATGATAAATTCAGGAACATTGCCTCAGCAACTGGCAAACAGTCATGCTAGGAAATAATTACAGGGTTTCAGACAGTTTAGCACATTATTATGCAAGAAGTGTTAAATGAAGAATTTTTTGCTTTTAACCCTTCAAATGTTCCTTCCCTCTTCCTCCTTCATACAGAAAGTATAGAGTACATGCCCCAAGCACTCAGGGTCCACTCCCTGGAATTCATAAATATTGTGCTATGTTTGCTTCAGATTTTGTTTTTTAATGAAAGGAGTAGGATGTTTCTGATAGATGAACTCTTCATTTGCTGCCTCCTCTCCCTTCCCAGAGGAAGCCGCTGTGGTGGGTTTGGTGAGCTTCCTGTTGTGGGCCATACGGTTGTTTGATGGTTGAGGTGATGATCAGCTTGGAGGTCTTACAGGAACTGACCTTTGTGCAGATGACTTTCCTGCCTCTTGTGTTAGTTGCCCAGTCGTGTCTAACTCTTTGTGACCCCATGGACTGTAGCCCGCCAGGCTCCTCTGTCCATGGGATTCTCCCGGCAACAATACTGGAATAGGTTGCCATGCCCTCCTCCAGGGGATCTTCCCGACCCAGGGATCGAACCCGGGTCTCTCGCATTGCAGGTGGATTCTTTACCATCTGAGCCACCAGGGAAGCCCAAATCCCTCTTCACCATGGGCTTTCAAAGTCAGCGGGGTGCCAGGATGCTCAGCTGATCATTATTTCTTGACATATGGATTATAAACCCTGTTCACTCCCCATGCAGAGTCATGCTGTGTTCATTTTTGATTATGCATTTTATGGAATGACAGAGAGAACCATAATGAAGTTTTGCCTTTTTTTCAGTTTTTTTTTTTTTTTTTTTAAAGCACTTGAAATGAGAAGTGGCAGAGAGTTTCCAGGGATATGGAGTAAGCCGATTTAGCTGTCATGCTTTCCAGAGACATGGGGTAAGCTGGCTTAGTTGTCATCTTTTCCCTAGAAGTATTCCTTAGGGAGGAAGAGTCAAGCCTCCGGGGAGTAAACGCTTTGTACACACAGTGTTGCCCCGCTCCAGACTGTGACGTGAAAAGAAGTCATTACTCCTGGACACGGCCCCTCACCTGGCCTTCACTCGGGGTTTGGTTTATGCACTGTTGGAGCAGAGGGTCTGAAGTGGAAGGCCTTAACCCCCTGGTGGCCCATGGCGCTGTCCCAACCTCACTTACAGACTTATCTGGGTAGCTCTTAATTCAGGCTGTACTTCTGAAACACTCGGGGGGCTGGAGGACTCCAGGACGCACCCAGGTGGCCACATCCCTGGGGTTTTGGACTCACCAACTGCCCCCTCGCCCCAGGAGCTCAGCTGACAGTCCCTCTTCCGATGGGCTTTCCTGGACCAGCCTTTCTAGAACAGTCCCCCCCAACACCAGCAGCTGGACCGAAGCGTGGCACCCAGTGTGTTTCCTTCCTGGCGCTAGAGCTGTCGGAAATCGTCTGCGAGTCTGCTCCCTGGCTTATTGTCTCCCTTCTCCCCGCCAGGAAATGGGCCCCTTGAGGGCGGGCCCTGCTTCTTGTTTACACCACGCTCCTCTGCCTGGCACGGCGCCTGGCATAACACATACGTGGGAAATGGTTGTCAAGTGAAAATGTGAATTCTGATATCAAAAGGCATCGAAGGGCCACTGGGCATAAGTTTGTCCTTTTTCTAAGACCTAAAGAATGCTAACTTCTTTGCTGGAAAGATGCACCAGTCTCTTTGGGAGTGTTTAATCAGAATGCTGGGCAGTGTGTCCTGGAACCCAGTCCTGGGCCTGTATCCTGGCCTTCCCTCATTATTTCCTAATGAATAATAATTATTATTATATAAGAAAAATACAGCCTCAAGCATGTATACAATAGTAATAGGCTCTAAATGTTAGTCGCTCAGTCATGTCCGACTCTTTGTGACCCCGTGGACTGTTGCCCACCAGGCTCCTCTGTCCATGGGATTCTGCAGGCAAGAGTATTCGAGTGGGTTGCCTTTCCCTTCTCTAGGCGGGTCTTCCTGACCCAGGGATCAAACCCAGGTCTCCCGCATTGCAGGCAGATTCTTTAGCATCTGAACCACCAGGGAAGCTTTGTCTGACCAGATCCTTTCTTCAGAGGTGGGGAGATCACACACAGGAGATGAAAGAGGCTCAAAGCAGGTAAATAATGTGGTTGATAAATTAGGATGTTGGGACTAACATACACAAGCTGCTGCTGCTGAGTCCCCTGAGTCGTGTCCGACTCTTTGTGACCCTCTTGACTAAACTGCCGGGCTCCTCTGTCCATGGGATTCTCCAAGCAAGAATACTGGAGTGGGTTGCCGTTCCCTTCTCCAGGGGGCCTTCCTGACCGAGGGATCAAACCCGCATCTTTTACGTCTCTTGCATTGGCAGGCAGGTTCTTTACCACTGGTGCCACCTGGGAAGCTTTTATATACACACTACTACATGTAAAATCCTGGAGAAGGGAATGGCAGTCCACTCCAGTACTCTTCCCTGGAGAATCCCGTCGGCGGAGGAGTCTGGCAGGCTACAGTCCACGGGGTCGCAAAGAGTCAGACATGACTGAGCGACTCACACATACACACACACACACGTAGAATAAATAATTCTCAGACTGTATACTGTATAGGAAACTCTGCTTAATGTTCTGTATATCCTAAGTGGGAAAAGAGTCTGAAATAGAAAATACATATATATGTGTGTGTGTATGTGTATAACTGAACCAGTTTGCTGTATACCTGGAACTAACACAATGTTGTAAATCAACTATACTCCAATAAAAAATAAAAATTAAAAAATTAAAATTGAGATTCAAAGTAATAGATAAATAAGTAAATAGCGTGGCCTTGTCCACATGGTGGTGCAGAGGACTGGGCTGGGTGCCCCCTTGGCGGGGTTAGGGCACCAGGCGCGCGCTGCCCCTCCACTCGGTGCTCCCGCTTTCCCGCGGCTCCTCTCTGGGTGCAGGTGAGGACTGGGAGGCTTGGCTGTGCTGCACAGGGAACCCTCCCTCCTCGGTGACCTGCTGCGAACCCTCATCACGGCAGACCATGAGTTTCGGGAAGAGATCCGAAAGCCTGGAGTCCTCACCAGTCAGTGCGTCAGCGTGTAAGCGCCTGACTAACAGAGACGAAAATCCGTCACCTGGATGGGCCTCCGTGCAGTGTGTGGGGGTGGGTGCTGCCCTGGCTCGGATGCAGTGGGTGCAGGGTGGGTCACGGGTGCTGAATTGACGAGTTGGCTTCATTGCTTAGTGTGCGCTGCGCGTGTCCCTCTGCCCATAGAAACACTGCATCATTCAGCCGTTAAGAGGCGAGAAATGAAGCAGTCGTGTGATCAGTCACCTTGACCTCGGGTCCAGACTAACCCGTATTTCTCTGGTTCCACCTCCCGCCTCGTCCCCCAACTTTGTCCCTGTCTCTGCCGGCTCCTTGTGTTTGCTCACGATGGAGCTGCTGAATGGTTTTGCTGTTTACATTTAGTAGAGTTTTAAGGGCATTTGGGGGTGGATTTT
Source organism: Ovis canadensis (assembly GCF_042477335.2). Lineage (NCBI taxonomy): Eukaryota > Metazoa > Chordata > Mammalia > Artiodactyla > Bovidae > Ovis > Ovis canadensis. The sequence goes on from NC_091270.1 coordinate 53,534,898, forward strand.
AAGTGATGTCAGCTAAACCTTTGATCCCTGCCATCGATTTAATTTGAATATGGCCCCTGAGGATGGTGACCACACGCTGGCCACCCGGGGTTCCCGGGGGCTGTCTGCTGCCCCGCACAGTCATCAGCGGTGGTGCCCTCACTCTCTGATGTGTGCCCCCTTGGATGATAAGTTACGGAGGCCACCTTCTCCAGAGCGATCATCTCCCAACTTCCCATGTTCGATCAATGACTTTCAGTAAACAGTCTCCACCTCTGACGCTGCGTCATTTATGGCGGTGCTGGTCCGGCTGTCATTCTTCCTGCCGCTGACCTACCCTCAGGTATTTGTCGCTGTTCAGTTGCTCAGTTGTGTCCGACTCTTTGCGACCTCATGAACTGCAGCTTGCCAGGCTTCCCTGTCCTTCACCATCTCCCGGAGCTTGCTCCAACATATGTCCGTTGAGTCAGTGATGCCATCCAACCATCTCATCCTCTGTCGTCCCCCTCTCCTCCTGCCTTCAATGTTTCCCAGCATCAGGGTCTTTCTGATGAGCTGGCTCTTCACATCAGGTGGCCAAGGTATTAGAGCTTCAGCTTCAGGGTCAGTCCTTCCAATGAACATTCAGGATTGATTTCCTTGAAGATTAACTTGTTTGATCTCCTTGTAGTCCAAGGACTCTCAAGAGTCTTCTCCAACACCACGTGTCCTCTAAATCAGGCAGCTTTATAGGAAAGAATTGGTAAGTGGGCTGGCATCTGCAGTATTAACTGGGCCCCTTAGCATGCATGCTTAGTTGCTCAATCGTGGACTCCTCTGTCCATGGGATTCTCCAGACCAGGATACTGGAGGGGGTTGCCATTTCCTTCTCCAGGGGATCTTTCCTACCCAGAGATTGAACCTGAGTCTCCTGCATTGCAGGTGGATTATTTACCCTCTGAGCCACCCAGGAAGCCCTTAACTGGAATTCAGAGGGCGGCGCTGGCTCTGTGTAATTGTGTGTTTTGGACATAGAACTGCCTGAGCTCTCAACCAAGCAAGGATTTCCTGGCTTCAGCAGCAGAATTTCCACCGGCAGCGCTGGTGTTCTCAGATCCTGTTGAACCTCACGCTGCTTTTCCCTTGAGCTGCCTTCTGGATTTCCTGGCCTCGGATGGCTTTGGTCAGCGGATCAGAGAAGCCGCCTCCTCCTGTTGGCTGGACCCCTTGGTACTGGGACAGCTTCCCCAGGGCCTCCCTCCAGGCCCCTTTCTCAGACATCCTGAGGGTCACGAGTTTCCCTTCTGTGATGTATTTTAGCCTGAGGACTGTCTGTGGTGTTGATTTTTGCTCAGATAGGATGTGGCGGGAAGTGAGAGCCACCGCACCAGGCCTTTGCTTGGCGTCGCCCCCACCTCCTGCTGGGGGACGGCATCCTGGGGGGACCACATCCTGGGGGGATCTGGCCTCCAGATGCCTGGGGTGCAGCCACAGATGTTTATTATCCCCGTGACAGCGATCCCTCTCCTTCCCTGGAGGCTGCAGACGTAAGAAAGAACCCTTCCGGGGGCCTGGTCGGCTTCAGACGAGGAACAGGCACCCCGCAGCCCCGCGTGGTCCTCCCTGCCCCGACTGGTGCCTGGGCCCGCTGCGTTCCTGGCAGCCTGAGTCTGACAGCTCTGGCGGGTGGGCTGGGGGTGTGGAGCACCATTGGCCTCCCTGCCCCTACAGCTTTCCTTTTAGGAAGTCAAGTTTCCTTTGCGGATGTTGAGGAAAACGCTGGTCCCTACGAGAACACAGATACGGCTGAGCTGGGCTTTGGCTCACACTCTTGGCTATTTTGTGAAATCTGTTAGAACCGGAAACAGAATTCTTCCTAATTGGAATGGAGGGGTTCTGGGGATTCGCTGGCAGACAAAGAAAGAGGGGTGTAAACACCTCCCCCACTATTGCGGTTTACTGGGTAAGGCCAGGTGTGATTTGGGGAGGAGAGGGATGAGATGTGTTTTAAAATAAAAACCCAGCATTCGTGATGCTTTGGAACAGTCCACCTAAAGCCAGCGTGACGGGGGCTCCAGAAGTGTGCCGGGCTGAGGTGCACTTTTCTTCTCTCTCCCGCAGCACGTTCACTGGGTGATGTTTTCCAGGTGATGGGGGCACGGGGCAGGGGAGGAGAGGAAGGGTGGGAACGTGACCCACTGAGTTGCCTAATTAACCATAAAATGCAGCCGATTCGGAGCATTCTCATTCTTCATTCAAAACCTTGAAAAGCTCTCCCAAGTGCAGTGCGGATGTTAGTCTGAGAGGGCAGAAAAGCACAGTAGAGTGGGTGCCGCCCTCCAGGGGCAGGTGTGTGTGTGTGTGTGTGTGGGTGGGTGTGTGTGGGTGTGTGTGTGTTAGTTGCTCAGTTGTGTTCGATGCTTTGCTACCCTATGGATTGTAGCCCGCCAGGCTCCTCTGTCCATGGGATTCTCCAGGCAAGAATCCTGGAGTGGGTTGCCATGCCTCCTTCCAGGGGATCTTCTCTACCCAGGGATAGAACCTGAGTCCCTTGCATTGCAGGCAGATTCTTTACCATCTGAGCCATCAGAGAAGTCCCTGCCCTCCAGGAGCCCCTAGGTACTTGGAGGACTGCTGTCCAGATGCCCACACACCGTGTGTATGATATGAGTAATCTCAGGGTCGGGAGGAGCGCCCGGGGTCCCGTGAGCAGAGGACCCTGCTGGCAGCCGTCGCCCTGGGGAGAACTGCAGTCAGTCACACCCAGGAACTCCAGGCTCGGCTCTCGTGCACGTCATGCATTGAATCTGATGGCTTTTATCCATCAGTGAGACCTGCAGCCCAGGAGGAGGCTCTGTGTTTGGCTGGACTTGGATATCCTGTGCAAGATGCTCTGCTGTCGGTGGTAATTAACGCTCCCGTTGGTCTCGGGGAGGTGAGCCCCTTCTTAGGGTGTCCTGGCCTTGGGCCAGCTGCCTTCTGCATTTCCTTGACTCAGATGAGTTTGGTCATTGGGTCAGCAAGGCAGCGGCCTCCTGTTGACTGGACCCCTTGGTGCTGGGAAAGCTTCCCTGGGGCCTCACTCACCCCCCTTTCTCAGACATCCTGAGGATTATGTGTTTCCCTTTCGTGGAGTATTTTTAGCTTGAAGACTGTCCAAGGTGTTGATTTTGATCCGACGACAGGAAGAAAGTGGAAAGGATGCTAAGTGGGCAGGGGCCCGAGGCGGGTGAGTGATGCTGAACAAGATCCAGTCCTGGCCCTGGTCTGCATGGGGGCTGCTGCCAGGCTGGGCTCCCCCCGTTCTCTCTAGGGGAGACTCTGAAACCCAGAGCTTTGCCTCCCCAGACAGATCCATGGCAGCTGAGCCCTTGTCTGGAAGGGAGCCACAACATGGCATGCAAGCTATTAGACTTGGTCTTATGGGTGAGGTCTGATGCTGAAGGTGGAGCTGGGGGAGGGCTGGGAGAGGACGTGTGTCCGCGTGCACGTGCCAGGGTCCAAGATGGAGAAGCCCAGGTGAACGCAGGGCACGCTGGAGGGTGTGGAGTGAGGAGTGGTGAGGCGGGAAGGTGGGGAGAGTCTGGGAACACCGGCAGGCCACGTGGAACACTGAAGGCTTGTGTATAGAGCTGGGATGAGATCAGAGTGCGTTTTCGGGAGGTGAATCTTGCCGTGGTGGAAGGGGGTGAGGAGGGACTTCCGGAGGAGACCGTGGTCATGGTCTAAGCGGGATTTAAGGCAACACGTAAGGCGGCTGTGAAGCTGGTCGAGGGCCTTCTGAGGCTTACGAGGGTCTCAGTTCTTGCAGGAAGCAGTGTCAGAGGAGTAGTTTGGGGGTGGTGTGAGATAAGAATTTCCCTTTGTGAATTAGCAAAGCTTCTTGAAGATTAATGTATCTGTGGAGGTTACTTTGTGCAGTGTATGTTCGTATGTCATGTGTGATATTATGGTCTTGTAGTCAAAAGCATGGACTGTGGATTCAGAGCCCGGCCTCCAGCTTATTAGCTGCAAGACCTTGGGTGAACTGCTTTAGCCTTCCTGTGCTTCAGTGCCTGCTCCCTCAGAAAGACTAACATCACCATCATCTGCAACATTTATAATATTTACAACAAATGTCTTATCACCGAGATACGGGATCTTTTTGGTAGCCTATGTATTCCCCTTTAAGAACTGCCTTCGGCTGAGAGTTAACAGACAGTCTGTCCCACCGTGATCTTAAATACCCAAGTGTTTATTTTCTTAACAAGAAGACTACTGGCGGACAGTTGCTGACACTGCTTTGATGTCCTCAGGATGTTAGGACACCTGAGATTCTCTTGGCCTCCCTCCTTCATGGGCTCAAGACGGCTGCTGCCACTCCAGCCGTTTTGCCTATCTCAGTGAAGGACGAAGAATGAAGAGGGAAGGTCAGAAGGGTACCTGCAGGTTCAATAAGCTAGAAACGCTATCTAATGACTTCCACTAATGTCTTATTGCCCATCTCTATCTTCAGGGGATGTTGGAAAGGTAATTTTCTCTAGGCACTGTCCGTTCAGTTCAGTTCAGTTTAGTCGTTCAGTCGTGTCCAACTCTTTGCGACCCCATCAATTGTAGCACGCGTGGACTGCAGGGAGATCCTACCAGTCCATTCTGAAGGAGATCAGCCCTGGGATTTCTTTGGAAGGAATGATGCTAACGCTGAAACTCCAGTACTTTGGCCACCTCATACGAAGAGCTGACTCATTGGAAAATACTCTGATGCTCGGAGGGATTGGGGGCAGGAGGAGAAGGGGATGACCGAGGATGAGATGGCTGGATGGCATCACCAACTCGGTGGACGTGGGTTTGGGTGAACTCTGGGAGATGGTGGTGGACAGGGAGGCCTGGTGTGCTGCAATTCATGGGGTCGCAAAGAGTCGGACACGACTGAGTGACTGAACTGAACTGAGCTGAACTGAGGCCTCCCTGTCCATCACCAACTCCCGGAGTTCACTCAAACTCACGTCCATTGAGTCAGTGATGCCATCCAGCCATCTCATCCTGGGTCGTCCCCTTTGCCTCCTGCCCCCAATCCCTCCCAGCATCAGAGTCTTTCCCAATGAGTCAACTCTTCGCATGAGGTGGCCAAAGTATTGAAATTTCAGTTTTAGCATCAGTCCTTCCAAAGAACACCCAGGACTGATCTCCTTTAGAATGGACTGGTTGGATCTCCTTGCAGTCCAAGGGACTCTCAAGAGTCTTCTCCAACACCACAGTTCAAAAGCATCAATTCTTTGGCACTCAGCTTTCTTCACAGTCCAACTCTCACATCCATACATGACCACAGGAAAAACCATAGCCTTGACTAGATGGACCTTAGTCAGCAAAGTAATGTCTCTGCTTTTGAATATGCTATCTAGGTTGGTCATAACTTTTCTTCCAAGGAGTAAGCGTCTTTTAATTTCACGGCTGCATTCACCATCTGCAGTGATTTTGGAGCCCCCAAAAAGAAGTATGACACTGTTTCCACTGTTTCCCCATCTATTCCCCATGAAGTGATGGGACAAGATACCATGATCTTCGTTTTCTGAATGTTGAGCTTTAAGCCAGCTTTTTCACTCTCCTCTTTCACTTTCATCAAGAGGCTTTTTAGTTCCTCTTCACTTTCTGTCATAAGGGTGGTGTCCTCTGCATATCTGAGGTTATTGATATTTCTCCTGGCAATCTTGATTCCAGCTTGTGCTTCTTCCAGACCAGTGTTTCCCATGATGTACTCTGCATATAAGTTAAATAAGCAGGATGACAGTATACAGCCTTGACATACTCCTTTTCCTATTTGGAACCAGTCTGTTGTTCCATGTCCAGTACTAACTGTTGCTTCCTGACCTGCATATAGGTTTCTCAAGAGGCAGGTTAGGTGGTCTGGTATTCCCATCTCTTTCAGAATTTTCCACAGTTTATTGTGATCCACACAGTCAAAGGCTTTGGCATAGTCAATAAAGCAGAAGTAGATGTTTTTCTGGGACTCTCTTGCTTTTTCAATGATCCAGTGGATGTTGGCCATTTGATCTCTGGTTCGTCTGCCTTTTCTAAAACCAGCTTGAACATCAGGAAGTTCACAGTTCACGTATTGCTGAAGCCTGGCTTGGAGAATTTTGAGCGTTACTTTACTAGCATGTGAGATGAGTGCAATTGTGCGGTAGTTTGAGCATTCTTTGGCATTGCCTTTCTTTGGGATTGGAATGAAAATGGACCTTTTCCAGTCCTGTGGCCACTGCTGAGTTTTCCAAATTTGCTGGCATATTGAGTACAGCACTTTCACCTCCACTAGCTTTTTTCGTAGTGATGCTTTCTAAGCCCACCTGACTTCACATTCCAGGATGTCTGGCTCTAGGTGAGTGATCACACCATCATGATTATCTTGGTCGTGAAGGTCTTTTTTTGTACAGTTCGTCTGTGTATTCTTGCCACCTCTTCTTAATATCTTTTGCTTCTGTTAGGTCCATAACATTTCTGTCCTTTATCGAGCCCATCTTTGCATGAAATGCTCCCTTGGTATCTCTAATTTTCTTAAAGAGATCTCTAGCCTTTCCCATTCTGTTGTTTTCTGGAATGGGTGAATTTAACTCAGGTGACCATTATATCTACTACTGTGGGCAGGAATCCCTTAGAAGAAATGGAGTAGCCATCATGGTCAACAAAAGAGTCCAAAATGCAGTACTTGGATGCAATCTCAAAAACGACAGAATGATCTCTGTTTGTTTCCAAGGCAAACCATTCAATATCACAGTAATCCAAGTCTATGCCTGAACCAGTAACACTGAAGAAGCTGAAGCTGAATGGTTCTATGAAGACCTACAAGACCTTTTAGAACTAACACCCCCAAGAGATGTCCTTTTCATTATAGGGGACTGGAATGCAAAAGTAGGAAGTCAGATTTGCCTGTTACTCCAGGCACTTTACTCCCCTCAAAATATAGATGTTCCGTTGCCAAGAAAAAACAGAAGGGTGGATATTGTATGGGCAACTGGTGGTCTCTGCCACAGTGGGACCTCACTGCAAGAAAGCTACCTCAAGGGCTTAAAATAATTTTGTCTGTTTCTGTGTTAGCAGTTGATCGCTGTCTCCCAAATCGACAGCTTCCAGTAGTCTAATCAGTTAAGTTTTTAGCATTTAAAAGTTTTTGCTTGTAAGAAGTTTGTTCAAAATAGAAAAGGCAATTACAGAAAGAGATGGGAACGTAGGCTGTTTTTCAGCTCAAAGAATTGTCAGTATAGGTGTAGGCGGGAGTCGTAGTTTTTACCGAAGATCCACTCTGTGGGTCGCATAACGAACGGTGCCCCCTGATGGTGAGGAGCCTTTGTCATTTGGTCCGACTCCTGCCTATCATGTTTCTATACTATAGTCAGGCTGACGGTGACATAGAAACTGTCCACATATCATAGGAGATACAAAGAAGGAGGCTAATTCGCCTGATTCTGTAGATAAGAAAGACTGTTGGGCCAGAGTTACACGTAAAGAGGGACCACAGCAGTGGGTTGCGAGGACCTGCCGAACCTCAAGTCTGAGTCATCGTTGAAAGCAGGTCCGTGAGCCCTGTTTAGTAAGATCCGTGTCCGGAAATAGGAGGTTTCAGCTCTAGGCTCAGAGAGTAACCGATTTATATGACTGAAAAGATAACCTAGGGACTTCCCTGGTGGTCCAGTGGTTCAGAATCCGCCTGCCAGTGCAGAGGACAGGGGTTCGATCCCTGGTCCGGGAGGATCCCATGTGCCATGAGGTCACGAAGCCTGTGTGCCACAACTGCTGAGTGCTCCAGCCCTAGAGCTGCAAGAGGAAGCCTGAACACGGCCGCTGGAGAGTAGCCCCTGCTTGGTGCAGTGCACACACAGCCACGAACACCCAGCACAGCCCCCCAGATAAAAATAAATAAATAAAAATATTTAACATTATTTAACAATATTTAACATATTTAGCGTAGGCTGTTTGTGTGGTGGGGAAGTTCCCGTAACATAAAATTCACCGCCTTCACCATTTCCAGTGTGCGGTTCAGTGGTGCTGAGCACATTCACATGGTGTCACCATCACCACCATCCGTCTGCAGAACTTTGTCATCTTCTCCGACTGAACCCCTGTGTCTGGTAAACAATACCTGCGCCTTCCCTCCCCCTCCCCAGCCCGAGGCAACCCACCTTCTCCTTTGTCTGTGTAATCTTGACGCCTTCAGTTAACTCAGATAACTGGGTTCATACAGCGTGTGTCCATTTGTGAGTGGCTTCCTGCACCAGGAATGTTTTCAGGGTTCATTCATGGTAACAGCATGTGTCAAAATCTCCTTCCCTTATAGAGGCTGAGTAATATTCCATTGCCTACACCACATTTTGTTTATTGGTTCTTTTGTCGATGGATGCTGGGGTTGCTTCCACCTTTTGGCTGTTACAGATAGTGATGCCGGGAACATGAATGTGCAGATATTTCTTTGAGGCTCTGCTGTCGATTCTCTTGGGTATATATCCTAAAGCAGAATTGCTAGATCTGTTTTTAATTTTTGAAGCACAGCTATACTGTTATGCATGGTGGCTCCACTAGTCTGCATTCCTACCACGACCCACAAAGGTTAACAGTTTCTCCACACCCTCAGCAACACTTGTTTTCTGTACTTTTGATGGTAGCCCTCCTAACAGGAGTGAGGTGTGAGTAGTGCTTCCAGTTAACTTCCTTTTGAATCACTGCTTCTCTGCTTAATGCTTCGGCAAGTTACTGACTGTGAGAGCTTCAATTTCATTTTCCACTCGGCATAATTGCCAGAGCGGAGGGGTTGTATAGATGTTGATGAGATAAAGTCCATTCAGATACTCATTTTATGGCCCTGGAAAAGCTAAAAGTGTTAACCAAGCGCATCGTTGTTAATAGCACCATTGTTCCTAGCTGTAGATTGCCTCCTACATCCTGACCCCAAACACAATGTTTCCAAAGCGTCACAGTGGAAAGGGCGTTGGTCTTGGAGCTAGAACTCATGGAAGAGAATTTCAACTTTCCCACGTTCTAGTTGAGGGACTTCGGGCAAATATCTGGCTGTAACATAACTGTGGCCACCTCATTGGACTAGACATTTACACTCGGCTCTCCCTAACTCCCCAGAAAGCCTGAAGTTTCTTCCCAGCTCTACTGAGATGGTATTGACCTGTAACTCATGCAGGTTTAAGGCTACAGCGTAGTGACTGCTGCGTACTGCAACATGCTTGCCAGGATAAGATAGGCTGACACCTCCATCCCCTCAGATTGCTGTTTTTCTGTTACAACGTTTAAGATCCACTCTCTTGACAATTTTGGAATAAAGCATACAGTCAGTGATAGTCACCATGATGTACGTCAGGTCCCTGGAATCTATGCATCTTACGTTTGCAGTTTGGGAGTTTGTACCTTTGAGCACCATCTCCCCGTCATGCCCCCACTCCCCCACCCTATCCCCACTGGTCCCTGGCAATCACCCTTCTATGCTCTGTTCTTCTGAGTTTGACTTGTAAAAGTCTGCGTATAAGTGAAAACACAAGGTACTTAATGTCTTTGGCCTGTTTCCCTTCGCATAACACCCTCAAGGGCCGTCCACGCTGTGGCAGAGGCAGCCTTTCCTTCTTTCTCATGCTGCCTAAGATCTGCTTGTCTGTATCTGCACACATGGCCCTTGAGGCTCGTGTCCACTCCTCCCGGATGGACGCTTAGGCCGTATCCCGGTCTTGACTGTGTTGAGTAATCCTGCACTGAGCCTGGGAGGCAGCTGTCTCTTCAAGACACCGGCTTCATCTCCTTTGAATAAATACCGGGAAGTGGGATTCCCACTGCTCCCTTCCGCTGCCACCCATGACCTCCTGTGTTTCCCTTGGGAAGTTCAGGCTGCCCTCAGCTCTCGTGGGCACGCTGCTCGCCGAGTCTGGACAGCTCGGGGCCTCATCCTCTCTGAGCCTCCTCAGCATCTGGCCGTGTTTTCCGCTCTGTTCAAGGTCTTCTCCCTGGCTTCCTGGGACACCGCTTCCCTCTGGTTTCGCGTGTCCTTCAGAGAGTCCTCTTTGAGCACCCTCTCTCTCCCCTTCCGCTAGTCCTCCTCTCTCCAGGGGGCGGGCAGGGGACACCCCTATCACGCATTTTCGGATGACCCTTGGGTCTGTGTGTCTGGACTTCGCCTTCTGAACTCCAGGCCCCTCTTTCCAGCTCCCTCCTGTGGTCCTCCCGGTCAGCGTGTCCCTGGAGATAAGCGAGCTCCTTATCCCCGCCTCCGCTGGCCAGCCTGTTGAGAACCTGGAGAATTGCCTTGCAGGGTGTGGCCGCTCCCCCGCCCCGTGGCCCCAGGGTCTCACCTGGGTCACTGCTGTGTCTGGACCCTTCCCTGTGTTCCTCCTCCTCCCCCGGAGTGCCTATCTGGCCATCAGTAAATCCCTCCATGCACCTTTTTGATCTGGCTGTCACTGGGGACTCCCTGCGGTCCCTCTCCCTGGTGACCCACCGAGGGTCCCTGAGCTTCTGCCTAGCTCCCACGTCCTCACCTCTACATCCTCACCACCGCTTCCTTTTTCGGGCTGGGGTCGCCTCTCCTTGTCACTGTTGTCTTAGCTCCATTCCGTCACTTTGTCCCCGTCCTGGCTTCCCTGGTGGCTCAGTGGTAAAGAATGCCTGCCAATGCAAGAGCCCCGGGTTTGATTCCTGGGTTGGGAAGATCCCCTGGAGGAGGAAATGGCAACCCGCTGCAGTACTCTTGCCTGGGAAGTCCCATGGATGGAGGAGCCTGGTGGGCTACAGTCCATGGGGTCGCAGCATTGGGCGTGACTGAGCGACTAACACTTCACTTCAGCTGCCCCCTCCCAGGCATCCTCTGCTCTGCCACCAGACCCTGCACCCCTCCCCCAGTGCCGCTGCTCTCAGCGGCTTAGAACCCGTGCCCCCTGGCTCAGAGATCAAGACCAGTTCCTGTGAATGGCACCCACAAGCCTCTGCCATCTCTTCCCACCGTCCTCACCCCCTGCCCACCAACCCCTTCCCTTCTGAGCTACAGCAAAGCGCTCAGGGTTGCTTTTCACCCTGGTGTGTGTTTGGATGTGTTTTTCTCTGCCGGGAGCTCTCTCCCCACCTTGTCTTACTGGGAGATTCCCGCTCACCCTTTATGACTCAGCTGCATCCTAATGGCCTCTGTCCTAAGGAGAGTGGTCAGCACTTGCGTGCTCGTCCTGCCTGCTCCATCACTGCCATCCGTCCTCTGCAGGAATTAATTTGCTGAGTCCTCAAAACAGCCTGTAGGTAAGCACCAATATTATCACCCTCACTTTACAGCTGGGAAGCAGGCACAGAGGTTAAGTGTCATGCTCAGGGTCACACTGCTGGCTGGAGGCTAGTAGCGATCTGAGGATAGGCAGTCTCGCTCCAGACTTCAGGCTCTGAACCACTGTGGCAGCGCTGGCTGCTCAGACAGAGGTGGCTGCTTCCTCCTGGGCTGCCCGGCCCCCGCCTGACTCACACACATCTCTGTGATGGCATTTGTACGCTCTCTTCCAAGTACGCAGGAAGCCCTTAGTCCCGTTTATGTCTTTGGTGCACAGCAATCAGACAAGAAAAAGGAACAAAAGGAATCCAGATTGGGAAGGAAGAAGTAAAGCTGTCACTGTTTGCAGATGACATGATACTACATGTAGAAAATCCTAAAGACACTACCAAAAAACTGCCAGAGCTCATCAATAAGTTTGATAAAGTTGCAGGATGCAAAATTAATAGAAATCTGTTGTGCTTCCATAGACTATTATGAAATATCAGACAGAAATTAAGGAAACAATCCTATTAACCATACCATCAAAAAGAATAAAATACCCATGAATAAACCTACCTAAGGAGGCAAACGACCTATACTCCCCAAAACTGTAAGACACTCTGAAAGGAACCAAAGATGACACAAACAGATAGAGGGACATATCCTGTTCTGGGGTTGGAAGAATCAATATTGTCAAAATGACTATACTACCCAAGGCAGTCTGCAGATTCAGTGCATTTCCAATCAAATTACCAATGACGTTTTTCACAGAACTGGAACAAAAAAATGAAAATTTGTATGGAAACTCAAAAAACCCTGAATAGTCAGAACAATCCTGAGAAAGAGCAGAACTGGAGGAATCATACTCCCTGACTTCAGACTATACTATAAAGCTTCAGTTGTCAAAACAGTATGGCTATTGCCACAAAAACAGACCCAAGTGGGAAAAAATAGAAAGCCCAGATATAAACCCACTCATTCCTTGGGAGAAAAGTTATGACCAACCTAGACAGTATATTCAAAAGCAGAGACATTACTTTGCTGACTAAGGTCCGTGTAGTCAAGGCTATGGTTTTTCCAGTGGTCATGTATGGATGTGAGAGTTGGACTGTGAAGAAGGCTGAGCGCCGAAGAATTGATGCTTTTGAACTGTGGTGTTGGAGAAGACTCTTGAGAGTCCCTTGGACTGCAAGGAGATCCAGCCAGTCCATTCTAAAGGAGATCAGCCCTGGGTGTTCTTTGGAAGGAATGATGCTAAAGCTGAAGCTCCAGTACTTTGGCCACCTCATGCGAAGAGTTGACTCATTGGAAAAGACTCTGATGCTGGGATGGATTAGGGGCAGGAGGAGAAGGTGACGACAGAGGATGAGATGGCTGGATGGCATTGTGGACTCGATGGACATGAGTCTGGGTGAATTCTGGGAGATGGTGATGGACAGGGAGGCCTGGCATGCTGCGATTCATGGGGTCGCAAAGAGTCGGACACGACTGAGCAACTGAACTGAACTGAACTGAACTGATTAATGGGTAATTAATTTACAGCAGAGGAGAAAGGAATATGCAATAGAGAAAAGTCAATCTCTTTAATAAATGTGCTGGGAAAACTGGACAGCTCCATGTAGAAGAAGTTAGAACACTCTCTATCATCATGTACAAAAATAAACTCAAAATGGATTAAAGACCTAAGTGTTAAGACCAGATACTATGAAACTCCTTGAGGAAAGCAAAGGCAGAACACTCTTTGACATAAATCACAGCAATATTTTTGGATCTGTCTCCCAGAGTAATGGAAACAAAAGCAGAAATAAACAAATGGGACCTAATTAAATTTAAAAGCTTTTGCACAGCAGAGAAAACCATAAACAAATCAAAAAGACAGTCTATGGAATGGGAGAAAATATTTGCAAATGATGCAAATGGAAGGCTTTAACCGCCAGAATACACAAACAGCTTATACAGCTCAATATCAAGAAAACAAACCACCCAGTCAAAAATGGGCAGAAGATCTAAATGGACATTTCTCCAGAGAAGACATACAGATGGCCAAAAGGCACAAGAAAAGATGCTTGACATCACTAATTATTAGAGAAATAAAAATGAGAACTACCATGAGACAGCATCTCACACAGGTCGGAATGCTGCACCACACTGTCACTTCAGTCATGTCCGACTCTCGCGACCGCCTGGACTGTAGCCCTCCAGGCTTCTCTCTGTCCAATGGGACTCTGCAGGCAAGAATCCTGGAGTGGGTTGCCATTTCCTTCCCCAGATCCGAATGGCCAACATCAAAAAGTCCACAAATCATAAATGCTGGAGAGGGTGTGGAGAAAAGGGAACCCCCACCTCCACTGTTTGTGGGAACGTAAATTGGTGCAGCCACTGCCGAGAACAGTATGGAGGTGCCTTAAAAAACTAAAAATACGACTACCATATGATCCAATAATCCCACTCCTAGGCATGTATCCAGAAAAGATGGAAACGTCTGTATCCCTGTGGTCCAGTAAGGCACATGGTACATACTCATCAAATTTTTAAAAAAAGAATCCCTGAAGGCATATAATGAAAATGAGCGGAGTGAATGATGAGTGAAAACATTCTGGGTAAGTTGTGGGTAAGTTGTAAAGCAGGGGTCAGCCAGCCACAGGCAGATCTGGCCTGCTGCCTGTTTCTGCATTGCCTACCAGCTAAGAATTCACAGATGAATATTTGCAGTAAGGGTGGTGATAGGGAGCCTTGGCTTTTGGAGATGAAAGCCAATTAGATAAAACGCAAATCTCCCAAGATTTCTGTTCTTCCTTGTTTGGAGATCTGTTATAGACAGTTGGTGTTACTGTCTTTAGAATTTGATCGGTAACAAATTTGAGAATATTTGTGTGTGTTCCCTTGTTATGTAAGTTACCTACATAATAGCCTCACTTTTGCTTCGTGGCCTGCAGAAGCTAAAATTATATGCTCCAGCCTTTGATTGCTGACCCCTGGTCAAAGTTCTATTTAAATAGCAGTGTTACTGTTATCTCATCATGTATTATGGTAGGAGAGGGGATTAAAAACTGAGGTATTTAGGGCACATTTGTCTGATTGGATGGGGTGCAGTTTGTGAAGTTCTGGACCTGAAGTGCTAAACACATGTGATTGTTCTTTCTCCTGCTCCTAGAGCTAATGTAAGGTAGTACCTGGTTGGCTGGTTTGAGAACAAGTGACTTAAACAATATGGGGCACAGTGTCATGCCTCACTCAGCTCAACGGGGGTCAGTCAGTAGCATTCAGGACAGATTGTATATAGTTTGAGTGGGAGACAGAATCTTTTTCACATAGGCAGGCCCTAAATTCCTGATGACAGTGACCTGGGAATGCAGGATATCTAAATTACTCGTGATGCCAGTGTGAAAAGGAAAACTTGGTAGGAGCCACATACAATCCTATGTACATATAGAAGAAGGGACTATTTATAGGCCTATGTCAACATATATATATATATATATATATATATATGCATGTATATTTGCTATTGCTCTTGAATCCCTGAAGTCTTTAAAAATTTATATTCAGAGTGTTTTTCTGTTCATTTTTCATTTTGTTTAGAAGAAACTCTAAATAAAACTAAACAATGCCACCGTTTTTCCTTAGCTCTAATGGCTTTGTGACAGGATGAAAGCTCACGTAGTGTAATATTTGATTTTTCTCTTCCTCACATGCTGTCATTGAGAAATATTGCAAACTCTTCTGAAGCAGAGGAAAAAGCTTTTGACTGCAAATTTATGAAAAAAATAGTGTGCATTACATCATGTGAGACATAGTAACTTTTGGAAACGATTCTAAATCACACACATTCCTTGGTCTCTTTCTTGTTGTTTCTCTTATATTATTAATCTCCGCCCTAGGCTGCAGTATAGTTTCCAAAATGGTTTTAGAAATCTAAGAGCCGGTGTTTTTGTTTCATCGTGCTTCAAATTTACCTTGAATGAAAACTGCGTTTCTTGGGTTATTACTCTGGAGCTGATTGTACATTGTAATCAGAACATTTTTAGGCCTAGAAGGGGCCAACCACCTTGTTTACAAGAACGAAAGATGAGAGAGATTATGAAATATACTCATGGTCATATGACTAGACAGGGGTGGAATGAAGGCAAGACGCAGGACAAGACCCACACGCTCACATTTCCTAGCTGAAAAATTTCCCTTTTGTAAGTTTTCAGAGATGAAGTCATCCAGAAACTGGGGTGGGAAAAAATAATAAAAGTCCAAGTTCTTATTTTTTAACTTAAGCTGTTATGATTTAAATGATTCCCAAAGCTGTAGAAACCTGAAAGTAAGTCAGTGGCTTTAGAAAATAGTAGCAGCGCGCTTTGGAAAAGCTCCGAGTTTCACATGGATGTTTCTATGGGCGTATTTTCTTGGGATTTTACATCTTCACGCACAACATTAGGTGATGTTAATACTAGACTCTGGGCAAATACAGTGAGATGGGAGCTCTGTGCTGGCCTGAAAGCACTCGGTCAGGTCTCCTGGGCTTGTTTGACTTGGAGGGGCTCTTTTGCAGACACAGTGCTCCTGTGTCTTTGCTTGGGTAGCGTGGCATAAACGCCTGGGGACCTTGTCCATTTGTGCAGGGGCTTCTTTTAGAACATAACGTGTACGTCTGCGCCTGTTCTTTTCTTCCTTCTTTGTATTAATGTGCTTTTCCTTAAGACAGCTGCCTGCACAAGCTTCGGGGCAGACTGGGAATAGCCGAGTCACTCCGGAAGGGCTCAGAAGCACGTATCAAGGTAGTCAGTGACTTCTCGCAGTTGACCTAACATTTAAGGAAACCCCGTACCCTCTTCCTGTTCTAGAAGCTCTCATGGACAAGAGCTGAATGTTTCCAAAAGCTGTAGTGCAGTGTGCAACTCTAATAAATATAGTGCTTGTCTGCCCTGGAAAGTCACAGCCTTTGCCAGTCCTGGCTTCAATCCCAGATCAACACCATCATAGTCTTACATGCAGTTGTCTGGTTTGGCTTTTTCACTACTGAGCTTTTTTGAGAAATCAATTAAGAGAGTGGAGCTCTAAAAGGTTGGCCATTAAGGGTCATTCAGTGATTGCTTTTGGAAGCAGAACTTGTAATGGGGTAGAACTCTTATACCAAACACGAGGCATCAGGCGAGGCTGGTCATTAATACTGTACTTGCTGCATTTATGTGGGTTGTTGCCAGAAGCATCCTCATTTTCTGGAACACCGTGTTCTGACTCTGGTTCCTACAGCTGCTATATCTTTCCAGCCAAAAGAAAGCAGAACGTTGTGAAAACATCAGGTGAGTGTGGGGCCAGTTACATAGTTATCTCAAGTTACAAGTTGACTTTTGCCTGTTTAACCTAATCAGTTCGCAGTGGGTGTTTAGTTGCTCCTGGAAAGAGTTTCAAGCGTAAAATATCTGATGAGAAACTCAGTGTGCCCGTTAGCTTAGTTACCGAATACAAGGAGAAAGCATCAGTCACTCAGTTGTGTCCGACTCTATGTAACCATGTGGATTGTTTCCCACCAGGCTTCTCTGTCCATGGAGTTCTCTAGGCAAGAATACTAGGATGGGCTGCCATTCCCTTCCCCAGGGGGTCTTCCAGACCCAGGGATTGAACCCAGGTCTCCCGTATTGCAGGCAAATTGTTTACCATCTGAGCCACCAGGGAGTCTCCAAGGGGGCTCGAGTTAGATGGGCAGCAGGTCTGAGTGATCAGGGCTGGGGTTGGTGTCAGGGCACAGTTGCAAAGGCTGGTATCAAATCTAATTGATCCCAGACCTAGGTTTGTACAGGAGCTCCCCACTGAAGAAGATAGCCCCAAGGAGCATCTTGATAAGGAAGCTGGGTCATTTGGGCAGGCCTCAGGTAAGGCACGATCAAGGCTGATGATGAAAGAGGAGGCTGCTTTAGTCGTGGCCCGTGCAGCCAGCTAGGAACCTGCTGATGCAAGGACTTAGTTAAGAAGGTCTTTGAAAGGTCTGAAAGCTGAATGGAGGGTGATGCAGTCACCCAGAGGTGAGCAATAGCAGGAAGCCACTGAACAAAGGGGTCGGGGTTGAGGGGGAGTGGTGGTTGTCCCCAGAGGCCACGAGCTGCAGCCCCATGGAGACTTCTGTGGAAGCGGAGGGAAGGCCTGTCTGGTGCCCTTGCTGGAGATGCCATCCAAAGCAGAGAGGACAGGGGAGAAATCCCCTGCCTTCCACCTCAGCCTGGCTGGAGCCCGTTGGCGGATGGCTCTGGAAAAGGTGATTTTTAGCAGAAGGGCAGGGAAGGGACCAGCGGTAGGCCAGAGGCAGGGGCTGGGCTGGAGGGAGACTCTTTCCCGGTGGGATTCCTGCTCGCTCCAGTGGACCTGTTGGAGCATCCGGGCAAGCCTTCCCCGAAGGGTGACGAGGCCCGGGCATTGGGCTCCTCTGACCTTCCAGGCTTGTGCCCCTCGTGGCCGGAGATGGCGCCTCTTCTCCAGCCCACTGGGAGCTCAGCCGGGTGTATGTGTGTGTGTGGGGGGGTGGTGGCGTCTTTTTAGGCTGTGGATGATCTTGGATTCCGACCACCACATGAAGGCATAGCAGCCAACCCTCCACCAGGGCCCCCCAAAGCCCCCCGGGTCGACGGTGGAGAATTCCATGGCAGCCAGAACTAACAAAGTTCTGTATAAGCAGCTCCTTTATGCCTTTCTGCCCTCTGGATGGCTGCAGAGGGGACAGTCTCTGAGTTAGTCGTATAAATTCTCAGCAATGAACTAGGGTGTCCTCTGGGCTCTGTCCACCTTCCAGCCACTCTGGGTAGAAAAGCTACCACTTTAAGCCTCCCTGTCACTATCATCACCATCCCGGTTGGCATCGTCACGGAAATTTAACAACTGTTAGTAGAACCGTGTGTCACCTGCATTTCAGGGAAGGGACGAAGTAAGCTGAGTTCGGCTGTAACAGTGGTAATTGTCACTTGTTGAACTGTTAACACACCAGGTATTGTGCAGAGTGCTTTAAGAACAGCTGGGCCATAAATTAGGAGTTCAGGATGAATAGATCCTTTGTGGTGGTTGTTATTTAGTCGCTAAATCATGTCCGATTCTTTTGCAGCTCCATGGACTGTAGTCCGTCAGGCTCCTCTGTCCATGGGATTCTCCAGGCAAGAATACTGGAGTTTGGGTTGTCATTTTCCTGCTCCAGGGAAATGGAACCCACATCTCCTGCATTGGCAGGTGGGATCTCTACCACTGAACCACCTGGGAAGTCTGAACAGATATATACTACTGTATATAAAATAAACAACGACCTACTGCATAGCACAGGGAACGTCTACTCAGTATCTTGTAATAACCTACATGGGAAAAGAATCTGAAAAAGCATATGTACAAATAGGTATAACTGAATCCCTTTGCTTGAAACAAACTTGAAGCAAACACTTGAAACAAACACAACATTGTAAATTAACTATACTTATGTTTCTTTCTTTTTTTTTTTTTAAAGCAGTTAATAAGTAAAAAGAGCAGCCTGGCCATGGTTCTCAGACCTGGCTATGAATCAGAATCACCCACAGGGCTCGTTAAAACTCAGGCAGCTTCCCTGCCTGACGGGCTCCCAGTCGTTTCTGACTCAGCGGGGCTGGGTGGGGCCTGAGAATGTGTGTTTCTCACTGGTTTCCAGATGAGGCTGAGGCCGCTGGTCCGGGATGCACTTTGAGAACCACCGCATCAGTGCTCCTCACAGAGTCACAGGCAGGTGTCATTCTGTCCGCCCTACAGAGGAGGAGCTGAGGCTGGGAGAGGTCACGCCACGACTTCAAGGCCACGAGCCTGAGAAGCAGTGTTGGGGAGTCCTTTTGCAGGTCAGCTGCTGGTGCCCCACCCTTGACTACGATCAGGCACCATCCGGCCCTGCAGCTCCAATGCCCTAACGATGGACTCTGCAAGGGTCACTGGGAAGA
Source organism: Ovis canadensis (assembly GCF_042477335.2). Lineage (NCBI taxonomy): Eukaryota > Metazoa > Chordata > Mammalia > Artiodactyla > Bovidae > Ovis > Ovis canadensis. The sequence goes on from NC_091270.1 coordinate 53,554,035, forward strand.
GTCATAGTGTCCTCCACCAGGGAGACTGATTTTATTACAAAAATATCCTCTGTTATCCATCGTTAGGGAGTTGGAGCTGCAGGGCCGGTGGAGTTTATAGTTCGGTCGTATAGCCCTAGTGGGACTTCCCAGGTGGCTCAGGGGGTAAAGAATCGCCTGCAATGCAGGAGACGCAAGAGACTAGAGTTCGATCTCTGGGTCGGGAAGATCCCCTGGAGGAGGGTTTGGCAACTCACTCCAGTATTCTTGCCTGGAGAAGGGTTTGGCAACTCACTCCAGTATTCTTGCCTGGAGAATCCCTTGGACAGAGGAGCCTGGTGGGCTACAATCCATAGGGTCGCGAAGAATCGAACACGACTGAGCACACACACAGCTCTAGTGAGTTTCTATCTTAAATTTTATCCTGTGGTGAAAGTGGATTGATGGGTTACATATTTTGAAAAATTGAAGTACAACCGATTTACAATATCTTGTTAATTTCAGGTGTACAGTGCAATGATTCTATTACATATATATCATACTTATTTATTCTTCTTCAGAGTCTCTCCCCTTACAGGTTATTACAAAATGTTGAGTAGAGTTCCCTGTGCTATATGGTAGGGCCTTGTTGGTTGGTGGGTTACATTTCTGCAAACATTGGGTCCTGTTTGGATTGGTTAGTGGACTTTCACTTTTGGTACAAGTACCCCTGTTAGGTGAGGCTGGCTGGGTTGTTTGGGGCTGTGGGATCCCACTCCACATGCCTGGGGGGGATGCCCTGTACATGATTGGCTGACCTCTGGGCTGGGAAACCCCTAGGGGCCCAGGGCCTGCAGTGTGGACATTGGCCACAGAGCTCAGACCTCTTCCCTTCTGCCTCAGGGTGTGGACTGTTGCCTGGCATTTTGTTTCAAAATAACAGAGGATATTTTTGTAATAAAATCAGTCTCCCTGGTGGAGGACTCTATGACTCTTCCCAGGGACCCTCGCAGAGTCCTGAATTCTCATCTCCCATCTCGGATACAACAACTCGCAAACTCGGCCTGACTTCCCAAGTCAGTCCCTGAGCTGACTCGCCCGCAGGAAGACCCAGGGTGTGAAGAAGAAAGAGGTTGAGAGCATGTGCCTCCTTCCTGCTGGATCTAAATCACGTATGAATTATTAATTCCAAGTATCTTTATTGTTCCATCTGCAAACTGCAAATGTGAATTCCAGACATGTATTTTTAAACAGCTCTCTTACGATCAGGCAGATTTGAATATCTCATGTAGTTTATTACAAATGGGCTTTGCTTATAAAAGAGAAAGCTGTTTTAGAAATGGTTTCTATTTTTTCATTTTCGGGAACTGTAGCCAAATTGTGAGTTAGGAGAAATGTGAGCTGTTGGCTGTTTAATAGTCCTATATATCACATTTGTAGAAGCTTCCATCACGTTTCCTGTGCAGGAATAGTGGGTTAGGACCCAAGGTAGAGAAATCAGCATCTTGGCACCTGGGTTAGATTAGAACGGTGGATGAATGTATAACAATGTGGATAATTCATTTGGATGATAGAGACTTAAAAACAGCTTTATTTGGCTGTTAATGTAGTTAATGCATGCAGCCTTTTGGAAGGAAAGGATGGAAAAGTGTATTTTCTGTTACTTTAGAAAGCACTTCTCAAAGTATTTGCGTATTAATTGCTGATCAATATGAGGTGGTCTATTAGAAAATAACTGCTTGTGACCTTTTCTTCAAAACACCGTTTTCTTCAGACTCCAGCAAATTTGTACCTTCGGTTTTCCAGTTATCTCTAGAATACAGAATTGAACTTTATGTAATGGATTTAATACATAGGAGGTTCCCACCATCTTTCATTTAGAATTTGTAAGTAGAAGTCGAGTTTTCTGCAGTCCCGTGTAGGTTACTTATTCTCACATGGCAAACCTTCCCCAAACATAGCAGCTCAAACAACAGTCATTTTTTATTTACACACAAACAGGCAGTTTGGGCAGAGCTCGGCGTGGGAGGCTTTCGAGTCATGTGTTCAAGGAGTGGGAGGGGAGGGCGTGGAGGAGGGAGGTGGGGATGGGGGGAGGCGAGGGAGGGAGCATGGAGGATCCTCTTCCGAGACTCCACGTGCAGGGCTGGCGGTGGGGTCCAGCTGTGGCCTGGGCTGTGATGCCTTCCTGCCGGCCTTGGGGATCTCAGAGCATGGAGGTGTGGGGACTGCAGACTCTGCCTGTTGGCAGGAGATAGGCCACTCTGCTATAGGAGCCCCTGGTGAACATTTAGCTGTGGCTTCTACATGGAAGACTTAAAACACATTTTTTAAAAATTGCAGTAGAGTTGATTTGCAGTGTTAGCTTCGTTTCTGCTGTAGAGCAAAGTGATTTGGTTATACCCATCTATATTCTTTTCATATTCTCCTCCATTGTGGTTCATCACAGGATATTGAGTATAGCTCTCTGTGCTGTACAGGAGGACCTTGTTCATCCACCCTCAGTATAATACTTTGCATCTGCTAATCCCCAACCCCCAATGCTTCCCTCCCCCCAGTCCCCTCCTCCCTCTTGACAACCATAACCCCAAGTCTGGTCTGTTTCTATTTTGTAGATAAATTCACTTGTGCCATATTTTAGAGTCCACATATGAGTGATATTGTATGGTATTTGTCTTTCTCTTCCTGACTTATTTCACTTAGTATGGGGCTTCTCTGATTGCTCCGTTGGTAAAGAATCTGCCTGCAATGCAGGAGACCCGGTTCGATCCATGGGTCGGGAAAATCCCCTGGAGAAGGGATAGGCTACCCACTCCAGTATTCTAGCCTGGAGAATTCCGTGGATGTACAGTCCATGGGGTCACAAAGATTCGGACACAACTGAGCGGCTTTCACTATCACTTGGTGTGATCATCTCCAGGTCTCGATGCGTGTTGCTGCAAATGGCATTGTTTGATTCTTTTCTGTGGCTGAGCAGTATCCCACTGTCTATACGAGCCATGTCCTCTTTACCCATTCCTCTGCAGATGCATACTTGGGTTGCTTGCATGTCTTGGCTGCTGTGAATACAAAGTAGAAGACTTCTGAGCTTGTGGGTTGGGAAAGGCTGCCTCGCTTCCCATGATAACAGGCTTGACTGGACTCGGTCTGGGTCCAGCAGGCACCGCTGAGCGGTGTTTATCATGGGTGCGCCTCTGTGGGCCCAGGTGAGCCGGGCGAGGCTGTCCTGTCGGGGCAGTCGGGACAGAAGTCGGGCTGCTGGGTGCCAAGACAGCGGGTGGCCGCGCGCCCACGGTGCTCAGCCCAGGTTTGAAATGCTGGTGGTGGGCCAGCACAGCTTTTTTTTTTTTTCTTTTTTCTACTTTTTCGTGGCTCGGAGAGTCTGTAGCGCAAAGGAAAGGAGCCAACGCTGAGTGCAAAGCGTGTCCCCGCGCACCTACGTGCCTGACCTCCTCCTCTGTTGTCTGAGCACGGGGCGCCTGGCCCTGTGCCTCCCACTGCCTCGAGACCCTCAAAGCTCGACCTTTTCTGTAGGACAGAGGGATCCCACCTGGAGAAAAGCATTGTTTATAGGATGGCTCACCTGCCGTGGTGGCCTCTTTCCTGCCCTTCGGGGCAAGGCCCTTTGCCTGCTGTTTTGTTTCCCAACAGAGGAGATGTATGGTGTTTTTTTTTTTTTAGCATTTAAAGTTTTTAAGCAATTTTACTTATGTATTTGTTTATTTATGGCTGTGCTGAGTCCTCATTGCTGTGCATGGGCTTTCTCTGCTTGTGGGGAGCGGGGGCTACTGTCCAGCTGTGGAGCCGGGGCTGCTCACTGGGGCGGCTTCTCGTGTCGCAGAGCACGGGCTCTTGGGCCGATGGGCTTCAGCAGTGGCAGCACCTGGGCTCAGTAGTTGGGGTGCACAGGCTTAGTTGCTCCACGGCATGTGGGATCTTCCTGGACCAGGGACTGAACCTGTGTCTCCTGTATTGCAAGGCGGATTCTTTACCACTGGACCCCCAGGGAAGCTCAGAACACGGAGATTTAAAAGAAAAAAAAAATCTTCCACGTTAGTGGAAGCTGTTGCCTGCCGGTGACCTCCACTGGAATTTAGAGTGACTTTTTCTCCTCCCTGTGACCTCAGAGACTCACCAAGACCCCCTCTTCCCAGAGGACCCCCTGAGGGAGCAGCCCAAAGGAGGGCCTGGGGCTTGGAGGGCTTCTAGAAGCCCCCCGCAGTTGGCCCCAGGACCAAACACTGTTCTGGTCAGACAGTTTCTTTTCAGGGCGTCAGGTGATTATCTATAAAACGGGGTATGAACACCTACTAAAGGGGTTGTTGTGAGATTGATCACTCTTGTAAAAGTGCCCTCTGAACTGTAAAAATTGTAAACTGCAGAGTACTATACAGAGGTAAGGAAGCAATTATTCGTAGTTCCATAGGCCAGTGTGGGTGTTTACGTTTTATGAGACCTGTATTTTTCTCTGAGGGTCGTATACGTATCTCTTTTGGTCACGTTCCCATTTTTGACTTATGTAAGAAATATGCCGGAAGTGTCAGCAACTGAAAAATCGCAATGACTTTCTGCTTCGTGGTCTACAGTTGCAGTGGACACAGTAATAAGAGTGCTCTCTCTAGGTAGTCTTTTTCTTTCTAAGGGGTAAAAATCATGGACTTGAGTAGGTAACAGGGCTGTGGCTTTTCAGCTCTGGAGCCTCGTGTCTTCAGAAGCCAGACCACAGATGTCTGCCATGGAGTAGGTGCTGTTCTTCATGTTTCTGCATACCCGATCTCACCCAGTCCTCCTGACTTGCAGGGTATTACAATCCGCATTTTACATAAAAAGGAACTGAAGCTCTGGGTCTGCCTGATTCTGAAGGCTGGGTTCTAACCGTAACTCTACACTCCACGTTATAAAGGTGCAGTTATTCGTGAATTCTCATCAAGGGTCTCCTCCCAGCCGTGTTCCTGCTGCAGTGAGGTCCTTGTGCAGAGCTGTGGGCAAGGTGTTGCAGGAAAGAGTTGGGCTGCCTGGGTCCAGGTCTTGCAGAACCTGGAAGCTTATGCATTGTTCAGTTCAGTGGCTCAGTCAACTCTGACTCTTTGCGACCCCATGGACTGCAGCATGCCAGGCTTCCCTGCCCCTTCCCTGCAATGTTTCTCTTTAAGAAAAAGAATATAAATGAATTGCAGTATTCGATACAAAAGCAAACATTGGCTTAAAACAAGAAAAGGAATCATAACACATCACTAGAGCTTTGGAAGTACAGCTCCTTTTTCCCCTTCTGGGCTCTCTGGGGGCAGTTGGCCAGAAAAACTTACACTTGAAAAGGCTTCCTGATCAGATTGGAACAGTGGCTCTTCCTCCCCGGGGCCAGGGTGAGGGAGGGTCCAACTGCTCACCCTTCATCCACGCCCACGGGAGGGAGGCAGGGTGGAGGATGCTCTGGGTGGCAGGGCTGGGGCCAGGGGACGAGGCTCCTCTTCTGAGCTGAGACCCTGGAAACCCTGGGAGTGACCCAGTGGGAACGGAACAAGTCCTCTCCCACCCTGAGATAATGCAGATGTTTGCTGGCCTTCTCAGAATTCTGTGGTTCCATGTTTTGTCTCTGTCACATCTAGTTTGATCTGGTGAATGTTTCCTGGTGGTGCTTGTTGCTCAGCTGCTAAGTCGTCTCTGACTCTTTGTACCCCATGGACTGCAGCACGTCGGGCTCCTCTGTCCTTCACCATCTCCTGGAGCTTGCTCAAACTCATGTCATTGAGTTGGTGATGCCATCCAACCATCTCTTCCTCTGTCGTCCCCTTCTCGTCCTGCCTTCAATCTTTCCCAGCATCAGGGTCTTTTCCAATGATTCGGCTCTTTTGCATCAGGTGGCCAAAGTATTGGAGTTTCAGCTTCAGCATTAGTCCTACCAATGAATATTCAGGGTTGATTTCCTTTAGGATTGACTGGTTTGATCTCCTTGCAGTACAAGGGACTCTCAAGAGTCTTCTCCAGCACCACAATTTGAAAGCATCAATTCTCAGCCTTCTTTATGGTCCAGCTCTCACATCCATATATAACTACTGGCAGAGCCATCGCTTTGACTAGATGGACCTTTGTTGGCAAGGTGATGTCTCTGCTTTGATCTGGTGATGCTTTGTTGTAGGGATCTAATTTATTATTATTTTTCCAGGTTTTCACCAGACACTTAGATCCATTTCTTCACTAGTCTGCCTTGCCCCACTGATCTGAAATGCTACTTGGACTGTGTATTAAATGATTATTTATACTTGGATCTGTTTCTCTGCTTTCTGTTCTGTTGCATTGACAGACCTGTTTATTTCCGGGCTCTTACTTCCTCAGTCCTTGAACATTAGTGTATATTTTTATATTTGGAAGGTGCAGTCTTACCCTGTCCCCTCAATAGCTTCTTTTTTTTTTTTAAGTTTCTTGATTTTTCTCACATATTTCATTATTCCAGGTGATGTTTGGCAACATTTTTGCCAAACTCTAGAAAAAAATTGTTAGGATTTGAATGGATCCGGATTAATTTTAGATTATTTTCTAAAGAGTTGAAATCTGTCTAGTATTGTCAGGCTTTTCAGAAATGTGGAGTCTCTCTTTATTCCGTTTTCTTTTTTTGCGATTGGTGTGGGTTTTTTATTTGTTTGTCTTTCTGGTAGAGTTTTAATGTTCAGTTCTGGGCAGTGTTTGTTGCTTTCATTTTGAAAGGGATCTTCCGTCTCTCTCCCATCATCTCTTCTCGCTGCCTGCTGTTGGTCTGTGGGAAGGCTTTTTAAAAAAGAATTTGACTCCTCATCCAACCCATTTTTGGAGTGGTTCCTGAAGACTTTTGATTTGTCAGAAACACTGGCATGACTGGCCTCTGTGGGAGGACGTCAGGGCCTGGTGACCTCATGGGGCAGGATTCCTGATCATAAACGATGTGATGGAGCATCAGCAGGACCAAGATTGGGATGCACAGAACTAGGGGAATTTGAAATCACCAAGAGCCTTGGCGGAGTGTGACTCAGCAAAGTGTCTGTTCTGCTCCGGCCACAGATGGGTCTCGTATCCTGAGCTGACATGGGACTTGGGGGCTCGTGGCCCCGATACTGCACGGCCGCTTCCCGATTGCCCCATCTGTTCCATCTGATGACTCACGTCGGTGTCCCCCGGTTCTGCTACCTCTTGGTGGTGCAGGATGGTGCCTGCTGGACTTGCCCCGAGGTGTGTGGCCCTGGGATCCCCCTGCCGTTGGGCTGTGCTGGGGTGGAAGGGGCCCACACCCACCTGCTACCCATCTTCCCACTTCGCTTGCCCTCTCATTTTCTGTGCCTTTTTTTGCCTGAGAATTTCCTTCTCCCTGACGCTTGGTGGCAGTGGCTGTGGTTGGCAGGGTGGTGGGAGGTGGATGAACCTCTCTTGTGTTCCAGTGAGCGGAGACGTTGTTATGGTCGTAGTATATTCTGGTGTTCTGCAAGTTAATAGGCTTGGGTAGATTGACATGGAAACTTAACTATTCTGAAATTATTTCTGGAGAGAACTACATTCCCAGTTTCAACTAACTAATTTAGAAATGAACTTTCAGAACAAAATGTGTGGGTCACTGTGGCTGTTAGTTTTAGAATTTTGGATCTGAAAGATGCTCTTTGAACATCAGTGAGTAAACCCAGTCAAATCTCAACTGATGTGAGCGCTCTGGAGGGCTGTGATTTGAGTCCATCTGTTTGGTTTTTAAGGGTGAGGATGTCTCGATCAGAGAGTATGAAGCTGAACAGCTCCTTGTCTGGAGTCAAGCCTGGGAGCCCACCTTGCCGCCGTCTCTCATCCCTGCCTGGATGGAGGAGCACTGTTTTGATTCCCGGGGGACTTGGGTACCGGTACCTGTTTGGGGGAGAGAGCTGGGTGGGGTGCAGGGGAGCCCCTGTGTTCCCAGGACCCTCAGCTCCACCGCTGCCCGTCGGATTTCCTACTTGTGACCTCCTTATGATGAGAGGACATTTAAAGAGCAGCAGCAAGTCACAGCTTTTTAGAAACGAAAGGTGGCAGCCGGGCTTACTGGATCCACATTCTCAGTGCCCTTGTCCCTAAAAGTCTACAGAGAGTAAATGCTGGAGAGGGTGCGGAGAAAAGGGAACCCTCTTGCACTGTTGGTGGGAATGCAAACTGATACAGCCACTATGGAGAACAGTGTGGAGATTCCTTAAAAAACCGGGAGTAAACCTGCCATATGACCCAGCAATGCCAGTACTGGGCATACACCCTGAGAAGACCTTAACTGAAAAAGACACGTGTACCCAGTGTTCACTGCAATACTGCTTACAACAGTGAAGACATAGGAGCTCCCTAGATGTCCTAGGTGAATGGCTAAAAAAGATGTGGTACACACACAGTGGAGCATTTATTACTCAGCTATAAAAAGGAACGCTTTTGAGTCAGCTCTCATGAGGCGGATGAACCTAGAGCCTGTTAGACAGAGTAAGTCAGAGAGAGAAAGACAGATATGGTATATTAACACATAAACATGGAATCTAGAAAGATGATGCTGATGAACCTATTCATAGGGCAGCAAAGCAGACTCAGATGTAAAGGACAGACTTTTGGGCTCAGCAGGGGAAGGAGAGGGTGGGATGATTTACGAGAGTAGCATTGAAACATACACATCACCACATGCAAAACAGATAGCCAGTGGGAATTTGCTGGGTGACACAAGGACCCCAAAGCCCGTGACACCCTCGAGGGGTGGGATGAGGTGGGAGGTGGGAGGGAGGTCCAAGACGGAGGGGGACATACGTATGCCTGTGGCTGATTCATGTTGATGTATGGCAGAAACCATCACAATATTGTAGGGCACGTATCCTCTAGTTAAAAATAAAATGAAAAATGAAAAAATGTCATTAATCTGCCCGTGAGGTTAAATTGCTGGAATTTCTCCCGGGCTTTGCGGCAATCTGGAATTCCTTACGTTTAAGAGTTCTAGTAGGTAGAAGAATAGCTGCTGTTTTTCGGAACTTAGAACTTTGTCTTCTCTTGTATCAGTTGCGTAACACATGGGCCTGTTCCTCGGCTATAAAACAGGGATGGTGACAGCTTGCGATGGCCCGGCCGCCTTCCCGCCTGCAGTAACGGGACCCTGAGTGCTTCCCCGTGTCGTCTCGTGGTCCCTGCAGCTGGCCGTGCTGTCGATGCAAGAGTCTCTTCCTGTCTGTTCCTTGTTGGGCTTTCTGTGCTTTCAGGGGCCTCCCCCCTTAATCTGGGGCTCTTCTCTGTCACTCCAGAGAGTTCTGTTTCATCTTCTGAGAGTGCTCCTTCATGCGTCAAGAGGTACAGGATTTCTTCTTTTCTGTGTTTTTTAGGATTTTTGATTTGTTGCCTTCCAGCCTGGAGAATCCCAGGGACGGGGGAGCCTGGTGGGCTGCCGTCTAGGCGTCGCACAGAGTCGGACACAACTGAAGCGACTTAGCAGCAGCAGCAGCAGAAACCAGTTTGGGGAATGCAATGGCACCCCACTCCAGTACTCTTGCCTGGAAAATCCCATGGACGTAGGGGCCTGGTAGGCAACAGTCCACGGGGTCACAAAGAGTCGGACACGACTGAGCAACTTCACTTTCACTTTTCACTTTCATGCATTGGAGAAGGAAATGGCAACCCACTCCAGTGTTCTTGCCTGGAGAATCCCAGGGCCGGGGGAGCCTGGTGGGCTGCCGTCTATGGGGTTGCATAGAGTCAGACACGACTGAAGCGACTTAGCAGTAGCAGCTTAGCAGAAACCAGTTTGGATTCCTCTCTGCTGTCTTAGAGTCCTTTCGTCATTTTTTCTTGACCTTTTCCTGTACAGCTTCTTGGACCTTCTTTTCTTTTTTTAGTTTACTCAATGCCTCTTTGAATTGTTTTCAATATTTTTATGCATAAAGGCCTATTAAATTATGTATTTGTGCCATATATTCCAAAGGAGACAATGTGTTTACAAAAATGTGTCCCTATTTGGTTTGTTTCAGTCTGAATCCTGTAGTTAATGTTCTTAAAACATTTTATGAACATTAAATGATTAAGCCACCTCCACCGTCCTCTGACATATCAGTGGTGTAAAGGGGGAACTCCTTCACTGCTCTAGTGAGACTTGCATTTATTTTTTAGATGAAAAAAAATTCACTTAGGGAAACTCTGGGCATTAAAAGTCAGTTTATAGTACAACTAAACCATTAGTGTATCTAAAAGAGACCAGTAGCAACATTAGACTACGTCTATTCTTAGGACCTTCTTTTCTTAATAAGTTGGGGCGGAGGGATATGCCGCGGGCTCGTTTCCCGCCGTGTTGGGTGCCTGCTTTGCAGTTGTGTCAGACAGCGTGTTTCTGCTCAGCTGTGAGGACAAAAGGGGCTGAGCTTTCTAAGCTTCGCTTCGTGCAGCTTCTCCTGGGATGGTTTCCGCTTTGTTGATCGTTCTTTGAGGAGTTCCCCGTCCATGGGATTCTCCAGGCAAGAATACTGGAGTGGGTTGCCATTTCCTTCTCCAGGGGATCTTCCTGACCCAGGGATGGAACCCAGGTCTCCTGCATTGCAGGCAGATGCTTTAACCACTGAGCCACGGTGTCGGTATTTCATTCATCCCCACCGACCTGTCTCCTTGAGGCCACAAAGCAAATACACAGACGCCTCTTTCTACCCCTGGCCAGTGCCTGAGCCCCGGAGGGCTGGGTGTTAAGGTTGGTGGGATTGCCTAACAGTTGGGATTAGTCCCTGAGGAAATGACTGAGGAAGTGTGTTTATAGAGGGGCTGAGGTAGCCTCTTTAGTGGGGTTGTTTTTCAGACAGTTTGAGAATTCCAGTCATCTCTGACTTCCCAGCTTGCCTACAAAGGAGCCTCCTCACACACCTGCTGAGTTCTGCCTGGTAATTTTCGCTGGTTCAGATGAGCCTTCACTCTTCAACATGACTGTTTTCCACACCATTTTTTTTTTTTCCTGCTCAAACCTCCAACATCTCCCACCCTTCCTTAATATCAGCGGTCATCTGGCTTCTTATTGCACTTGAAGGGGATCCATTTGGAAGACAGTTAATCTGTCCTTTCAGCTAAAACTACCAACCCACCATACCTATCCTTCTAAATTCTGATTTCCTCCCCACTGAAACACACACTCTCTTACCCACGTGCCTGTACCAGGCCTGGCCTCCCAGTATTGGGTTCCCACCCCGCTCTGTCACTCAGGGTCGTCTCTAAACTGGGTCCTTCTCTCCTGCATCGTTAATTTTCCCTCTTTCAGCGTTCAGAAATACCTTCCATCTGAAAAAGATGTACTCTTTAATTAGAACCAAAATCAGATGATGTAAGATAAATAATAACTGAAATAGAAATATATTAATAAAATCTGATACAATTTAAAAAGCATAATACTTTATTGTGAAACTGCCACCAGCCCAAAGAATTCTCTAGGCTCTGAGTTACCTGTTTCTTTCTCTTGAGAGTTCTGTATTATCCTCACTAGTTAAGGGATTTATTATTATTTTTTAACTCAAAAGAATAAAGTGTCTTCCGACAACATACACATACACGTGAACCCAGTCTGTCTGTACAACCCTCTACTTTCTCCTCCCCTTTCCTACAAGACTTTTCAGAAGAATTATCTGCATTCTCTTCCTTCCTTGCATCCTCATTATTTGGGCTTTTGTCCCCATCACTTTACTGAACAGATCTTACCAAGGTCCCTAATAACTCTTCTGTTGTTCAGCCCGATGGCTGGTTCTCAATCCTGGTCACACTTGATCCGCCAGCAGCCTTTGACTCCACCCTCCACCCCATCCTTCGACTCCCCGCTTCCTGGTTTTCTTCCCTGTGGTCCAGGGCCCAGCCTCCCAGTTCCATCCTGTCTTTTCCCCCTTTACCTCGTGCTGATGGTCCCTCTTCTTGAGTCTAACTCGGGGCTCGGTTTTGGGGTCCCCACTTCTTGTACTTTACAGACGTTCTATCCAAGTCCGTGGCTTTGTTTCATCAGATACTTGTTTTTGTTCTTTCATTATCTGCTCCTCCTTATGGAACAACACATGTCCGATCTTCTCACGTTGCCCTGCAGGTTCCTGAGGCTGTGTGTTTATCGTTTTTATTTGATATTTGTTCTCTCTGTTCTTCAAATTGGGTCATCTTTGTTGATCTTGAAATTTACTGACTTTTCTTCTGTCATCTCCCTTCCGCTATTGCGATGACCCTGTGAAGTTTTGATTCTAGATCTTACTAGTTTTCAGTTCTATAATTTCCATTTGATTCTTTCGTATTGTTTCTCTTTCTGTGCTGGGAACACCCAACTTTCTGTTGGTTGCAAGAATGTTTACCTCAGGAAACATAGCTCCAATAGTTGCTTTAAAGTCTTTGTTTGGTAATGCTAACGTCTGGGTCAAATTCAGTCACCATCTGCTGATTATCTTTTCCCTTGGGAACTGCTCCCATTTCCCTGGTTCTTTGTACACGGACTAATTTTCCTTTGTCCTAAACATTGTGAGTGTTGTATGTGTAAACACTGAATGCTGTTGTAATCTAGGAGAGTGCTGTGTTTTTTGCCTGTTTCTTTGTTTTAGCAGTTACTCCACATGGTTAGGTTAGGACACAGATTCTGTCTCACCCCCTCTTAGTGGTGGTTCCAGCACAGTTTAGTTTTCCAGAGTCTCTGCTGTCTGTTTTGGGTCTGTCCTGCATGTATGCAGCTTGGGGTGAGCCTGAGACTCGGGTGGAATTCGAGGACCCCCTTGTGTCTGCTCTTTGGCCTCACTTACACTAGAGACAGGCAGACGGGCTTTCTCCATGTGATTGATCTGGCTGTGAACCTCTGTGACTGTGGCCCAAACTTGGGGACAAAGGAAGATGTGGCCGGGAGAGAGATGGGAGGGCTCAAGCCCTTACTTTTACAAGTTTGACTCCTTATCACAATCTGCCTGTTTTTTTCCTCAAATTTTTTATTGTGGTGAAATACGCATAACATAAGATTTGCCATCTTCTCTATCTTGAAGTTTACAGTTCAGGGGTATTGAATGCATTCGTGATGTGCAGTCATCACCGCTGTCTGTCTCCACGGCGCTTTTCATCTTGTTCAACTGATTGTCAAGAAATATGTGTTGAATGAGCAAACCAAAGGACAAGCAACATTGTCAGAACATTTCTTCACATAAAGAAATTTGATACAGTTGCTTTCCAGTCTTTCACAAAACCGCTATATTGAGAGAAGGATGAAGACGTTGTCCAGGTGATGCCGGCATCTCCTAGCCCACCCTTGGGGTGCAGAGCATCAGTGCCCTGGTGGAAGCAGATGAATGAACTCTGACTCTCACACACTCGGAATGGGAATGCTCAGCTTTCCCTCTTGTGTTCCGAGTGCAGATGGACGGGGTGGACACAGCAGTGTGGAAGCCAGCCCTGGGCATACTGCACCCAGCCACTTTGGCCTCGTTATCCCTCATGCTGTTCTGCTGTGCCCAGGCCCCTGATAATGACGATAGACTGAGAGCTCGTGAGTGGTAGACAGCCCCAAAGCCGAGCAACTTTACACAGTCGCCAGCTGCTGTGGCCCCAATCCTCTCCTCCCGTATTGACGTCCGCTCTTCTGAGACTTAGCCAGGTGGGTCGTGAAGACGCTGTAGTTACGGAGCTCAAACATGTACACCCAGAAGCCAGTGAAGTCTCAGAAATCTGCATTGCCTCTGACCTTTGCATCCAAATCCGATTGCAGTGCAGTGGCTGGAGGGCCACATGGGTTATTTACAGAGAAGGCAGTTGTCACCCCAGGCTGTGTGTTCTCACTGCTGGTGGGCACGTTGGCCTCTCGTTTTCTCTAAGCCTGCATCATAAATTGGGAGCTATCCTGAGCTGGCTTCCTAGATTCACTTCTAACTTCTGAAAGTGGACTCAAGGAAGGAAAACTTCAAGGTGGTGTTTCTAATAGTGAGTATGGTGCTCACAACTCAGAGTCTCTGTTCCCTCAACAATGAAACTGTTACTGCTGATACATGGCCCCCTAAGGAACCAGCTCAGGGGAGAAAGAACTGATGTCTCCTCTTGTTCTTGGTTTGCTTTTTTTGAGTTGCTGTGTTTTCTGGTTTGCCAACTTTTTCTTTTTTTTAAATTATTTAGGAATAGTTGATTTACAATATTGTGTTAATTTCTGCCGTATAGCAGGGATTCAGTTATACATATGCATACATTCGTTTTCATATTCTTTTCCATTATGGTTTATCCCAGGATATTGAATATAGTTCCCTGTACTTTACAGTAGGACCTTGTTCTTATGCATTCTAAATATAATAGTTTGTATCTACTAATCCCAAACTCCTAATCCATCTCTCCCCACCCCCTTAGCAACCGCAAGTCTGTTCTCTGTGTCTGTGAGTCTGTTTCAAATTGTTTGCCAAGTTCTTATACACATCATTTAAGGGCTTTTCCTCTTTATAATTTTTTTTTGTGTGTTAATTTTTGATGAGAGTGCAGTAGCAGTTTATAATGCTATGGTTGGCATTTAAGATGAGTAGTGGCTGATGAACTATTAAAAGATACACTTCTCATTTATGTTTCAAGAGGAAGGTATTATATAACTGTCATCTTTAAGTAAGAGGGAAAGTATTGGGAGTATTTTCTGCGTAGTCTCTGTGCTATTTAGCGTCTCATTTCGATGGTTAAATGGCATTCTCTGACTGTCCAGGTCATATGGCAGTTTCCAACATTGGAAAGGCATTACGGGAAATACTGTGCAGCCCTATTAGGAAGGTACTGAATGTGTCTGAGATATGACTCACTCCTTGGTGGGAGGGAACATTTCTCAGCAGCTTCCTGGCTGCCTGAAAGCCAGAGTGATTTCTGAGTCCCCATTCAGTTCTTTATCCATTTCTTAATCCAGTAGGTGGTTATTGCATGTTCTGCTTCTTACCAGTCATGGTGCTATCACCTCCCCGGGGTAGAGTTCATCTCATTTATACGGAGTAGCGATGGTGGAGGGATGCAGGGGCCAGCACTTTTCTGGGAACTGATGGAAAGGTCGTCAGGTGGGGGCGGCAGGAAGCTGGAAGGGAAGGAAGAGTTGTGTGCGTGGCCCGCAGGCCCTGCGCACCTGTGCAGTGACAGGTCACCATGGGCCTCAGCAGTGCCCGGCTCCATCCTGGGTGATTTCTCTTCTTGTTGCTTCTCTTGAGGAAATAGAAGCATTACTTATGGTAGTTAAAAAATGAAAATCTCATTGCTGCATAGAGCAGAATGATGAAATTAATTATGGTATATTCATGAGATGGAGTTCTCTGCAGTCATTAAAAATTATTTTGCTAAAGATTGTGTAACAGTGGAGGGGAGCTCTCACCATGTAATAAGTGGGGAAGGAAGCCTATAAAGCCGGATGATCTCAGTGTGGTAACTCGCTGTTCTCAGTCTGGGCCCCCTGCTCTTGACCCTTCTGTGCGTACGACCTATTAGGGCTTGCCTGATGGTCTGCAGGTGAAGGATCTCCCTGCAGTGCGGAAGACACAGGAGATGCAGGTCTGATCCCTGGATTGAGAAGACCCCCTGGAGGAGGAAATGGCAACCGCCTCCAGTATTCTTGCTTGGGAAATCCCATGGACAGGGGAGCCTGGTGGGCTGCAGTCCATGGGGTCTCGCAGAGTTGGACACAACTGAGCAACTAAGCAAGCATGCAGCATCCTGTGCAACCTGCTTCTTCATGTTACTGCTCATTGCCTTTCTCTCGTGATAGAGTTTAAGTTGCAGGAGGGCAGGGAGTTTTTTCTGGCTTGCTCTCTGATGTGTCTAGCACATGCCGGATCCTAATAAATATTGTGATTGTTGAATAAATGTTGAAGGAAATGGGTTTGGATTATAATAAGACGATTGTTATTGACTATCCCCTTTTACTTTTCAGAACTTTTCATATTTTCTATGACAAACATGGATGACCTCTATGATTGATTAGAGAGAAAAAGCTTTAAGAAGATATTATTACTTATGAATTCTTCGTTTCAACCTAACTAGTTTATCTGGGGATGGCTGAACAGACAATTGGAGACTCAGAGCCTTCCAGCTGTGAGCAGTAAGCATCACCTGGGTAGCTCTCAGAGCCCCGGAGTCCAGCCTGGCTATAGAGCGTGACTGTGGCGGGGCTTTGAGCCTCGTTTGTTCCGTTTTCCCATTTCCCCATCACACCCCTGGCTCGGGGCTGCTTTTGGTCTCCTCCTTCCCAGGCTGTGTCTTTCCTGGTCTCCCTTTCAATGCCATTCTTAATTCATGGCTCTCCCGCTCATCTTTGGGGATCTCTTGTTTGCAACTGACATTAACCAAAGAGGCCAGAGCCACCATAGGTGGGAGTCACGTGGAATCTCTTTAAGACGCAACTGTAGAAACACTGTAAACACACATGGGATGCTTGTCTGTGGACTATCTTTTCTCTGCAGGCAAGTGACAAGTTATTGGAGAAAAAGGTTTCTACTTTCTACTTCTCTTCCCTTTCACTAGTGCATAGACAGGTCTGGTTTCAAAGCTGATATCACGTCCTTGGCTACTTGTATATAAAATAAATGTCATTTCTGACCTTCCGAGATTGCGTGAGGATAGTATGGGGCACGTGCCTCAGGAGGCATCATGTATGTGTGCACGTATATATTTCATGACGATTTGTCATTAACAGTTAAAAAAGCTGATAAACTAAAGTGAAAGGTCCAGGATCTAACTTGATTGCTATAACCTTCTGTTATTAAAATTGTATGGTTTTTATGCAGGAAATACAGATCATTTTTTAGGAAGCAGTTTACTACATAACAGATAATTCAATTCAGTAAATGTTTATTGAGATTCTACTCTTTATAAGGTAATTCAGTAAGCACTGAAGGAGATTGTGTAAGTCAGCTGAAAATAGTCTATGAAGTGAGATTCTAAGGGCATAAACAATGCCTAAGAGAAAAGACATGTTGTTGGGGGTTTAAAGGAGGGAGACATTACATGCGATCTGGGGACAAGTGAGGGTGGATGGAGTAGGGGACATTGTTTATGGGCCCAGAATTATGACTTTTGTTAGGTGGAGATCCTAGACATGGGGGAAATAAAGGGTTCCAGGTGGGGGGAACACAGCTGACAGTGGGTGGGAGAAGGTTTTGGGTGAATAGGGGGCTCCTGGGCAGGGGATGTGCAGGCGAGAGCTGGCGGAGGAAGCCGGCAGGTGGATTTGGGTGCCACAGGGAGAGCCTTCTGGCTGGAGTGGGAACCTCTTGTTTTCAGCCTCGCAAGGGGCCTTTGGATCTTCTCCCACATTAGAAATGGGGTTTGAAAGAAAAGGGTTTCAGTTGGTTTGATAAATAGAAGTGGAACCATGTGCTTTTGATATTTGTCATATTTATGGCACTGCCTTTCATCCTGAAATGAAATTTATTAAGTGAAAAGACATAAAATCAAAGAGAAAGTTGTTTGCTCCCAGAGACTTATTTTTTTCCCTCCACGGGCTGCACAGCCGCTGGATTGGGCTAGTGCTAGGATCTGCAGATTTACTCACCAGCTATTGGGAAAGTGGAGGTAGATTTTACATGGCTAAACTGTTTTCTCAAAGCTGTATCGCAGGTTATTACAGTGCTCTTGAATCCCATCTGTGTGCCTGGGCTCTCAGAAGCCTGCCTAATCAGAGACTGTAGGCTATCAGTTTGATTGACACCACCACGTGCTGTGAGTGTCCTGATGTTGATGCTGTTTCTGTGCAGCATTTGTTTCGTAGTCAGTAAATGATCATCTATGACAGGTTTTAAAAGCATTTTAGGTAGGAATTCAAGCCATGATCACTGGAAATTCATAAACTATTTTCTCATAGTATTTCAAAGAGTTTAACAAATCTACATTCCTAATCCTACACCATTTGTATCATCTTTCTTGTTTAAAAATAGATGTACAGTTTGGAAGTACACAGTTAGGAATCTTTAGATTTGAATTTACTCATGAAGTTGGTGATCTGTTCCTTACCTTTTTTGGTATTACTTTAAAAAGATTCAACTTGTTTCTTTTTTAAAAAGCTTTTAAATTCTAAAATATATTCAGAAAGAAAGCATTTGAAGACTTGTGTGAAACATTTGCCTATTTTTGTAAAGTTTTGAGTATGTGTGCCTGAGCTGGGGCTGTGTGTGTGTGTGTGTGTGTGTGTGTGTGTGTGTCTGAGCTGGGGCTGTGTGTGTGTGTGTGTCTGAGCTGGGGCCCTGTGTGTGTGTGTCTGAGTAGTGCTATGCATGTGTGTGTGTGTGTGCTGAGCGAGGGCCCTGTGTGTGTGTGTGTGTGTGTGTGTGTCTGAGCTGGGGCTGTGTGTGTATGTGTGTGAGTCCGTGTGCTGAACGAGGACTCTGTGTGTGTGTGTCTGAGCTGGAGCTGTGTGTGCATGTGTGTGTGTGTCTGTGCTGGGGCTATGTGTGTGTGTGCATGTGCTGAATGAGGACTCTCTGTGTGTGTGTCTGAGCTGGGGCTGTGTGTGTATGTGTGTGTGTGTGTGTGTGCTGAACGAGGACTCTGTATGTGTGTATCTGAGCTGGGGCTCTGTGCATGTGTGTGTGTGTCTGAGCTGGGGCTCTGTGTGTGTATGTGTGTGTATCCGTGTGCTGAACGAGGACTCTGTGTGTGTGTGTCTGAGCTGGGGCTCTGTGCATGTGTGTGTGTGTCTGACCTGGGGCTCTGTGTGCGTGCGTGTGTGTGTCTGAGCTGGGGCTCTGTGTGTGTGCCTGAGCGAGGTCTCTGAGTGCGTGTGTGTGAGCTGGGGCTGTGTGTGTATGTGTGTGTGTGTGTGTGTATGCTGAGCGAGGGCTCTGTGCGTGTGTGTGTATGTGTATGTGTGTGTGTGTGTCTGAGCTGGGGCTCTGTGTGTTTGTGTGTGTGTGTCTGAGCTGGGGCTCTGCGTGTGTGTGTGTGTGTGTGAGCTGGGGCTCTGCGTGTGTGTGTGTGTCTGAGCTGTGGCTGTGTGTGTATGTGTCTGAGCTGGGGCTGTGTGTGTGTGTGCTAAATGAGGGCTCTGTGCGTGTGTGTGTATGTGTCTGAGCTGGGGCTCTGCGTGTGTGTGTGTGTGTGTGTGTGTGTGTCTGAGCTGGGGCTGTGTGTGTGTGTGTGTGTGTGTGTGTGTCTGAGCTGGGGCTCTGTGTGTGTGTGTGTCTGAGCTGGGGTTGTGTGCATGTGTGTGTGTGTCTGAGCTGGGGCTCTGTGTCTGTGTGTGTGTCTGAGCTGGGGCTCTGTGTGTGTGTGTGTGTGTCTGAGCTGGGGCTGTGTGTGTGTGTGTGTGTGTGTGTGTGTGTGTGAGCTGGGGCTCTGTGTGCATGTGTGTGTGTCTGAGCTGGGGCTGTGTGTGTGTTTGTGTGTGTGTGTCTGAGCTGCAGCTGTGTGTGTGTGTGTGTGTGTGTGTGTGTGTGTCTGAGCTGGGGCTCTGCATGTGTGTGTGTGTCTGAGCTGGGGCTGTGTGTGTGTTTGTGTGTGTGTGTCTGAGCTGCGGCTGTGTGTGTGTGTGTTTGTCTGAGCTGGGGCTCTGTGTGTGTGTGTGTGTCTGAGCTGGGGCTGTGTGCGTGTGTGTGTGTGCTGAGCGAGGCCTCTGTGTACAGAAAGAAGCTGACGAGTGTGTGGCCCTACACTGCATCCCTGAAGTGGCTCCAGGGGCGAAGATGTGGTTGGCAGAGTGGGGACAATCACTTCTTTATACAATTTTAAAGAAATGATGAGACTACATACGATTTTTACCTTTTGCATTTTTGAATAAAAAATAGAAAAACTTGTCACAGCTGTTCCCCGGGCGGCTGTGTTTTGCAGTTTGGAGCCAGGTTTTCTGCCTCCTGTTGAATGGTTACAGGATGCAATTGGTCAGGATTTTACTTTCTCAGTCCATTTCCAGCATCCTCTTCGTATTTGAATTTTTACAGTTCCTTCTGTTCAACTACTCTATCCTCATTTTCAGAAGAGTTGTAGTCTGCACTTTAATTATATTTCCTTTGAAAATATTTAGTTGAAGGCAGTTTCACGATCATCATAGAGTTTAATTCTTTTCTCATACGCTCTTGCAAATTTCTGAATTTCTTACCAATATTTAGTACTCTTATAATGGAAACATGCGCCTGGTATAATCTTACATTCCCTTCTCTGTGGTGTAACTTTGGTTGATTTACAGCTTATGATTTCACATTCTGTCTCTCTTGGAGCAGCGGGCGATCTTCTCTGTGTTCCGGAACTCTTCCTCATTCCAGCGAGAGACGTTAGGTTTTGAGTTGCAGATGGTGTTTCCTGACAGTCATTCTATGATCGTGTTGGATTTAGGGTCTTGACCTGTCCAAACGCCATGCTTCCCTGATAAGCTCAGTTGGTAAAGAATCTGCCTACAGTGCAGGAGACCTGGATTTGATTCCTGGGTGGGGAAGATGTGCTGGAGAGGGTATAGGCTAGCCACTCCAGCATTCTTGCCTGGAGAATTCCATGGACTGTATAGTCCATGGGGTCTCAAAGAGTTGAACACGACTGAGCGACTTCCACTTTCCTGTTCAAACTCCAGTCCTTCTTGTTCAGACGGACTCCCGAGCCATTCCTCTCAATCGTTGTGTGAAGGAATCCTCAGATTACATTTTTAAAAACGGAAGTATAGTTAATTTACAATATTGTGTTAGTTTGAGGTGTACGGCAGAGTGATACAGTTAAACCTATCTATATATTTTTTCCGATTCTTTTCCCTTATAGGTTATTCCACGACACTGAGCTGCGGTCCCTGAGCGGCACAGTGTTGCTGCTTATCTGCTTTATGCGTGGAGGGTGTGTATGTTCCTTCCAAACTCCTAGTGTCTCTCTCCTCTGTGTGCCCCCTTTGGGAACCACCGTAAGTTTGCTTCTGTGTCTATGGGTCTGTTTCTGTTTTGTAAATGAGTTCATTTGTATTGTGCTTTTAGAGCCCACATATAAGAGAGCACCTCACCTTTTCAGGCTGAAAAGAAATTGTCTTTGGGGTTAGTAGGGCTTCCCTGCTGGCTCAGACGGTAAAGAATCTGCCTGCAATGCCGAAGACCTGGGTTCCATCCCTGGGTTGAGAAGATCCCCTGGAGAAGGGAATGGCAACCCACTCCAGTATTCTGGCCTGGAGAATCCCATGGACAGGGAAGCCTGGCGGGCTGCAGTCCATAGAGTCTCAAAGGGTCGGACACGACTGAGTGACTAACTCTTTTCCTTTGGGGTTAGTAAGTTAGCAAGTGCCTTGGGTGAAATAGCTTGAACAGAAGGAAGTGAAAGAAACGGAGTTTTCTTCCTGGGACCTGGAGCGAGTAAGTGAATTTGTCCGGGCTCCATGCCTTAGTTGTGAGCGGGGGCTAATGGCCTGGAGGCTCTGATTCCTTGTAGCACTCACACTTGGTGGGCTGATTGCGCTGGGCTAGTGACATGTGCTTCAGGGCTCCAGGAGGTACCTTGGTGGTGGTATGCCTCCAGTATGTCTGCCTCATCCTGTGAGCCTAAGGAAGACGTGAAACACCCTGCTTCTGCCTACCATTTCACACTGGTGGAGGGAACGGTCTCTCTCTAAGGTTGCCTGGTCTTAAACTAGACAAGGCAACGGGAAGTGACTCCAAGTGGAACTGAAATTGAAATAACCTCAGTGTAGACCATCATGTGAAAGCTGTCCCGAGGGGAATGTAAAGAGAGAGGGAACTTGGACCAGAAAGATCCAAGTAAAAGAAGTAAAGTAAGACATCTGGCACATCGTCCAGGATGGGGTAGATGACCTCATCACGGCGGTGAGACCAGGGGGTCGTCTCTTGGACGCTGATGTGTGAAGTTTAAATGAGCAGAGGCTGTGCTCTTTGACGGCAAAACACGTTTTTAGTTATCCGTTATCCCAGGGAAACAACGCACACCCTTCCACGGTGTGTTAAGTCTGGGGGAGATTCAGGTCCTTTGGGAGGTTACTGGGGGAGGATCCTGTCTTCCCAGGTGGCCATCCACCTCGGTCCCGATGGCAGAACCGAAGTCCCCGAGGACCGTGGCTCTGCCCCAAGCTGCACGTCGCGACGATGGGGGTGAGGTCCACGCACCCCCGGCTGCATCTGGGAGGAGGAGGACCTGGGGTGACTCATCCCTGCCGGGACACTTCATCCGGGCTGTGAATACGAGCATTTATTCCACCAAAGTCCACCCAGGGCCTCAGGACCTGTGAGACAGTCGCCCTTTCTTGATCCTCCTTCGGAGTTCTGGCTCCTGTGTGTTATCTTAGGAGGCGAGCTGGTTATTAATAGGCATTTGTAACTATTTTAAACACTGTGTGAAGAGCCTAAAAGAACCCCATGGTATGTAACACAATTCAGTCATGAATACTTTTACAAATAAGTTTCTCTTTTATTTTTTATAAGTCCCAAATTTATCTATCAAGATAGTTTGAAGCTGAGTAAAAATGCCATTTCCTTTTTCAGCAACCCTGTAAAACCAGTCATGTCTTCATCCTGCTCCTTGATTTACAGCTTTAGAAAATGTGTTCAACAGAAAATGGGAGTCTGGGGAGCATTTGGGAGAAAGGACGTGATGAGGGGAGAATCACTAGGTTTCCAAGGGCGACACCTGGTCAAGGACTGCTCTCTCCAGCGGGGGTCCCTCTGCTGATAATTGGAAAAGTCTCTGAAAGCAGTCAGTGCTAAAGAAAATCAACCCTGAATATTCACTGGAAGGACTGATTCTGAAACTGAAGCTCCAATCCTTTGGCCACCTGATGCAAAAAACTGACTTATTAGAAAAGACCCTGATGCTGGGAAAGATCGAAGGCAGGAAGAGAAGGGGACGGCAGAGGATGAGATGGTTGGATGGCATCACCCACTCTATGGACATGAGTTTGAGCAAACTCTGGAAAGATGGTTTTGGACAGGTAAGCCTGATGTGCTACCTTCCATGGGGTCACAGAGAGTCGGACACGACTGAGCGACTGACCACCACCAGCCTGGACAGAGTCCTCTTTAGTCTTGCACAGAGAGGGACATCTCCCTGTTGTCTTAACATCGCCAGTGTCTGCTGTGAACCTGGAGGTGGGTTCAGGGTCGAATCAAGCATTAGGAACAGAGATTTGTAGGCAGTGGGGGTGGGGGTGGGGGGACTGGTTTGGCTCCCTGGCTCTTGGCAGTGCTTATACCTAAGATTCTCTCACGATGAGCTGGCACTTTTTGCACCGTGGAAATGTAGCAGTACATTTCCGCCGGGTTGTTTCAGGTAAGACATCTGTCTTGTTAAGTCTCCCGCCCTGCTCGCCTCCCCCGGTCAGTAAGCATTCTTCATACCTTCCTCCAAGGTTTGGGCCTGCAAGCATGAGGCAGCCACTGCTATCAGGGCCACGCATGCCCGGCCTGTGAATCAGGCCATCTTTGCAGCCTCCTGGATGGTCTATTCCCAGCTCGTGAAAGCCTGAATGCACGCCGCCTGGAAGGGAGCCCGCTCGAGGGACCCTTCTTCCTGGGAAGGCAAGGTGGATGGGGGTGGTGGGTCATTAGTTGTATTCAGTGTCGGATTTGCTCTAGAAATCTTTAATCATAATGAATGATTTTTCAATACGTTTGGCGTTCAGATTTTTCTGAGCCTGGGGGAGAGGTTTAAAAGGAAAATAACCACCCAGAGAAAACAGGGTTTTCAGTCTGCTGGCCTTGAACCATGGTCGGAACTGAAATACCTACAGAAATGCAGACCTGACCCCGCACGATGGAAGGTGGAAAAATCCGTTGTCAGGACCGTGGTTATCTTTAAATAGGTTGATGCTGTTCCAGTGTTTTCTCAACAGTACGGGGGTGGGGGTGGGGGATTCGTGACATCTCAGAGGCCTGATTGATGAGAAGCCTAATAGATACGTGGACGGGACCCCAGACACCGCGTTTTGCATCCTCTTCCAGGCGTGTGTAGCCCCAGCAGGTTTTTTTTCATTCCCTTTTGTGGTTTACAGATGTTTGCCTGCGTGGGCAGGTAATGCTGGGGTTTCTGCCTTGGGGGTTGGGGGTCTGTGAGGGGAGTCCAAGGGGGAGGGTTTTCCTCTTCGGGGGGCACAGGCTCAGGGTGGCTGGATGCACGGTGTGGCCCGCCCCACCCCCCATCTTGACCGACCAGGACAGCTCTGCAGAGGCAAAGCAGATGGGCTGTGTCCCTGCATGGCTCCAAGTGGACGGCGGGGATGCAGCCAGGCAAGGCCCCTGTCTCCCGAGGAGTGAAGCCAGTGGCTCTCCTGCTCTGAGATGGATTGCCTGAGCCTCAGCATCCTCCTAGCAGACGGTCTTTCTGTGCGTGGGGCCAGTGCTGGGTTCCGCTTTCATACTTAAAGGCTTCTTATCAGGAAAGAAGAAGTGGACTAGCGGGAGGCTTTCTTGTGAGGAGGATATCTGTTTACTGATAAGATGGTTGTTAACTGTTTAGATGGCATTCAGTTATTGCACGATGCAAACCTTTTTAAATAAAGCATCACCTTAGTGTTTTGACTTTTTAAAAATTAGTAAGAGTACTGGGAACATATATTTATGTTGCCGTTGTTTTAGTTATCGAATTTTAATAAAGGGCAGCAGCTGGTGAATATGCAGAGGGACGGCTTTAACCGGTGGGTGGAAAAGGAGTTAATGCTGGCTGGGCGAATCTACAGATAAAGAACCTCTGACTCGTAGAAGAGTGAACGTTAAGAGGGGGAATGGCTGAGACGGACTGTGAGTTTGTTCCCCAGACCTTGACGTCTTAGGATGAACGGGCGCTCTGAGGTCAAAGTCAGGCTCCGAAGATGCTGGGCCTCGCTGGTGGCTCCGTGGTAAAGAATCCTGTCAGTGCAGGAGACACGGGGTCTGTGTCTGGTCGGGGAAGATCCCGCTTGCCCTGGAGCACCGAAGCCCGCGCGCCACCACCAGTGAGGCTGTGCTCTAGAGCCTGGGAGCTGCAGCTCCATGGTAGCCCCTGCTTGTTGCAGCTGGAGAGAAACCTATGCAGCAGGGAAGGTCCAGCACAGCCCCAAACAAGCGAATAGAAGGTACCGTTCACACTGACATTCACTGGGGCGGCAGAAAGGCAGGATAAACTTCACTGTGTGTGCCAGCGACTTCTCTTAGGAGCTGAGATATACCTGACCTTTAGGGTTCATGGAAAGGAAAGGCCGGAGCTTCCCACAATACTAGGTGTCTGTCCCATTATTTCACAGGGAGCATAACACAGATGGTCATGAAATAGATGAGGGGTGAATATTCTCTCTCTTCCAATTCAGACTACATGTTATCCGTGTTACTTAAAAGAAAAGACTTTATATAGCAATAATAGTGCTGTATTACAGAACATTGGAAAAGTCTCAAAAAAAAAAAAAGTACGAGCCAGGAAACCAGAACCACAGACACTATTTGTTTGGTGCATATTTCAGATTCTAGATAGTTTTGTGTTGTGATTTTTTTATTTTTAATCTCTGTTTTGTACACAGCTTTGCTGGCAGATGCTTGGTGAGTCTGTTGAAGGTCTTTGCAGCATCCTGCTGAGGATCTGTGCTGGGTGGTGTTAGCCCGAGGTACTCCCCATGGTCACTCACCTTCACGAGGTCTGAGCAGAGTCTTGCCCGCTTCCAGGGCCCTCGAAGGACCAGCTCACACGCATCCAGAGTGGCAGGGTTGAAAGGCCCCTTCCCCATAGCAGGAAGTCTGTCTAGGAGCTTTTGAGGGGTGCATGCTCTGGTTAAGAACTCTCGTTTGAGAACCTTATTTTTTTTTTTCCGCTGTGTTGTTCTGGGCAGGTGCTGTGATGCCATCACTTGGATGTTGGGGGTGACATAGAGGAGGGCTCTGAGAACACTCCCTTAGCTGATGGAGCTGTTCACGAGGAAGAGGATGGCTTTCTTCGCTGGGAAGTGTGTCTGTGTGGAGCTCTCTGGTTCACTCAGAACCTAGACTCTGCAGACGTCATGGGACCAGGAAACTCTGATTGGCGGTAGTTGCCTCCAAACTGGCAGGCAGCAGGAAGCCTCGCTGTTCCCCCTAGTTTTGAAAAATTAGAGTCTTCTGGAGGACGTGGCAATATAGCATTATGGAACGATTATGGGCTGAATACTGCCTCTGCCACTCATCAGCAGTGGTAGAAGGTGTAATTATCTCTAATTTACAGATGAGGAAATTGAGGCTTAGGGGGATTAAGTAACTGGCCTGAGGTCATGTAGTTAAAAACGTTGGGACTCACTCAGGCCTGTCTGGACTCCGACTGCACCCTGAAATCTGCTGCACGCCCTCGGCTTCTCTCTCCATCCCTGCCTCACTCTTTTCTCGCTCTCCGTTTGATTCTTTCTGTCTTCCTTCCCTCTCTTCTCTTTTCCTTTCTTGCCCTCTGTCCCTTGCTCTCTCCCTGCCTTCCTCTTTTCTAGTGATCTGTGGCCGAGTGTAGGAGATGGGACAGACGCCCTTTATCTGTGTGGGTATGAGACTGTGGTACAGACGTAGACTGCAGAGCCCAACAGCCTTACCAGGTTTGCATCAAGGCCTGGCCACGTCCTGGCTGTGAGCCTGGCTAAGCCACTGAATGTCTCTGTGCCTCAGTTTCTCCATCACTTGGGACAGCATCTAGGATATGGCAGACATTCACTGCCAGTGAGCTGTTACTCTTTTGTCATGATTTTGCCAGTGTCTCTCCAGGCTGGAGAAGAGGGGATACCTTGTGGCTGGTGGGACACAGCCTTACCCCATGCAGGTGTCTCCATGCCCCGGGTCTCCACAGGGGGATGTTCTCAGCAACAATGTTGCTGAAGGTTTGCAATAACTAAAGCAAAACTGAGTGATCAGCCAGTCTCAAAGTAATAGTCTGAGCAGTATAACAGGGTCTATGTCCTATACTCTTACTGTGGAAAAAAGTAAAGGAGAATTTAAGATGATAGCTAAGGTGATGAAAAACACTTTCAAGCTAATTTCTAGGTTCTGGGAAGATTCAGTTTAAATACTTTTGGAAGCAGTACAGAGATATAAGTTCTGGGGAGGGGGGAGTTGATAAGACTAACTGCTCCTGAGGAGACTTCAGTTTTGTTGGAAACACTCTGACTGGCGGACGGCTTTGTGGGAGTGCTGGAGTTGGGGATGAGGGTTCATGTTTTGGGTCCACGTGTGGAGGACATCACCTAGTTGGGGCGAAGAAGGAGATGCTTAGAGTGTTACAGATGGGAAATAGTGGAAAACATGGGCACAGGGAGTCTGGGTTAGTGAGTTCTGTTTTTCAGTATGAATTTAAGAAATAACCATTGCACCCTCTTCTTCTGGGAGATGCCTTGGTAGACCTGCCTGGAATATATATGCCCCCTGTGGGTTGCCATTTCCTTCTCCAGGGGATCTTCCCGACCCAGGAAACGAACCTGGGTCTCCCGCATTGCAGGCAGACGCTTTACCGTCTGAGCCACCAGGGAAGCCCCCCAAAGGGTACACTGGGCATTAAAATGCTGAAATCACCCATCCTGCAGAAAGCGTAAACGACAAGGTCATGCAAGTTGGAAAAGCCTTTGCCTTTTCAGTGAGAGCTGAACCAGTGATCCCATCACTTTGATGGGTAGAAAAATCATGTGTGAAGGTAGTTATTCACAGCTTCAACAAATGTAGCTAGCCCATAGGTACTGATTTTGGCTGTCTCATTCCACAGACCTGTTCAATACAAGGTGTACAGAGTGGAAGGTGAACGCAGTGTGTGACGTTTTAGCCTCAAAATCCCCCCGAAGGAGCTGAAGCTTGCCGTAATAAATGCCTCGACTGCTGAAAACCTGGTGGCACAGAGAATTTGCTTGGATTTTGGAATTCCTCTTGACTTTTCCTGGTAGTTCCGATCTTCTGACTTGTATCTTAACAAACTATGGTTGGGGCTTCCTGGGTAGGTCGGTGGTAAAGGATCTGCCTGCCAGTGTAGGAGACACAGGTTCCATCCCTGATCTGAGAAGATCCCATGTGTGGGAACAGCGAAGCCGCAACTACTGAGCCTGTGCTTTGCAGCCCGAGTGCCCTAGAACTCCAGCTCTGCAACAAGACGGGGCATCGCTAAAAGCCCCCGCACCTCGGGTAGAGAGTAGCCCCCACCTGTGGCAAGTGGAGAAAAGCCCAAGCAACAGGAAAGACCCAGCCTAGGTCCCCCCACCACCAAAATAAAAAGTGTGCTTGGTTGAATAATAATTAGCTGTATTTTCTCTATCATTGTTCTGCCTGAATAAGATTTCAGGGTTGAGTGGAACAAAAAAATCAGCCAAGAACCACCAATAAAGCTGGTGTCTAGGTCTTCTGTGTATCAGAATCTGGTTGGATACTCAATAATGCACAGAAGATTCAGACAGGGAGGCCAGTTGGACCCTCCGCTAATTTTGCCATGGACTTTCAAGTTAGCCTCACAGACCCTGTTGTCTGCCCCTATGATCCCTTTTGTCTTCATCTCCCGGCTCCCTCTTTGATTATTCTGCCCATTACATTGGCCTTTTCCCAAAACATCCCAAGCGTGTACTCACCTTTGTACCTTCTACTTTCTGTCCCCTCTGTCTAGAATACTCTTTCTGTGATACATTTCTTTTGCCCTAGCTCTTAGGATGCTCACTCAACCTGTCTGGTGTTAGACGGACCTTTATTTTCTCACCTTACACTCAGTGTTGTTCTACCGGTTTCTGACTTGCATTGTAGCTCTTGAGAAATCTGTTAATTATTGTTTCTTAGTTCCTTAGTTAGTTAATTGCTGTTCCAGTACAGTTGGATTGCACATCTGAGGGTTCAACCAACTTTGGTTTGAAAAAAAAAAAAAAATTCCAGCAAGTACCAAAAAGCAAAACTTGAATTTACCTCATGCCAGCAACTACTTAATATAGCATTTACAGTGTTTTTACGATTATTTACATAACATTTGCATTGTATTTAGCATTGTAAGTTATCTAGGAATGATGTGAAATGTATGGGAGGGTGTGCAATACAACGCCATCTTACAGAAGGGACTTGAACATACATACGGTACATACAATGGGACTACATGTGAAGGGACTACATACAATATAATGCCTGTTTACAATAGGTGCGAATACAATGCCATTTTACAGAAGGGACTTGAACATCTGTGGATTTGGGAGTTTGCAGGGTGCTCCTGGAACCAATCTCTCTTAGGCACTAAGGGATGGCTGTAATCTGTCTTTTCATTTTGTCTTTTAAGATCTCTGTGTCTCTGGTGTTCTCTTGTGTTGCTGTGATATGTCAGGAGGTCTTTTGATGACTCTGTATGGAATTTGTTAGGTCTTCTGAATCTTTAGATTGGTGTCTTTCATCAATTCTAGGAAATGTCCAGCCGTTCTCTTCATTTGCTGCCTCTGATTCGGCCTCTTTCTTTTCTCATGGGAATCTAATTAGATTCGTTAGACACCTTCAACATTATCACGTCTCTTATTACCTCCTTCAGTTTTCCATCTGTGTCTTTCTCTGCTTCATTCTCAATAATGTCTTCAGTTTTTGTCTTCAAGATGTATCTTCATTGGTGTCTGGTCTCCTAATAAACATACCTATTGCATTTTAAATGTCACTTATCTTACATGCTTGGATTTCCAAAAGTTCTATTCATTTAAAACACCTGCTTATTTTTATGAGTTTTCTGTTTCACATTTATCTTATCAGTTGTTTATTTCTTTAAACATGATTGCATTGTATTTTGTGTTTGATGATTCTGGTATTTGAGACTCTGCTGATCTTCTGTGCGTGTGTGTGTGTGTGTGTGTGTGTGTGTGGTTTCTGCTGATGCTTCCTCCTGTATATTTGTGGCTTTTAAGTGTGTCACAGTTTTTTGAAAATTTATCTGTGGAGGTTCTTTCAGGCCTAAACTGAAGGTGGATTCTTTCAGAGAATTTGTTTGCTGCTGCCTGATTTCTTGGGGGTCTCACCAAGCTGGGACCTCCCTAAAGCACATTTTTGTCTCGAGATTCACCAGGTCGCCAGGCACTGTGAACTTGGACTGCAGGTCCCACGTGAGGGCCAGATCTTGATGACAGATGTTTAGGGGAGATTGTTTTCCCCATGAAGTCACAAGGCTTGAGAAGTCAGATTTGCTTGCAGTTCCTTGGAGACAGCCATACTGCTTGTTATGTGGTGACGCTGTACAAATTCGTGGGTTGGGGGGGAAGCTCCTTTTCCAAGATACTCTCTCGCTATCATATAGAAAATTTTCAGAGTGGTGTTAAAATCAGAGATGACTGTGGGGTGAGGCGCTCAGACCCCTGGAGGTGTGTGATACACAGGTGTCCTCACCTCAGATTAAAACATGTCCCCGACCCCATCCTGCCCATCTGTTACCAAGTGTAAGTTCATGTGCCCAACTTATAGAGAGGCCACATCAAAACATTGGAGTTCGGAGCAGAGAATGGTTTTTCGAGAGGCCATGCGATGAGATGGGTGGCTCATGCTCCCCCAAACCCCTTAACAAAACGTTTTTAAAGTCAAGGGGAGAGAGGGGCATGGTTGACTGTTGCAGACTTCTTGGTGTTGAAATCCTTTGTTCTTGCAGCTGTCCAGGTAGCTCAGGTTACAATTTCCTGTAAACCTCCAACAACACACATGTCATTCTCTGTTCTGCAACAGTTTACCTCTATATGAATGGAAATGTGTTATACCTTTAAAGGTCAGAGCCTTGAGAATGGGCTTCCTGTGTATTTCAGACTATAGGTAACATTATTACCTTGAAGCAAAGACATACAATACAAAGGTTAAATCAAAAGGAACAGACCTTCTATGGAGTCAGATTTGTTCTTGCCTATTACACAGCCAGTCCTGGCTCAAGGGCTCCATCCTCTGTGAAGACGTCCCTGGTTTCCCACGCTGTCTCCAAAGGCATCTCCTCTTTGGAACTGTCTTAGCACGGTGTGCATTTATTACAGATTCACTCTTATCTCCACACCAGACCGAGAGCTCCATGTTTTATTCACATTTTTCTGTTCCATAGCACGCAGTGGAAGGCCTTAAGCAATAGTTGGAATATTTCGTTCAATAATTAAAGGAAAGGATTTAATTGAGTAACAGGATGCTGCTGCTGCTGCTAAGTCGCTTCAGTCGTGTCCGACTCTGTGCGGCCCCATAGACAGCAGCCCACCAGGCTTCCTTGTCCCTGAAATTCTCCAGGCAAGAACACTGGAGTGGGTTTCCATTTCCTTCTCCAATGGATGAAAGTGAAAGTTAAAGTGAAGTCGCTCAGTTGTATCCGACTCTTAGCGACCCCATGGACTGCAGCCTACCAGGCTCCTCCGTCCATGGGATTTTCCAGGCAAGAGTACTGGAGTAGGGGTGCCATTGCCTTCTCCGAAGTAACAGGATGAGCACCTACTAAACACAGGATTACAAAAGGCTTGCAATTTGAATGGTGCTTAAAGATTCTTTAAATCTCCCACATGTAGTTCAGAAAGGTTGTTAAAGTGGGTGGGGGCCTTCTCTGGGCGGTGGCATATCCCATCCCAGAGAGCCTGGGTTTTTTGCACAGTCTCATTGTCTGGAGCTTGGAGTGGTTTGGCAGGACCCTGTCCATGGTGGAGTCACAGATGTCTGTTACAGCGGAAAATCTTTGTATCATTCTCAGGAAATTATTTCTGTCCATCATTATTTTCTTCAAAGAGAGATTAGGCCTGAATGTTCTACGAAAAGTACTGCCACAAAGTTTATTTGCTTATTACTCAAATAATCAAATAATTTTACTTGATTTTTAAAGGGAATGAACGCATATTGCAGTTTTTCTTCCTTTCCAATTCTTTTCTAATATCAGGTGATTTTAGATTTTTTTTTTTTCAGTAAAACTGGAGAAATGTGTTTTCAAGTCTTGAGTTTGCTTTATCTGGTTCTTCTGGAAAATTTACTTTGTACTGAGAACTTTTGACAAACTGCCTGGTCTAAACTTTGAAGACCATACAGGACCCTCGTTTTAAAGATGGGGAAGCTGAAGCGAAATGACTTGTCCTGCTCACTCACCAGTTAAGGATGGGACTGTTATGATTTGCTTCACCTGAGATCAGAGCTCTGCTTTCTTTCCTGGACTCCATACACTCACAGCTTCAGCTTTATCCTAGGATTTGGTCTGATTTTAAATGTTAGCCAGTAAATATGTTTAAATGCCTTGTCTTCCCATTTGAAATTCAAAGCTAGTTGTGATAGTCTCACGATATGACCTCACTGGAAAGTGACTGGGCGTTTCTAGTTCTTGTTGTTTACTTTGTATTAATATTTGGGGGAACAGCAGGAAAACATTATCTGTCCAGTGACTGCTACTGACAGTAACTAATGCTTGTGTCTTAGTGTCAGGTCCGGACACACTCAAACGTTGTCTGGGGTGTGTTCTCGGTGATCGTTGGACCGGGCACTGTAGGTGCAGTGGGCACGGCCAGGGGATTGCAGGGCTCTGATCGACGGGAGCAGTGGGGATACAGGCTCCTGTGTGGACTGCCCGGGATGGCTTCCTTGGTGGGAGGAGGAGTTCCATCACAGGCTGGGGTGGGCTGTGAGGGATGCAGGCAGTCCGGAACTGCAGCTGCTCTCGTGCTCTTGATGATAATAACTGGAAAGGTGGGTAGATAGTTGGATGGAGCCGTCTGACGCCCTGGAGGAATGTACAGGTGAAAATTCCGACTTGGTCCTTAAGGCTCATGAAGTGAAGTGAAGTGAAGTCGCTCAGTCGTGTCCGACTCTTTGCGACCCCATGGACTGTAGCCCACCAGGCTCCTCCATCCATGGGATTCTCCAGGCAAGAATACTGGAGTGGGTTGCCATTTCCTTCTCCAGGGGATCTTCCAGACCCAGGGGTCGAACCCAGGTCTCCCCCATAAGGCTCATGGAGGGGATTAAAGCCGTGGGGTGGGATCAGGACTGAGGGCGGGACCTTGACGCACACGGTGGGCCAAGAAGCAGGCGCCTCTAGGTGGTAGCGGGAGCAGGCGCCCTCGGGGTGGGGTGCAGGCCCTCTAACGCTGGAAGGGACGGTTGCCGTCCAAGGGTGTCTTGGCAGTGCCAAGGGAGATCAGGTCACGATGAAATTGAGCGGGGCTCACTGGGTTTGTGTGGCAAGGTGTGAGGACTGTGAGAGAATGAACACCGACAGGAGATGGCCGTCTGTTGACAACAGGGCTGGAGGAGCCGTGGGGAGGATGGTATTGTGGTTGGGGGAGCGAGGCGGATGCAGGCTCTGCCCAGGGGGACAGCGGACCCGTGTGGGGGCAGCTCTGAAAAGAAGGGGATGGGTTCACTTGCATCAGTTCATTCTTCACCTCCCTGGCTCTCCCACTTGTGTGACATACATTGTTACAAATGCCGGGAGGCCGTTCAAAGCAGAAAGCTGGTGAATGGAAACATTGGAGGGAAGAAGAGAAGCCAGTGAAGGGCCCATGGCCAGGAGAGGCCCCCCCAACGGTCGCCAGCCAGGTGGTAAGGGGGTTTGAAGAGGGGCTGGCCATCAGCAGTTCCCAGCGCTTGAGTCAGGTCAGGAAAGTTAATGGCTCAGGAGTGTTCATGATTTTGGCAAAGACTATTACAGAAACATGGTGGGGTCAAAGTCCAGTTGGCACAGGAATGCTGGGTGGAAGCGCTGGAAGGTGGGCAGAACTGGTGCAGGTTCCTGAAGCTGCCAGATTGGACCTAGAGAGGAATGTGGTCCAAAGGGTGGTATTGGGCGGGGCAGGATAGACTTGTGCTAAATGGAAGGAGGAAATAGAGCGAATGCTGACGCTCTGGAGGGGAGAAGAGTTAAGGAGTGAGGGCCCGGAGGAGGAAGCAGATGGGCGGGGAGAGCTACCTTGCCCGGTGATCAGGAGGGACGGAGGTAATGAGAGGGACCTAGATGTTTCCAGATGGACCCCAACGGCTATCACTGATGGCTGTTGAGTCCCAGGGTCACTTGTAAGTTGCATCAGCTCCCACCTCCTTGGTCTTTACCCCAAGCTTCCTAACATTAGGGAAGTTGTTACCACCGCCTACCTTGTAATTCAGGAGTGATGCCAAATCCAGCCTGCCTGCTGCCTGTTCCGTAAAATAAAGTGTTATTGACACGCAGCCACGTTCATGCAATTACACATCATCTCAGGCTGCTTTTGCCCAACAGCAAAGCTTAAAATAGTCTCTGTCTGGCCCTTTTTGGAGGAATGTGTAGACCTCTGGACAGGTGGGGAACCGAGGTGACACGAGGATGCTGACTTCAGAGGGCCCCTCTCCCCGCAGCTCTGGGAGCACTTCCCTCTGCATTCCCTGGCATTCTCCAGACGCCGCCTGCCCTGAGAATTACCCGCTGACTCCTCTCTCAGGAACTTTAACTGTTAGGATCAGAGATTAGATCAGATGTGCATGAAACCTGGCCACACCTGCAGTGATACCTGTCTGGGTGCTCCCAGAGGAGCCCTGGTAATGCCTGCCTGCCCTGCTCTCTCCAGGACTGGGATGTGCTGCTTTATTCTGCTTCCCTTGGATCGCTCTTCCTCACCCTTTCTAAGAAGCCAAGACCTCCTTCCTCTCCAGAATCATCACCAGGAGCCCCCGGGTCGTCCTCACCCTGGTGGTTTTGTTTCTCTGCTTGAGTCTTCCCAGCAGTCACGTTTTTCCCTCTGTATGCCACCCTGGTCCGTTGTCAAGAGAAAGGACACCTCCATTCAAATCTGGGTCTCTGCTGGATTTTGAAGCGCTTCTGAAGGTGAGACAGGCTGGGGCCTGGGACCCTGGGCTGCAGTGCTTGCATCTGGACAAAAATATGGAGAAACTATAAGGGACTGAAAGTCACTGTCCGCACGTGCAGTTGGGGCAAACTATAGACACAAGTCAAAAGCCCAGATGCCAGTTCTGAAGAGCTGGGGACAAAAGCAGGGGTTTGAGGGCAAAAGCAAAGTCCTACACATGCCCGCTGCCCTCAACAGCACCCAAGGAGGTGGCTGACTGCCTAAGCCATACCTCTGGCTGACCTCCGGGCCTGCTCCTACCCTCACCCCATAGGAGCAACCAGCTTGTCCCCGCGTGGGGAATGAGCCAGCAAGGGAACCTGTTACTTGCCTTTCCCTCCCCACTGCCGCAGCAGGGGCCCCAATAAAGCCTTGTGTGAATTTCTTGTTTGGCCTTTTATCAATTTCTGTTGATTGGGCAGGGCCAAGAATCCTGGTCGAAAACAAAGGGACGGAGATTTTAATAGCTGCAGTTTAGTTCTCCAGCTGAAAATTTATGAGGGTGTAGTTGTATCCCCTTAGCCCTATTGTCTAGAATCTTGTTCCACGAAGTGTGGCCAGCCCACCTCAGTACAGGTGGCCCTTGGGACTGCCTGAAAAAGGTGGAGTCTTGGGTGGCCCCCAGACTTACCGAATCCAAGTCTGCATTTTAACGAGGTCCCCTGGGATGTGTACATGCATTAAAGTTTGAGAAGCACTGTTCTGGCCTGTTGACCTTGTGTTTCAGATGAGCGCACAAAACATACAGCCCTACCTCATTGATGTCTTATACCTTTTATATCTTTGCGAGGACGTGGTTTTATATTTCATGGTGAATGTTTCTCCTATCAGAAAAATTTTGCCATTTTTCTCAGTTATTGTTGGAGATAGATCATAATTAAGAGGCTGAGTGTGCTTCTGAGGATGCTTTTACTCTTTCTGCATTTAATTTCTCTCCTTATGTAGAAATAAAGTCTAAAATCCCTCCTCCTGCCTCTGAGGATACTTTGTAAGTAAGTGAACAGCCTCACCCTCAACCGTAGGCTTAATGCTGTTTTGTTTTATTTTCAAATCTTTATTGAATTTGTTACAATTGCATCTGTTCCATGTCTTTAAAAAAATTAATTTATTTAAATTGGAAGATAGTTGCTTTACAGTGTTGTAGTGGTTTTTTTTGGACTTCTCTGGTGGCTCAGACGGTAAAGTGGTTTTTGCCGCACATCGACACGAGTCACCCACGGGTACATGTGTCCCCCTGCCCTGAACCCTCCTCTAACCTGCCTCCCCATCCCGTCCCTCCGGGTTGTCCCAGAGCACCGGCTTTGAGTGCCCTGCTTCATGCATCGAACTTGCGCTGGTCGTCTAGTCATATGGTAATATACATGTTTCAATGCTATTCTCTCATATTATCCCACCCTTGCCTTCTCCCACATAGTCAAAAAGTCTGTTCTTTACATCAGTGTCTCTTTTGCTGCCTTGCATGTGGGGTCGTCGTTACTGTCTTTCTGAATTCCCTATATATGCATTAATATACTGTATTGGTGTCTCTCTTTCTGGCTTACTTCACTCTGTATAATAGGCTCCAGTTTCATCCACCTCATTAGAACTGACTCAAATGAGTTCTTTTTTATAGCCGAGTAATATTCCGTTGTGTGTATGTACCACAACTTTCTTATCCATTCATCTGCTGATGGACATCTAGGTTGCTTCCATGTCCTGGCTATTATAAACAGTGCTGCAATGAACATTGGGGTACACATGTCTCTTTCAATTCTGGTTTCCTCAGTGTGTATGCCCAGCAGTGGGATTGCTGGGTCATAAGGCAGTTCTGTTTCCAGTTTTTTAAGGAATCTCCACACCATTCTCCATAGTGGCTGTACTAGTTTGCATTCCCACCAACAGTGTAAGAGGGTTCCCTTTTTTTCACACCCTCTCCAGCATTTATTGTTTGTAGGCCTTTTGATGGCGGCTGTGCTGACTGGCGTGAGATGGTACCTCATTGTGGTCTTGATTTGCATTTCTCTGATAATGAGTGATGTTGAGCATCTTTTCATGTGCTTATTAGCCGTCTGTATGTCTTCTTTGGAGAAATGTCTGTTTAGTCCTTTGGCCCACTTTTTGGTTGGGTTGTTGGCTTATCTGGTATTGAGCTGCATGAGCTGCTTGTATATTTTGGAGATTAAGTCTTTGTCAGTTGCTTCGTTGCTATTATCTTCTCCCATTCTGAAGGCTGCCTTTTCACCTTGCTTATAGTTTCCTTCATTGTGCAAAAGCTTTTAAGTTCGACTAGGTCCCGTTTGTTTACTGTTGTTTCTATTTCCATGTTCCACATCTTGATCCTTTGGCAGCGTGCTTGTGGGGTCTTTCTTAGCTCCCCGGGCAGGGATCGAACCCGCACCCCCTGCTCTGGAAGGTGAAGTCCCAACCACTGGACTGCCAGAGAAGTCCCTTAATGCTGTGTGTGTGAGTGATCATTCCCCCTTGATGATCTTGGAAATCGCTTGTATGCGTAACCGTGAATTCTGTACTAGGTGAAGTTTTATTTATCATTTTTTGATTCCTTAAAAACAAAAAGAAACTAATTAAATATAGGAACAAGTCAATAGATGAATAAAACTACATTTCTTTAAAAGTGCATAATTCATTCATAACACTAATTGATATTGTCCTTCTTACCGATTAATCCAAGCAGGCAGAGTAAAAGATTATAGCGTTTATTGATTTTTGGACAGGTCATGTACGTGTACAGAATTCAGACCCTCTCATTCCCATCCTCATCTTCTAGCTGGGCAACTCTTTGTATAAGTTTCCTGGGGACACTCTAAGAGGTAGCAGAAGTATTAGGAGGTTCAGTGTGGTTTGGCCCAGAGGGTGAGCTCTGATGCCAGACAGAGCCTGAAACTCAGTCACTCACTTTGTGACTTTGGGCAACCTCACAGTACCTCAGTTTTTCTCATCTGCAAAATGGGTATATGAATGAGGTCTCAGAATTACTGAGAACAACTAATGAGATAATTCGTGTAAAGTGCTAAGAACAATTCTTGGCATGCAGAATACATGCAACAAGTATTAACGATTAATATCAAATGTGAACATTTCTTTTTGTCCTTACCCTGTACATAAATAGTAGCATAAGGTGCACACTTCCACACCTTTTTTTTTAACCTATTGGATATTGGTTCATTTTCTTACATATAGATCTGCCTCATTCTTCTTAGTGTGTCCGCAGTATTCTCTTCTGCGGATATAGTTTTACGTATCTAGTCCCCTATGGGTGGACATGTAGATTGTTACTATATTATAAAGAGTCTTGATGGTGGCATTATAAAGAGCCTTAGTGAAATGTCATGTGTACATGTACTAGTGTGTCTGTAGGATAAGATTCTAGAAGAGGAATCTAGAAATGGTTGAAGTAACAGACTTTCGTTTTGCTGGATACTGACAAACTGTTCTCCGCAGAACGATGTACCCCTACCAGCAAAATATTCTCATATATACTTGTTTTGACAATCGGCATTTAATTTTTAAAAATACGATTTTGTATTAGAGAAATGCAAATCAAACCTACAGCGAGGTTCCCCTCACACCAGTCAGGATGGCCATTGTTAAAAAGTCTACAAACAGTAACTGCTGTAGAGGGTGTGGAGAAAAGGGAACCTTCCTGTGCTGTTGGTGGGCGTATAAATTGCTGCAGCCACTATGGAAGACAGTAATCGTGCTCAGTCGTGTCTGACTCTGTGCGACCCTGTGGACTGCAGCCCGCCAGGCTCCTCTGTCCATGGGGATTCTCCAGGCAAGAACACTGCAGTGGGTTGCCATGCCCTCCTCCAGCGGATCTTCCCCACCCAGGGGTCAAATGCAGGTCTCCTGCATTGCAGGCAGATTCTTTACCAGCTGAGCCACCAGGGAAGTGAAAAACTTTTGGTGTGTCTTAAAAAATCAAAATGGAGCCACATGTGTTTGCTGTGGTTTGCCAGGTCCACTGTGGGGAACGCACGGGCCCACAGAAGGTTGGGGCTGATTTGGGGGCCCATGGACAGTTGGGGCTCCCCGGTGCTCTGCGGTGGTGGGCTTCATCCGCTCTGTATGCTTGCCTGCTGCTGGGAGTTGAGGAGGCCGTGCAGGTGTTCCCTGAAGCGCTGGACCACAGGTTCTTCATCAGCGTGGCGGTCGTCCCTTCTCAGCAACTCGACAGGATCTCCACTGGAGGAGCGTGTCTCCCCCACCCCTTGGGAATTCAGCCCGACGCGAGAGAGGCTGCTGAATCGGCAGTCGGCACCATCCGTGCGGCTCTTACCACGCGGTCGTCTTTTTGTCAACTGTCAGCTGTCACCATCACCCTGCGAGGCAGGCGAAATACTGACGCTTAGAGGGGTCAGCTGACGTGTAAGCTGGGAAGGGGACAGGAGTGGGATTCGTGTCCGGGTCTTTTCCATAGTGAAGATCGTCCTTCTTTGTCCACTGTGCCAACACCGAGGCCAGGAGCTGTCACGTTTGTCTGACACGATAGTTTTTTCTAAATAAGGGCTCATTATCACTCCTGCTTCAACTACCCGTAAGGTAATTACAGTCAATTTTAATGTTGCTAATGATTTTCAATATCTCCTCTAATTATCTTTATTACTTCTCAGAAGAAGACTGAGGCCTTTGTGCGTTGACAAGTCGTCAGGTTTGCCCTTAACTTCCCAGCCATCAGCAGTACCACCCAGGGTCTCCCATCAGCTTCTGGTGATGAATAGAGGGCTCTCTTTCTGTCTCTCCCCGTCCTGTCGGCCCAGCAAGTTCATCACCCACTTCTCTTAGGACCCGCAAGCACCCCAGGCAGCGTTCTTGCTGTACACATATCTTCCCGTCCAGGATTTTCCCGTCTTCCCACAGAGTGAAATTGGCATTTCTGTCTTCATCAGTTCCTCCCACGCTGCCCATTTTCTCCTTCCTTTGTGTCCACCATCTCTTTTGAAGTGTTCTACAGGCTAATGGAGATTTGTTGACTTCTCATCCTTCATTTATTTCTTGTTATTCTTTTAGTTGTAAGGCTTACTGTATTCTGTGCCTTCACTGGGCAATATTATTGATGCTGTTTTCCCGTCCCTTTGCCCCAGTTCTGTTCCAGGCTGTTCAGAGTCTGGGTCGGGCTGTGCTGGAGCAGGGCCAGGCCAGCACTGGGGGAGCCCACAGGGACCGTCTGGGCTTCTAGATTCAGAGCGTCACTCAGCTCTGCCTATCATTCTCTTCCTAGCTGCCCCAGCCCCCCGCCAGTGCTCAGCAAGGCTTTTCACCAGGGGCACAAGCCAGCTAGGGAAGAGAAAGCAGTGCCTCCAGCATCGGGCAGGAGGGGGTGGTCTCTGGGGTCTCTGGTCTTTCCTGGGTGGGTCGTGGGTTCCACGCGTGGCTGGGCACCCTGGGCTTTGATCCAGGTGCCTGGTACCCACTACCTCGAATCTCACACTGAGGCTGTAAGGGTCGTCACTCTCTGTGTTCTTGCCAGGCAAGCAAGCTGATGCTCCGAGAGGCTGAGATCTCACCTGGGAGCACACGCCTGCCTGTGGGCGCTCCGGGTTCCAGCCCTGTCTGGGGGCCTCCACAGTCCGCTTCGCTTCCACCGCAGCACACCTTTTCTGTGCAAAGGCACTTGATGCCTGAGTGCCTTCTGCGTTTTCTGTCCTCTTCACTGACTTAGTGCCTTCGTGTCCTAATTAGAGGGCGTCTCAGTGGGTGTCTTAATACTACTGTGTCGTGCTCCCTGGAGTTATTTATTTTTCCCTGTTTGACTCATTGGGCTTTGCCGGTGGCTCAGTGGTGAAGAATCCGCTTGCCGGTGCAGGAGGTGCAAGTTCATTCGCTGGGTCAGGAAGACCCCCCTGGAGGTGGAAATGGCACCCACTCCAGGATTCTTGTCTGGGAAATCCCGTGGACAAAGGAGCCTGGTGGGCTACTCCATGGGGTTGCAAGAGAGTCAAATGGAGATTTGTCCATTACAACTCAGCGATGAAATAACAACATTTGACTCATTAATAATCTCAGCGCATCGTTTCCCTTGTTCACTGTGTTAGTACCCGGTGAGCCCCACTTCCCAGGCTCCTGCTCAGGGAAAGTTATACCACATGGGGCCTTGACCATCTGATAATGTCAGATCAAGGTCGTCATTTATTTTCCTTTTAATGAGTTAAACTTTGATGCCCAAAGGATTTTTACATGGATTCTTTTCCTTTTAGCAGCCCTGTTTTTTACTTTTAGACCTGTGTCTTGCTTAACAGAGCATTCTGTAGGAATTTTATTATAGGTACTATCAGGCTGACTGCAGACTGGGATAAGACCTTTGAAAAGTTTAGGGCATGTCTCAGTTTCATAAAATTCTTACAGTGAGTTTTAATCTGCAGTGAAAATTTGAGATGAGGTACTTTTTAGTTCTGTAATTCTGGTTTCTGCTAAGTTTTGATTTGGTAAAGATCAGTACTTTCTTACTCATTGTCTTTAGTTAAGGGGTCTAGGGATATCATTAAAGTATATTTTCCCTGGGTAGGAAGTGAATATATATTAATTATGGAAAATGTAGGAAATGCAGAGATATATAAAGAATAAATATTAGCCACCTGTAATCTCACTTTCTCTCACTTTCTTTTGACCATTTTGGGATTTCGCCCCCCCCCCCCAGTCTGTGTGTCTGTGTGTGTGTGTGTGTGTGTGTGTGTTGCGGGGGTGGGGAGTGTCTTGCGGCGTGTGTGGAGGTGGTGTGGCTGTGTGTGTGTATTTTATCAGACCTAAGATCACATCACATGCAGTTTTGTAGTCACCTTCTCATTTAACATAGATTCTCTGTCATTACAACTCTTTACGC
This sequence comes from Ovis canadensis, assembly GCF_042477335.2. Classification (NCBI taxonomy): domain Eukaryota; kingdom Metazoa; phylum Chordata; class Mammalia; order Artiodactyla; family Bovidae; genus Ovis; species Ovis canadensis. The sequence goes on from NC_091270.1 coordinate 53,595,413, forward strand.
TGCTGCTGAGTCGCGTCAGTCGTGCCCAACCCTGTGCAACCCCACAGACGGCAGCCCACCAGGCTCCCCCGTCCCTGGGATTCTCCAGGCAAGAACACGGGAGTGGGTTGCCATTTCCTTCTCCAATGCATGAAAGTGAAAAGTGAAAGGGAAGTCACTCAGTCGTGTCTGACTCTTTGTGACCCCATGGACCACAGCCTACCGGGCTCCTCCGTCCATGGGATTTTCCAGGCAGGAGTACTGGAGCGGGCTGCACAATTTTAATGGCAACTTAATATTTCATAGTATGTTTATGTCATCACTTACTAGCCATCCCCCAGTGGCAGGCATTGAAATTATTTCTAGTTTTACAAATAATGCTCCCAATAATGCACCTGCTTTGTCCTTGTCTGGATTTATGATTGTTTCATTTAGATTGATTTTTTTTGAAGTGAATTTAATAGGTCAAAGAGTATGATCACTTTATCTTTTCCTCTTTTTTATTTTTTAAATTATGAATATATGATAACACACTTATAGCAGACTTGGAAAATGCAGAACAAAGTTACATGTAATTCCACTCAACATTACAATTACTTTTTAAGTAGAAATAAATTAAGATTTTTAGTTGAAGTTTTAGTATCACTCTCTCAAAAATTAATAGAGTGAATAGACAGAGAAATAGAAGGATACAATAGGCCCGAAAAGCGCTGTGAACCAATTCAACATAATTAACATATAAATTAAAATTTATACAATTTTCACACACCAGTAGGATACAAATTTTATTTAAGTTCCATAGACTATAAACTGGGAGACACTAGAATGTATCCAGGGACATAAGACCGGGTGCAAAAATTTCATGGTCTAAAGATATTGAAATCATAGAGTCTGTTCTCTTATCACTGTGGAATTATGTTAGAAATCAGTATCAAAAGATATTTGAAAATAGCCTGCAAATTTCAAGTGCAACGTGACGCCTACCAAGAGGGACTTTTGACTTAGCCGTTGAAGGCCTCAGTGAAGTTAGAGACTGGAAGACCGGAGGGTGATGGCAGAGAAGAAAGATTTCTCATTCAAATGAGGAATCAATATCAAACTGAGAATTTAGTATCAAAGATACTTTAACAGTTCCATGTGTGTGTGATCACTTTAAAGGTATGTGATACATAAGTTGAAAGATACATAATGCTGACCAAATCATTTCCCAGTTAGCATGTGTAAGCTATTATATATGGAATGGATAAACAATAAGATCCTACTGTATAGCCCAGGGCATTATATTCAGTACCCTGTATAAAGCGTGATGGAAAAGAATAAAAAAATGAATGCATGTGTATATATGTATTGGAGAAGGCAATGGCACTCACTCCAGTGTTCTTGCTGGAGAATCCCAGGGATGGGGGAGCCTGGTAGGCTGCAGTCCATGGGGTCACTAAGAGATGGATACGACTGAGCAACTTCACTTTCACTTTTCACTTTCATGCATTGGAGAAGGAAATGGCAACCCACTCCAGTGTTTTTGTCTGGAGAATCCCAGTTACGGGGGAGCCTGGTGGGCTTCCGTCTATGGGGTCGCACAGAATCGGACACGACTGAAGCGGCTTAGCAGCAGTAGCAGCAGCAGCAGCATATATGTGTATAACTGAATCACTCTGCTGCACAGCAGAAATTAATACTACATTGCGAATTAACTACACTTCAATAAAAAAAATCAAACACTAAAATAAATAACGTTTTCCAGAGTGAATTTCTATGCAGTCAGCAGTGGGAGGAGGGGCCAGGACTCATACCCGCTTCAAGCATCATGTGCTGACGTGGCTGATGTGAGAAGCAAAAAATCACGGTGTTTATTTGCCTTTCTTTGATTGCCAGTGAAGTTAAACGTTTTTATCTGTATATTAACTTTGAGTTCAGTTCAGTTGCTCAGTCGTGTCTGACTCTTTGGGATCCCATGGAGTGCAGCACGCCAGGCCTCCCTGTCCATCACCAACTCCCAGAGTCCACCCAAACCCATGTCCATTGAGTCGGTAATGCCATCCAACCATCTCATCGTCTGTCGTCCCCTTCTCCTCCTGCCTTCAATCTTTCCCAACATCAGGGTCTTTTCAAATGAGTCACATTATTTAATACATGGTAAAAAAAAATGCTCTACTTTTTAATCTGTTGAAGTATAATATATTCCTAACAGTCTATATTGTAAGTGAGTAAGTGTTAGTCGCTCAGTCGTGCCTGACTCTTTGCAGCCCCATGGACTGCAGCCCACCAGGCTCTTCTGTCCATGAGATTTTTTCAGGGAAGGATATTGGAGTGGGTTGCCATTTCCTTCTCCAGGGGATCTTCCCAACCCAGGGATTGAACCCAGGTCTCCTGCACTGCAGGCAGATTCTTTACCGACTGAGCTACAAGGGAAGTCCTGGCAGTTTATAAGGCATCTTCATGTATGAAGGCTATCGATTCTTTCTCTCTAATAGGCTTGAAAGTATTTTCCTAATTAGTTGTTGCCTTTTAGTAATATTTTTTGATGTTCGTGTGCATGTGTGCTAAATTGCTTCAGTCGTGTCTGACTTGTTGTGACCCTATGCACAGTAGACCGCCAGGCTTCTCTGTCCTTGGGGATTCTCCAGGCAAGAATACTGGAGGGAGTTGCCTTGCCCTCCTCCAGGGGATCTTCCCAACCCAGGGATCGAACCTGTGTCTCTTACATCTTGTGCATTGGCAGGGGGGTTCTTTACCACTAGCACTGTTTGGGAAGACCTTTTGATGTTTAGGTGTGTTTAATTTGCTAATTTTTATTTATAATATTAGTTCACTCTAAGTGTATAATCTTAAGAATATAGCATTACTATGTAAAAATAAATTTACTAATTTTAATTTTTAAGAAGTCAATTTTACCTTTTATGGATATGTGACTTCTGTCACAGTTTTTAAAAGTCTTTCCCTACAGAAAGGAAATAATATGCTTAACTATTTTTTTTATAACTCCTCTAGTGGAATTTTTAAACCTTGTGAGTTACTTGGAATTAATTTTGGAGTATATCTTTCTAACTTGATTTCCTCCTGTAAATAATCAGTTGACCCAGCAATTATTTTGTTGAAATCAGCGTTGAATCCACCACAGAGCTTTGTTATCACTTCCTCATGTATCCTGTTCTGTATATCTTAGAGTCTGTTCCTATGATATTTTTGTTTTACTTATCTGCTTCTGATTTAGCCTAAAATTGTATTTAAAAATTATCCTCTTGAAATATAGTTGATTTGCAGTATTGTGTTAATTTCTGCTGTACAGCAAAGTGAGTCAGTTATTCATATGTGCACACTGTCCCCTGTTCCTTTCCGTTATGAGTTATCCCAGGATATGGAGTATAGTGCGCTGTGCTGTACGGTGGGACCTTGTCTCTCCGTTCTCTGTATAACAGTTTGCATCTGCTAACCCCAGCCTCCTGCTCCGTCCCTCCCTTATTCACCCTCCCGCTAGGCAAGCGCAGGTCTGTTCTGTCTGTGAGTCTGTTTCTGTTTTGTAGCTAAGTTCATTTGTGCCATAGTTTAGATTCTTCATGGAAGTGATATCTTATGGTATTTGTTTTTGTTTGACTTACTTGACTTGGTGTGATCATCTCTAGTTCCATACATGTTGCTGCAAACGGCATTATTTCATTCATTTTTATGACTGAGTAATAGTCCATTGTATATGTGTACATACCAAGATCTTCCTGGTGGCTCAGACGGTAAAGCGTCTACCTGCAATGCAGGAGACCCTGGTTCGATTCCTGGGTCAGGAAGATCTCCTGGAGAAGGAAATGGCAATCCACTCCAGCACTCTTGCCTGGAGAATCCCATGGATGGAGGAGCCTGATAGGCTGCAGTCCATGGGGTCGCAAAGAGTCGGACACAACTGAGCGACTTTGCTTCACTCACCACATCTTTACCCGTTCACCTGTTGATGGACATTTAGGTTGCTCCCATGCCCTGGGTACTGGGATTAACGCAGCTATGAATGTATAGGCGCATGTATCTTTTTGAATTATAGTTTTGTCAAGATATATACCCAGGAGTGGGATTGCATGATTGTATGGCAACTCTATTTTTGGTCTAAAATTATACTTTTAATTATTGTAGATCTATAGTATGTTTTATTATTTGAGAGGTTGTATTTCTCCTTCTTACAGTTATTTTTCAGAACTTACTTATTTTAACTTTAAAAATATAAGTCAAAGAATCACTCTGCCAAAATCTTTATCCTCTATCTCCCTTGACCTCTCTATTCCCACCCTCAAGCAAAAACAGACAAAGTGAAAACCAAAAGGAGACACAGACAGCTCCGGGATGTATAACTATAGTTGTGTAGAACCAGGAAAATGCTTTTAGGCAGAACTGAGCTCACTTCGTGCCTATCTGGAAAGGCGCTTTTCTTTTGAACAAAAGCTTCTTAGTTTTCTGTGTTTTGCTTAATCTACAATTTTGTCCTGTCAGAGGTGGTTATCCTGCATCTCTGTTTAAGCCCCAAAGATGGTCTGAGGCTGTGACTACAGCCTGATAATGGCCAACGGTTGCCAGAGGCTCCCCACCGACGGCTCTCAAGCTGGCATGGTTTTTACACTTTTATAAGCTTGTAAAAATCAAGCAAAGAAGGGTGTATATGACAGAGACCCTTTGTGGCCTGCAAAGCCCAACGTATTTACGGTTTAGCGCTTTACAGGTGAAGTTTGATGAAGGCATCTGCAGCAAAGCGTGGCGCACAGACAGCCCTGTGGGAGGCTTTTGTTTGCTTGTTTCAGGCCTCTAAGGTGATCTTATGTAAGGAGCGGGGTGAACGACTGCAGGTTTGGTTTTGTTCTTCCCTTGTTTTCTCCCTACATTGCAAAATGTTTTCCTATGCTTTTTTATTTTTAAACTTTTAATTTTATATTGGAGTGTAATTGATGAACAATGTTGTGGTAGTACCAGGTGGACAGCTGGGAGACTCAGCCATACATACCCATGCGTCTGTTCTCCCACCAACTCCCTCCCCATCCTGTCTGCCACATATACATACCCAGTTCTGTTCAATAGAACCAACTGTGCTATATGGTAGGACCTTGCTGGTTATCCATTTTAAATACAGCAGTGTGTACTTGTCAGTCCCAAACGCCCCAGCTATCCCTTCCCCCAATCCTTCCCTTCTGGCAACTGTAAGTTCTTTCTCTGTGAGTCTGTTTCTGCTTTGTAAATAAGTTCATCGGTAGTACTTCTTTTTAAATTCTGCATATAAGGGGTCCAGGCTTCCTTGATGGCCGCATGGCAAAGAATCCGTCTGTTAATGCAGGAGGCACGAATTCGATCCCTGGGTCGGGAAGATCCCCTGGAGAAGGAACTTGCAACCCACTCCAGTATTCTTGCCTGGGAAGTCCTATGGACAGAGGAGCCTGGTAGGCTGCAGTCCACGGGGTCGCAAAGAATCGGGCATGACTTAGCGAGTAAACTACAACAACACGTAAGGGATGTCATACAGCATTTCTCCTTCTCTGTCTCACTTGCTTCACTCAGGATGACAGTCTCCAGATCCATCCTTGTTGCTGCAAATGGCATCATTTCACTCTTTTCCATGACTGAGTGCTATTCCGTTGTAGGCACGTCCCGCATCCTCTTTGTCCAGTCTTTGGTCGGTGGACATCTGGGTTGCCTCCATTTGTTGTTTCGGCTATGGTGGATGGTGCTGCCGTGAGCACAGAGTGCTTTCATACACTTCACACTTTAAAAAGTGGCTTGGGACTTCCCTGGTGGTCCAGTGGTTAGGACTCCAGTGCTGAGGACATGGGTTCAATCCTTGGTTGGGGAACTAAGATCCCGCATGCCATGTGGGGTGGCCGAAAAATGAAAAGAAAACTTTTTTAAGTGCCTTGAGTGTTGCGAATTCTTTTTTAAAGTACTTCTTTTGGAAGGCTCATATCTGCTCATAAGAACATCCAGTTTTTATACCCTGTGTCCCAAAGCAGGGCTATTGAGGTCAGCCGCTGCCCACACAGGAGTGTCTGCGGGGCTCCAGGCAGACTCCCAAGTCTGCCCCATGCTCCAAACCCCAGCAGCAGTGCCGTTTCATAGACCTCTTCTTAACTAGAGTAGGCCCTTTCATTAACCTGATGTGATCTGGTTTATTTATCCAATTAACTTCTGTTTACAACTGACCCTCCATCTCCATGGGCTCGGCATCTGAGGGTTTAATCACTGCAGATTGTAAATATTTGAGACAGGAACGTGCAAGGAATTTTCAGAAAGCGAAACTTGAATTTGCTGTGTGCCGGCAACTATTTACATAGTATTTACATCAAACGTACCGCTATTTACGTAGTATTTACATTGTATTAGATATGAGAAGTAGAATTGGAATATCTGGACATATTTTAAGGCAAAGGAGAATGTGCATAGGCTATAAGCAAGTACTGCAGCAGTTTACATAAGGGACTTGAGCAAACCTGGATCCCAGAACTGATCCCCTGCAGATACTGAAGGATGACATCACTGGAGACAGCTCAGACTGCCCCGGGCATGTTCTGGTGTGTGTAGCCACCCCGGGCACGGGACTGGTTCAGGTGGGTGTGGAGCCCTGTGGAGGCTGTGGGAGGCCTGAAGGAGCCTGAAGACTTACAGGGTCTTAAGGATGAGAGATGGTTGGCAGGAGACAGACGGGGTCTGCAGGTCACTGTCAGTGGGAACACAGGTAGATTCCATGTCCCAAGAGACCTGGAAACCCCGAGGAAAGAAAGGCAAGACCAGTTCTGCCTGGTGTTCCAGAAGTCTCCATCGTTGCTGAAGAAAGGCTGGAGAGGACCAGTGAGACCAGGTTTTGTGTCTGAGCAGTCTGAGCCTCACAGCTGGGACCAAGTGTAGGGCTTGTCTCCTGTGTCTTGGAAAATGTGATCATTCAGGCATTGAGTCTAGCCTTTTGGATAATCCGAAAGGAAAAACAACCAAAATTTAAGTCTTAAGCTCTAAGCATACTTTTTGAAATATAGAAGGTGTTTGCTAGATATTTCATAATCATTTCCTCCCCCCCTCCAAATGCAGCATTGTTCAAGAGGAGTATAAGGCCCTGCTGAATTTGATTAATAGAATTTACAGCAGGCAAGTCAGGCATAGACCAGATTTCATGGAAAAATTTCTAAAGCAAGGTTGTTGGGAATTTAAATTAGATTTGAGTGTGGCTGATCACTCCTGGAAAATGCGGTCATGCCTCACTAAATTAGAATTTAAAAGTTCTACTGGGATCTGCTTGCGGTTAACAGTGTTGTTTGCTGATGCTGGGTGAGGGGGGACCGATTTTGAGTTTTGACCCTAAGTATATGCATTTTCCAGATGTAATCATTTTTTCCAAGTTAATGAAAACATGACTGTATCTGGAGCTCAGAGCTCTTACTTTGAGAACACGTCCACCAGCAATGGGGTGTTCAGTCAGGAATGCTCAACCCTGTCCCTGCTGTAATTTTCAAGTTAATTGCTTGTAGTCTCACTTTACTAAAATGTTTCCTATCTTTTCTAATAATGCATTAACTGATTCATCAGGTCTTTAAATCTTTAGGAAATACTCTTTACCAGAAGCTTATGATAAAAATTTCATTTTACTATCACAAGTCACAAGCTGCTGTTTTTATCATGCGGTGCTGCATGACTTTAAGTTGTGTGTAATGAACATAACTGATTTTGTTTTAATTGTAATTTGTTAATTTCTGTACATATCATTAAAATAAATTTGAAGTTGGTAAAACACACCCAAAACTCCAAGGAGTCTTCAGAGAAGTTCCCTCTCAAGAAAAGTATAGTTTTAAGAATCGAGGAGGAAAAAAAGATTAAAATATTGGGAGATTTATCAGGATCTATCCATTCCGCTCACACATTTCATAAAATGACCTGCATATCTGGCAGGTGCTATTGGATGGGATGTGAGATGGCTATGTGATAAATTGTTCACTACAGCACCCTTGATGGAAGTCAGAGCTCTGTCCTTGTAGACCAGGTGCATTGACGTTTGGTGCCCTCGTCAGCAGGAAGGAGAGCTGCGTGAGTCTCATGTGGGGGAGGGGACTAGCCAAGACCTTGGAGGTGTCCTCGGTGGTCTCTCTGATCCCTCAGATCCTTGCCAGGGCAGGAATTCACTCCCCTGCAGGTCACTAGGACATATACTTGAAGAGCTGTGCATAATATAATCAGAGTTGTACATGTACATAATCATGAAGAGTTGCACCTAAACTCCCTCAGAAAGGGGTATCTAGAGAGTCTTTAAAGATGTGTGTATTTCCTGGGGGTATATTCAACTCCCAGCAGAGTGCCTGGCGCGTGGTACTCTGCAAACATTTGTAGAGAGAATAAGTGGACTGTGGAATAGGTGTCTTGAGACTGAATCTTGGGTCTCCCTTTTCGCCCGTGCAGGTCTATAGATGGGGGCCGTCATTCGCTCATTGGTGACCGTGCAAGGCGTTGTGTGAAGAACTTCCTCTGCCGTTTCATTTGACCGTCACAAGAAGGGGCCTGAGGAAGGCTTGAGCTGCGATCTGTTAGGCGGTGCGGTGTTACAGGGCTGGGTACAGACAGGGCGCACAGCACTGTGTGCGCGTGGACTCCTCACTGTCCACACCTGGACGCCACACTTCTGCTCACACTTCATTTGTCAGAGCTGGTCACGTGGCGCCGTCCAGGTGCAGGGGCTGGAGAAATGTGCCTTCTGTGCGCTGGGAAGAGGGGAAAAGCTGGAGACTGGTGTATCAAGACAGCGGCTCCCGGAGGACCATTGCGCAGATGGTAAAACGGAGTGTGGAGCAGAGGGGTTACTGGTCCACGGTCACATCCCTGGAATGTGGCAGGACAAGGCCTGGGACCTAGAATTGTTTGTCTCCAAAGCCCATACTCTTAACCACCAATGCAATGCCGCCTTTCTTAGGGAGATGGATTATCTTCTTCAGAACACTTGACCTTAATGAGGGGCTGAATAATAAAAGTACTGGACTAGGGGCTGGGTGCCTGGTTTCTGGGACTGATTCTCTCACCGATCCTCTTTGCCACTTGCCCGGGTGACTTCCTCCCATGGGAATTACGTTGCTATGGCGATGGCAAAGTGCTGCACGTGTGCGTCTGGAGAGGTGTAAGGATGTGATACTGCCGTGCGCACTGCTCTTGTGTGGACTTGGCACATGTAACAGCGTCATGATTCCTACAAGGAAACAAGGAAACTTTTTCAACAATCTTGGTACATTTGGTTGTTTTCATTGTATGAAAATATCTTATATCTTTCAAAGTAAATTTAAATGTTTCAGGGATTTCATTAGACTGAAATGATGCCAAGTTGCAACTAAAGTTATAAACTCGCAGCTTTTATTCCCCCCTCCTCCCGTTTTTTTCTTGTATCAATTTTTGAAAAACTGTTCTTTTTAAAGAATTGTTTCATTGAAGTATAATTGTTTTACAGTGTGTGTGAATTTCTGCTGTACAGCAGAGTGACTGGGTTATCGTTGTTCAGTCGCTCAGTCGTGTCTGACTCTTTGAGACCCCAGGGACTGCAGCACGCCAGGCTTCCCTGTCCTTCACCATCTTGCAGAGTTTGCTCGAACTCATGTGCATTGAATCGGTGATGCCACCGAACCGTCTCGTCCTCTGTTGCCTCCTTCTCAGTTATACGTGTATGTATGGGGGTTTATTCGCTGAGAAGTGTCTGACTCTTGTGACCCTGTGGACTGTAGCCCGCCAGGTTCCTCTGTCCGTGGAATTCTCCAGGCAAGAATACTTGAAGTGGGTTGCTGTTTCCTTCTCCAGGGGATCTTCCCGACCCAGGAATAGAACCCAGGTTTCCTGCTTTGCAGGCAAATGCTTTACTGATCTGTGAGTGGAATATATGTGTATGTGTATAAATCACACACACATATATATTCTTTTTCATATTCTTTTCGATTATGGTTTATCCCAGGATACTGAATATAGTTCCCTGTGCTGTACAGTAGGACCTTATTGTTTCAAGAACTATTCTTTTAAAAGTGAATGTTCCAAAAAACACTTGTAGATAATACAAATGGATATGTCCCTATAAATCCAGGAAGCTGTAATACTTTGCCATCTGTCGATGGTGAATGGAGGGGGTCAGAGCGGTTGTGTGTTGTCTGTGGGCCAATTAGGAAAAGCAGCCCTATTCCTTTGTGGGTGTGGAGGAGAGGGAAACTTTTTGTGTGTGTATCAAGTGTTAAATCACTGACTGGCTTCCTGTTGCCCACAGTTGGTGTGATTGTGGTTTTTAGCACTTGCTTACCTCTTGGAGCACTCCTGAGCTCATTGTTTCATGTACATCTCTCCCCTTGACCCACACACCCGATCCCAGCTCATACTGGAACGTGGAGCCCCCAGGGACCCCAGTTGTAGGTCACTTCCCTTCAGATGGGACATCATAGATTTTTACAGTCCTCTGACTTCTTCCTGGCAGTGGCTAAAACTGCAGTGAATAATCAGATTAGAAAAGAAAAAGCTTTCTGTGGAAATTTGGGAGCAGAATTCCCATTAATTAAAAAAAAATACTCGGCATATTTTTCTCAGAGCCCTTCATATAGACATGTTTGGCCTTCATTGTTTAAATATAACCCTGCTAACCCAAGGGCAAGTTATCTGTGCCCCCTCCTCTCCCATCTGGACATAAAGCCTGTGATTGTTGATTGTTCTGGTTGGATCATTTGAAAATGAGATTTCAGTTTGGTAGAATATTTCCATTCCAGGGTAACGGGCCTTTTCAATTTTGTACTTTTATAAGGGCTAGGAAAACATTTACATTTGCTCCCAGTTTTCCCTTTGCAGAGTCCTGAATAGACAAGGCAGATACATTACAGAATGCATCATGAAGTGTTGCATCTCTTTATTGGTGAGTCATGAAAGTTCAGGAAAAGAGCACAAAAGTGGGCATTTATAGTATGAAACAAGCTTTTGTCAAATTATGTATGTGGTGGTTTTAGCTGACCTTGGAAGTTATGTAACACCCTGTATGTGCTTTTAGACCCCAACGTGGTCTATAAGAGTGAGGCTGATGCATCGGCTTTACAAAATCCCTTCGTGGCCGCCCAGCTCAGCTCCTTCCTTGTATCTCTCAGCCAGGGGAGAGAGATCACTGTGCCCACCCCCCATCCCTGTTCTTTTCTGTCCACTTACATAATCACTTCTTGCAGAGATCTCCTTAGACTGTTTAAATTCCAGGGGAATCAGTCTTTTGTGCATTTAGATTTCATTCAATCATAATACCCCTTTCCCTTTTCTTCTTCTTCTTCTTTTTTTTTTTTTTTCTATTATTGCCTTTCAGTTCCTCCAGTTTCTTTTACTTCACTTTGGGACAACTTTTTTTTTTTTTTTTTTGGCCATGTGGCATGTGGGATCTTAGTTCCCTGAACAGGGATCAGGTATTAAACGCATGCCAGTTGCATTGGAAGCACAGAGTCTTAACCACTGGACTGGCAGGAAAGTCCCTAGGAATAGCATTATTGATACTTTTGAGGGTCATCAGTAATCAGAGCAGTGAGCCCTGGGAGAGCACAGATCTTACAGGGCGGAGGGAAGGGTAGGTCTGGGGTCAGGTTGAGCTCAGAGACAAGTGGGCATCCTTGGGGTGTGGCTGCCATGCCGGGCAAGTCACGTCATTTGTCCCCTGCAGGTCCTCCTTGTCTTTTGTTTCTTTTCTGCAGTCTCGGTAGACAGCATTGGGGCAGAGCCTGGCCCAGGTGGACCGCCCTTAGGAACTGACATTGGAGCTGAGGCTTGAAGGGTGGGGTGGGCCCAGCGATGCTGAGAGGTGGGGAGGGAACTTCAGGGACACAGAACGGTTCAGCACATTAGACACGAGAAACTAGAGAGAACTCTTAACTCAGCGCCTGCTCTCAAGGTACTGACAGTTTAGGCTGGTTGTCACGCCGGTAAGCTTAATTCACTGCCACTTCCTGCCTTTATGAAACTGATCCTTCCTGTAACCCCCAACCTCCGGCTGCTGTTAAAACTAGGTGTGTCTTCAACTTGCACTTGGGCTCCAGATTACCTTGAAGGACCTGTGGAACTGATGCCTTGGGCCAGCCTCAGCTAATGTCTGCAAGAGACACCGATCTGGTATGTTTGTTAACAGATAACCACAAAAATAAATAAATAAATAAATAAGGGTCAGGTTGAAGCTGAATCTGGCCTCTGTACCTCTACACTAAATTAAATTTAAGACAAAGAGTTTTGGGTGAAGTAGGAAAGACCCTGGTGCTGGGAAAGATTGAAGGTGGGAGGAGAAGGGGATGACAGAGGATGAGATAGTTGGATGACATCACCTACTCAATGGGAATGAATTTGAGTAAGCTCCGGGAGTTGGTGATGGACAGGGAGGCCTGACGTGCTGCAGTCCGTGGAGTCGCAAAGAGTCGGACACGACTGAGTGACTGAACTGAATTCCACTGAAGAAAAGAATAGCTTTATTGCTATGCCAGGCAAAGAGGGGACACAGTGGGCTCATGTCCTCAGAGCTGTGTGTCCCATTGTGGAGGGGCTAATGAGGAGTTCCATAGCAATGGTTCAAAGAGGGCGTGGTCAGCTCGTGGGCATTCTTCTGATGGGTTGGTGGCGAGGTAAGTGGGAGTCAGCATCATCAACCTTCCGCTTCTAACTGGTCTGGAGTCTGTGTGCTGGTGGGCAGTACCCTACTCTCACCCGGAGGGGCTTTCCATATCTGCAAAACAACTCAAAGATACTCTTGTGTGTATTGATGGGGAACCAAGACCCTGCCCCAAGGCTGCGCTATTGTTTCTCTTGACTATTTCTCCCTGGATTTGTGCTTGAATCTGACCAGTTGGAGCTCAGGGAAGGTCATGGAGGCTGAATGAAGGTTATTTCCTATAATCAAAGAAATGAGGGGTGCAGAAAAGCTTTGTGCCTGGGACCCCACAGGGCCCTACTCAGTATCAGTGTTAATGCAGACTGGATGCTCATCCAATGAGTGTATTTCTTAGGTTGTGGTTTTCTGTCAGATGCAAATGATATTTAGACGTCAGCCCTGCAACAGAAGTTGACAAGCTGATTCCTAGTTATTTGCTCTCCATTTTATTATCTTTTTAAAACTTTAGCCTCAGTTTTACAATTGAGCTCAGCCCTGAAGGGAAGCTGCTTACTATATGTGCCGAGTTAGACTTAATTTGCATGGAATATTATTAACGGAGTCTGTAGGCTTATTTCCCCATGTATGCATGTGACCACATAACCATTCTGCTAACATTAAGTTTTAAATGTTTTCATTTAAAATATCAGCCTTTGAGGGGAATATCCAAGACCTAGCCGAAGAGAAAATTAGGCTATGACATTATCATACAAAAAAGAGAGCATTATCATAAAATGGAAAGAAAAATAGTAAAATAAAAATCTTGCCAACTGCATATGGTAAATAAAAAAGAATGATTGCGGCTATTACTAAATATTAAAATCACCAACTCTAACTTGCAAGAATTAAGATTTTTCATGGAAAAGAATAAGATGATTTGGTTGCATATGAACTCAGGAAGAGAGCCTTTAAGGCAGAACCATTTCCTTAAGACATTTTAATGAAAACAGATGATGAAATATAAGTCATTGCTTTCTTTAATGAATGGTACATCTGAAACCATTGTCTCAAGGACTCTGATTTGCCTATGAAAGTATCCATATCCAAGGTATAAAATGATGCATTAAGTAATCAAGGTAAAAAAAACTTCATAAAACCTCTGAGAGGAAGTACTCTTGTGCTGTTCTTGTTGAATAGAGAATTCTTGAAGGATGTTAGAGATCTGTCTCTGGTTGGGGGAAGCACTGTTGGCTATGGATATCCGGTACCAGTGAGCCTCAATTATCGTGAACGCTGATTTTTGCCAGACAGGTTGTGTTGTGCAGGTGTATTAAAAATAGCAAACCAGTGTGTCTTTATGGACCCGTCAATACTTTCCAGATTCAAAAAAGCATAGAACATAAAAAAAGTCAGCCATTCTCTATAAAGTGGCCCCAATACTATGCAAAAGTGGTGCTTGTTTCAGAGGTATTTTCTCTGGGGTTCTGGCATGTCTTATACATCCTTCCTGGGAATAATATCATGAAATTTGGGAAATTGTGTGAGAGGCCTTCTCAACTGGTTGAGAGAACAGGGGAGTGAAAAGACGAGGAGGAAAGTGGAGAGATGCTGGATGCCTCACAGCTGCTCCCTTCTGCCCACCTCTCATTTATTTGTTTTTATCTGACTGCACTGAGCCTTCTTTGTGGCATGCGGGTTCTTTAGTTGGGACATGCAGGATCTTCTTCCCTAACCAAGCATCGAACCTGGGCCCCCTGCGCTGGGAGCGTGGAGTGTTAGCCACTGCACCACCAGGGAAGTCCCCTTTCTGCCCATCCTTCAATGAAGCGACTCCAGTAAGCCAAGGACGTGGGGCTGATCTCAGAGGTGATGGCGGCAGTGGGGAAGCAGCTGTTCACCTGGTGCTCTGGACAAGGCTTCGGCTCCAGGGAGGCGGGCAGAGAGGCAGCCTGTTTCCCCGCAGGCCCTTGAGTCTTAATGTGCCATGCCTTTGTGCGGGCATCACTAACGGGGAGGAAGCTCAGACAAGGGCTCAGGCCCAGGCGTCCTGGGGAGAGGATGGGGCCCCTTTCTCCCTCCCCTCCTCCCATTCCTCTTTGCCGTGCGTAAACGGCCTTATTTGCTACTGAAACAACTTAACTGACACACAATTATTTAGACATTCGTTGTTCTTAGCGCAGCTGATGGCTTCCCTGTTGGCTCAACTGGTAAAGAATCGCCTGCAATGCAGCAGACAGGGGTTTGATCCCTGAGTCGGGAAGATTCCCTGGAGAAGGAAATGGCAACCCACTCCAGTGTTCTTGTCTGGGAAATCCCATGGACGGGGGAGCCTAGTGAGCTACAGTCCATGGGTTGCAAGAGTTGGACACGACTTAGCGACTAAACTCCACCACCAAAGCAGCTGAGGGCTTCCAGGGAGGGAGTTCTGACCCAGCTGATGTCTGACTACCGCTACAGAATTTGAGGTGTTTCCACCGTTTCATTAACTTGTGTACGACAGCGGTTTTAGTCAACTCAGGCTCCCATACAAAACACTATGGCCTGGGAGGCTTCAACAGCAAAGGTTTACGTTTTTGCAGTTCTGGTGGCTGGGGGTCCACGTGCTAGCACATGGGTTTCCAGCAAGGACGCTCTTCCCAGCTTGTATTTCTGCCTTCCTGCTGTGTCTTCACATAGGTGGGTGAGGGAGAGACAGGACAGACAGACACACACAGATGCACACTCACACTTTAGGCTTTCTGGCATCTCTTCCTGCAAAGGCAATAATCCCATCATTCGGACTCTACCCTCATGACCTCCTAACCCTAAGGAGGCCCTTCCAAAGGCCCCATCTCCAAATACCATTACACTGGGGTGAGGGGGTCAGCATATGAATTTTGGGCGAACACAATTCAACGTTTTGGTCAAAGCTACTTTATATGTATAAAAGTAATATATTTTTAAGATTGTCATGTTTATTATTTAAAAAATTTATTTAGCTGCACTGGGTCTTGGTTACGGCCTGTGGCATCTAGTTCCCTGATCAGAGATCGAACCTGATACCCTGTGCATTGGGGACACAGAGTCTCAGCTACTGGACCACCAGGGAGTCCCCAGCTGTCTTTTTTCTGTTGATGGCTAATTTTATTTTTATTTCCTCCCCAGCTTTATTGAGATGTAATTGACATACAACATTGTGAATGTTTAAGGTGTATAACATTTGATTTGATGTATTTATATATGGCAAAATGATTGCTACCATAGTATTAGCAACTATGTATTAGCGACAACTCCGTCTTGTTATATAATTGCTATTTCTTTTTTGTGGTGAGACTATTAAATACCTCTTCTCTTTGCAGGGTTCAAACATATGGCACAGTATTACCTGTAATCATCAAGCTGTGCCTTAGATGCCTAGAACTTGTTAATCTTATAATCTTAGGTATATCACATCTTATTTATCCATTCATCTGTTAATGGATACTTAGATTGTTTTCCTGTCTTAGGTATTATGAGTAATGCAAGGAATATGGGATTGCAGATAGCTCTAAAGGTCTTAATTTTTAACTCCTTTGGATAAATACCTAGAAGTAGGATTGCTGGATCATATGGTAATTTTGATTTTACTTTTTTGAGGAATTGCCAGAGTGGCTTTCATAATGGCTATACCAACTTGCATTCCCACCGATGGTGCATGAGGGTTCCCTTTTCTCCACATCCTCCCAACATTTGTTATTTGTGTTCTTTTTGATGATAGCCATTCTCCCTGGTGTGAGCTAATAACTCATTGTAATTTCAATTTACATTACCCTGGTGATTAGTGAATTCCAGCACCTTTTCATATGATTATTGGCCATTTGGATGTCTTCTTTGGAAAATAAATTCTTCCACTGACTTTTAAATTGGATTGTCTGTTTTTTGCTGTATGAGTTCTTTACATATGTTGGATATTAAGCCCTTATCAGATAAAAAAAAGTGAAAGTGAAGTCACTCAGTCATGTCCAACTCTTTGCGACCCCATGGACTGTAGCCTACCAGGCTCCTCCATCCATAGAATTTTCCAGGCAAGAGTACTGGAGTGGGTTCCATTTCCTTTTCCAGAGGATCTTCCCAACCCAAGGATCGAACCCAGGTCTCCTGCATTGCAGGCAGATGCTTTACTGTCTGAGCCACCAGGGAAACCTCTTATCAGATATATGATTTGCAAATATTTTCTCCCATACCGTAGGTTGCTTTATATGCTTTTGTTGATATGCAAAAGCTTTGATGTAGTCCTGCTTTTTTTTAAAATTTGGCTTCAGGGCATGTGGGATCTCAATTCCCCAACCAGGGATTGAACCCGTGCATTGGAAGATCGAAGTTCTAACAACCACTGGACCACTGGGCAAGGCCCTATTCCCACTTACTTGTTTTTGCTTTTATTGTTTGCACTTTCGGCGACACGTGCAGGAAATCACTGCCAAGACCAATGCCAAGGGGCTTTTCCTTCTGTGTTTTCTTCTAGAAGTTTTATATCTTAATAGCTTGTGTCTTGTGGTATAAGATTTATATCTTATATCTTGTGGTGTTATATCTTAAATTTAAGTCTCTAATCCATTCCAAGTTCGTTTTGGGGAGTGGCGCACATTCTCCCACTTGTTGTTATTCAGGTTTCCCGGTACCGTGTATCGAAGAGACGATGTACACATAGATTTATTTCTGGGCTCTCAATTCTCTTCCACTGGTCTCTGTGTCTATTTTTATGCCAGTACCATACCGTGTTGATTGCTACAGCTTTGTAGTACAGTTTGACATCAGAAAGTGTGGTGCCTCCAACTTTGTTCTACTTTGCCATAATTGCTTTGACCATTTGGAGGTCAAATCTCCATATAGATTTTAGGGTAGTTTTTGTATTTCCACGAAAAATATTATTGGAATTTTGATAGGAATTGCTTTGAATCTGTAGCTGGTTTTGGGTAATAGGAATATTTTAACAATATTAATTCTTCCAATCCATGAACACGGGCTATCTTTCCACTTGTTTGTATCTTTTTCAGTTGCTTTCATCAAAGTCTTATAGTTTTCAATGTACAGATCTTTCACCTCTTTGGATAAGTTTATTACTAAGTATTTTCTTCTTTTTGATACTGTTGTCAATGGGCTTGTTTTCTTTATTTCTTTTTCAGGTGTTTTATTGTTAGTATATAAAATCACAACTGTTCCTATATTTTGATTTTGTAACCTGCAATTTTACTGATTTAGCTGATTACGTCTAGCAATTTCTTCACGGAGTTGTTAGGATTTTTAAAATATAAAATCATGTTATCTGCAAACAAAGACACTTCTCCTTCTTGCTTTCGTTTCTTTTCCTCACGTGATTGCTCTGGCTGGGACTTCCACTACTGGGCTGAATAGGAGTGGCGTCAGTGGAGACCCTTTTCTTGTTTCTGTTGTTACAGGGAAAGCTTTGACCATTGAGTATAATGCTGGCTGGGGGTTTATCACAGACGGCCTTAATGTGTGTTCTTTCTGTATTCGGTTTGTTAGGAGTTTTGCCATGAAAGCATGTTGTGTTTTTGTCAGATGCCTTTTCTCCATCTATTGAGATGAGTCTATAATTTTTATCTTTCATTCTGTTCATGTGGTGTATCACATTGGTTGTCTTGTGCATCCTTGCATCCCAGTAAATAAATCCCACCTGATCATGTTGTGTATTAGTTTTGGAAGAATGCCACAAAAAAACTACCACCAGCTGGGTGGCTTAAAACAACAGGAATGCATTGTCTCAAAAATCTGGAGGTCAGACATCTGAAATCTGTGCCTCTGAAAGCATGGGCAGGACCATACTCCCTCTGAAGCCTGTAGGGGACAGCTCTTCTTCCTTTTCCTGACCCTGGCTGTTGCTGTTAATTCTTGGCCTTTCTTGGCTTGCAGCAGCAACTCTTGCTCTCTGTAATATCTGTCTCATCATCATGTTCTCTCCCTGTGTCTTCACACCATCTTATAAGGACTCCAGCCGTATTGGATTAGGGACCACCCTATCCCATTGACCAGTTGATTCCAATGAGATGGCCTCATTGCATCTGAAAAGGCCCTGGTTCCAAACAAGCCACACTTTGAGGTTCTGGGCATATTTTTCGTTGTTGTCGTGTGTGCGCTTACTTTGTTGTTGAGAGGGACACAATTCACCCTGTAACTGTATGCTAGAAAATTTTCCATCTTTGGTGTGGATGAAAGTACTATGTTTATAAAGCTGTGGGTGAAAAAGGAAAGTGGCGAATTACCAAAATCCTCCAGTTATTTGTACTACATTAAACATCTGTACCTTTTGTCCTGGAGGCTTCCCAACGTGATTAGTGAGGGTGTGTGGTTAACTTGGCAAAGGCACCTTCAATTCAGCCTGATAATCAGTATCCTCTGAGCCAAAAGTCCCTCTCTGGAAATTTAAAAATAAGTTAGACGAGAAGAAAATGAGATGGTTGGATGGCATCACCGACTCAATGGACATGAGTTTGAGCAAGCTCCAGGAGTTGGTGAAGGACAGGGAAGCCCGACGTGCTGCAGTCCATGGGTTGCAGAGTCGGACACGACTTAGTGACTTAACAACAACAAGCCCCAAAATTCCCCTTAAAAAAGCTTTCAGCAGAGTGCATAGTCACTCTGGTTAGGTTGACAGCAAAACGATGGGGAGAATTTTCTTAGCATTACCAAAGTGTGGGTGTTTCAGCTTTTTGCTTTGAAGGATCTTACACTCGAGGATGTTGCTTTATAAAATACGGGGATGCCTCACCTCAATTCTCATAGATAGCCAGAGGTCAAACACAGAAGTATTTGAATGTGTCCTCCAAAATGTATCTTCAAGAATGCAAAGAAAAGGTATTCCAAATGTTAGGTTTATTCCTGGCAAATTCTCTTTTGATGCTTCTCTTAAATGTTTTGCCATTTGGTTTGGGAAAGTGTTCAGGCATCTTTGCCACCTCATTATGGACTGTTTCCAAGGCTTTTGAGGAGCTGCCATAAAGAGCAGATCCAGAGCTGAGGATAAAGCACTTGTTTCATATGGGTTATATCATGCCTGCTAAGAACGGGAATATTAAATGGGCTGTTAAAAAATTTAAGATACCTTGCCAATAATTTTTCAAGGTAGATGTGTTATATGACTTTTGATTATGTTAAGTTTCATATAGCAAGTTCACATTGATGCAAAAAAGAAAATGAAAACTAATGACTTCTTTCAAGAATTATTTGCACTTTATTGCCTGAATCTTTGTTGAGTTAATGAACATCAAAACCATTGTATCAACATGCAGGTGTGAAGTGCTGCTTCGGCATAAATATAGTAAGAGAATGTCTTTATGAAAATTCAAGCCATAGCAGGTGTAATTATAGACAGTGAAACCTTTCTTCCCATTATTCTGGTGCTCTAGTTTCCACAAAAAGTGCCTGAGAACATCTGGACAAGCTATAGAAGGAGAAAGCCCAGCCCTCCCTCCCCTCCCGGCTGTTCAAGTGTTCAGTTCAGTTCAGTTCAGTTGCTCAGTCGTGTCCGACTCTTTGCGACCCCATGAATTGCAGCACACCAGGCCTCCCTGTCCATCACCAACTCCGGAGTTCACTCAGACTCACGTCCATCGAGTCAGTGATGCCATCCAGCCATCTCATCCTCGGTCGTCCCCTTCTCCTCCTGCCCCCAATCCCTCCCAGCATCAGATTCTTTTCCAATGAGTCAACTCTTCACATGAGGTGGCCAGAGTACTGGAGTTTCAGCTTTAGCATCATCCCTTCCAAAGAAATCCCAGGGCTGATCTCCTTCAGAATGGACTGGTTGGGACGAAGCGCACAGTGTTTAAATCTGAGAACGTTGTCAAAGCAAATCCAGAAATGTCAGCGAAAATGCCTATATGTGGCCAGTGGTTACTAGAAGACAGTTTTTTTTTTAATCTCTCAACTTCAGGTGTCCAACTGACTTTGAAAGTTTGTATTTTATCATATTAGTGATGATGGGACAAATTTTGATTTGTTTTCTTCAAGCTCAGTGTGTTTCAGGTTCCAAATCTTATATCAGCCTTGCCTTCAGCAATAGGAATGAATTGTTTTAAAGATTAATTTTTCTCTCTCAACAGAGCCTTCTTTTGTGATTGGAATTTCTGAGAATGACCGTTCAGAGCTGATTCCTTGCAGTTTATTATGCAGTTTATGCAGTTTAGGGAGTTGAACAATGTACTTTTAAATATATATATACTTGGGTTAAAGCGACACTAAGATATCACTCCAGAGGAGGCAATGGCACCCCACTCCAGTACCCTTGCCTGGCAAATCCCATGGACGGAGGAGCCTGGTGGGCTGCAGTCCATGGGGTCACACAGAGTCGAACATGACTGAGTGACTTCACTTTCCCTTTTCACTTTCATGCATTGGAGAAGGAAATGGCAACCCACTCCAGTGTTCTTGCCTGGAGAATCCCAGGGATGGGGGAGCCTGGTGGGCTGCTGTCTCTGGGGTTGCACAGAGTTGGACACGACTGAAGCGACTTAGCAGCAGCAGCAGCAGCAGCAGCAGCAAGATATCACTCCAGACGACTGGAATGGATGAATCTAAAACACTGGCAATACCAAGTGCCGGCGAGGACGGTGGAACAGCCGGATTGCTCGTTCGTCGCTGGTGGGGGTGCAGCATGGCACAGCTGCTTTGGAAGACAGTTTGCAGTTTCTACAAAGCTGAGCATATTTTCACCGCACGATCTAGCAATCAAGCTCCTACGTATTCTAATCGATTGAAAACTAGGTCCACATGGAACCCTGAACGCCAACATTTGCAGTGTAGCACTTTTATTCATAGTGGCCCCAAATGGGAACCAACCCCAAATTCCTTCAGCAGTAAATGGATAAACAATGGTACATCTGGGAGAAGGAAATGGCAACCCACTCCAGTATTCTTGCCTAGAGAATCCTGTGGACAGAGGAACCTGGTGGGCTGCTGTCTATGGGGTCGCACAGAGTCAGACATGACTGAAGCGGCTTAGCAGCAGCAGCATGATACACCCATATCGTGGAATATGACTCAGTGATGAAACCGATGGGCATACTCATTCTTATCCATGTGCCATAGCCTGATGCTTAATGTCACAGTGCGAACTTCAGTTAGTAATAATAGACCAACAGTAGTTCATCAGTTATAACAAATGCATCACACTAGTACAAGTTGTAAACGTGAGTGTGTGGGAGTTTGGGGGAATGGTCTGTGCTTTCCGATCTATTCGGCAAACCTAAAATTATTCTTAAGAAAGTGAAAGAAAGAGTCAGTTGTGTCTGACTCTTTGCAACCCCGGGAACTGTAGCCCACCAGCCTCCTCTGTCCATGAAATTCTCCAGGCAAGAATACCACAGTGGAGAGCCATCCCTCTTCCAGGGGGGATCTTCCCGATCCAGGTATTGAACCTGGGTCTCTTACAATGCAGACAAATTCTCTACCATCTGAGCTACCAGGGAAGGCCTAGTCTTAAAAAAATCTATTAAAAAAATCTTTCAAGTCATGAAAAGATATGGAGAAAACTTAAATGCACGTGGCTAAATGGAAGAAGCCAATCTGAAAAAGCTGCGTACTGTGTGACTCCAGCTTTATAACGTTCAGCAAAAAGTAAAATTCTAGAGGCAGTAAGAAGAGTGATGTGGGATGTCCCTGGTGGTGCAGTGAATTGCAGTCTACCCACCAGTGCAGGGGACACATTCGATCGGACTCGATCAGATTCGATCTGTGGTCTGGGAAGATCCCACAGCTGCGGAGCATCTAAGCCCATGCACCACGGCTCCTGAGCCCGAGCTCTGGGGCCTGAGAGCTGCAGCCGCTGAAGCCTGCGTGCCCTGGGGCCCGTGCTCACACCCAGAGAAGCCGCTGCAAGGAGAAGCCCGAGCACCGCAGCTCGAGAAAGACCGCGCAGAGTGACGAAGACCCAGCGCAGGCAGAAATAAAGGAACAAAGAAGACCCGTGGTTGCCGGGAGCTGGGGAGGCGGGGGGGGATGACAGGGAGAGCACACGGGCCTCAGGGTGGTGAGGCTATTCTTCGTGACCTTGTGACGGTGGGGACTTGTCTGCATTTGGCAGAAACGATAGGCTGTGTCACCAAGAGCGAACCTTAATGAAAAGTGTGTTAACGCCTTACTGACCAGGGGACTTTTTGCAGTAACTGACCCCTGTGGCTGGCGATTTGTTATGTAAGCGAAAATTGAAATATTTCTAGTCAATAACATTCGGGTGACAAAAGATGTATTATCAATAAGTCTCTGGTCAATAATGTATAACTAAGTATCTGTATTAGTTCATCAGTTGTAAGGAACGTTCTGTAGGAATGAAAGATGTAAGTAATAGGGGAAACTCCCGTGGGGTGGTTGGGAGTTCCTGGAGACTGTACTTTCAACTCAGTTTCTCTGTACACTTAAAACTTCTCCAAAAGTTTGCCTGTTAATTAAAACAATTAGCCAAAGGTGAAAGAAATTCAAATTTCAGTCTCCATAAATGAACTTCTGCGGGGCACGCACCCAGGGCACTTTCATGGGGTAACTGCAGCTGCATCACCATCCACACGGCCAGATGGGAAGAGGCCTCCAGGGGCCTTTGCTCTGTGCTGAGCACTGGTTCTGCTTTGAAATCTTCAGGGAGTTCCCTCCCCGCCTGTCCTGGAGTCGCTTCCCAGCCACTTCCCCGAGTGGGCAGCCCAGGTTCTCATCTGTCGAATGAGGGTCATTGTTCTCCCCTTTCTCTTAAGTTTCTTCTAATTCAACTCGTCACATCCACAGGGAGGTTGTTGAGAGAGTGATAATCAGAAACGTGGGTTAGCTTACGGGATGAATGAGGTCCCCACCAAAACATTGAGGTAGAGATTGGGGGAGGTGGAGCTGATGTCAAACCAGGTTAGCCGCACTGTTGTGGATGGAGGTTTTTGCAACTGGAAAGGAACATCACTGATTAAAAAAAAAAAAAAAATGCCAGCAGGCAGAGGACTGGTCAAGCCCTTACATCTTTGAACTTAGCAGAGTGTGTCGGGTAGTGGGAAGGCTGGGCTTGAAGGCAGAAGAGCGTGGGCTGGAACTTCCCCTGTCCACCCTGGGAGCCGAGGGACTTAGCTTGGAGCTCAGCCCGTCTGCAGCTCAGTTTCTTTGTCTGTAAAACGGGCAAGCTGATACGGTCAGATAACACATTGCACGCCCTTCCCGGGGCCTGTGCAGCCCTGGAGGGTGGGGAGAGGGGCTCGTCACACAGCTTTAATTTTGAGTCGAATGAACTGCCAGTTTCTTTTGATTCCTCTGACTGGTACTCCTTTGACAAAGCTCTTTCCTTCTCTCTGGGTCCTCGTTGGGCTTTAGAAACACATGGGTCAAAAGGGACCACGTGTCCTCCTAGGGACATGTACAGAGTGGCCGGGAATGACCACTCCCCAGCATTTTCTGTGATGGTCATGGTTCTCTCTTTTTGTTCTTTTTCTTTTCTTCCACATTATTAACTGACATTTTCTTTGACTTGCCTTTTTTTTTTTTTTTAATACTACTTATTGGGTAAGACACTGGGGCTGGCATCCTGGGTTTACCAACTGCATCCGTGCCCAAATTGCTTTGCTTTTCGGAAACCCAGTTTCCTCCTCTGTAAAATGTGATGAATACAGTGTCTACTGTAAAGATTTAAGTATTCAATATGTGGATAAACATAAAGTTCTCAGAACAGTACAGCTGCCTGGCGAGTCCTCAACAAATGATCAGCTGTTTTAATTTGTAAAGTATGTTTAGTTATTTATTTGCCTGTGTTGGGTCTTCGCTGCAGCACGTGGGATCCTGGGTCTTCATTGCAGCCTGTGGGATCTTCACTTGCAGCGTGCTAACTCTTAGCTGTGATCTGACTGGAGAGTGAACCCAGGTCCCTGCACTGGGAGCGTGGAGTCTTAGCCACTGAACCACCAGGGAAGTCCTGATGATATCAGCTCTCTTTAAACTTTTTACTTTGAAATCATTTAGACTCACAAGAAGTTGAAGAAACAGTGTAGAAAGTTCTCCTGAAACCATCGCAGCTTCATCTAATGACGGATCTTCCATAGTGACAATGCTTCGTGAAACCCAGGAAACTGCCCTTGGTACAACAATATTAAGCACAGACCGTGTTTGGGTTTCACTCTTTTTCATGCTGTCTTTTGTGTGCTCGTGTGTGGGTGTGTACAGTTCTGTGACATTTCAGGACACACCTTCATGCGACCACCACCTGGTAGGATGCAGGATTGTCCTGTTTGCACAAAGGCTGTCCTGTCACGGTCACCCCTTCCTGGACACCGTGGATCTGTTCTCCGTCACTTTTGGAGAACGTCGTGCAAGGGGAATCACACCTTTGAAGATCGCTCTTCCGCTCAGTGTAATGACCTTGAGACCCATCCAGGCTGTTCATGGGACAGTAGTCCTTGCCTTTTCACTGCGGAGCCATGGCCCCGAGTTCGTTCGTCCATTGACCGTTTGAAAGACATTTGGGTTGTCATCAGTTCTTTGGCTATTACAGACAACGCTGCTGTGGAAACTTATGTCCACTTTGTGTGAGCGTTTTTCATTCCCTAAAATTG
This sequence comes from Ovis canadensis, assembly GCF_042477335.2. NCBI lineage: Eukaryota > Metazoa > Chordata > Mammalia > Artiodactyla > Bovidae > Ovis > Ovis canadensis. The sequence continues at coordinate 53,620,502 of NC_091270.1, forward strand.
TGATTGCTGAGTCATGTGTGAAGGGTATGTCTAACTTAAAAAAAAAAACCCAAAACCGTCAAGCTATTTTCTCTGGTGCTGTCCCATTTTACATTTCTGCCAGCAATGTAGGCGACCTCCAGTTTCTCTGCGCTGCTGGGTTTTATTTTTGCCATCCTAAAGCCGTGAGGCAGTATCTCACTGTCACTTTAATTTGCATTTCCCTAATGGCTAGTGGTGTTGGGCATCTCCTCATGAAGTTATTTGTCATCTGTATATTCTCTTTAGTGATGGACTGGTTTCCGGCCTTTTGCTCCTTTTAAAAATTGGATTCCGTGTATTCTTACTATTGAATTTAGAAAGTTCATATGCTCAGCATACAAGTCCTTTGTTAGATATGTGGTTTGCAAATGTTTTCTCCCTTTATGTGGCATCCCCTTGCAGGATGTTTTTTAGAGTGAAAGTTTTTAATTTATTGAATTTTTTCCTTTATCGATCATGCTTTTGTTATGTCTGCAATTTCTTTGCCTAACCCTGAATTGTAAAGATTTTTCTCCTCTGTGTGTTCCTAAAAGCTTTATATTTTTACGTTTTACATTGACATCTAGGATCTATTTTGATTTAATTTTTGTTTAAGGTATGAGGTTTAGATTGAAATTCTCTCCTGTTCTTTGAGTATGGATAAACAATCATTCCGACACCATTTATTGAAGACACTATACTTCCTCCAGTCAGTTGCTTTTGTGTCTTTGTAAAAAAGATTCATTGGCCATACTGATGAGCTCTTTCTGGGTTCTTAAATCTGTTGTATTGATCTGTGTGTCTATGCCTCCGCCAATAAATACCCCGCTGTCTTGATTATAGAGTGAGCCTCAAAACGGAGTATTATGACTCCTCTCTCTTCTTCTTCTCTTCCCAGATTGCTTTCAGTTATTTTAGTTCTTTGCCTTTCCCTATACATTTTAGAAGAAGCTTGTCTTTGTTCAACAAAAAACGCTTTGCTGAGATCAGCTGTGATTTTAAATAGTTATTACTTTTCCCACTCTGTATTTGTTTTATTGTCTTACTTTATCATTCTCACAATTGCCTAGAACCAAAGTGGGCTTTAGAGATCACTTAGCGTGATTCCAGTGATTGCTGTGGAGACAATGTCATCTTCCTTCAGAATAGATTCCGCCCTGGTGAGTGCTCCTAAGATCACTCGAGGTCAGCTGGTTGAGGGCCGGGGTTCGCAGCTTCTGAGTCTTTCATCTGAAGAATTTTAGTCTCTGGAAGAATTTTAGTGCTTTCATCTGAAGGATTTTCAATTTGTCACAAGGCCTCGTCCCCGCTAAACCTACCGAAACTCTTCTTTTTCCCTTATATTGTTCTACTTTCTTGAAAGACATTATTTTAGAATTTGCTGTTGAGTGCTAAAGATAACATGATCAATGGTATGGAGCCCCCTTGGAAACTTGTTAAAAGTGCACGTTCCTGTAACTGGGGGTTTTGATTCAGTAAGTGTGATGTGCAGCTCAGGGACCCACAATTTTTGTTTGTTTGTTTGTTTGGGTGTTTATGAACTTTTTGTTTTGTATTGGGGTATAGCAGATTAACAATGTTGTAATAATTTCAGATGAACACCGAAGGGACTCAGCCATACGTATACATGGATCCATTCTCTCCCAGACTCCCCTCCCATCCAGGTTGCCATATAAGAGTTCCATGTGCTGGTCAGTAGGTCCTTGCTGGTTATCCTTTTTGGATATAGCAGTGTGTGCATGTCCATCCCAAATTTCCTAACCATCCCTTCCCCCGGCAACCATACATTTGTTCTCCCAATCAGTGAGTCTTTCTGTTTTCTAAGTTCACTTGTGTCCTTTCTTTTTAGATTCCACATATAAGGGATGTCATGCGACATTTCTCCTCCTCTGTCTGACTGACTTCCCTGTCTGACTGTCTCTAGGTCTGCCCATGCTGCTGCAAATGGCTTTATGTCATTCTTTTTAGTGGGTGAGTGAGACTGCATTGTATGTGTGTACCACGTCTTCCTTATCCTTTCCTCTGCTGATGGACCTCTAGGTCACTTCCGTGTCTTGGCTATTATAAACAGCGCTGCCGTGAACATGGGGATGCATGTATCCTTCTGGATCATGTTTTTCTCCAGATATATGCCCGAGGTGGCATCGCAGGGTCATTTGGTAGCTCTGGTTTTAGTTTTTTGAAGAACTTCCGTACTGTTCTCCATAGTGGCTGCACCAGCTTGCATTCCCACCTACAGTTTTGGAGGGTTCCCTTCTCTCCACACCCTCTCCAGCATTTATTGTTTGTGGGGTTTTTTTGTGTGTGTGTGATAGCCTTTCTGCCTGGTGCGAGGGGATGTCTCATTGCAGTTTTGATTTGCACTTCTCTAATGGGAAATAGATGGGGAAACAGTGGAAACAGTGTCAGACTTTATTTTTTTGGGCTCCAAAATCACTGCAGATGGTGACTGCAGCCATGAAATTAAAAGACGCTTACTCCTTGGAAGAAAAGTTATGGCCAACCTAGATAGCATATTCAAAAACAGAGACATTACTTTGCCGACTAAGGTCTGTTTAGTCAAGGCTATGGTTTTTCCTGTAGTCATGTATGGATGTGAGAGGTGGACTGTGAAGAAGGCAGAGCGCCAAAGAATTGATGCTTTTGAACTGTGGTGTTGGAGAAGACTCTTGAGAGTCCCTTGGACTGCAAGGAGATTCAACCTGTCCATTCTAAAGGAGATCAGCCCTGGGATCTAAAGCTGAAACTCCAGTACTTTGGCTACCTCATGCGAAGAATTGACTCATTGGAAAAGACTCTGATGCTGGGAGGGATTGGGCAAAGGAGGAGAAGGGGATGACAGAGGATGAGATGGCTGGATGGCATCACTGACTCAATGGACGTGAGTCTGAGTGAACTCCGGGAGTTGGTGGTGGACAGGGAGGCCAGGCGTGCTGTGATTCATGGGGTCGCAAAGAGTCGGACACGACTGAGCGACTGAACTGAACTGAACTGAACTGAATATTAGTGATGTTGAAATCTTTTCGTGTGCCTATTGGCCGTCTGTCATGTGACTGGTTCTGGCCAATAGAACGTAAGCATGGCCAGGGTGTCTTCTTTGGAGAGATGTGTACTAAAGTCTTCTGCCCAGGTTTTGAGTGGGCTGTTTGCTTTGATGCTACTTAGTGTCATGAGCTGTTTGTAAATTTTGGAGACTAATCCCTTACTGGTCGCATCGTTGGCAAATGTTTTCTCCTAATCTGTGGGTTGTCTTTTCATTTTGCTTATTGTTCGGGACCCCACAGTTTGAAGAGGCACCTCAATGACCCTGATGCAGGGAGGCTGTGGGCCACACGTGGATCCACCTAAGACTGAGGCCGATTGAGAAGTCACATGACCTTGGAGTCATGGATGTGGGGTCAGCTTCTCACTCGCCTGTTTATTAGCTCTGTGCTTTGGTTTCTTCATCTATAAAATGGGAATAACACATCTGGTTCCCAAGTCTCCTCTCTGTTTAAACACGGTGTGTGTGAAGTTGGTGCCCACATCAGTGAAGACCACTTCCTTCCTCCTTCCTCCTTAATGAACTGGGACGTTTGATGTGCATTTGAGGTAAAAATAGTGTCACCTGTTCAACAAACCACTTCACTTTCCTCTCGATCACTGGGAGACCACCCTTGCCTGCCCCTTGGGATCTGGGTAGGGTCATGTGACTGGTTCTGGCCAATGGAACGTGAGCATGGGTGTGTCACTTCTGGACGGAGAGGCCACGTCTGACCTCCCTGTGTGTGTCTGTGTCCCTTCTGGCTGCTTGACACCCGGACGACACTGCAGCAAGAAGGTAGGGGCAGCCTAAGTCCCTGAGTCACTGTGCTGATTTGGAAGAGAACTAAGCCTTTGTTGTTTTAAACCACTGAGATTTAAGGGGATGGGTGAGTGGTAATTACTCCAGTTAATATACTGATGGATATTTAGAAGTGTAAAGCAAAATTATCTTTTGAATATTATATTTATTATACTACTGTAAATGCTTCATTTTTATTGAGCTACAGGAAATACATTATGAAGCATGCAGGCAATTTCATCGGAGGCTGTAACACAAGCTATTCATTTGTGATTATAGATTTTCTTTTCAAACTGGAATATATGTGAGAGTTTTATGTATTGGTAAAGAAAGAAAGTGAAGTCGCTCAGTCGTGTCTGGCTTTGTGAACCCATGAACTGTAGCCTACCAGTCTCCTCCATCCATGGGATTTTCCAGGCAAGAATACTGGAGTGGGTTGCCATTTCCTTTTCCAGGAGATCTTCCCAACCCAGGGATTGAACCCGGGTCTCCCACATTGTAGGCAGACGCTTTACTGTCTGAGCCACCAGGGAAGTCCAAGTATATGTATTCGTGGCCTTATGTAATTCTCAAGCACCAGAAGGCAGCTCAGGTGTCCAGGTGAACGTCAAGATAACCGTCTCTTAAGGATAAGGGCCATCGGGAATTAGAATGGCAGAAGCAACAGTCTTGGAGGGTCTTCTCTGCCGAGGAGGTGGTCTGACAGTCTAGCGCGGGCGGGCATTCTTCTACTGGGAGAGAAGTGCTGGGCACTGGGAGGAAAGATGATACCATTTCTCACTGTAAAACAGAAGGTTCTTGTATTCCGTGGAGTGGCTGCCCAGGGTCTGTGTCCGAGGCGTTTAACCGTTTGTCTCCAGTGACCTCAACGCAGGAGGGAGGTGGGCCCCTTCTTAGGTGGAGGCTCAGTCTGTGCTCCATTAATAAAAGTCACAGATCTCAGGACAGCATGTCAGCAGGGAAGCAGGCCTGTTCACCGCTTTCATGTGCCTTCTTTTTAAAAATTATTTATTTTAATTGGAGGCTAATTACTTTACAGTATTGTAGCGGTTTTTGCCATACATTGACATGAATCAGCCATGGGTGTACAGGTGTCCCCATGAACTCCTCTCCCACCTCCCTCCCCACCGCATCCCTCAGGGTGATCCCAGTGCACCGGCCCTGAGCGCCCTGTCTCATGCATCGAAGCTGGACTGGCGATCTCTTTCACATATGGTAATATACATGTTTCAATGCTATTCTCTCAAATCACCCACCCTCGCCTTCTCCCACAGAGTCCGAAAGTCTGTTCTTTATATCTGTGTCTCAAAAGATGCCTTCTTGACTTAGAAGTTTTTCCTTCTGGAAGGATTTATATTTTCATTATCATTCAGTTCTAAATAATTTTTGATGAATGAGTTATTTAAAAGTTTATTGGTTAATTCTAGACATTGGAGGATTTTTTTTTTTCATTTCTGTTAATTGATTTCTGGTTTGATTTCACTGTGATCAGTGAATGCACTCAATGTAATTTCCATCTTTAGAGATTTGCTGAGACTTGCATTCTGGCCCAGCAGGAGGTCAGTTGTTGTAAACATTCTGTTTACTCCTGAAAATGAGGCATGTCCTACAGTTGTTGAGTGTGGGAGAGTGTTTGTAGTGTTGTTCAATTAAAAAGTGTCAGACCAGCTTTATGCTGCTTATAAGAGACACTTTTTGCATTAAGGACATAGAGATGTTAAAAGCAAAAGGATAGAAAATTTCAATTTTTTCAGTTCGTACTGCTAGCTTCTGAGAGATGAGTGTTGGAATATTTCACTGTGATTATGGATAAGTGCTTATGCTTACCTGTCCCTCATTTCCTTCCCTTTTTGCTTTGTATGGTTCAAGCAATATTACATTTATACAAAATATAAGATTGCTATATCAGCCTGATGACAGTGATGTTTCCCTTAAAGTCTACTTTGATTAACAGAGCCCTTCCAGCTTTCTTTTGGTTAGTGTTGGCATGCTCTTATCTTTTTAAAAAGCCTATTACCATCAACCATTTGCATCCTTATGTTTAAAGTACCTCTCTTACAAGCAGTTAAGTTTAATTGTGCATCTGATTTATCAATCTGTCTTATAATTGGACTAGTCTTTTTGCCTTTGACAAAATTGCAGGTCTGTTTGGGTTTCAAGCTGCCGTCTGACTGTCTGATCTCCATTTATCCCACCTGTTCTTGTTTGTCTTTCTCTTCTTTTTTGCCTTGTTTTTAAACAAGTATTGTTTACTTTTCCGTTTTTTCTCTCTCTTCTTTGGCTTGTGGGTTATGCATTCTTTTATGTTCTTCTAGTGGTTGCCTTAGACAAGGGCTGGCTTATTAAAGGCTGACACAGATGAGTACTTTCCCTGTTTCCTGGCCAATACAAGGACCTAGCTGTTGTTCAGTAGCTAAGTGATGTCTGACTCTTTGCAGTCCCACAGACTATAGCCTGCCAGCATATTCTGTCCGTGAGATTCTGCAGGCAGGCATACTGGCGTGGGTTGCCATGCTCTCCTCCTGAGGATCTTAGGGACCCAGGCTTTGACCTGTATCACTTGTGTCTCCTGCATTGGCAGGCGGACTCTTTACCACTAGCGCCATTTGGGAAGCCCCTGGATGGATCATAGACCTAAATATATGAGCCAAAGCTATAATACTTCTCGTCCAAGTTCTGGGAAAACTCTAGTAAAGAAATGTACAGAGAAGCAATAGCTGTGTTTAAGTCAGTGATGTCTGTCCCCTTTCATCGGAAGATCGCTGAGTCAGCAGATACAATTAGGATGCTTTTAACTAGTTTTGGAGAAACTAATGATGTGCTGGGACCTGTTAACAACCAGCTATCTGGGGAAAAAAGGAATTGCATATATATCTATACCTATGTACATAAATTACTTATAAATGTTACTGGTGTAGAGTATTAGTACACAATTTACAGATAACAATAAAATATGCAATGTTCTTTATCATAAGGTGGATTAGAAATCTTATCACCTTGGTCTAAACTACCCAGGTCTCACTCAAGGTTTTTCTGCTATTTTTACATTTTTTTTAAATAGCATTGGGTTTCTCTGCTTGTCTGTTCAGATGTGAAGCAGGTAATTCCTCTCCTTTGCTGTGACTGTGCCTTCTAAGTGTGCACTCCCCGTGTCCAGCTGGCAGGTTTTGGGTGGGAGCACCTCACAGTCCCCACCTGAGTGCCTTCCCTTGCGATTGAGAAGGAGCATCTGACCGTAGCCACCTGCTGGGGTGTCCGTGTTCTCTTTCTTGCCCAATGCACAGAGCTCAGCATGTCTTAACAGTAAATGCTAATGTTAAAATGAAGAATTTTATTCTTTTCCAGCCCTGGGAGGTCCTCTGCACTGTGTAATGGTAGAGATTGTGTGATGCGCGCTCTTTGGGGGTCAGCTGCTGCCTTTGGCACTTTCTCCTTCTTTCAACCTCCCTGTGCAGCTCCTTAGGTAAGTTCCATCCTTACCCTCTTTTTAAAAGTGAGAAAACTGAGATCCAGTTAGGAACACTTGCGTGAGGTTTCAGGTGGCCAGCCTGGAATTCAAACCCCAGTTCACCTGACTGTAACTGCTTGCTGCCCGGTGACTGGTCAGCGGTCTGTGCTGCTCCTCCTTAACCTTTCAAGGAACCTTGCCGGCCTCTGCTTCCCTTTCTATTCTCAGAACTTAGTGCTCCTTGAAGTTTAGAGGCTGAGGACCGGGCCATTTTGCTTTGGTCATGCGTGAGTATGTCAATGATACACAACGTGGGTTTTGAAAAAGAAGAAAGCTACAAGTTCGAGGAGCTGCCTCGTTTCCCTCACCTGCATGAGAACCACCACTTGTCCTGAGTGCCTGCCTGGATGTCCCCCCAGCCCCGACTCCTGGAGCTTTCTGGAAGGGTACGCACCTGGGGTCTCCTCCTCCCCAGCCCAGCTGCATCATGGCCCTACAGTGAGCGTTTTAAACACAGATGGGACCATGTCCGTCTCTCGACTAGGCTGTGTTAGTGGCTCCATGGCCTTGTAGACGTGGTTCCTTCCCTCAGGGAAACTCCCAGCCTTCTCACGCCCTCCCCGCCTGCTTTTGGGCTCTCTGGGAGTCTGCACCCCCAGCCACGTTCACGGCTGCCTTCCTCTCTCCTGTGTCTCCTCTCATCTTCCTTCCCACCTTCCCACTCAGGCGTGGTTAGATGCTACTGCAGCCCCTACGATTCCCCCAGACTCCACAGCCTTCTGAACTCGGGGTGGTGGGGAGCTGAGGGTCTGTGAGGTCCCTGAGAGCAGGGGCGGTAGCCCCATCATAGCACTGGGCCCTTGGGGTCAGTTGGCATGTTTCTGTGGGATGAGTGGGAAATGGAGGTTGGCCTGTTTCAACCACCGGCTCCCCACCCCATTAAACATTTCACTTGTTTTGAGGTGAAGAGTTCGACGTGGAAGAAAATGGGTGGTAGTAATAATTACATTATGTAGATCCAGCGGGAAGGAAAAAACCAGAAAGTGTGATGGATGCAGCTATGCTCGGACAGCATGCCAGTCAAGAACTGGGCAGGACACGCCCCTCCCTGGACCCTGGTTCCCAGGATGGGGGACACTGGGCACCACGTTTGCTGGGGTTCTTCCAGGCCTGTGGTCCTTACAGTCGTACTTGATGGGCGATGGATTGTAAGGTTGGGGTATATATTGTGCAGAGATAGAGAACTTCTCGAAAGATCTGGAATTCTGATTATTTCCTAATCATGATAGGGGGACAAGTCTCATTGTAAGCTCATAGGAACGTGCTGACTTCTACTGAGTCCCTCTTGTAAAAGCTTGTCTATTCTTCCTTCATATTGTTGAATAAATGACATGGTAACATAAATCAGTACAGTTTTATTTTAAGACACCCTCACATGTAAAATATGTACATCAAAATGAATGCAAAGTAATTCAGTGGCGATATCCAGGGGGCTGTTCCCAGGAGACTGCCTTCGCTTAAAATACGTTTGGAACTTCTGTTCAGAATTACCCGTGAGAACTTGCACACTCTCGTCTCTAACACTGGCAGATCTGTCTTTGCAGGACAAATTTGTGAACCAAGTGGGTGGTTGAACTGTGTTACTGCCTTGTTTATTGTTTATCGGTTTGCTTACTTTATGTTCATTTGGAGAACCTAGAAGAAAGAAGAAAATCAACCCAGTCTATATTCTAGTTAAAAACCAGTCAGTCCTTGGAAGAAAATTCTGAACATCATGGTTGCAGAGCCAGAAGGTGCTCAGAGTCTCAGAGTTCTCATCCAGTACAAGAAGTCTTTTTTCTGACTTCCTTGCCAGTGCCCTGGGATGGGGTTTTTCTGTATCAGGAAGTCAGGATGCCTGAATTCATTTAAGGAAGCAAAGTCCTCTCAGGCCATCTTATCCTTTATCTTGGCCTTTAGGCCCTCTTTTTTTTTTTTTTTTTTAAATAGGGATGTGCTTAGTCTTGTCCAGCTCTTTGCAGCCTTTTGGACTATAGCTGCCCAGGCTCCTCTGTCCATGGGATTCTCCAGGCAAGAATACTGGAGTGGGTTGCCATTTCCTCCTCCAGGGGACATTCCCAACTCAGGGATTGAACCCACTTCTCCTGCTTCCCCTGCATTGGCAGGCAGATTTTTTACCACTGCACCATCTCTGAAGCCCTCAAAATCTGTAGAGCATGCACGATGCA